>NC_135233.1:451986214-452658089 GCF_051348905.1 Ranitomeya variabilis
ATTATAATAGTTATATTCTTGTACATAGCAGGCAGTATTATAGTAGTTGTACGCTTGTACATAGGAGAGATATTATAGCATTTATATTCTTGTACATGGGGCAGTATTATAGTAGTTGTGCTCTTGTACATAGGGGCAGTATTATAGTAGTTGTGCTCTTGTACATGGGGCAGTATTATAGTAGTTCTATTCTTGTACATAGGGGCAGTATTATAGTAGTTGTTCTCTTGTGAGCAGTATTATAGTAGTTGTACTCTTGTACATAGGGAGCAGTATTATAATAGTTATATTCATAATAATGTTCTTGTACATAAGGGCAGTATTATAGCAGTTAGATCTAATAATCTGAATGGGGTTTGCAGGACTCCTTGTGCATTCTACCAAAACAAACTAATTCAGATGAATAGAACAGATTTTCAATTGCAGAAAATTTTTGCAACAAAACCGGTCCTGTGTGAATATATTATAATATGCTGCTGATTACAGATTATGTGTCAAGGACTGAGTGTAATGGCAATTTGCCTACCTTATGGGGTTACTGAGGCAGCTGCTGCAATAAAGAACACCATATACCTATACACAGTCTATCCCACATTTGGTATTCTTCGTGTCTTGCACAGAGTTGCTCTACGATTGCATCATTAGAACATCTCGACCATAATATTATGTCCAGAGTAATATTGTATCTATTAGAATATAATAAATCCTAAAGATAAAAATGACCTAAAGTATAAAAAAAAACCTTTCAGTGCCCAGTTCCTAGAATAGGAACATATTTTATTCATGCAATATCTTGGCTATAGGATTGGGGGTTATGGAGGTTACTCTTCCCTAAGAGTTTTGGAATTAGACATTAACATTTTACAACCACAAAGTTATGATCACATCAGAGACATTTCCATCCATTACTGGGATTCGCCGATCCGAGCCTCATGGTGGATCAGGGCCCCGAGATTCTTCACATTTACCGTAACTTCTTGCTTTGATCCTGAAGGACAAGCAGCACAATGATGGAGGAATATTATTCCTATGGGTAAGGATTCCTCAACCATCTGCACACATCAACCATCAAATAAATATGGCTGGAATGTCATTAGATCATTTGGCTGTTGTGCCATCAATCCATCAATAATTGAGTTTGCATAGGAAACTTGCAGGGTGCGGTTGGGCCGTCATACGGACAATCCCAACTCCATGGAGGAGCGGCGTTACCTCGGGCACTAACCTGAGAGGATGAGCAGAAATAGCAAGCAAAATAAACCACGCGGAAAGCAACAGGGAAGGACTGAAAAGACAGAGGTCACCAATGATGACGAGCACTGTATAGAGGAGGACACTATAGACAATGTTCGGTGCCGAACAAGAGGAATTGTGGGATATAGCTAGGATATATTTTAGGAATATGTTGCAAAAGGAGGCCCCCTTCACATGTCCATATACTACTGGTACCGGAAAAAAAGCAGTATCGGTGTCATCAGTATTTTGGATCAGTGTGCCATCTATTTTTTTTCCAGTATGGCTTAAGAAAAGCCATTTCCAAAACTTTTCCTATACTTTGCAATGTTAAACACGTACAGCAAATGGATGCCATGTTCGTGTTTTGCATGGATCTATAGACTTGTGTTTTGGTATCCATGAAAAAAAAAAAAAAAAACAATGGATGCCACAAGTACCTGAAGCTCGGACAGGTGACAACAGCCTAATAAGTAGGGACAGTGTGCAAGTTTCTGCCTGTGACAGCTGTGACCTGTGGGGTCCTTGGGACCTGCCGGTGTTTGTTACTATAATGCCACAATTTCTGTGTATCCTATAAGGAGATTGTCGCTATAAGTGCAGCGTTCACCTCTATCCCAGCATCTATGGGGTCCTTGTAGACCACTTCCGGTCCATGTAGTTTTAAACCATCCTCAGCTCAACCAGGTAGATTTTGAGTCAGACACATGCTCCACCTACAGCAAGTGTGACCAGTGACCAAGACTGAGCCAAGCATTTAACGCATGTAGCTTTTGCAAGATATGCTATAGCCAGTCTTTGAGCAACCTCCATAATCTGTGCTAATAACCAATCACTGAGGTTCTTCCAAGTGGCACGCATATGCACCAAAATCTGTAACAGCCATGCCTCTGAAACATATATTGTAACCACCAAGCAAAGCGCCTCTGGCGGCAACCATTAAAGGGAACCTGTCACCCCCAAAATCGAAGATGAGCTAAGCCCACCGGCATCAGGTGCTTATCTACAGCATTCTGTAATGCTGTAGATAAGCCCCCGATGTATCCCGATGAGAAAAAGAGGTTAGATTATACTCACCCAGGGGCGGTCCCACTGCGGTCCGGTCCGGGGCCTCCCATCTTCATTCCATGACATCCTCTTCTGGTCTTCACGCTGTGGCTCCAGCGCAGGCGTACTTTGTTTGTCCTGTTGAGGGCAGAGCAAATTACTGCAGTGCGCGGCACCAGGAAAGGTCAGAGAGGCCCAGCGCCTGCGCACTGCAGTACTTTGCTCTGCCCTCAACAGGGCAGACAAAGTACGCCTGAGCCGGAGCTGCAACGTGAAAACAAGAAGAGGAGGACATCATATGAAGATGGGAGGCCCCGGGCCGGACTGCGAATCCCATCGGACCCGGACCGCAGCGGGACCGCCCCTGGGTGAGTATAACCTAACCTCTTTTTCTCATCTTTCAGGTTACATCGGGGGCTTATCTACAGCATTACAGAATGCTGTAGATAAGCCCCTGATGCCGGTGGGCTTAGCTCATCTTCGATTTTGGGGGTGACAGGTTCCTTTTAAGGGTCATGCCCCATCTGAAGTCCAATCTTTTGAACTGTGACATTTCCGACTCCCTTAAATCTGCAGCAGCCTTGATCGTATTACACTGCTCTCAGCATGTAAATGGAGCTGACCCCAAGAGGTTTCACCCTAATCTCCGCTCCAATAATGAGGATGGCACGACAGTGAATACGTAGCTTACTTAGTGTGGACCATGCAAGTATAACGGTTATAGTGTGCGAGGGCACAAGCTTTATGGTTAAACAGTAGAATTGGCACTGATCTTGTTGTTAAATGTCAAAATTAAAGCACTGAGCTTGGTCAGTAGAAAATATTAAAAACGGTCTATAAACGTGGCAGTTACAGTACTAGGAGGCAATAAGCTTGGTGGGTATATCGTAACAAGGACTGTCTCTAAAACTTGTCAGTTAAGATACTAGGAGGCTCTAAACTTGGTAGGGACACTAATACAAACAATCTCTAAACTTGGCAGTTATAGTAGTCTGATTCAATGAGCTTGATCGGTACGCCATAATAAGAACAGTCTCTAAACTTGGCAGTTACAGCACAAGGAGGCAGTGAGCTTGGTGGGTTCACCACAATAAGAACAGCGTCTCATTTTGCAGTTAATGTAAGAGGACTCACTGAGCTTGGTCGGTACACCGTAATAAGGAGTCCCTAAACTTGACAGTCACACTACTAGGAAGAAATGAGCTTGGTGGGTAAATAGTAATAAGATCAGTCTCTAAACTTGGCAGTTACAGTACAAGAAGGCTATGTGCGTGATGGGTATACCATAACAAGAGCAGTCTCTCAACTTGGCAGTTAAGATTCTAGGAGGCACTGAACTTGGTAGGGACACTGTAATAGAAACAATCTGTAAACTTGGCAGCTATAGTAGTCTGATTCAATGAGCTTGATCGGTACACCATAATAAGGACAGCCTCTAAACTTGGCAGTTACACTACTAGGAGGCAATGAGCTTGGTGGTTGCAGAGTAATAAGATCAGTCTCTAAACTTGGCAGTTATAACACTTGAAGGCACTGAGCCTGGTACTTACAGGGTTCTACAGCTCTGGAGACACTAGCTAAGGTCTCCTGATGCCATCTAAGGCCATGGAAGATGCACTATTCAGGCCACAGCCTGAGTCATTTAAGGGCCCCTCTGCTACATGATAGCTACACCAGTATTACAGATAGAAAAAGACAACAGACCAATGCAATGTTAAGGGTTTTGTATCAAGAGGGTTGAGATGTACTCCACCAACATCTTCAGTGGCGACATCTTTGGTCAAAGACTACATTTTGACATTTTCCTACAGTTACACTTCATTTGAGAAGGTTCATGTAAATAATTCGTATTACGTATGTCTTATTTAATCAAGAACCATGTAAACATGACCACAAGGAGCCCCGAGAGGCTGGAAAATGTGGACAGAGGTCAAAATTATATCACTGTTCATGCGTCTGGATTTTGGTGCAGTGACATTTCTATGCAGTAAAGTAGGAGGATGGAGATTTGTCATCTCTGCTTAGCGTGACTGGACAAGAATCTGCAGGAATGTTCATATGGGAGATCTGTGACTCAGATGCACATGTTGTGCGCAGAGGAATGTGGCCTGGCGATCACATAATGGCACTGGTCAACGGCCAAGCCAAACACAAATGGTATGAATAGATCCTCGCTGTGGCCAAATTATCACACAGGGAATCACTGGAGAAATGGAGGAAATCATCTGAAGACACAACTGATGTAACTTGTCTGTTATATAAGAAACTTATCCCAACAAGCGGAGGACGCCAGAAAAATGTTCATATGTGAAGCATCAACTACAAAACTGAACCACCATGTGCTTAAGATTATGGGGTGACGGGAAACGAAAAAGCATGCAATATGGGATCAACAAACACTATTGGGGAAATATTCTAAGATGGTATAACTGTGCTAAAGATTAGTCAATCCTCTGATTACTAGTCTGCAATAACTAAGAAGAAGAATTATTCAACATGTCAATCCGTGCATACACATATTGTGAAACTTTTATATTACAACCAATATTATACTCCAGAGCTGCACTCACTATTCTGCTGGTGCAGTCACTGTGTACATACATTACATTACTGATCCTGTACTGATCCTGAGTTACATCCTGTATTATACTCCAGAGCTGCACTCACTATTCTGCTGGTGCAGTCACTGTTTACATACATTACATTACTGATCCTGAGTTACATCCCGTATTATACCCCAGAGCTGCACTCACTATTCTGCTGGTGCAGTCACTGTGTACATACATTACATTACTGATCCTGTACTGATCCTGAGTTACATCCTGTATTATACTCCAGAGCTGCATTCACTATTCTGCTGGTGCAGTCACTGTGTACATACATTACATTACTGATCCAGTACTGATCCTGAGTTATATCCTGTATTATACTCCAGAGCTGCACTCACTATTCTGCTGGTGCAGTCACTGTGTACATACATTACATTACTGATCCTGTACTGATCCTGAGTTACATCCCGTATTATACCCCAGAGCTGCACTCACTATTCTGCTGGTGCAGTCACTGTGTACATACATTACATTACTGATCCTGTACTGATCCTGAGTTACATCCTGTATTATACTCCAGAGCTGCATTCACTATTCTGCTGGTGCAGTCACTGTGTACATACATTACATTACTGATCCAGTACTGATCCTGAGTTATATCCTGTATTATACTCCAGAGCTGCACTCACTATTCTGCTGGTGCAGTCACTGTGTACATACATTACATTACTGATCCTGTACTGATCCTGAGTTACATCCTGTATTATACTCCAGAGCTGCATTCACTATTCTGCTGGTGCAGTCACTGTGTACATACATTACATTACTGATCCAGTACTGATCCTGAGTTATATCCTATATTATACTCCAGAGCTGCACTCACTATTCTGCTGGTGCAGTCACTGTGTACATACATTACATTACTGATCCTGTACTGATCCTGAGTTACATCCTGTATTATACTCCAGAGCTGCATTCACTATTCTGCTGGTGCAGTCACTGTGTACATACATTACATTACTGATCCAGTACTGATCCTGAGTTACATCCTGTATTATACCCCAGAGCTGCACTCACTATTCTGCTGGTGCAGTCACTGTGTACATACATTACATTACTGATCCTGAGTTACATCATGTATTATACCCCAGAGCTGCACTCACTATTCTGCTGATGCAGTCACTGTGGACATACATTACTGATCCTGAGTTACATCTTGTATTATACCCCAGAGCTGCACTCACTATTCTGCTGGGGCAGTCACTGTGTACATACATTACATTACGGATCTGAGTTATATCCTCCAAAGCTGAATTTCATTTGTCTGAGCAGCAGTTTGTGCTTCAGAGCAGCTTTTCTTACAAAACCTCAGCCAGTGCATTCCATTCTTACAACACAGAACATCTTAAATCAAAATGTGGACCGTTATGGGCTTAGAAAACCAATAATTTACACAGAAGTAATTATCTTAGATGGTTTGTGTGGGTGAAGGAGCCGGGAGGTTGGAAGGTTATGGCAAAGTTGACTTGAATTGACCACAGCACGGACCGCACAGGATTTTCACAGGTCGCATTGAGGTTCTGCGCTCAAATTCTACATCACAATTTATACAGAAGAAAAAGCAGAAAACATTGAGAAAAAAATCTGCTCTCCTAGTGGCCATCAGTGGAACTGCACGGTTTACTGCCCATAATTTTATTACATTCTTTGAAAAAGAAAAATAGCGCAGAGGCCAAGACACGAACTTTCAGCTATTTTAATGGACATTTATCAGGAGGGATAAGTCTCAGCAATCAGAAAATGTGACAGATCTGTACAGCAACACCTCAGCCCTGATTAGCGGACACATACATGGGCTCCGGGCTGTCTTGTCATTGGATGTGTACGATCTTGCAGTGAGCCCCTGGAGCTTGCAGTTATATCTATAAATGAGTATTAAAAAAATAATAATAATAATAATAATATTCACTTACTGGAGCTGTGTCCGTGGGTCCCCCACCAGTCTCCTCGCTGCGTCTTCTGAGATCCTGATTGGCTGCTGTCTGCACATTGTATCTCTCTTTGGAATGTGAAGGATAAGGCCATTGATTGGCTGCAGCGATCACATGACACCCCCCTCCAGGAGACCGGTGGGGAACACAGCACTCAGTATGAATGAACAATGCAGATTTGGTGAGAAGAGTATCATCTTTATATGTTTGTTTTTTTTATTATTATTTTTTTTTATTTATTTTTCACAACCCCAGGGCCAATTAGGACATTTTTAATAAGTAATAGACATCCCCTTTAAGTTTCTTTCAATTTCTATGGCTAGGTTCACACTTTTGTTGGACGCTCCGTTACAAGTTTCATCATCTTTACAGGGAAGAAAAAAAAAAAGCTGCTGTTAAAATCCCCTTTTCTTTCCTGTTAAAGTGATGGGTACCGCCGGGATAGAGAGAACAGACCCCATTATAGTTAATGGAGTTCGTCCGGCGCCGTTTAGGTCATCAGATAAAACTTTTTCTTGGTAAAGTTCGTTTTTTCTATTCCTTTGATGGAATTTCAAACACTAGTGTGAATTAAGGCGAACACATCATGAACATATTCAATAAATGGCACCGCTGACAATATTGTTCTGTGCGTCTCATAATAAGGGAAAAAATAAAAGTGGAAATTTCTGCTAAGCTCATAAAGTTTAAAGCTTTTCACATCTCATTTGTGTTTATTCTCGGCCTGATATTATCATTACTGCTTGTAATAATATTACAGAAATTGGCTTGTAATAATCCCGTCCATTAATGTGTGCAGCAATGCTGCCATCTAGTGGTGAGCTTCTAAAACATGAGCCTATGATACATAGTGCGTCGCTGTGCTGCCATCTACTGGACAGTTGTAGAAGTTACAGTATTTGCATTCTGCACATCAAACTCTCTAAAAATCACATTAGCGCATGGCGAGACACAACAGGTATTCACAATGTGCAAAACTTACATGTTTAATACATTTTGCAGCATAAAATGTGAGGCGATATGGTTTGAAGTCAGAAAAAGATTGTTTAAACCCAGTCTTCATTTTTGTGCTTTCATTTTTTCCTTAACCTCTTTTTCCAAGAGTCATAACTTTTTTTCTATTATTCCTCCATGGTGTAGCGAACGCCGCCTCTTGTCGCAACTTTGACGAGCGGCAGACGTCACCCCCTTTCCCCCCGCTCACTTTGTCAGAATTGGGCATTAATGGCGTAAAACACCAAAAGTTGCACAATTTTAGCGCAGTCTCGAGTTGCATCAAAATGAGTCTTTTCAATGCTTTTTACACCAAAATACTGCTGGAAAAACTTTCCAGGGTGACATTTCCTTCCTCGTGACTATGTACAAACACTAGAAAGGACATCAAATCTGCAGAACATCACACAAGAAAAAATAAAAAAGTTGGCGAAATGTGCAAACCCTCCACCTTCATGGAGAGACCGCAGCTTTCGGCAGGCCCCACCATATATCACGGGGGCCGTGCTCTAACCATGCATTGGTAAAGGCTGCGGAAACCAATAAACAAATGTAACCAAGAAGCTGGAGTTAGTAAAGTTGCACTTAGCTGTTTTTCACCTTCCATTTTTGTTCGCAGAACCCCTGACTGCTGGTGTGTCACCTCTTCCATGTTCGTGCTCTCTGCTCCGGAGGCGGCGCTCCAGCTCGGGTCACCTGTGTATCATTTCCCATTAATCACAGCACAAGCTCCGGCCGCCCCCTCCCTTCTAGGAGCACACAAGGGGCTCAATGCATCAAAGCTTTCATTCCAGTGTAAAACATTGCATCATTCTGGTGGCGGCTGCAGTAAAACGATGCAGCTTTTGGCGTTCACGCGCCATTATCACCCCGCTGTGACAATGCGGACACATCTTGGATGGAAGGGAGCAATCTCTGTGTTTGGTCTTTCTTGCCTCTTTTCGTGCTATTCTCCCAGGCACGGTGCGACACCCTGCTCCATATATATGGCGGTGCTCCCTATTCCATCCCTGCTCCATATATATGGCGGTGCTCCCTATTCCATCCCTGCTCCATATATATATGGCGGTGCACCCTATTCCATCCCTGCTCCATATATATATGGCGGTGCACCCTATTCCATCCCTGCTCCATATATATGGCGGTGCACCCTATTCCATCCCTGCTCCATATATATGGCGGTGCACCCTATTCCATCCCTGCTCCATATATATGGCGGTGCACCCTATTCCATCCCTGCTCCATATATATGGCGGTGCCCCCTATTCCATCCCTGCTCCATATATATATGGCGGTGCCCCCTATTCCATCCCTGCTCCATATATATGGCGGTGCTCCCTATTCCATCCCTGCTCCATATATATATGGCGGTGCTCCCTATTCCATCCCTGCTCCATATATATATGGCGGTGCACCCTATTCCATCCCTGCTCCATATATATATGGCGGTGCTCCCTATTCCATCCCTGCTCCATATATATGGCGGTGCTCCCTATTCCATCCCTGCTCCATATATATGGCGGTGCTCCCTATTCCATCCCTGCTCCATATATATGGCGGTGCTCCCTATTCCATCCCTGCTCCATATATATGGCGGCGGTGCACCCTATTCCATCCCTGCTCCATATATATGGCGGTGCACCCTATTCCATCCCTGCTCCATATATATGGCGGTGCACCCTATTCCATCCCTGCTCCATATATATGGCGGTGCACCCTATTCTATCCCTGCTCCATATATATGGCGGTGCACCCTATTCCATCCCTGCTCCATATATATGGCGGTGCACCCTATTCCATCCCTGCTCCATATATATATGGCGGTGCACCCTATTCCATCCCTGCTCCATATATATGGCGGTGCACCCTATTCCATCCCTGCTCCATATATATGGCGGTGCTCCCTATTCCATCCCTGCTCCATATATATATGGCGGTGCACCCTATTCCATCCCTGCTCCATATATATATGGCGGTGCACCCTATTCCATCCCTGCTCCATATATATATGGCGGTGCACCCTATTCCATCCCTGCTCCATATATATGGCGGTGCACCCTATTCCATCCCTGCTCCATATATATGGCGGTGCACCCTATTCCATCCCTGCTCCATATATATGGCGGTGCACCCTATTCCATCCCTGCTCCATATATATGGCGGTGCACCCTATTCCATCCCTGCTCCATATATATATGGCGGTGCACCCTATTCCATCCCTGCTCCATATATATATGGCGGTGCACCCTATTCCATCCCTGCTCCATATATATATGGCGGTGCACCCTATTCCATCCCTGCTCCATATATATTGCGGTGCACCCTATTCCATCCCTGCTCCATATATATATGGCGGTGCACCCTATTCCATCCCTGCTCCATATATATTGTGGTGCACCCTATTCCATCCCTGCTCCATATATATATGGCGGTGCACCCTATTCCATCCCTGCTCCATATATATGGCGGTGCACCCTATTCCATCCCTGCTCCAGATATATATGGTGGTGCACCCTATTCCATCCCTGCTCCATATATATGGCGGTGCACCCTATTCCATCCCTGCTCCAGATATATGGCGGTGCTCCCTATTCCATCCCTGCTCCATATATATATGGCGGTGCACCCTATTCCATCCCTGCTCCATATATATATGGCGGTGCACCCTATTCCATCCCTGCTCCAGATATATGGCGGTGCTCCCTATTCCATCCCTGCTCCATATATATATGGCGGTGCACCCTATTCCATCCCTGCTTCATATATATATGGCGGTGCACCCTATTCCATCCCTGCTCCATATATATATGGCGGTGCACCCTATTCCATCCCTGCTCCATATATATGACGGTGCACCCTATTCCATCCCTGCTCCATATATATGGCGGTGCACCCTATTCCATCCCTGCTCCAGATATATGGCGGTGCACCATATTCCATCCCTGCTCCATATATATATGGCGGTGCACCCTATTCCATCCCTGCTTCATATATATATGGCGGTGCACCCTATTCCATCCCTGCTCCATATATATATGGCGGTGCACCCTATTCCATCCCTGCTCCATATATATGGCGGTGCACCCTATTCCATCCCTGCTCCATATATATATGGCGGTGCACCCTATTCCATCCCTGCTCCATATATATTGCGGTGCACCCTATTCCATCCCTGCTCCATATATATATGGCGGTGCACCCTATTCCATCCCTGCTTCATATATATATGGCGGTGCACCCTATTCCATCCCTGCTCCATATATATATGGCGGTGCACCCTATTCCATCCCTGCTCCATATATATGACGGTGCACCCTATTCCATCCCTGCTCCATATATATGGCGGTGCACCCTATTCCATCCCTGCTCCAGATATATGGCGGTGCACCATATTCCATCCCTGCTCCATATATATATGGCGGTGCACCCTATTCCATCCCTGCTTCATATATATATGGCGGTGCACCCTATTCCATCCCTGCTCCATATATATATGGCGGTGCACCCTATTCCATCCCTGCTCCATATATATGGCGGTGCACCCTATTCCATCCCTGCTCCATATATATATGGCGGTGCACCCTATTCCATCCCTGCTCCATATATATATGGCGGTGCACCCTATTCCATCCCTGCTCCAGATATATGGCGGTGCTCCCTATTCCATCCCTGCTCCATATATATATGGCGGTGCACCCTATTCCATCCCTGCTTCATATATATATGGCGGTGCACCCTATTCCATCCCTGCTCCATATATATATGGCGGTGCACCCTATTCCATCCCTGCTCCATATATATGGCGGTGCACCCTATTCCATCCCTGCTCCATATATATGGTGGTGCACCCTATTCCATCCCTGCTCCAGATATATGGTGGTGCACCCTATTCCATCCCTGCTCCATATATATGGCGGTGCACCCTATTCCATCCCTGCTCCAGATATATGGTGGTGCTCCCTATTCCATCCCTGCTCCATATATATGGCGGTGCACCCTATTCCATCCCTGCTCCAGATATATGGCGGTGCACCCTATTCCATCCCTGCTCCAGATATATGGTGGTGCACCCTATTCCATCCCTGCTCCATATATATGGCGGTGCACCCTATTCCATCCCTGCTCCAGATATATGGTGGTGCACCCTATTCCATCCCTGCTCCATATATATGGCGGTGCACCCTATTCCATCCCTGCTCCAGATATATGGTGGTGCACCCTATTCCCTTTATATCACATTGAACTGATGTCAGGTGTGAGGCTTTGACTGGGTTTGGCAGAATTTTAGACAAGTGGAAAACCGGCCAATTGTCACCTGTGCTCATCCGTATTCCAACATTGTCTCATCCGTAGTTTATGTCCGTTTTACTAATTTACGTCGGCATCTTCTGAGACCCAGAACTTTTCTCATTTTTATGTCGTTTGTACTTGTTTTCTACGGGGGTGAGCTATGGCTTGTTTTTGGGTGTGAACTATGGTTTTCTTTGGGGGTGAGCTATGGTTTGTTTTGGAGGTGAGCTATGGTTTTCTTTGAGGGTGAGCTATTGTTTTAGGGGTGAGCTATGGTTTTCTTTGGGGTGAACTGTGGTTTTCTTTGGGGATGAGCTATGGTTTGTTTTGGGGGTGAACTATGGTTTGTTTTGGGGGGTGAGCTATGGTTTGTTTTGGGGGGTGTACTATGGTTTTTGGGGGTGTACTATGGTTTTTGGGTGTGCACTATGGTTTTCTTTGGGGGTGAGCTATTGTTTTGGGGGTGAACTATGGTTTGTTTGGCGGGTGAGCTATGGTTTGTTTTGGGGGTGAGCTATGGTTTGTTTTGGGGTGAGCCATAGTTTGTTTTGGGGGCGAGCTATGGTATTCTTTGGGGTGAACTATGGTTTGTTTTGGGGTGAGCTATGGTTTTTCTTTGGGGATGAGCCTTGGTTTCTTTTTGGGGGTGAACTAATGGTTTATTTTTGGGGGTGAACTATGGTTTGTTTTGGGGGGTGAACTATGGTTTGTTTTTGGGGGTGAACTATGGTTTGTTTTTGGGGGTGAGCTATTGTTTTGGGGATGAACTATGGTTTGTTTTTAGGAGTGAGCTATGGTTTGTTTTGGGGGTGAACTATGGTTTGTTTTTAGGAGTGAGCTATGGTTTGTTTTAGGGGTGAACTATGGTTTGTTTTTGGGGGTGAACTATTGTTTTGGGGATGAGCTATGGTTTGTTTTGGGGATGAACTATGGTTTGTTTTTAGGAGTGAGCTATGGTTTGTTTTGGGGGTGAACTATGGTTTGTTTTTAGGAGTGAGCTATGGTTTGTTTTGGGGGTGAGCTATGGTTTATCTTTGGCACCATTTTTGGGCTTCAGACAACTTGTTTTGCATTTCATAGAAAGAAAAAAATTGTGGAATTGACAGTTTGTGGGAACAAATATCCAGAGAATGATTTCAGACGATCTAGGGTGTGAATGGAGTGTGGTCTTTGGTTTGGAGGTAAAAGTTTCTGCAAGTATCAACCAGTGGTCTTTCTTTGGGGAGAGACGTCCTGCTGCTAGAAGGACATTTTTATGGCACCGCTGATCTGCTTGTAGAGGGATCTCATCAAGGGATCCAGGGTCACGTTCAAATCTTCTCCAAGATGCTGGATCCTTTCTGAAAGATCAGTGAATACATTTATTGTAGAGGCGGTCTGGGGTGTTTGGTCTTTGTTGGGTATACAAAGATCGGGACTTTATAAGTACCAACAACTGAAGTTGATCAGTTGATCTCATCACTGATGATGTAGACGGCAGGAGCTGCTGAGATCAGTGATTGGGTGCAGCGCTGTCACTACTGCAGCCAATCAACAAACACCCCAGCCGACTTATCACCGCACAACGCTAGCTGATTGACAGGTCTACCCCATGTGTGTACATCAGGAGAGACATGTCAATCAACTGCTCTTCAATTTCTTGCTACAGATTTATCAAAGAGGGTATGTTTACTAACTCCTGATCATGAGTCCTTGGGAGCGGACATGGGGGGGCGTAACAGCAGCATTTTATGGGAGGAAAAAAAAAACCTTGAAAATAAAATAAAACAAATAAATTTCCATGCAGCAGAAAATGAAAAAAAGTTACTTTTCTACTATTCAACCCACTCCGGGTTTTAGCTTCAAAGAAAACTGCACTAACATTTTGAAAACTCCTAAAAAAATTATTTGGTAAAAAGATTTTGTAATTCAGTAGTAGTTACCATTTTTGTTACCTTTTGCGATACAGCGGTGTATACGGTAAAGCTATTGGAAAACTGATGGCTCCTTAGGAGATGATTGTGAATCTGGAACAGGAAACATTTCATTACAAAATTTAGAACAAAGAGTTTGTATTTCCTTCAATTAAAGAGATTTTCCCATCTCCAGGATCCTATCCCAATATATAGTAGGTGTAATAATAATAATATTAGCAAATTAGAAATGTAGTATAGTTCTTCTGATTTAGCTATGTCGCTTACCGCACGTGCAGGGCATTGTAGTAGCTTAGGTATCCATGGTTACGACCACTCCTATAGGGACATTTATTTAGCTGTTATTGGATGCCTAAGCTACTGCAATGTCCTGCACATGGGGTAAACAACATAGCGAATCAGAAGAACTGCACTACATTTCTAATTGGAGGTATTTGTTAATATTATTTTTACACCTAATATATATTAATATAGGATCTTGGAACATTAGACAAACAGATAAAACACTATACAGAGATCTCACAAAACACAAATCAGTCATCGTGTCTGATACATTTGATCATTCCTACCCCTTGAGATGCAGCGGTCTGTCCAGTAACGTCATTGGAAAGTCGATTGTTCCTCATGAGATAATTTTGAATCTGTTAAAGAAAATATTTCCTTATGTATTTAGAGAGATGTGATTCTTATCTGCTCCTATTAACAGAAGACAAACTAGTGTAACATAATCCAGAGGTCTCAACGTATAAAATATTATTTTATAAATCGACACTGATCATACAAAATTCATAAAATGCATCATTGTGTATAAGAGACAATAAACATCCATCTACACAGGAAAATTTCTCTTAATCTTAATCTTTAGATTGAATCTGTCACTAGAATGTTGTCTCCTAATCTGAGAGCAGCATGATGTAGGGACGGAGACCCTGATTCCAGTGATGTGTCACTTACTGGGCTGCATGTTGTAGTTTCAATAAAATCACTATTTTATCAACAGGATATTACTGGAGGACTAGTTGTCTCATGCCTACTAGTCCTGCTGCTCTGTGTAACTCCGCCCCCACCACTGATTGGTAGCTTTCTGACAATGTACACATAAAGCCACCAATCAGTGTTGTGGGCGGGGTTATACTCAGCTAAGCATTCAGAGCTCTGCAGCAGAGAAAACTGTGATTATATATTAGATAGAGCAGTATAATCTCAGATTATAATATAAGAGTATTGCAGAAAACACGTACACAAAACAGGACACACACAGTAGGTAGGGAGAGAGGATAAGGATGGTGTAAGGGAAGGAAATACAAGTTACGATTCAGCAACAGTCTCATGCCTGGACAACTCCTTTAAGTGCTTTTACTGCCATCTATACTATATACAAAGCATTTGTCCTGCACTCTGGATATAGCGATCAGGAGGGAAGAGATGGTAATGAACCATCTCTGCCTTCTTTATGTGGAGTCTGGCTGTATCTGACACCCGGCTCCCCATCCCTGCATCTGTATGATCTCGTCCAATAGCAGGCGGTGTATGGCCGTTCATGTAATTCGTGCACAAATGGCGCCTGTCGAAGCAGGAATTCACATCCACATAAAAGCAAATCCTTCTAGGACATTTATATAAGGAACATGCACAGGGGAAGTCGTGCATATTAATAGTACCGTATATAAAAAAACAGCATTTTACAGCTGGAAGTGAAAAAAAAGCAACCAAACAAACCTGCTGTAAGGCTTCCTCTGTTTTTCTTGGACTCATTCGATATGCTTGTGATACGTCAGTCATTGGTAAAGGCATTGACATTAGTGTAAAATTCCTGAAAAAAAAAAATAGAAAAATATTTAGAATTGAGAGTCCTCAGTGGTTGATACCTTTTAATGGCTAACTGAAAAGATGGTAACAAATTGCAAGCTTTCGAGACTACACAGGTCTCTTCATCAGGCAAAGACTAAAAGAAATTCTGCAATTTGTTACCATCTTTTCAGTTAGCCATTAAAAGGTATCAGCCACTGAGGACTCTATTCAAGATATTTTTCTATCCACTGGCTAACACGGTTCCAAGATATATATCTTTCCTGTGTGAAAAAAAGAGATAAATTGTTTAGAGTGTTATCCCTTAGCACAGGCATGTTATTGTCCTGTCATCAGTGCTATGTTCGGCTGCCAACTAGTGACTATTCTGGGGATTAAAGTCCGAGGATTTCTCTGCACCAAACACCGGATTTTCCACTACTGCCTGAACAGTATCCGGCTTAGGCGCTAGTGCAAAAGAGTTTGGGAAGGTGACGGTATTCCAGCTCCAGCATTAGCATAAACCTCAAACTTCCAGGCGCTTGTCTTTAAAGTCACCAAGACTCAATCCAGAGGATAAAACACTGCATTTCCAGGACGTGGCTACAGGTAAGAAGTATGGCGGAGCAGGAAGCCCTTGTCTCTCTGCTTCGCTACTTGCTTTGGTAAGTCTGTGGTCTACCAGTGGCCTGCAGGAGGCAACACGATGATACCACTTAATGGTGCCACATTGTGGGGGGTTTACAGATTAGGAGGTGTACACGGGAACAGGATTAGGTAGTTTTGACATGTGGAGGGGGGACATTATTACATACCTCCCAACTTTTGAAGATGGGAAAGAGGGACAAAGTTTGCGGCGTGCATCGCGCGCCGTGTCAAATTTTAGGCCACGCCTCTGACCACACCCATTCATAATTAGCCACACCCATATTCACGTCCTAACCACACCCATTTAGCACTGATGATCACACTGTTTCATATACAATAATTATAAACAAAAAAATATGGCCACACAGTGCTCCATACTGTATAATGACCACACAGTGCTCCATACTGTATAATGACCGCACATGATGCTCCATACTGTATAATGACCGCACATGATGCTCCATACTGTATAATGACCGCACATGATGCTCCATACTGTATAATGACCCCACATGATGCTCCATACTGTATAATGACCCCACATGATGCTCCATACTGTATAATGACCCCACATGATGCTCCATACTGCATAATGACCGCACATGATGCTCCATACTGTATAATGACCGCACATGATGCTCCATACAGTATAATGACCCCACATGATGCTCCATACTGTGTAATGGCCACACATGATGCTCCATACTGTATAATGGCCACACATGATGCTCCATACTGTATAATGACCGCATGCATACTGTATAATGGCCGCACATGATGCTCCATACTGTATAATGGCCACACATGATGCTCCATACTGTATAATGACCGCATGCATACTGTATAATGGCCGCACATGATGCTCCATACTGTATAATGACCGCACATGATGCTCCATACTGTGTAATGACTGCACATGATGCTCCATACTGTATATTGGCCGCACATGATGCTCCATACTGTATATTGGCCGCACATGATGCTCCATACTGTATATTGGCCGCACATGATGCTCCATACTGTATATTGGCCGCACATGATACTTCGTACCATATAATGGTCACACATAGCTACTCCTACACACGCGGCTCCGCTCCATACACTGTACACACGAGCTCCGCTCCGCACACCTCGTACACACGCGGCTCCGCTCCGCACACCTCGTACACACGCGGCTCCGCTCCGCACACCTCGTACACACGCGGCTCCGCTCCGCACACCTCGTACACACGCGGCTCCGCTCCGCACACCTCGTACACACGCGGCTCCGCTCCGCACACCTCGTACACACGCGGCTCCGCTCCGCACACCTCGTACACACGCGGCTCCGCTCCGCACACCTCGTACACACGCGGCTCCGCTCCGCACACCTCGTACACACGCGGCTCCGCTCCGCACACCTCGTACACACGCGGCTCCGCTCCGCACACCTCGTACACACGCGGCTCCGCTCCGCACACCTCGTACACACGCGGCTCCGCTCCGCACACCTCGTACACACGCGGCTCCGCTCCGCACACCTCGTACACACGCGGCTCCGCTCCGCACACCTCGTACACACGCGGCTCCGCTCCGCACACCTCGTACACACGCGGCTCCGCTCCGCACACCTCGTACACACGCGGCTCCGCTCCGCACACCTCGTACACACGCGGCTCCGCTCCGCACACCTCGTACACACGCGGCTCCGCTCCGCACACCTCGTACACACGCGGCTCCGCTCCGCACACCTCGTACACACGCGGCTCCGCTCCGCACACCTCGTACACACGCGGCTCCGCTCCGCACACCTCGTACACACGCGGCTCCGCTCCGCACACCTCGTACACACGCGGCTCCGCTCCGCACACCTCGTACACACGCGGCTCCGCTCCGCACACCTCGTACACACGCGGCTCCGCTCCGCACACCTCGTACACACGCGGCTCCGCTCCGCACACCTCGTACACACGCGGCTCCGCTCCGCACACCTCGTACACACACGGCTCTGCTCCGCACACCTCGTACACACACGGCTCTGCTCCGCACACCTCGTACACACACCTCGTACACACACGGCTCAGCTCCGCACACCTCGTACACACACGGCTCCGCTCCGCACACCTCGTACACACACGGCTCTGCTCCGCACACCTCGTACACACACCTCGTACACACACGGCTCAGCTCCGCACACCTCGTACACACGGCTCCACTCCACACACCTCGTAGACACACGGCTCTGCTACATCCACACTGTACACCTCCTGACCCCATACAAGGCATTACTTACCTCCTGCAGGACCATGTGGCAAGGTGGCAGCAACCAGCAGCACAGCCAAGTCCTGCAATCCATGGAGGTCCCGATCTGCCGATCATGTGACCCCTGACTCCTCCCCTCCTGTGACCTCATCACAGGTCCTGTGCGCAGAAAGCAGGCAGCCATACAAAAGGGTAAGGGTCCGGGGCATGGCTTAACTATACAAGGGGGCGTGTCGGTCCTGCTGTCTGCGCCGCGGGATTAGAGCGTCCCATGCGGGAGTGCGGGGCAGAGGCTGAAAACCGGGACAATCCCGCACAATGAGGGACGGTTGGGAGCTATGTTATTACTGTGTGGAGGCACAACGGGGGCAATACATTTGTATGGAGTCACAAAGTGGAGCACAATTCTTGTAGGAGGCACAAAGAGGAAGACATTGACAAGGAGACATGACTTCTGAATATGGGCACAAAGGCGGCAGTGTTGTGGGGGCACTATAACGGTGCGGAGGTACAAGTGGTACATAATGCTGGTGTATGGCGATGGGGTGTGGGATTTGTGCAGTGTACGGCACTATGGGGTATGTTTAGATGTTAGTAAAAGTGATGAGCCAAAGATTTCGGTGTGTTAAATTCTGCAGAAACAAGAAGTGGACGAAAGAAGTTTTCATGACTGTTTCGGCCAGATGGAGAACAAGGGAAATGAATGATATAGAAAAAAAAAATAAGAAATAGCAACTATTGTGATGGAGAAGCCAAGAAAAAAAAAATCCTTGGCTTTTGGTTCACATAATCTAGTTTTTGTTGATTTTGAAAATGTTCCAAACACTATGTGTAAAAATCTATATTCATCATGAAAAAAAGAAAAAATCACACTAATATCTCCTCATAATAAAGATTTACAGCCAAAACCCCAAAATGTTTGTAAAATCTGTAAAAAAGGAAGGAAAAAACAAAATGAATCCTCTAGATGAAGTATTAAGAAAATATGCATTTTTACCTTTTTAAGGCATTTGCCACATCCAGGAATCCAACAAATGTTGTATTATTTCTATCCCAAATTAATGTTCTGTTGGGGGTAAAAAAACAAAACAAAACACAATGAAAAAAAAAAGTAGGAATACGGTGATATTTAATTTATAGAAGTGGTTTATTATTAATCTGAGGGTATCTGTGCAAGAAAAGGAAGAAAAAGTCACATTAGAGCTCGTACCGATATTGCATCAGCAAGTATTGCAGAATATTGTACACAGCAAATAAGTGATCGCATGTTCAAGAAGGACTAATAAAAAGTTAAAAAGTTGTTAAAGATGTGAAAAAAAAAGGAAAAGGGTTAAATCTAATGTCAGAAAGTACCTGAGTTTTCTATTAATGTGTAAAGCTTTTGCCAATAGTTTTGCACCAGGGTCTCCCATTGAATTCCCACTTATGTCGAGCTGGGTAAGGTTGTTGCTGTTTCTCAGGGCGTGCAGAATCACATGGATCCCAGACTTTAATCTTGAATCAGCCAGAGACAGAGAACTGATTGTCTAAATTAAAAAAAAAATAATATAAAAAAAACCTTAATGGGTGATATGAGAAATATTTCAGAAATTAATATAATATAGCGTATAATACGGAGAAAATAATAAAATGCCTTTAGGTGAATCCACAAATATTAAGAAAAATGTGACTTTTTTCCGTGTTTTTTCTACAGATGTCATCACCAAAGTACGCAATGACGATCTCTTTTGATCACTGCATTTTTGTCATTTTTTTTACTGCGTTTTTCCCTTTTTCTATATGTTTTTATGCAGATTCAAAGCTGTAACTGTTCAGAAATTCCTGGCCAGTTTGAAAAAAAAATAAGGTTCTTTTTTTCCCCGCCTGTGAAAAAAAAAATTTTTTTAAGTCGCAGAAACTTACCGTAAACAAATTTTTGTGACTTTACTTTACTTGAATGTAAATGTAGAAGAGAGAGATTGGGGTAAATGTGGCAAAAATAACTATAAGGCCGGCGTCACACTAGCGAGTTTTACGGACGTATGAGAGGTGCAGAAAATACAGATTGCATACGGTACAATGATTCCCTATGTCCCAGCTCCTATCTGCCATATTTTACTGATCCGTATTATACGGTCTTGTACGGCCGTAGAAAATCGCAGCATGCTGCGTTTGTCACCGTATTGCGCAAAAAAAAAATCACCAATGAAAGTCTATGGGGGCGAGAAAAATACGGATTCCACACGGACCAGCAGTGTGACTTGCGAGAAATACACAGCAGTGTTCTATAGAACCATTTCGTACTATTGGATTAATAATGGATAGGTGACATAATTGATGCCTCTCCATTATTAATCTGGCTTAATGTCACCTTACAATAGCAAGGTGACATTAACCCTTCATTACCCCATATCCCACCACTACAGGGAGTGGGAAGAGAGTGGCCAAGTGCCAGAATAGGCACATCTTACAGATGTGCCTTTTCTGGGGTGGCTGGGGGCAGATGTTTTTAGCCAGGGGGGGCCAATATCCATGGACCCTCTCTAGGCTATTAATACAGTGGGGCAAAAAAGTATTTAGTCAGTCAGCAAAAGTGCAAGTTCCACCACTTAAAAAGATGAGAGGCATCTGTAATTTACATCATAGGTAGACCTCAACTATGGGAGACAAACTGAGATAAAAAAATCCAGAAAATCACATTGTCTGATTTTTTATCATTTTATTTGCATTTTATGGTGGAAAATAAGTATTTGGTCAGAAACAAACAATCAAGATTTCTGGCTCTCACAGACCTGTAACTTCTTCTTTAAGAGTCTCCTCTTTCCTCCACTCATTACCTGTAGTAATGGCACCTGTTTAAACTTGTTATCAGTATAAAAAGACACCTGTGCACACCCTCAAACAGTCTGACTCCAAACTCCACTATGGTGAAGACCAAAGAGCTGTCAAAGGACACCAGAAACAAAATTGTAGCCCTGCACCAGGCTGGGAAGACTGAATCTGCAATAGCCAACCAGCTTGGAGTGAAGAAATCAACAGTGGGAGCAATAATTAGAAAATGGAAGACATACAAGACCACTGATAATCTCCCTCGATCTGGGGCTCCACGCAAAATCCCACCCCGTGGGGTCAGAATGATCACAAGAGCGGTGAGCAAAAATCCCAGAACCACGCGGGGGGACCTAGTGAATTAACTGCAGAGAGCTGGGACCAATGTAACAAGGCCTACCATAAGTAACACACTACTCCACCATGGACTCAGATCCTGCAGTGCCAGACGTGTCCCACTGCTTAAGCCAGTACATGTCCGGGCCCGTCTGAAGTTTGCTAGAGAGCATTTGGATGATCCAGAGGAGTTTTGGGAGAATGTCCTATGGTCTGATGAAACCAAACTGGAACTGTTTGGTAGAAACACAACTTGTCGTGTTTGGAGGAAAAAGAATACTGAGTTGCATCCATCAAACACCATACCTACTGTTAGGCATGGTGGTGGAAACATCATGCTTTGGGGCTGTTTCTCTGCAAAGGGGCCAGGACGACTGATCCGGGTACATGAAAGAATGAATGGGGCCATGTATCGTGAGATTTTGAGTGCAAACCTCCTTCCATCAGCAAGGGCATTGAAGATGAAACGTGGCTGGGTCTTTCAACATGACAATGATCCAAAGCACACCACCAGGGCAATGAAGGAGTGGCTTCGTAAGAAGCATTTCAAGGTCCTGAAGTGGCCTAGCCAGTCTCCAGATCTCAACCCTATAGAAAACCTTTGGAGGGAGTTGAAAGTCCGTGTTGCCAAGCGAAAAGCCAAAAACATCACTGCTCTAGAGGAGATCTGCATGGAGGAATGGGCCAACATACCAACAACAGTGTGTGGCAACCTTGTGAAGACTTACAGAAAACGTTTGACCTCTGTCATTGCCAACAAAGGATATTTTACAAAGTATTGAGATGAAATTTTGTTTCTGACCAAATACTTATTTTCCACCATAAAATTCAAATAAAATGATAAAAAATCAGACAATGTGATTTTCTGGATTTTTTTTTCTCAGTTTGTCTCCCATAGTTGAGGTCTACCTATGATGTAAATTACAGACGCCTCTCATCTTTTTAAGAGGTGGAACTTGCACTTTTGCTGACTGACTAAATACTTTTTTGCCCCACTGTATCTGCCCTCAGTCACTGGCTTTACCATTCTGGCGGAGAAAATTGCTTGGGAGCCCACGCCAATTTTGTCCGCGATTTAACCTTTTATTTTACAAGCTACAGCGCCCAAATTTTGCACATACACACTACTAACAGTAGTGTGGAATATGCAAAAAAAAAAGGGAAATGAGATGGTTTACTGTATGTAAACCATGTCTCATATCCTGTCGGGTTTGTGAAGGAGAAAGAAAAAGCCGGCAATTGAATTACCGGCTTTTCACATATCTCGCGCTGAATTATATATAAATACAGTATATGTGTGTGTGTCTCAATTATATATATATTTATATATACTGTATATATGTTTTAACGAACATTTGAGCACATAAATCCATTAGATGTCGGTTTTGCAAGCCTGCGAGGAAATATCGCAGTACGGATGCCATACGGATTACATACGGAGGATGCCATGCGCAAAATATGCTGCCACACCCTGCCTACGGATGACATACGGATCACTATTTTTGGAACATTTCTGAATATTACGGCCGTAAAAAACGGACCGTATTTTCATACGCTGAGTGTGACGCCGGCCTAAGAAAGAGTGTGGATAGGACCAGCTGCTGAGCACAGAGATTGGCTGCAGCGGTGATGTAGGAAAAATATAGGAAAGGGTGTGTAAACAGCACCAGCTGCTGAGCACAGAGATTGGCTGCAGCGGTGATGTAAATTGTAGTTCAGAAGTCACTCATGCAGTCAGGAAACAGAGACCAGAGCTGGAGGGGATGAAGGAACAGATGAATGACCTCGGGGAGACCAAAACATCCAACACTGCGGAGACACCATCACGTGTTTCTCAACGCAGTGATCCAGAACACTGCCCCCATCCCTTATGGGAAATATGCAAACGCATGTAAAGTAAGCTGCGGAGACACCATCACGTGTTTCTCAACACAAACAATGAATAGCCAGGCCTTTCTACGGGAAGGAACAACCACGGGAAGGGCAGCATCCAATAAAGGAGAATATCCAATAAAGGAAGACCACCTATGCCAAGCATGGTATCCATCCACAAACAGCTGTTTCGGGGTTTTTGCCCCTCATCAGTGTGGAGTAGGAAACTGGCTATTAGGAGCAGTGCCTGGTGAAAGGCTATGAAGGAACAGATGAATGACCTCGGGGAGACCAAAACATCCAACACTGCGGAGACACCATCACGTGTTTCTCAACGCAGTGATCCAGAACACTGCCCCCATCCCTTATGCCAGAGCTGGAGGGGAGACGCAGAGCTGGACCTTTGGAGGGTGTGTATCGGTGTTTATTGCACATATACAATAATTTAGGACAAAAACACCTATTAAAGGACACACCGTTTAACATACTTTGAGGACTATAGTTTAAGTGTGGGTAATGTCATCTTTTTGGGCATTCTCTTTAAAGGGGTTGTCCAGGACCTTTATATTGATGGCCTATCCATAGGATAGGTCACAACATTATTTGATTGGTGGGGGAGCGACACCCAAACAGCTATTCCTGGCGCCGCGCCACCGCCGGCCGCATGTGATCAAAATCAATATAAAGTTTCCAGATTATTTCTATTGCTTTCCAGCTTACACCTTGGCATATTAAATACATACACAGTCGTCATCTTGCAACAGCTGAACAATTCGGTGAAGTATATCGGTGACGGAAGTGCTAAAATAGAAAAAAAAATTATTAACGACGCGTCAAAAAAATGAAGAACAGAGGAACATAATATAATCTATAGCATGCAACCTGTTACTATACTAAAATAATGCTTGCAGAGTTAATATATTTTGATGCAGTTTATGGGTATTAATGTGTAGTAAATGAATTAAATGTATAAATATCACATGCAGCAAATGCAGACATTTGTTGACTGATCGGGTAGCTTAAAGTGAAAATGTGCCTTGCAGTGTACGTTCTGGGGGGCAATACAGCAAAATAAATGTACATAAAAATACCTGGAGGAATACTCATAAATGCTATGACTTTGATGGACTATTCTTCAATAATTCATTCCTTTTCATCCCTCTGATATGCAGTTAGAAGCCTGATCTAAGTTTCAGATATTATCTCTTGTGAGTGTCCCTCCCAGTAATATAGGCAGGATGTGAGCTCTGTGCACATCCAGGATACTGTGGTCTCCATTATCTCAAACATAAGCACAGCTTCTATCCTGCATTTATTTCTTCCTCGTGTTCTTGCCTCCTTTTTTCATTGCCTATTTTCTCTGCCTTCCCTGAGACTGCACTTGCTTTCTTCCTTCTCTACATTTTAGAGATCCGAATACACTCTTGCTCTTTACCGCTACTATCTCTAACAATGAGAGAAGGGAGGAGCAAAGCAGAAAGAGCCATCAGGAGAAGGAGATCACCAGAGAAAGGGCTTCACGGCACTGTGCAGAAGCAAGATATTACAACATTTCTAATGAAGACTATGTGGAAAGCTGCTTAACTTTGGATTTAGGAAGAAAAAACTTTTAAGCAAATGTGTACATAGACTTGGAAACAGAGGAACCATATTGATGTATGTGGGGACCATCTGCTTTCTGTTTGTTTCTTTTTAAAACTGAAAAAAATAACTTTCTCTTGTCCATGTGGAGGCGCTGTTTGAGTTCGGGCAGCTCTTAATTGAGCGCTGTCAATTAAAATATGCTCATTATGCAAATTGAGCTCTGGGTCACTGAGCCTATGGCCACGACAACGGTGCACCAACACACCCTCATTTGCATGCAAAACACATTTTTTTTATGGCAACTAAACTACTAAATTCTACACTACATGTATGATTTTTATCGGGGCTAAGTTCCCTACATACCTGTATAAATGGTTTAGTTAGTGTTTTGAGGGTGTCAGACTCGCTTTAAGATTCAAGTAAAGGAGCATACAATTTTGGAGGAGGTCTGGTGTGGTGCTGAGCATGCACTACAATACCCGACCCCTCCCGATATATATACCCCCTGAGGAAGCAAGATCAAACTTGCGAAACACTCAACATGTTTTATGGCAACTGTGCATAGATTCTCATAATAGATGAGCAGGTTTGCCACATTGGTATGAACGGATACATGTACTACTTTACTAGATATTGGTAATGTGATGGTTCTCTTAGCTCAGATGTTGTTTGACAACCAGAGAACAGAATTACCTGATTAATTATAGAAATAATACTCACTTGAACTTAGAATTGAAGTTTTTGCCCAGAGCTAAATGGTTTATGGATTTACTTCTTCCAACTGATAAGATCAGTGTTACTATTTCAGAGTTAAAATCTAGAGGATAAAATAAATCATTACTAACAGGATTGTATCGGCCCATCAGGAAACTGGTGAATCCCAGTAAGCTAAGCCACGGACCCCTCTATCTCCCACCCAACAGGACATTCCCCCAGATCAGCCAGTATCTGTCAGATGTAAACCATGTACGGAGTGAAGCATCATTGGTCCTTACATGTTTTAGCAGCTGCTGCCACTATATAGAATAATAGTTTTGATTCATCCTATAACTTTATTTGCCTTGGCAGCAGCTGCCTGGCGCTGGTTTGAAACGCAAAGTTGATTGTCCACCAAATTCCCTTTTAGTGTCAATTTTACCCATCATTGAAAAATATGTTTACACCTCAAGAGTCCATACATTATTTGCCACATACTCACCTAAGTTTTCTTCCCAGATACCATACTAGAATACATTATTCTCTTTGGTATTGGTTTTTATCTGCAAAAACTGTCATTTTTCTCTATAAACCGACTACAAAATTAGCTACAAACATATTTTACAGAAATTGATCGCCATTTTCCATCCCTCATCCAGGTGTAGTATAAGATACATGGTGCTTTTATATTACCCGCCTGTACACTACATACCATTTGCCGATATATCCAGTGAGCTCACAGAACTGACATCAAAGATCATGTCTTGTATCACTTGTGCACCAGGTGAGCGAAGCTTCAAAAAAATAGAATAAAATAAACTTTCTTTACAAAATGTTATTGAATTCTACAGAAATTAAAATGAGAAAACTAATTTGAAACAATGGGGAGGACAAAACTATAATAGGCCTCTTTCACGTGGCAGTATTTTGGTCAGTATCTTGCATGAGGTTTATGACCCCAAAATAGTGAGCTACAATGGGTATATATGTGCACATTGCGCCTCTTGGACTTTGGCGTTCCTGCATAGTTTTTCAAGCAAAAGGTGCTTCAAAAAAATACCAGCGTTTTTTTTTTTTTAGCGTCTTCTACATCTTTTTGGACATCTTTTGCAGTGGCTTTTTTTTTTAATTATTTTTTTATATTCTATATATAAAATAGCTGTAGCCGCCATAAGAATGGACCGGTCATTTTTTTTTTAGCCACTTCAGCAGTTAGAAGAAGTGTCAAAAGATGGAATAAATGCACAGCAAGGCGTTTTGACATTGTTGTGCACATTGTTCTTTTTGACTTTTTTGAGCGCTTTTTCAGGTGGGTTCCAAGCGGAATTCACCTGAAAAAGACATTGTGTGAACATACCCAAACAGAGATAGCACTAATGAAAACATTTGTGGCACTAAGACCAGCATTCTCAATTACCTAATGCACTACGACATGCAGACACCAGTACTGTAGACATCACTGACATTCCTCAAAGATTATATATGGCGAATGCTCAACTCCACTCACCAGCAACAGTAGTGTTATTGCTTTATGCATTCCCTGTAATGTTTATTTTTGTGTTTATGCATCAATGTATTTACTTATTTTAATATTTTAGAATTATAGTACAGACCAAAAGTTTGGACACACCTTCTCATTTAAAGATTTTTCTGTATTTTCATGACTATGAAAATTGTACATTCACACTGAAGGCATCAAAACTATGAATTAACACATGGGGAATTATATACTTAACAAAAAAGTGTGAAACAACTGAAATTATGTCTTATATTCTAGGTTCTTCAAAGTAGCCACCTTTTGCTTTGATGACCGCTTTGCACACTCTTGGTATTCTCTTGATGAGCTTCAAGAGGTAGTCACCGGGAATGGTTTTCACTTCACAGGTGTGCCCTGTCAGGTTTAATAAGTGGGATTTCTTGCCTTATAAATGGGGTTGGGACCATCAGTTGTGTTGTGCAGAAGTCTGGTGGATACACAGCTGATAGTCCTACTGAATAGACTGTTAGAATTTGTATAATGGCAAGAAAAAAGCAGCTAAGTAAAGAAAAACAAGTGGCCATCATTACTTTAAGAAATTAAGGTCAGTCAGTCCAAAAAATTGGGCAAACTTTGAAAGTGTCCCCAAGTGCAGTTGCAAAAACCATCAAGCGTTACAAAGAAACTGGCTCACATGAGGACCGCCCCAGGAAAGGAAGACCAAGAGTCACCTCTGCTTCTGAGGATAAGTTTATCCGAGTCACCAGCCTCAGAAATATCAGGTTAACAGCAGCTCAGATTAGAGACCAGGCAGGGCCGGCGTTTGGCACAGGCAGACCAGGCAGATGCCAGGGGCCCCCACCTAGAAAGGGGGCCCCCTACCTCTGCAGCCCCTGTATGAAGTGCCCAGAGGGTGTACAGCAGTGGCATCTCTCCCAAACCCCCCTGGAGACCCCCTCAGTGCTGTGATTTACTCATGTGGTCTGTGCTGTTTGCTGTAGGATCAGGTTTCACAGTCACATACAGCAGGGATCAGCATGGGCTCTGACCACAGTCACTGCTTGTAATCTGACAGATCGACCTCCCATCACTACTGTCTGGATGACACAAGACAGGAATATTGTCTGCTGAATCAGGGCATTTATTATATAGAAATAAATGAATTCCCACGTGAAATAATAAGGGTAAACCATACAAATATAGTACAGGTGTGCATAGGAATCAGCGTTTTTGGTGCATTTTTTTTGCAGCCAAAGCCTGCTCTCTTGGCAGTAAAAACACTGCTTTCAAAACACCCATTTTTTAGGGTATGTGCAGAGGATCCGGAAATGGCAGCCCTTTAGATGCCGTGGACATGTGCTGCGTCCAAAGTGCTGCCATGTTTTGAACACAGGTGATTCCGCGTGTGTTCATTGAACCGCGCGGAATCACCGCGTCCTATACATTGCAGGGGTGAGATTTCTCTGGTGGAGACTCGCATCTACGCCATATAAATTGACATGCTGCAGCCTGGACAGACGCGCCGCATGTCCGTCTCCGCAGGTGAGGTGCGGGTGCCAGTGCACGCACAGTAGAGATGGAATTTCTTGAAATTCCATCCACTATATTGTAACATCTGGCCACTGCGGGTTGGACGCTGCACAAGTACACAGCAGCTGCCCCGCAGCGTTTACTGACTGTGGTCACACACCTTTACAGCTTTTGCTGTTTGTTTTTTACAGTATGCATTTTGTCTACAGTACATGTTTAATAAAGTTAGTGTTATTCACAAAAAACGCAGCGAAAAACAACGTTGCAACATTTGCATCATTTTTTAAACTTTTTCATTGTTTTCTACGGGTGAAAAAAATTGCTGAAAGAAGCGACACGCTGCAGATTTAAAAAAGGCTGCAGTTGTGAAATTCAGTCAGGGGAAAATAAAAGGGTGCGCAGGAGATTCCTGAAAATCTCAGTTTTTGCTTGTGCTGTAAAATGCTGTAAACTTCTTATTTGCAGAAGAAAGAGCTGCAAAAATTCTGCATATGAACATGGCGAAAAGCTGCTTTTCAAAGTGCCAGCAAAACATAGGAGATTTCCGAAATCTCCTGCAGGCGCTTGTTTGTTTTCTGACTGGATTTCAGAACTGTAGCGCTTTTTAAATCCCCTCCGTTTTACCGGCAGATTTACTGCGGATTTATTGTGGAATTACCACGGTTTTTGTGCGGTTTTCAACAGCATTTTTACACCTGCGGATTCCTATTATGGAGCAGGTGTAAAACGCTGCGGAATACGCACGAAGAATTGACATGCTGTAGAAAATACAACGCAGCGTTTCCGCGTGGTATTTTCCGCAGCATGTGTACTGCAGATTTTGTTTTCCATACGTTTACATGGTACTGTACAATGCATGGAAAACTGCTGCAGATCCACAGCAAAATCCGCAACGGGTGCACATAGCCTGAGAAACACGTCACCACTTCTGTATTTATCACCCTCCTGGTTTTGGCTTGCTGATTTGAAATACTGACCAAACATCCTCACTCCAAGAAAAAAGCTGAAAAAAGTGTGAAGAACACCACAAAACAAGCTGAAAAACAGGTGTTTTGAACACAACATTTTTACTGCTAATAGAAAAGGTTTTGGCTACTGAAAAAAAATGCTGCATGTGAACATAGTCTTAGTCTGAAACGCTATGTCTATCTGTGGTGTTACATAGGACTGCAGGTGACATCTACTACATTATCTGTTCTCAGAGAGTTAGCACTGTTTTATCTGAAGTATGTCTTGGGCCCCCAATCTTTTCTGACCCTAGCAACGCCCCTGCGTACAGCTAATAGTGGCAGACCCGTTGGCCGATATAAGGTCCCTAAATATGGGGGCCACAGTGCAATGTTATCATTTGGGGCCCCCACTTTAAATTCTTGCCTAGGGCCCCACTTTGTCTAAAACCGGCCCTGAGACCAGGTCAATGCCACACAGAGTTCTAGCAGCAGACACATCTCTACAACAACTGTTAAGAGGAGACTATGTGCAGCAGGCCTTCATGGTAAAATAGCTGCTAGGAAACCACTGCTAAGGACAGGCAACAATAAGAAGAGACTTGTTTAGGCTAAAGAACACAAGGAATGGACATTAGACCAGTGGAAATCTGTGCTTTGGTCTGATGAGTCCAAATTTGAGATCTTTGGTTCCAACCACCGTGTCGTTGTGCAACGCAGAAAAGGTGAATGGATGGACTCTACATGCCTGGTTCCCACCGTGAAGCATGGAGGAGGAGGTGTGATGGTGTGGGGGTGCTTTGCTGGTGACACTGTTGGATTTATTCAAAATTGAAGGCATACTGAACCAGCATGGCTACCACAGCATCTTGCAGCGGCATGCCATTCCATCCGGTTTGCGTTTAGTTGGACCATCATTTATTTTTCAACAGGAGAATGACCCCAAACACACCTCCAGGCTGTGTAAGGGCTATTTGACCAAGAAGGAGAGTGATGGGATGCTACGCCAGATGACCTGGCCTCCACAGTCACCAGACCTGAACCCAATCGAGATGGTTTGGGGTGAGCTGGACCTCAGAGTGAAGGCAAAAGGGCCAACAAGTGCTAAGCATCTCTGGGAACTCCTTCAAGATTGTTGAAAGACCATTCCCGGTGACTACCTCTTGAAGCTCATCAAGAGAATGCCAAGAGTGTGCAAAGCAGTCATCAAAGCAAAAGGTGGCTACTTTGAAGAACCTAGAATATAAGACATAATTTCAGTTGTTTCACACTTTTTTGTTAAGTATATAATTCCACATGTGTTAATTCATAGTTTTGATGCCTTCAGTGTGAATGTACAATTTTCATAGTCATGAAAATACAGAAAAATCTTTAAATGAGAAGGTGTGTCCAAACTTTTGGTCTGTACTGTTTATTTCTATTGTTACATATAATCTTTTTGAAGAACAGACCATTGTGTACCCGAAATGGTGATAGTGTCCAATTAATTAATTTAATATGTAAATTTGTTATGTACACATGATAATAAACACGAGGGTGAAACATCTTGCTATGAGAACTCTATAAACCCTACTCGGTTTCTGCACAGACTAAAGTAGCTAGCAACGCAAACCCTAGCAGCTACAGCGCGACCAGGATAAACCCTGTACCTAATTATTTGTACTAAATGTCCAACTGGGGGTCTGTATGTATGGGAGACAGGGCAAAAACTGAGAACAAGGATGAATTCTCATTGCCACACAATAAGAGAACAAAGAATAGATCTACCTGTGGCAAAACATTTTTGTCTCCCTGATCACAGCGCCATGGACATGAGATTACTTGTATTAAAGGGTCATTTCAAATCTCAGAGAGACAGAAGAGTCTGCGAATATAAACTGATGACGACCTTTGACACACTCAGTGGAAGGAATGAATATGTCGCATGGATTATGTCTTTTTATATCAAATAAGGAATTTGCTCCCCAGACCATGTGGGGGCATTATAACACAGAACCAGACCCCAATCAGAGGACAATAAAGCATTCACACTCCTTATCTATGAACTGTTCCAATATTTATGGACACAACTGTTTATCACTCTCACTTAATGGTAGTTCTGCTTCATGTCACCTGTCTTATCTATGGCATTATTTCTGGGCTGTATTGTGCATAAATATGTGATTCTTCAGAATTGGTATAAGTGTATGCCTGAGGAAGGGACCTGAGTAGTCTCGAAAGCTTGCAATTTGTTATCTTTTCAGTTAGCCATTAAAAGGTATCAACCACTGAGGACTCTCAATTCTAAATATTTTTCAGGATAAACCCTGTTAGAAAACTAGAGAAGACAACTCGGACCTGACTCCCCAAAAGGCCGTCGAGTGTATCACGAACATCCTAAGGAACCGAGGGAGAGTGCAGCGAAATAAAGAAACCGCAGCAGTGCACTTATCTAGCTGGCCAAGATACACAGCAGAAGGACAGGAGCTCCAGGCAGGATCCACTAAAGGCTATCACCAGCAGAGAAGACCAGCAAGGGGAAGGGTTAAATAGTAGCACCTGCAACGTGATAGGACGGGCTAGATAAAAAAGAAAAACACCTGCTGTCCGAAAGGAATGGCCAGAGGCAAAAGGTAATCAACACCGGGACAAAGACAAAACCAGCTGTGGGTCAGCAGACAGAGATGCTGACAATACAGCACAGACAAAACCAGCTGTGGCTCAGCAGACAGATGCTGACAACAAAGCAAAGGACAGCCGTAATTGATTCGTTTGTGTGAAAATGTGGAATCTTGGAAGAAAATACTTTTTTCTACCAATTCTTGGATCATTCCCCCTTCCTATTTAACAAAAAAAAATAGACCAAATTGGCATCTCAAACTTTAGAGATGATTTTGGATGCTTATTTTACATTTCGTTATATATAATTTTAAATAATTCTGACCATACCTCACAGTTACTCAGGTCCATGTGAAGATCAGATATTTTCTCATTACTTGCCAGGCCTTGGAACATTGCTCTGAATTAAACAGATACAGAATAATTAAAATCCTTTTTGAACATAATCTATAAATTAAGAGCATTTCCTTTCACCAGCAGATGACAAGGAGCATTACATACCGAGCGTCAAGAGCCAGTGGAGGATGAACTATAAGGAGTAAGGGCACAGAGGAAGGGTTTAAAGGTGGTTTCAAGGCTCTAGACAAATTTAAGCAGTCACTGTAGGTAACTGCAGATTCTGGAATCATGACAGTGTGCAATGTACACACTGTCAGGATTCCGCAAGATTCGCAATGCAAATGAGCGGTCACATGAAGCATGCGATTTGCATCTATGCAGTCACATGCAAACTAGATCTAGTCGGTGTAGGACCCCAACTATGGATATGACATACTTGCAGTCACGTGACGGCTCACTTGCACTGCGAATTCTGATGAATTACATAGGATAGAAAGTAAACTTGAAAATTTGCATTAAAAAATGTCTGTTACTATGAAGCTTTGTCTTTTGTATGTGGTTTTATCCTGATGAAGACCTCAAAACGTGCTGATAATAAAACTGCACCAAGTCTACTTTGTATCCTGTACAAATTTTCGGATCTCCATCAGCAGCGCAGATGACCCACCTGTTGGTTCTCATCTGGCATTACTAAGGAGTCCTGACAGTGTGCGCCTTCCACACTGTCAGGAGCATAACTATAATATGTGCAGGGGTTGCAGTCACACCCAAACCCTAGAACCTAAGGAACCCAAAATATCCTTTTGGCCAATGTAAGAAGACCAATATTATTAAAAACCTGGGAAAGTTGGGGGTCCTGTTGGAAATTTTGCATTAGGTGCTTGCGAGCTCTAAGTTACGACACTGCCACAATTCAGGACTCTGCAGTCACACAGAGTACCGGAAATCCCAGTTATTCTAAGGCTGGGACTACTAGATGACTTTGGTTGTGACACGAGTTGCACAGCAAAAGTTTTCTAGGTATCAGTGAGGGTGCAGCATCGACGACAAGCAAGTCCAACTGAATCAGTTTTTATTGCAACTTGTTTGTCGCTTTCGCAGTACCCTCAAGGTCGAAATACGACCGCATGCGCTGTGATGTAGTAGTGACATCTAGCAAACTTTGGCCACGTGACAGGCATCATGGCCAACGTTGCAATAATAAAAATAATAGAGTAATAATTGGTATTTGAAGAATCTCTATCATAGTGGCAACTTCCCTTTAAGGAAACAATTTAATTGACTTAGAGTAAGGCCGGTCATACAAGTCAGACATTCACGGTTTGATTATGAACCACGATGTCTGGATTTCGGTGCAGTCTCATAGATACCTTTGAGGTTGTTGTGTCTGGGTCAGGAGACCGGCGGCCATTCCCCCACTGCAGTCCATAGTCAGACCGTGGAAGCGGTCTAATAGGCAATTACATACGGTAGCATTTTTATCTTGAGAACAGTCTGGTGAAGACCAATGCAAATACCTTAACGCTTGTGTTGGTAGTTTTGTCCCAGATAGGATAAGATATTTGAGAGAAAAGGCCTGGCTTAGAAACTTGGTGATAGAAGGAGAGATGTCTTTCATTTTTCTGCAAAAAGAAGTAGAAGATGAAATAATCAGTTGATGTTAACCAATAATTTAACATATATAATCTTACAGTGAAAGGTCCCTGGTCTTAGATGCATAACAAGGACTAGCCATAGCAGCCAGAGGCCTAACCAAGGCTTGAGGCCTGTCATGGCTGCACGTCTGGTTAGGCTCAGCCTAGAGGTCTCCAGTAATGTGCATATATAGAGTGTATTACAATATTTACTGGGCGCCATCTTCTGCCATGACCTTAATTGTGACCTGCACCTTCAGTGTGGACGGAGGTCACTTTCACAATATAACTCCATGGGTCTCAGATTGCTTTTTGGGTTTTGTTTTTAGATGATTAATGTGCAGTAAAAATAATCTGTCAATATGATTCTCCTGGTAAGTTCAATTTTGGCAATACCAAATATTTTTTAAAATTTTTTTCCTGTTTCTCTAACTTAAAAGTATTAAATATAAGATAAAATTTATTTTTCCAATTTGGTGTATTCAAGAATTTTGCATCATTTGACTGTTATAGGCTTTCTCTCTGCACATTGCCGGCTGCAGACTGAGAATCCGTCAGTGAGCTCGTTCTGAGGCAGACTTTGTCATTCTTTTCTACGACTTTTTCTGAGCCCTTCTCAGCAGATTTATGACCACATCACATCAAAGGTCAGCTCAAATCTGCACTATACGCTGTAAAATCTTTCCTATATTGGTTGGACTCTATACATGAGCCTTATAGGTCTACAGTGACTGGTGGAAGCTTTGGACCAACATATCGATCAGGGTTATTATTTCCACGACGCCCGATGGCCCAGAAAATCTGAAGATTCCGTCAACATTGTCAGATTACCTGTGTGAATACACATTTCTTGCAGCATTCAGATAACTTAAGCTGTGGCAGCAACCATGAAGCAAGGATTCAAAAAGCTAAAATAAATGAAAAAATACATATTATATTCATTGAAAATGTAAAGTATTCCACCCTCTACAAATGGTAAGAAATCAGCACGAGCAGCCAGTCTATACTTACAGAATCGAGCGCGCAGCCTGTGTCAGAAAGGTTAAGATGACAAAGTGAAGAGCAGTGAATTAAAAAGTTACATAAATTCTAAAATGAGAAAAAAAAAACAGTGTATTAGTGAAATATAAATTGATTTGCTTTACTTTGTGTGTCTATTATAGGTTTGGTTGAAGTCAGTCACCTGTGCTGGATATTTCGAGCATGGCTCCCACACACTCATCACCCCTATCTCATTTTATGCACGCATTAAATATATAATATATAGATCAATATATATTTATACATATTATATTCATCTTACATTTATATTTTTTTTATATTTCTATTAAAATCTGTCATTTTATTTTTCAATCAATCATAATACAGGTGAAAATGAGAAACTTTGTAATATTTCTTATTAGAGTTATTAGAGAAATCCACTTGCTTATCTTCATGTCAAGACAGGTTACTCTTTAACATTTTCTGGGAGGGTCGACTTAAAAAATTGTAATTCTGCCTTTCTTCTTTAAAAAGTTTTCATTTGACGCCATATATTGTACTGTAAAAATAACAAGTTTATTCTATGGGTTGGTGCAAATGCCACAATATCAATTATGTGGGGATTTATTTTATGTTTTACATTTTTGTAATATAAATACATGTTATTATGGGGACAAAAGTCATTTTTGTGTTGCTACATCCTGAGAGCTGTAAGTTATGTTATTTTTTTTTTATGACAAACCAGTTAGTTAGATAATAATAATAATAATAACAAATAATTATATAAATGATAATAATAATAATAATGTAGGCAATGAATAATTATAACTTACAGAGGAATCTTCTGTGGCAAAAATGCCAGGATTGCCAGACAGATCAAGATGGATCAGAGAATTGCTCAATGATCCATTGAAAGTAAGGGACTGAAATAAGCTGCTAATACCTAGAAAGTAAAAAAAAACAACATTGTGTTTGTAATAAAATACGATTTTAAACAATTTTTTCCTAAACAAATGACAAAAGAACAAAATCTTCTGAATAGCCTGATAATCCCAAATGTTGTACTTATCTTTTAAATCCCATGGCTCCAATCCCAAAAGTTCCTTGGTCTCACGTTGATCTGGTTTTGCTCCGCTACAGGACATGTCAGTGTTATTTCCCTCATGTAATAGACATGACCAGAATTCCTTCTCACTAATTTATATGTAATTCACATGTAAAGCGCCGTGGAAGAAATGGCGCTATAATAATAAATCATAATAATTCATACCTAAATCTAAATCACTCATGCCTAAAGTGATGGAGGTATAGAGCAGTAGGACACATAAGAATAATAGTAATAATAACATAATAGTACATTTCCATAGTTTCGATTTAATTCCTGCCTTAGTCTTGGGACTTTCCAATTAGCAGCCTGGCTCCCTAATAGTGCTGGGCGCATGTGGCCTTAAAGGTGGATTTCTTATCAAATTTCACAATACAAACTGTACATATTATTAAATACTTCTCTTAGACCTGATGAGCCTGGTCACTTACATTGGAAATCCGTGCCAGAATGTATAATCCTGACACTAAGATGAGCATTTTATGACTGCAGCTATAGAATGACATACTCCTAGCTGATGAGTACAAGTCTTTTCAGTCTTTAACTACCCACCCAGTCTGACTGACAGCTGCAGCTTGTACTGAGCAGTGTGAGATCTCAGCAGAGAGGAGGGACACTGAGTGACTGTCACTCAGACTAGATGGGTGGATATTGAGCCATTCTGAAATGGATTTTCACTGTAAGTACACCAGCCTGACCAGGTCTAAGAGATCTAATTAATAATATATGCAGTTTTCATTGTAAAAATCTGACGACACATTCCTTTAGGATCCCAAATTCTTTTATTCACTTTCGTGTACATATACCTGTGCATATATACCGTATATATATATATGTGTATGTATGTATATGTATATATATATACTGTATATATATATATATATATACACCTTTTGATTACCTTTTACTGATATTGAAATTCTTGAAAGGCTGAGATGTCGTAAAACTTGTTGACGTTGTTTAAAATGTTGGCTAATTGCTGCAAGTCCTTATGAGAAAACAACACAAAATTGAATTATTGCATAATTACATGATTAACACCCTAATTTTTTCTTTACAAATGGTTTTACAGTGAGGTCCTTAAATTTGAGACATTATAAACACTGTAGGTAGGCCTCTAAACTTGCATCCATTTGTGAAACATCTACTGTATATACACACGCGCACACATACACACTAGTGCTGAGCAATCCCCGCATGTTTATTGGCTGTCTAATAACGGGTGAAACATGGGGGCGAGGACTCGAGCATGGCCAGCAAAGCACCCACGATACTCGATGCGAACCCGGGTACCCCGATTATCACTCGAATGGCGAGCATGTTCGCTCAACACTAATACGCACATATACATCCACAGATGTACAGACACATTATGCACATAACACATATCACACAGATTTGCACACGTACAGTTAGGTCCATATATATTTGGACAGAGACAACATTTTTCTAATTTTGGTTATAGACATTACCACAATGAATTTTAAACAAAGCAATTCAGATGCAGTTGAAGTTCAGACTTTCAGCTTTCATTTGAGGGTATCCACATTAAAATTGGATGAAGGGTTTAGGAGTTTCAGCTCCTTAACATGTGCCACCCTGTTTTTAAAGGGATCATAAGTAATTGGACAATTGACTCCAAGGCTATTTCATGGACAGGTGTGGGCAATCCCTTCGTTATGTAATTCTCAATTAAGCAGATAAAAGGCCTGGAGTTGATTTGAGGTGTGGTGCTTGCATTTGGAAAGTTTTGCTGTGAAGTAAACATGTGGTCAAAGGAGCTCTCCATGCAGGTGAAACAAGCCATCCTTAAGCTGCGAAAACAGAAAAACCCATCCGAGAAATTGCTACAATATTAGGAGTGGCAAAATCTACAGTTTGGTACATCCTGAGAAAGAAAGAAAGCACTGGTGAACTCATCAATGCAAAAAGACCTGGGCGCCCACGGAAGACAACAGTGGTGGATGATCGCAGAATAATCTCCATGGTGAAGAGAAACCCCTTCACAACAGCCAACCAAGTGACCAACACTCTCCCGGAGGTCGGCGTATCAATATCCAAATCTACCATAAAGAGAAGACTGCATGAAACTAAATACAGAGGGTTCACTGCACGGTGCAAGCCACTCATAAGCATCAAGAATGAAAAGGCTAGACTGGACTTTGCTAAAAAACATCTAAAAAAGCCAGCACAGTTCTGGAAGAACATTCTTTGGACAGATGAAACCAAGATCATCCTCTACCAGAATGATGGAAAGAGAAAAGTATGGCGAAGGCGTGGTACAGCTCATGATCCAAAGCATACCACATCATCTGTAAAACACAGCGGAGGCAGTCTGATGGCTTGGGCATGCATGGCTGCCAGTGGCACTGGGTCACTAGTGTTTATTGATGATGTGACACAGGACAGAAACAGCTGAATGAATTCTGATGTATTCAGAGACATACTGTGTGCTCAGATCCAGCCAAATGCAGCCAAACTGATTGGTCGTCGTTTCATACTACAGATGGACAATGACCCAAAACATAAAGCCAAAGCAACTCAGGAGTTTATTAAAGCAAAGAAGTGGAATATTCTTGAATGGCCAAGTCAGTCACCTGATCTCAACCCAATTGAGCATGCATTTCACTTGTTATAGACTAAACTTCAGACAGAAAGGCCCACAAACAAACAGCAACTGAAAACCACCGCAGTGAAGGCCTGGCAGAGCATCAAAAAGGAGGAAACACAGCGTCTGGTGATGTCCATCAGTTCAAGACTTCAGGCAGTCATTGCCAACAAAGGGTTTTTAACCAAGTACTAAAAATGAACATTTTATTTAAAATTATTGAATCTGTCCAATTACTTTTGGTCCCTTTAAAAACAGAGTGGCACATGTTAAGGAGTTGAAACTCCTAAACCCTTCATCCAATTTTAATGTAGATACCCTCAAATGAAAGCTGAAAGTCTGAACTTTAACTGCATCTGAATTGCTTTGTTTAAAATTCATTGTGGTAATGTCTATAACCAAAATTAGAAAAATGTTGTCTCTGTCCAAATATATATGGACCTAACTGTATATAAACACACATACACTACAAATACACTTATACATGCTTTAATCTACCTCTATCTTCTATTTGATTTCCAGAAAGATTTATGGTATGGAGCATAGTGCTGACATTGCTATCAAGTGTCTGAGCCATCTTGATGGCAAATTCACTGTAAACAAAAGAGAAATGTTATCAGACAGATGATAGATAGATAGATGGCTTGAGAAAGGTCCACATCCTGGACTGAAACGTCGCACATGGGCCAATAAACCACTTTTATTTTTTCTATTGGAGTGCTGCCTTCATTTTTCTGGACTATTGCATGAGGTTTGGTATATACCTGGAAGGATTTTTTGCACCCTTTGTTTTCTTTTGGTGCTGCTTTTTGTTCCTGGTCGTTGCAGTACTGTTGCTCCGCCACTAAGGGGAGTGATGGTACGTCTGATGGCACTTAAGGAGTTCACCTGACCAGGTATCACAGTCACACTTTACACTTCACATTCTGGCCACCAGGGGGAGCAAAGGGTACTATGTATTAGGCCACTCCTCACAATCTGGTAAAACTGGGGGCTGGATAGGAAGTTAGTCAGAAGTTGACTGGTTTGGAACCAGGCAACATCCTGTGGCAGAGGGTGTTGCGGGGGAAGATTCAGGGGGGTCTCTGTCAGGGGTGGGATCCTGACAGAGGCCTAGCGAACAGAACAGAACGTTACGGAGCCGTGCCTGCACCCGTTGCGGCGGCATCCTAAGAAAGGAAAAGAAGCGAGGTTTACTGTGGAGAAGTGAGAAACGAGATCGCAGCAAAAAGGAGATAAAGCCAGTAGGAGTTGTGCCGTAAGATCGAGGCAGCATCCTACTGAGGCGCGTAGCCGGTGGCCGGAAGTATTGGGCTCCAAGCATTACTTCAAACAGCGGCAGGACAGTTAATTTTAGGTTGGCTGTCTCACCTAAATCACCTAAGCAGACATAGGGGGCAATTGTGGGAGAGGGGCGACTCTAGGGTCCCGGAAGAACTCCAGGCCTACCCGTCATACGGGTGCGTCCTATCCATATCATCTGGGGGACGGAGAAGAACATCAGAATAGATACGAGTTGTGAGAGAAGAACATCAGAAACAGACACAACAGTTGTGAGGACTATCCCGTGGTGCTCAGCAGGGAGGTACTACAACACACAGGCGCTAGAAGGTAGGCACTGATTTCCACCTGCAAGGGGAACTCTGGATGTGCCTTCGGACCGGCCGGTCTCAGCCAGCCCTGTTAGCATTGCTCTGGATTGTGGATCCTGAAGCCTTCAGTAAAGAGGTAAAGAGACTGCAACCCTGTGTCCTCGTTATTCATCGCGACCTGCACCACGCACCATCATCTCATCTTTCTTTGGACGCCCCTTAGCAGGGTCACGGACCGGGTCTAGCCACCGTGACAACCCCAGGACTGGGACAGGGAGGCCCGGTACCGAGTACCCCGCGGCCCTGCGTCTGGGGGCGCTCCAGATAGATAGATAACAATAATAAAATCAGAGTTACCACCATGAGGAAAAATACATGGATATAACAGACTATAATAGGTGCGAGTTCTATCTGTGAAACACATAAATATAACTTGTACAAGAAAAATTGACATTTGAATGAGCCCTTAGGTTATATGCACACAACTCCTTTTCAGGTGGATATGCTCCGTCACCCACCTGAAATAGCGTTACATAAACATTACAAAGGATAAACATATGCATAACAGTGTAAAAATGATTTGCTGTGCATATGTTCAGTCTTTTGCACTTCCTTTAACCATTCTTCACGTTCATTAACTTATTCAATACAAGTAAAAAAAAAAGAAAAAAAGCCGACGGCCAAACTTGACCGAAAATACACTGGTAAAAATGCTTCACAGGAAAAAAAAAAAAAAAGGCCAGCATTGTCTGAAGTGTCTTCCGCTTGAAAAACTCTATGGGGTTACACATGTCTAAAATGACACCATGTGCACACATACCCTTACTCCCCCCCTCCACAGGTCCAGTGATGCCTCCTCAGTGCTGCCCCCAGTCTTTGTTGATAAGCTGCAGAGGTGACCTCATGATTACACAGCGTATAACTGGTGTGAGGATTCACTCTTTCAGGTAGGTATTATGTAGCGTTCACACAGACAATGTGGTTTGGACCAAACAGGTGCAGTTTTATTGCTTTCATAAAACTCCAAAAGGATTCAAAACCAAAAACAACCTCTTCTGGGCACAAAAATGTCACAGCAACTAAACAGTTCATTCAGCAGGCACATATATGTCAGTGCAGGATCATCTAAACGGATTACGGTGTTTTCTCCAGGGGCAAACTTCATGCTCAGAAGAGGCACGATTCCACCAGTCTCGGTATCCCTTTCAGCTTGCGCACCAGCAGCTTCCATCGCTCAACAGAAGTGTTAAACTCTGGGCACAGTTCACACTGAACAGGCTGCATCTTCCACACGGTTCTCTGCAGCTCCAACACACAGACTGCTCAGCTTTCCTGGCTGACCCATGCAGTCTTCATTCAGAGAGAGACACTGCTATGTCTCTCTCCCACCTACAGCTCACGTTTTGGCTGGTCACTCACCAGCCGCACACTTGACTCTGCTAAACATCCAGCAGACTGACCCACCTAGCGAACCCAGGCCTTGGTTCTTAGTTAAAAAAAAAGCCAGGTGCATCTAATCAAGCCTGCAGTGCTAGGAATAAACCCAGTCCTAACTGGCTTTGCTACATCGGATACACATCCACAGAACACAACCATACTTATTTGATCCACAAGAGTGAGAGATATACTTTGCTATTTTCTCTCCATTCTATTCTCTGTGCCTCTAAAGAAATCATGTGCCTTTATAAGAAAACTCCTTGAAATGGACAGATCACTTGGCTATCAGATGCCGGCGGGCTACATTTTGTAAAGTAATTACATTATTAAGTTTATTCCTCAGGCTTCTTTTTTTACTGTACTTTTTAGCAATTTATAACATTCTTACCATTTTATTCCACAGTTCTCCAAAACTAGTTCTTCAATTTTCTTAGACCTTCCTAACACATATAACATTTGTTCAGAAATCTCCGGTCTCTAATTAAAAAAAAAGTAATAATAAGAATAGGGGCTTCTTTCCACCAGAACCACCAACAGCTGCATGCTAGAAAATGATGATTATTACTTTCTGCACATACGACGCTCAGTAACATTGATCTCATTTATTGCAATAGTAAACCCTTTACGCTATAGAAATATATAATAAAAAGGTTAATCTTAGTCCAGTAAAAAAAGCAAAGTAATAATCATATTTCAGAAATGTTACATTTCTCGGACTGCCAAGTAATCCTATGGGCAAGAGAGGACAGTCTCTCATTAGGGAGACCAGTTGTGTATGGGTCCAAAGGGAAAAATGAAAATTAGCTTTTTACTAGAAGAAAAGAAAACTCTTTCAATAGTGAAACCTATATGGGTAAATCAATGTCCAAATCTTTGCAACTTGACAAGGGATCTGCAGACAGCCATCTGTGGACAGCTGTTTTGGAGCCTTTGCCCTTCATCAGTGCAAGGTTTGAACAAGATGCTTATTGGGAAGGCACCATCTCTCTTTAGGCTATGTTCATGTGTCCAGTAATGATCCGTTTTTTAGTCCATTTTTTTTTTTTTTTTAAACTGATCTCTGTTTTTACACTTACCAGGCGGAAATCTTTGCAATGAAGTTTTGTGAACCATTGGTTGAATGACAATGAAGCTACTGCCAGCGCGACATCACTAAAATAAAAAATGAAATTTTGCCAATGGAACGGCATTAATATGAGTATTTTTCCCATAGCGATAATTGCCCACTAAAAATTATCCTTAATGTTGGCAGAATCTGTAAATGTTGCTTGTAGCAATAATTACAACTAGTGATGATGACAGAGTGTGCTCGGACAGGGCGTTATCTGAGCATGCTCATGTTCTAATAGAGTGTCTTCGGCGTGCTTGAATAATATGTTCGAGTCCCCGCGGCTGCATGTCTCACGGCTGTTCGACAGCCACAACACATGCAGAGATTGCATAACAAACAGGAAATCCCTGCATGTGTGGCGGGTGTCGAACAGCCGCGGGGACTCAAACATATTATTCGAGCACGCTGAAGACACTCTATTAGCACATGAGCATGCTTAGGTAACGCCTTATCCGAGCACGCTCGCTCATCACTAATTACAACTCAATAGTACTGCTCTGTGTATGGCTTTCACGAGAGCGGCCGCTGGGTAGCAGTAATGCTCATTGTTGATGACGGTAAGGATTGTCATTGCGAAAATGATCCTCGTGGACTATTTGTTCAAATAACATACCCCAAAACTGTTTCAGTAAAAGAAAAACTCGTACAAATATGCGGTTTACTCAAAAATCTCCATCTGTACGTAGCCTTAAGGCAGGTACAGACGACCGTGTGTTCTCCATCTGAGAAAAATGGTCCGATTTTACTAATCACACTCTGATCAGATTTTCTCAGAGGTGATGAATAAAAAAATAAAAAAAAAGAAGTTTCACCATCTTCTCCATTCAGTCTGTCCATGAAAATCAGACCACACTCGGATGTCATCACGGACCCATAGACATGAATGGTCGAGTGCCATCCGATCGGAGGCAAATTATGCGCGCTGCAATCTTTTTTTGTCGGACCACTTTCCCAAGGAAAAAATTGGACATGTGCACAGCCTCACTGAATTGGTCCGAGCGCGATTCCATGTTTTGACGGATCACAGTGAACACCATACAAAAAAAAAATAATGTAATTTCACAACAACAAAAAATCCTTGTATGGCTATATTGATGGAAACAAGAAAAAGGCTCTTTAAAGGTGGAGATGGAAAAAAAAAAAGATGCATCATAAAAAGAGGTAAAGGGTTAGACATTTCATATTTAATGACGCAGTGGTCAGAAATACAAGAAATCAACATCACAGATCATAAACAATATTACATTTCTTATTCTTACCTGGCATCCAAGTGCATGAAATCTGATATTCTGAACTCTCGAGACTCCTGATTGTGATATATGTTATCAATATCCTGCAAAATGCACACAATTGTCAACATGAAAAGCAGAATATTGCCCTCATCCAGATAATTTCCTTTCATTTTACAGAAAAAATAAACTCTGTAAACACATGGTTTTTCAAGAAGTTTTTGGAGCGGAAACAAAAGAGAAATTGACCAAAAACTCCCAAAATCCTCCATCAAATCTCAAAAAACTTGGGAGTTTCCACTCAGCTTCTGCTAAAAAAAAAAAATTATGAAAAAGACTCAGATGCACATACCGTAACTTGGTGTAAGCTGCAGGATATTCAAATATTTTATACTGCAGGGTGTTTTGTGAAATTCAGGGAGAAGCCTTTATACTATACAAATCCTTGCCATTATGGTGGATGCACTCTCCACGTACAGGAATAAGCCTCGAAACTCAACTCAGTAGCAGTAACCTCATCCTATATTAGTAGAGGCAAAACTCATGAAGGTGGGCTGGTCTCATCCAGCAGCGACCAACTGGTTGCTTAGGATGGATCTACTCTCCCCCACTTGCTTGCTAGCTAAAGCGCAGGTCTTTCTGCAGGACTCCACATTCTTCTTTTTAGCTTTTTTAGCTTTGTCTGCCTCTGGTTGACCTAAAAAAATTTCTACAATAACATTGCTGGTGGTACGCAACAGGTATAGCATGTTTCATATATTATGGCATGTATTATAACACCTATTCTTACCTGTAGGTCCAATACCTGACCTGTCCCAACCAATCAGCTGTTTTCACTTACAGCGGTGGCCGGATGTACAGAAGGAACAGCAGAGCTCCGCACACTATGTAGTGGCAGCTTCCAAGAACTGCAGATCAGCTACTAGGTAAATCAATAGGAGCAGAGCTGAAAATTTTGGCAACAGCTGAAATACATTGGTGTAGATCAGACCAACGCTGTTTGCAGACTGATAACCTATCCTAAGGGCATAGACGTATAAATTGTACTGGGATTGGAAAGCAGTACACAGACTGGCTGACAGCTCTCCCGACCAAAGTGTGACAACTTCATGAATTTCTGTGCCAGGAGAGCCGCCAGCCAGTCTGTGCACTGCAATCCGATCTTGGTCGAGTTTATACAACCGTTTGATAGCGCCCTAAGAATCATTAATACTATAACCTTAAAAAAAAAACTTTGATCACAAAAAATTATATTATTACGACAAAAATAACACGTACCCACTGTATTTCTTCTCGAATAAGAAATCCATTGTAATCACATAGTGCAGCATATGTTTCAGAAAAGCCTCCTATAAACAAAAAAAAACCAACATATATCATACTGTGTAGTAATTCTCAGGAAATGACTTAAAGGGGGCGTCCATTTAAAGCAAATTATCACTTATTGACAGTAATGGTGATAACTTGCTGACCATTGTGACTGCGTGAATCTGCACTGATTGGTTGAACGGATGCCTGACAACTGCTCCATACACTCTCTGTTGGAAACACACTGCAGCCACATAGGGAATTAATGCAAAACCCAAAATTATTTAATGTTTAAAGCAGAGTTTTTTGTAAATGCATTTTTTTTAAATTGTAGTAATGCTTATTTTTCCATATCACAATCTGTATTAAAAAAAAAAAAAGAACAAATAAAAGTTTTGCAATTTTCACACTTTCAGGAAGAGTTTTCAGCACTCTCATTATCATCAATGACTGTTCTGGCTCATGGAATAATGATGACTGCAGCCCATCAGTGACTGCTGATAGGCTGCAGCGCTCATGTGACATAAACAATGCCATGAGATTGCTGAGGGGGACTTAGCGCTGGGAAGAAATGAGTGACAGGTTAGTAAATAAAAGGTATTTATTCCTGAATACACTTTAATGTTTAGTTATACTTTTGATTTGTCAGCTCGTTAATGACATTCCTCTTCATGAGACGAATAAACATTTTATGATTTCATTAAAATGTACATTTACCACAAGGTCCTTGGTTACTTTCTGTAAGATTTTCTGGCAGATCAGTAATCCCTAAGAAATGACTTTTTAGGTCTGGATTTTTCCTTATCATTTTTCTAAGAGAAAAATACAAAAAAAATATTTAGGGTCTTTACATGTGTTTTGCAAGAAGCATTTCGGATTAAATATATTAATGTTACTTTGAATTGCTAGTTTTAGAAGCAAGAAATGAAAGGCTACATATATTTGCTTCCTACATGCAGAATTAAAGGGGTTGTTTTATATGTGAAAATGGGGCCCATGGGATAAAACAGGGATTTTTGTGTACTCACAGTAAAATCTTTTTCTCCAAGCCACTCATTGGGGGACACAGGAGCGTGGGTGTATGCTGGTGCCACTAGGAGGCTGACACTAAGTGACTACAAAAAAGGTTAGCTCCTCCTCTGCAGTATACACCCCCCACTGGCTCCAGACAGAACCAGTTCAGTGACCAAGTAGTAGGAGATTATAATCATCAACAATAGGTACAACATGTTAAATCAGAAAACAATAATAGCTATCAGGCCTCCAGGGTGGGTGCTGTGTCTCCCAATGAATGGCTTGGAGAAAAGGATTTTACGGTGAGTACACAAAAATCCCTGTTTCTCCTTCGTTACATTGGGGGACACAGGATCGCGAGACGTCCCAAAGCAGTCTCTGGGTGGGAAATAACGTAACAGAGTAAACTCCTGGCATCTGCTGTCTAAAGACGCACTACCGCTGCTTGCAAAATTCGTCTACCCAGGCCTTCATCTGCTGGTGCCCAAGTATGGACATTGTAATGCTTTGAGAAAGTGTTCAGGCTAGACCAGGTTGCCACTTTGCAAACCTGCTCCGCAAACGCTTGATGCCGAATAGCCCATGAAACACCCACCGACCGAGTGGAGTGTGCCTTGATCCCCATTGGGAAAGGCTAACCTCTGACACGGAAGGGCTCCTGGATGGTGGAATGAATCTACCTGGCTATCATAGCCGACAAAGCGGATAAACCCTTCCTGTGACCATCAGATGGCCCGAATAAAGCATCTGACCTTCAGAAGGATGCCATCCTCGATACGTACCTTCTCAGAGCTCTCACCTCGTCCAGAGCATGGAGAATCAGTTCCACTTTGTGAACTGGAGCTGAACAAGACGAGAAAAGAACAATGTCCTCGTAACAGTGGAAGGCGATACCACCTTGGCAACAAGGGACAGGTACGGCCTGAGGACAACTTTGCCTTGACAGAAATAAGGACAAAAACATCTGAAAGGACAGCGCGATCAGCTACGACAACTCGCCTGAATGATGTGACCGCCGCAAAAAAAACGACCTTCCGTGCCAGTAAAGGTCATCATGACAGGGATCAAAGGGAGTCTTCTGAAAGACTCCCAGGAACAGGTAAGGTCTCAAACATCTAGCGGTATGTGCTAGGGAAGGACTACATGTGAAACTCCCTGCGTGAAATCCTTAGTTGCAGTTCTGTTGCAATAAGACCGGAAAAGCCAAAATCTGGACTTTCAGAAAGCAGAGCGCCTGGCTTGAATCCAGATTGCTTTGAAGAAAAAAAATATAATATGGGGAAGTGGAGCGGCCCCCAGATGCAGGACAGCGGGGTACTCGGATCCGGGTCTCTCGGTTCTGAGGATGTCACAGTGGCCTGACCCGGTCCGTGGTCCTGCTAAGGGGCGCCCAATAAAAGGTGTAGGTGGTGGTGTAGGTCACAGTAAATAACGAGGACACAGGGTTGCAGTCCCTTTACCTCTTTACTGAAGGCTCCGGCATCCACAATCCAGAGAACTGTTAACAGGGCTGGCTGAGACCGGCCGGTCCGAAGGCACATCCAGAGTTCCCTTTGCAGGTGGAAATCAGTGCCTACCTACTAGCGCCTGGGTGTTGTAGTACTTCCCTGCTGAGCACCAGGGGATAGTCCTCACAACTGTCATGTATGTTTCTGTTCTTTCTCTCCGTCCCCCAGATGATATGGATAGGACGCACCCGTATGACGGGGTAGGCCTGGAGTTATTTTATAGTGACCCTAGAAACGCCCCTCTCCCACAATTGCCTCTGTTGTCTTCATTAGGTGATTAAGGTGAGGCAGCCAACCTAAAATTAACTGCCCTGCCGTTGGTTTGAAGTAATGCGTAGAGCCCAATACTTCCTCGGCGTTCCGGCCACCGGCTATGCGCCTCAGTAGGATGTTGCCGATCTCGGGGCACGACTCCTACTGGTTCTATCGCCTTTGTGCTGTGATCTCGTTTCTCACTTCTCCACAATATACTTCGCTTTGTGTCCTTTCTTAAGATGCCGCGGCAATGAAGTGCAGGCGCAGCTCCGTAGCGATCTGTCCTTTCGCTAGGCCTCTGCCAGGATCCCACCCCTGACAGGGACCCCCCTGGATCTTCCCAAGCAACGCTCTTCTCTCACTAGATGTTACCTGGGCAAAACCAGTCAGCTTCTCCCTAACTTCCTATCCAACCCCCAGTTTTACCAGAGTGTGAGGAGTGGCCTAATACATAGAACCCTTTGCTCCCCCTGGTGGCCGGAGTGTGAAGTGTAATGTGTGACTGTGATACCTGGTCAGGTGAACTCCTTTAGTGCCATCAGACGTACCATCACTCTCCTTAGTGGCGGAGCGTCAGTACTGCAACGACCAGGACTCTGGGGCGCTGCAGAAGGCGTCCGAGTTTCCTGCCCCAAGCAAAAAGCGTACTGAGGCGGAGTTACAAGCACAAGTCGCTGACAACTAGTTATGAGAGCCCCACCTGGGTCAGAACCCAGCATTCAATGGCCAAGTTGAGAAATACGGGACCACTGGGATCCGGTGACAAAGCAGTTCTTGGAGAGCGGATCTGGACGATCCAGCAATTGCCAGAAAAGACGGCGATGAATGGGACTAGTTCTGCAAACAACGTCTGACGTGGTCAGTCCGGATCGCCCAAAATCACTGGGATCCTTTCTGTACCTAAAGGCTCTCGGAAGAAGCGGAAGAGGGAAACGGAACTAGAACGACGGAGAACCAGAGCATGTACTGCGATGGCTTTTGGGTCTCGAGATCGAACTATGAGCTCGAGAACTTTGGCATTCAGTCTTGACGCCATATGATCTACCTCCTGATATCCCCAGCAAAGGCAGATCTGTTGGAGGACTTCTGGATGGAGATCCCACTCACCTGAGGCAAGACCCAGGCAGCTGAGGAAGCCTGCCATCCAGTTTTCTTGCACCGCCAAGATCAGCGAGTGATCAACCTCTGCCTATCAGGGAATGTGAGCGGCCTAAGTTATGGCCGCCCCGCTGCGGGTAACCCCTTGATGATCGATGTACGCCATGGCCGTGGCGTTATCCTGATAGACTTCGAATGGGGTGACCGCCAGGAGACAGCTACAGACTGCTGTAAGGCTAACCGTATCTCTCGGATCTCAAAAAAACATTGATAGGGAGTTCCCGAGTTGATCAGCGGCTTAGAACAGTGTGGTGACACTCTCCAGCCCAAAAGACTGGAATCGGTAGCCACTACTAGCCATTAAACCAGAAGAAAGGATCTCCCATGGTTAAGGGAGGATCTCAGAGTTCACCATCTGAAACCTGAGTGACCCACAGAGACAAGTGGAGCACAGCAGAGTACTTCCATTGCTGCCACCGTTTTCTGCCGAATCTTCATAACAAATTATTCGAAGTTTGAGGTCCAGGATGGGTCAAACTTTTCCCGACCTTTTGAGTGGGGAACATAATCGACCACTCTAGTAAGAGGGTTGTGGAGAAACAGGGTCAGTGGGTGCTCTCGTCCGCTGGCCTGGCTGTCTTTAGCAAGACTGCATGGACCACGGCTCATACCACTGAATGCCCGCTCTATCTCCCAGTGGGCAATACACAACACAGACAACACAGGGTTAAGGTAAAACAGTGTGGCAATACTTTATTGAACCACAGCACACAATAGCAAACAGAACACTCCCACCAATTACCCCAAGATGGTGCACATTACAGGGCCTCACCCTTCCGCTGACTCGCCGAGATAATGGTAGATGTTACGTTCGAGCTCCCAAGGTCGCTACTCCATCTGTGGATGCACGCAGAGAGGAGGTAACGACAAGCGTAGGGAGATATCCGAGAGCAGTCCTATGTTCTTCAGCCGTGTCCGACAGACCCTCAGCTAAGATCCTGAAGAGTCTTTACAAGGTCAAAAGCCAGTTGACATGATGTCAGAGCTCCCAGGGTCGCTACTCCATCTATGGATGCACGCACAGAGAAGAGGCAACGACAAGCATAGGGACATGACCAAGAACTGTCCATAGAGTCCATACAAGGTCCAAAGCCAGTTGACACGAGAGTCACCACCTGGCTTATCTGACCATCTCCATGGAACCAGGCAACCAGCGGGTCCCAAACCTGGCTTTCTCCAAACATATCCATGGTTCAGAGATGGTCACTGGATCAGATCGGAGTCCTTCCAACCGGAGCCGAAAACCCCTAGGTTGTTTTCTATAGAATCATAGATCAGTGTCCCTCATGATGGTGCCATGATGAATTGGCTGCAGTCCTTTCTCTTGTCTGTTGGGTGGTTTGCAGAATGTCTGGCTGGTAGCTCTGTGTTACTTCAGTCTTCCAGGATGTGATCTCTGAGTCTTTTTATACCCAAGGCATGTAAGCTATTTTTAGAATTACCCAGGGTCTTTCAGTCCAACATCAAGATAAGGTAAACAATGGTGATGGGATTAAGTAGCACTATTAGCATATAAGCACACTTCAATAAACAAAGCTTAACACACTCAATGTACAGTCACTATTACAGACTTAGGGTACCGTCACACAGTGAAATTTCCATCGCTACGACGGCACGATTCGTGACGTTCTAGCGATATCGTTACGATATTGCTGTGTCTGACACGCTACTGCGATCAGACATCACGCTGAGAATCGTACGTCGTAGCAGATCGTTTGGAACTTTCTTTCGTCGCTTGATCACCCGCTGACATCGCTGGATCGTTGTGTGTGACAGCGATCCAGCGATGTGTTCGCTTGTAACCAGGGTAAACATCGGGTAACTAAGCGCAGGGCCGCGCTTAGTAACCCGATGTTTACCCTGGTTACCAGCGTAAACGTAAAAAAAACAAACAGTACATACTTACATTCCGGTGTCTGTCCCCGGCGTCTCAGCTTCTCTGCACTGTGTGAGCGCCTGCCGGCCGGAAAGCGAGCACAGCGGTGACGTCACCGCTCTGCTTTCCGGCTATGGCGCTTACACAGTGGAGAGAAGCAGAACGCCGGGGACAGACACCGGAATGTGAGTATGTACTGTTTGGTTTTTTTACGTTAACGCTGGTAACCAGGGTAAACATCGGGTTACTATGCGCGGCCCTGCGCTTAGTAACCCGATGTTTACCCTGGTTACCCGGGGACTTCGGCATCGCTCCAGCGCCGTGATTGCAAAGTGTGACCGCAGTCTACAACGCTGGAGCGATATTCATACGACGCTGCGACGTCACGAATCGTGCCGTCGCAGCGATGGAAATTTCACTGTGTGACGGTACCCTTACACAGTATGTTAGATAGTATATCAGTTGGCAAGTCTGTCTTCTTGACCCACCAGACATAAACAATTGAATTCACAAGCCAATATACAGATAAAAAGCCAGTTCTTTTGGTTTTGCAAAAACATGGTTGTCTGGGAAATTAAGATGCAATCTGGTTTCTTCACAAGGGTGATGTCAGCGGCTTTTTGGACTCAGAGTCTGCTTCCCATCCTCTGAGTCACAATGCCCTTCTGAATGTAATGGCATTTGCTGCTGACAGCGCCGCACAACTAGCCGCGTCTAAATATGCATGGACTACATAGTCTCCCGCTCGAGAGATTTGATTGGCCAGCTGTACTGCCTCCGCTGAATTTAAGTAGTTAAGGTCTCCGATCAGGAGCCCATTACTTTAGCAGCCCATGAAGGGTAGAGGGGTTACCCAGAGAAAACTGCCGGGTGGTAGAATGCGCAGGCCAGGATAAATTATCTCTTGCTGTTGCTGCTGTCTTTGGACGGTGTAGGGTTAAAGAGATGAACCCTCAATCCACCATCTCCTTAACAGGGAAGTGGAAAGGGTCCATCCACCTCCTTGCATCATTCGTTAAGCAGTGGTGATGCAGCGGGGGCTGCTCGGATGCCAAAAGGAGTGCCTCTGTACATCCACAGAGTTCAGGCCCCCGGGTGAACAGGGCTGGTTGTCTGGCATTAGGTCTGACTGCAGAAGAGGATACATGGAGGCGACACCCCATGTGCTCATCTGTTGATGGTGTGAGGAGATTGGTGCCCTTTAAGGGACCCGTCGCCTCTAAAAAAAACAGCCCAGGCATGGCATCCTACGTCACAGTAGAGGATATATGAGGGCGCCACTCCATGCGCTTGAATGTTGATGGTGTGGGGAGATTGGTGCCCTTTAAGGGACCCGTCGTCTCTGAAAATCAGCCCAGGTATGGCATCCTATGTAATGCATCGCTTATCCAGACACTCCTTGTCCGGGTGACTGGCAAATTTTCTATGAGAGAATATAGTCCTTTGAAGGACAGCGTGATGCGGAGCAAAACCGGAGTCCACGTCAACCTACAGATTGTGGATGACGGCTTCAATAAGTCCTGTTTGCTAGAGCGAGGAGCGGTGCTCATGGATGCCAAGGCACAAGATAACTCAGTAGACGTACTACATGTCCGTTTTCCAGATGCCTGCACGTTTCTGGAATGCTGCGGCCCTTGCTAGCCGACGGCCCCCTGGTAAGAAGGGGATCCATCTGTCTCAGTCACAGGAGCCGTGCGATCCACGGAGGGATTCAGTCGCTTTGGCGAGATGAGCCATGAATTGCGACAGTGACAAAGTCCACTTAGGCGGACTAGGTATACTGGCTCAGTGACAGTGGGGGACTCCTGAGCCTATTTGGGGTTGCAGGTTTTGTAGAGTGACGAGTTCTGAGCAGACTGACAGGAATTACATGTACCCTTCTATGAGCCTTTTAATAGGGCTTCCTACAGAAATTATAGATGGGGAAACTGTGGAGGGGAAGGAAGTAATGCTGCGGACCCTTACTCTGAGCAGATGCGTCCCAGATCCTGTGGCCAGATCTGGGCTCTGATCCTGTGGGCCAATTCCAGCCCGTGCCCTGCAGATTAGAGATCAAAGCAGGATCTGCAGGTAAAAGGGAGGGCGATTCTGGTGTACGGTTCAGGAAGCGGAAGAGGGGGCAGGAAGATGGCCCTCGAGAATACAAAAGGCACTTCTCGTCCTAAACGAGAAGTGCCAGGATTGTGGGAGGGGCCGCCGGAACACGTCATCATATGGGTGGCACCTCCGGGTTGCCTAGCAAAAGGTTGCAAGCCGAGGACTAAATTTTTCGGGGCCACCAACGCAGGAGCACGGCGGAGTTACCGGCTTGCGGCCTAGCGCGAGCCGAAGCCAGGAACTAAATTACACAGCACCTGACCAGAAAAAAAGTCAGCGAAGGTGGCGACGGCTGTAGGGTCCCCCCGACTATCCCCGCTGGGGAGAGAATGCCCGGTCGGAAAAAAGATCCCTAGGATTGCGCTGTAGGAGCCCCCCGGGATCCCAAACTTACTGCCGGAGCTGGAGGGAAGGCAGAGCCAGCACTCTGCTTGCAGGTGAGAGTTGCAATGTGGACGGTGCAGGAACCCTCCATCCACCATTCCTTTTTAGAGGGGAGGTGGAGAGGGACTGTTCAGCTCCTTGCAGCACCGCTGTTCAATCAGTGGTGGTGCAGCGGGAGCAGCAGGGACGCCATAGGGGCCTCTGTGTATCCTAAGAGTTCACTCCCCTAGGATTTCACAGGGCTGTGTCCGGCTGTAGCCTGGATCAGAAGGGGGTATATGGAGGCGACACTCCATGTTCCCGTCTGTTGCTAGTGCGGGGAGACCGGCGCCCTGAATGGAACTGTCGCCCCTAGTATAGCTCAGGCATGGCATCCCACGTCGTAGGAGAGGATACGGGGAGGCGACACTCGCCCTGCTCGCCTGTTGTGGGTTGGGGAAGATCGGGCCCTTAAAAGGGTCCGTCGCCCCAGTCTCTCGTGGAAAAAGGTTTAAAAGATTTAAAAAGTAAAAGGTTGAAAAATAAAAATAAAAGAGGTATGGTCTGAATAGCAGACCCCAGTGTGTCTCCTACGGACACCAAGCATGAACTGGTTCTGTATGGAGCCAGTGGGTGGTGTATACTGCAGGGGAGGAGCCAACTCTTTTTTGTATTCAATTAGTGTCAGCCTCCTAGTGGCAGCAGCATACACCCCACGGTCCTGTGTCCCCCAATGTGGCAAAGGAGAAAAAAAAACTTACAAAACATACACTTACCCAAGAGACCATCACTATTCTGCTACCTGTGTCTCCCACTAATTTAATTTCCTGGCTCCGCGGTGGGAGACATTGTTTGACCGCTGCTGAGCTGGAAAAAAAAAACAGCCATTTTTCTGATTTGGAGAGAATGTAGAGGCTACAACAGATCAGTAGCCGCAGATTGACTACAGTGGTCATGTGATGTCCCTTGCCAGAAAAAGAAGTCAGGAGATCAACGGCGACACAGGGTGTGGTAACGGTAGGACTGTACGGGTATCGGATTATCCATTGTCAATGAACAGAGGCGAAAGACATGGAGAATATCTTAGTAAACTGGACTTTATTGAAATTTTGCAGATGTTCTTATGTAAAGAGGCAGAATATTTACACCCAAACTGACAAGAAAAAGGTCTTATAGGTCAGCGATCACTTTGAGATAGAAAGCGAGTGATGTCAATGATGTGTACATGCTCGTGCACATGTCATAGCAGGTGTTTCAGTATTTGGTCAGTATTTTACATCAGTATTTGTAAGCCAAAACCAGGAGTGGGTGATAAATACAGAAGTGGTGCATATGTTTCTATTATACTTTTCCTCGGTTTGTTCCACTCCTGGTTTTGGCTTATAAATACTGAAGTAAAATAATGACCAAATACTGAACACGTGAACGTGGCCTAACTGGGCATTTCCTACGTCCTGATTAAATGCATTGTTCTCTACTTTGCTGCAGATTTTTAGCATTGATTCCATTGCAGCAAATATATCATGTATGAACGTGGCCTAAATGCAGTTGTTACTCACCCGGGAGATGAATCTGGTAATATTTTTTTTATGCCGGCCGTAATAAAAATCACTACTTGTTCGAGGTCTTCCACATACAGAAATTGAAAGGGATAAAGAGAAGTGTCTGTTTTTAACACAACCTGTTCAAAGAGATACATTTCATTAGAGAACTATAACAAAAGAATATACCGGCTTTGGTGAAAACAAATCTCAGCTAAGTGATAGTGACCTAAAGGAAACCTGTCAGGTCAAGACTTTCTATGCAAGTAAAAGCAGAACATAAAAGCCAAGACAGAGACAAAATTAGCATATCCCCTGCTGTAAGTAAAGAAGTAAAAGTAATAGTGCATAGAAATAACACAAAAAATGAGCATGCTCACACTGGTCATTAAATAGATAACACCCAAGAATGTCTTGGGCTTTGTCTGTGTAATGGCCGGAGTGACCATGCTCCTATTTTGCATGAATGCCAACTTATACTCCATTCCTTTTTTTGGTTAAGTAAAAGAAGAGCATATTAGAGGCAATAATTAGCATCCAGAGTGTCATTCACAGGTAGTCATCTGTGAAAGGAGAAAGTGATGTTATAATTGTGCAGTGCCCCAGCTCCTTTCCCGTCATAGTGGCAGGGTGCAGCACAGAGCAGTCTGGAACAGGAGTGGGGGTGGAACCACTGTGCTGTGGTCCGAGGAGAGCAAGGAGGGGCGTAACTAGGTAAACACCTGACTCTTCGCTTAAGTCCCTGATGGTGGGGTTAGACTTGGCTACAGATGGACATCAGATGCTACACCAGGCCGGCCTTGGACACACGGCAGCTGACCCCCAAAGGGGCAAGAAGCTGGAATGGCATAGGAGGGAAAGTTCAGCTGGTACGGGCAGATACAGCAGGAACACATGAACAGTTGGTACACAGGAAGGCACTGGCAGGTGCGGCTGGTATACAGGTAGGCACAAGCAGGTAATGAAAGAAACTAAACTAGAGTAAACACATTGCTCAAGCACCTCCCATCAGGTGGAGGTGCCTTAAATAGTAAGTGTCTCCCAGCCATTGGATGGGGACACTTTAGAATGGCTTTGTCCCCTTTAAGAAGGAGGGAGTGCATGTGCACCCTAATCACAGTGCTGGGGGATCTGCAAGCCATGAGCAAACTCCGGGGAGCAGCAGGAGAAGAAGGAAGTGCGGAATGATGGCTGCGGCAGTGAGTGAGTCAGCATCCCCGCCGGGGGAGGGACGGAATGTGCAGAGACCCGGCTCTACACAGTCCACTGATCAACTGACATGCCGCTTTGCACATTCACGGTTATCCCTGTTAGGCTAGGGTTACACCAGGGTATATTCTCTCATCTGAGGGAATCAGATCAACTATGCTAATCACACTTTGATCAGAGTGTGATCATAATGTGATCCGATTCACTCGAAAGAGGAGAAGACGGAAAAAAAAAAAATTGATCCATCTTCTCCATTGTGTCAGTCAGTGGAAATTGGACGGCGCTCAGATGTCATCCTGAAAACCATTTGAAAATTAACTTCTAAAGTGAACCACAGGCAGCATGAATAAGACATACACTAGTACTAGCATTTCAGAGTGAAACATACATAATTACAATAACGGAGCCAGGACCTGATTCATGAAGCCCGTGGTATCACTAATCAGCTGCAAAATTTCCTTTAAATGTGGCACCCTAATATTTTATCATGAATACACAGACTATTGTTTTTCTTAATGGTTTGAGGCTCTCTTTTTTATGTTTTTTGATATTTTGTCTTAAATATCAACTTTTAATATCGCGTATGCAAATATGTATTGAAATTAATAATGGAAAATATTTGTATAGTCGTTAAACCAAAAATATAAAGCACTTACCAGTTTAAGATCTTGAATATCAATGTCATTAATTTCTAAGTAGCTGAATGTATTTTCCACCTAAAGTAATATGACGTGAAATGTTACAATTCTCTGTTAATGAAAACAATTAGCCTTTACAATTGTTCATATGTCTGGACTTTTCACGATAATTTTGCATTTTTTTTTAAATTGGGGCAAAAATATGCAGCAAAAATTGCATTGTGTGAACATACCTTTAGGGTATTGGCAGGTTAAAATGAATTGATAATATCCAATGTACAAATATAAGTGAAATAATAAAAAAAAATCCACATATTTTACAATACATTTTGGTGCTGAACTGACGCCTTCATCAGGTATAGAAATGTATGATTTCTACACATTCAAAATTTTTGGAAAAAGTTTATCTATTTCCAGCAGTTACAGTCAGAGCTCGAATGTCAATCACCCCTGAGCTTCTGTACAGTTTCTGAGCCTGTGAGATCACCATGACGTGCACATGTCAAGGTGTCTTTATTATGGAAGACTATCGCATGTAGGTTATTATGCTTTAATAATATCCACAAATTTGAAGTGCATTTTAGTTTAAAAGTTATAATCTTGGTTTGTAGAAATTAAAGGGTGGGTCTATTTCTTTATTTGAGAAATTCGTGGTGAAGGTAATGTTCAAATTGGTCCAATTTTTAACGTACATGGAAAAGCTGGATGTGGATTAAATTGGTTTACTGGCCACACAAAAATAATAATCTGGCTGTCTTTTTAACAAGTCCCTTTACATTCGCATTTTAGCTCCCCTTCAATCCATGTAGCCCATCCTTGTGGTTTATCATTGTTCCCACCATAAACTTCCTGCCAGTTCTCCTAAAGTTTCCATAGACCACATTTCCAAAGAATTAGAACTGTATTTGTCCCACAACTCACTCCCACCTTCAATGCCCACCAATTACGCCTTCAAAGCACCATCCTGAGAATCCCATATAGTCACAAGAGGGATGAATCACTGTATACACAGTTTCAACGTCCTGTCCACTTCATATATGTGCTATCCTGAAACTGGCTTTAGACAGGCTCAGTGTACTGCAGGGGAGCAATAAGTAATATAATGTATTCATAATGGAATGCTCAGCATCATCCCCTCTGAGTCGCAGGTTGATATGATCACATGTTTTGTGTGGAGCCTGCAATGTGCTCTCCCTCCTACTCTGTGCACCTCCCTAGTCACTGTAAACTTGCTGAGGATCACTGGCCACGACCCCATGATTTCACCATCCAGAGCTCAGTGCAGAAATCTCTGCTCCCTGAGCTTTGAGCAGACTGTAGCAAGAAGTAAGGAACTGGAAGTCACATCCACCCATGCCACTGCTCAAGAACACAGCAGGATCTTAACAGAAAGTAAATTATGAAGTTTTTTAATTTCTGATAGACTTTACAATGCTATATTAACCTGTGTGTCAGCAAAACCCCTTAAGGTGGCTAAATAAAAAAATAAAAAACAGTTCTGTTCAGCAAAATTATTCACAAAATATTGTATAGCACTGTACAAGAAATATAGTACTGACCTTTAGGGGTAGTGTGTGATGTAGCAGGAATGCCCTACATGAAGTTAGTACCTATGGATTGTATGAAAACAACACTACGTATCAGTGATCAGTACAACTTCCTTTTCCGTTATTAAAGCATTAATATATTAGGACCTTTACTTTCAATGAAATTGAAATGAAATACTGTATCTTATCAGAGAAATATGTTTTGTTTGTTTTTTTCTCAGATTATGAGACACTTCTTCACCTTCTCTGTCTCTCCTGAATTGAGAAATCCACTCTGTAAAAAACAGTTCAAGCCTGCCTTTCTCAAGAGAAGACGGAATTGAGAGCAAATTGAAGTGTCAGGTTACACATCATAATACTCTTTATGCAAAGAGACGGTGGAGGAGGAGGAGTGAGGAGCAGAGTTAAAAAAACAAGCAGAGACACAGAAAGATCATGCTGAGCTTTCTACCAAGTCTTTTACCTCATCTTAAAAAAACAAGCAGAGACACAGAAAGATCATGCTGAGCTTTCTACCAAGTCTTTTACCTCATCTTAAAAAAACAAGCAGAGACACAGAAATGTTGTTAAATTGGATTTTGGGCTCCCCCGGTGGCCACTGGTGGAATTGAACTGGTGTGCATCATCCTCTCTGTTCACCTGTTTCCATCAGGATGTGGGAGTCGCTATTTAGCCTTGCTCCTCTGTCACTTCCATGCCGGTCAACATTGTAATCAGAAGCCTTTCTGTGCATGTTCCTGCTGCTAGACAACTCCCAGCTAAGTTGGACTTAGTCCTTGTTTGTTTTTGCATTTTGTTCCAGTTCACAGCTGTAGTTTCGTTTCTGTGTCTGGAAAGCTCTTGTGATCTGAAATTGCCACTCTGATGTTATGAGTTAATACTAGAGTCTTAAAGTAATTTCAGGATGGTATTTTGATAGGGTTTTCAGCTGACCATGAAAGTGCCCTTTCTGTCTTCCTGCTATCTAGTAAGCGGACCTCAATTTTGCTAAACCTATTTTCATACTACGTTTGTCATTTCATCTAAAATCACCGCCAATATTTGTGGGGGCCTCTGTCTGCCTTTCGGGAAAATTTCTCTAGAGGTGAGCCAGGACTATATTTTCCTCTGTCAGGATTAGTTAGTCCTCCGGCCGGCGCTGGGCGTCTAGGGATAAAACGCAGGCTACGCTACCCGGCTACTGTTAGTTGTGCGGCAGGTTTAGTTCATGGTCAGTTTAGTTTCCATCCTTCCAAGAGCTAGTTCGTATGTTTGCTGGGCTATGTTCTCTTGCCATTGAGAACCATAACAGTTTGACCGGCCTAAAGGGTTAAATTAATTGACAGAGAAAGGAGAGAAAAGAGAAGTCTGCTGAAGATTTTTTTTTTTTTTTTTTTTCTCAGTTCTGAGTGTGCTTGTAATTGAATCTCTTGCAAGTCTGCCTATATTGCAGCCTTTCTCTCTCTCTCTCCTTCTAATCCTGGAATGGCTCTGTGTTCACCTGTTTAAAATGGATATTCAGAGTTTAGCTGCAGGTTTGAATAATCTCACCACGAAAGTTCAAAACTTACAAGATTTTGTTGTTCATGTTCCTATATCTGAACCTAGAATTCCTTTGCCTGAATTTTTCTCGGGGAATAGATCTTGCTTTCAAAATTTCAAAAATAATTGCAAGTTGTTTTTGTCCCTGAAATCTCGCTCTGCTGGAGATCCTGCTCAGCAGGTCAGGATTGTGATTTCTTTGCTCCGGGGCGACCCTCAGGATTGGGCTTTTGCATTGGCTCCAGGGGATCCTGCATTGCTCAATGTGGATGCGTTTTTTCTGGCCTTGGGGTTGCTTTATGAGGAACCTCAGTTAGAACTTCAGGCGGAAAAGGCTTTGATGTCCCTATCTCAGGGGCAAGACGAAGCTGAAATATACTGCCAGAAATTCCGTAAATGGGCTGTGCTTACTCAGTGGAATGAGTGCGCCCTGGCGGCGAATTTCAGAGAGGGTCTCTCTGATGCCATTAAGGATGTTATGGTGGGGTTCCCTGTGCCTGCGGGTCTGAATGAGTCCATGACAATGGCTATCCAGATCGATAGGCGTCTGCGGGAGCGCAAACCTGTGCACCATTTGGCGGTGTCTACTGAGAAGACGCCAGAGAATATGCAATGTGATAGAATTCTGTCCAGAAGTGAACGGCAGAATTTTAGACGAAAAAATGGGTTGTGCTTCTATTGCGGTGATTCAACTCATGTTATATCAGCATGCTCTAAGCGTACTAAGAAGCTTGATAAGTCTGTTTCAATTGGCACTTTACAGTCTAAGTTTATTCTATCTGTGACCCTGATTTGTTCTTTATCATCTATTACCGCGGATGCCTATGTCGACTCTGGCGCCGCTTTTAGTCTTATGGATTGGTCCTTTGCCAAACGCTGTGGGTATGATTTGGAGCCTCTTGAAACTCCTATACCCCTGAAGGGGATTGACTCCACCCCATTGGCTAGCAATAAACCACAATACTGGACACAAGTAACTATGCGGATTAATCCGGATCACCAGGAGATTATTCGCTTTCTTGTGCTGTATAACCTACATGATGTGTTGGTGCTTGGATTGCCATGGCTGCAATCTCATAACCCAGTCCTTGACTGGAAAGCTATGTCTGTGTTAAGCTGGGGATGTAAGGGGACGCATGGGGACGTACCTGTGGTTTCCATTTCATCATCTATTCCCTCTGAGATTCCTGAATTCTTGACTGAATATCGTGACGTTTTTGAAGAACCTAAGCTTGGTTCATTACCTCCGCACCGGGAGTGCGATTGTGCCATAGATTTGATTCCGGGTAGTAAATACCCTAAGGGTCGTTTATTTAATCTGTCTGTGCCTGAACATGCTGCTATGCGAGAATATATAAAGGAGTCCTTGGAAAAGGGACATATTCGTCCTTCGTCATCTCCCTTAGGAGCCGGTTTTTTCTTTGTGGCTAAGAAAGATGGCTCTTTGAGGCCGTGCATTGATTATCGGCTTTTGAATAAAATCACGGTTAAATATCAATATCCGTTGCCACTGCTGACTGATTTGTTTGCTCGCATAAAGGGGGCCAAGTGGTTCTCTAAGATAGATCTTCGTGGGGCGTATAATTTGGTGCGAATTAAGCAGGGGGATGAGTGGAAAACCGCATTTAATACGCCCGAGGGCCACTTTGAGTATTTGGTGATGCCTTTTGGTCTTTCAAATGCCCCTTCAGTCTTTCAGTCCTTTATGCATGACATTTTCCGTGATTATTTGGATAAATTTATGATTGTGTATCTGGATGATATTTTGATTTTTTCGGATGACTGGGACTCTCATGTCCAGCAGGTCAGGAGGGTTTTTCAGGTTTTGCGGTCTAATTCCTTGTGTGTGAAGGGTTCTAAGTGCGTTTTTGGGGTTCAAAAGATTTCCTTTTTGGGATATATTTTTTCCCCCTCTTCCATCGAGATGGATCCTGTCAAGGTTCAGGCTATTTGTGATTGGACGCAACCCTCTTCTCTTAAGAGTCTTCAGAAATTTTTGGGCTTTGCTAACTTTTATCGTCGATTTATTGCTGGTTTTTCTGATGTTGTTAAACCATTGACTGATTTGACCAAGAAGGGTGCTGATGTTGCTGATTGGTCCCCTGCTGCTGTGGAGGCCTTTCGGGAGCTTAAGCGCCGCTTTTCTTCCGCCCCTGTGTTGCGTCAGCCTGATGTTGCTCTTCCTTTTCAGGTTGAGGTCGACGCTTCTGAAATCGGAGCTGGGGCGGTTTTGTCGCAGAGAAGTTCCGATTGCTCCGTGATGAGACCTTGTGCTTTTTTCTCGCGTAAATTTTCGCCCGCCGAGCGGAATTATGATGTTGGGAATCGGGAGCTTTTGGCCATGAAGTGGGCTTTTGAGGAGTGGCGTCATTGGCTTGAGGGGGCTAGACATCAGGTGGTGGTATTGACTGACCACAAAAATCTAATTTATCTTGAGTCCGCCAGACGCCTGAATCCTAGACAGGCGCGCTGGTCGTTGTTTTTCTCTCGGTTTAATTTTGTGGTGTCCTACCTGCCGGGTTCTAAGAATGTTAAGGCGGATGCCCTTTCTAGGAGTTTTGAGCCTGACTCCCCTGGTAATTCTGAACCTACAGGTATCCTTAAGGATGGAGTGATATTGTCTGCCGTTTCTCCAGACCTGCGGCGGGCCTTGCAGGAGTTTCAGGCGGATAGACCTGATCGTTGCCCACCTGGTAGACTGTTTGTTCCTGATGATTGGACCAGTAAAGTCATTTCTGAGGTTCATTCTTCTGCGTTGGCAGGTCATCCTGGAATCTTTGGTACCAGGGATTTGGTGGCAAGGTCCTTCTGGTGGCCTTCCCTGTCTCGAGATGTGCGAGGCTTCGTGCAGTCTTGTGACGTTTGTGCTCGGGCCAAGCCTTGTTGTTCTCGGGCTAGTGGATTGTTGTTGCCCTTGCCTATCCCGAAGAGGCCCTGGACGCACATCTCGATGGATTTTATTTCGGATCTTCCTGTTTCTCAGAAGATGTCTGTCATCTGGGTGGTGTGTGATCGTTTCTCTAAGATGGTCCATTTGGTTCCCCTGCCTAAGTTGCCTTCTTCTTCCGAGTTGGTTCCTCTGTTTTTTCAGAATGTGGTCCGTTTGCATGGTATTCCGGAGAATATCGTTTCTGACAGAGGTACCCAATTCGTGTCTAGATTTTGGCGAGCATTCTGTGCTAGGATGGGCATAGATTTGTCTTTCTCGTCTGCTTTCCATCCTCAGACTAATGGCCAGACCGAGCGGACGAATCAGACCTTGGAGACATATTTGAGGTGTTTTGTGTCTGCAGATCAGGATGATTGGGTTGCTTTTTTGCCTTTAGCGGAGTTTGCCCTCAATAATCGGGCCAGTTCTGCCACCTTGGAGTCTCCCTTTTTCTGTAATTCGGGGTTTCATCCTCGATTTTCTTCTGGTCAGGTGGAATCTTCGGATTGTCCTGGAGTGGATGCTGTGGTGGAGAGGTTGCATCAGATTTGGGGGCAGGTAGTGGACAATTTGAAGTTGTCCCAGGAGAAGACTCAGCTTTTTGCCAACCGCCGGCGTCGGGTTGGTCCTCGGCTTTGTGTTGGGGACTTGGTGTGGTTGTCTTCTCGTTTTGTCCCTATGAGGGTTTCTTCTCCCAAGTTTAAGCCTCGGTTCATCGGCCCGTACAAGATATTGGAGATTCTTAACCCTGTGTCCTTCCGTTTGGACCTCCCTGCATCTTTTTCTATTCATAATGTTTTTCATCGGTCATTATTGCGCAGGTATGAGGTACCGGTTGTGCCTTCCGTTGAGCCTCCTGCTCCGGTGTTGGTTGAGGGCGAGTTGGAGTACGTTGTGGAAAAAATCTTGGACTCCCGTGTTTCCAGACGGAAACTCCAGTATCTGGTCAAATGGAAGGGATACGGTCAGGAGTATAATTCTTGGGTGACTGCCTCTGATGTTCATGCCTCCGATTTGGTCCGTGCCTTTCATAGGGCTCATCCTGATCGCCCTGGTGGTTCTGGTGAGGGTTTGGTGCCCCCTCCTTGAGGGGGGGGTACTGTTGTGAAATTGGATTTTGGGCTCCCCCGGTGGCCACTGGTGGAATTGAACTGGTGTGCATCATCCTCTCTGTTCACCTGTTTCCATCAGGATGTGGGAGTCGCTATTTAGCCTTGCTCCTCTGTCACTTCCATGCCGGTCAACATTGTAATCAGAAGCCTTTCTGTGCATGTTCCTGCTGCTAGACAACTCCCAGCTAAGTTGGACTTAGTCCTTGTTTGTTTTTGCATTTTGTTCCAGTTCACAGCTGTAGTTTCGTTTCTGTGTCTGGAAAGCTCTTGTGATCTGAAATTGCCACTCTGATGTTATGAGTTAATACTAGAGTCTTAAAGTAATTTCAGGATGGTATTTTGATAGGGTTTTCAGCTGACCATGAAAGTGCCCTTTCTGTCTTCCTGCTATCTAGTAAGCGGACCTCAATTTTGCTAAACCTATTTTCATACTACGTTTGTCATTTCATCTAAAATCACCGCCAATATTTGTGGGGGCCTCTGTCTGCCTTTCGGGAAAATTTCTCTAGAGGTGAGCCAGGACTATATTTTCCTCTGTCAGGATTAGTTAGTCCTCCGGCCGGCGCTGGGCGTCTAGGGATAAAACGCAGGCTACGCTACCCGGCTACTGTTAGTTGTGCGGCAGGTTTAGTTCATGGTCAGTTTAGTTTCCATCCTTCCAAGAGCTAGTTCGTATGTTTGCTGGGCTATGTTCTCTTGCCATTGAGAACCATAACACAGAAAGATCATGCTGAGCTTTCTACCAAGTCTTTTACCTCACCTTAAAAAAAAAACAAGCAGAGACACAGAAAGATCTTGATGAGATTTCTACCAAGTCTTTTACCTCATCTTAGAGCTGGGTTCACATCTACATCACTCAGTATTGATGTATAATTTTCTCCCCATGCTGTGGCTTCCATCTGTGTGCTAACTAAGGAATGAAGAGCAGGAATTCATCCCTGTGTGCAGTGATGTCTAGGAGAGACATCTTAGAGGCTTCTTTGCTGCCACCAACTCAGAGGCAATTGCAAATTAAAATAAAGAGCTCATGGAGGGAGAAAAATGAAAAATCAAACAATGACTTGAAATAGTGTTATTCCCTCATACATACTACCCTACAATTAAAATAACTTGCATAATATATGGGCAGCACAGTGGATAGTGCTGTTGCTTTGCAGCGCTGGTGTCCCGGGTTCAATTTCCACCAAGTGCAACATCTGCTAGGAGTTTGTATGTTCTCCCTGTGTTTGTGTGGGTTTCCTCCCACATTCCAAAGACATACCAATAGGCAATTTATATTGTGAGCCTCAGAGATTACAACTTCTGTAAAGTTTTGTGGAATTAATTGAGTAAAAGAGAGAGAGAGAGAAAGAAAGAAAAGTAACTTTGAAACGGGATCCTTAGAATTGTTATTGTATCCAGTTACCACTGACTGCTACCTTACATGAAAACAGGAATCTTCTGGCTACTCTTCTTAAACAGCATTTAAAAATATATTTGACTTTGCAACATTTTGGGCCGATCCATTTTCGCAATTTGCACTTTTTTTTCCTAGTTTTTGGAATAATTTTATTTACATCTGAATTTCTTTGCACAAATATTGCAACATGTTTACGCTAACTAGATGCAAAAAAAAGTTAAAGACAAAATAAAGCTTTTTTTTCCCATGCTCAAAATTTAGGAGCCACCTGCGAGTATGTGAAGAATTAGGTATAAAATATCAATGAATATAACAAGACAAAAAAAAAGTATACAAAAACAAAACAACAGCAGCTTTGAACAGGATTAACAAGTTATTTAATCCTGGGTACGGTAAACTTAATCTCCACAGCTTTGAAATATGCAAAAAGTAAGACACGGAGCAAATACAATGTAGATTTTTATACATTCTTTTGAGGTCTATATTACTTTTTTTATTATTCTGATTGACGTTTGAAAGAGGATTTATTTATACGTACCAATGCAAAGTCTCTGAATTGTGATTTCATTTTCAGCTGGATAGGTTTTATCAGCATCACTTGCCTAGGATGCAAAAAATCAACGATACGTGCTGTAAAAAAAAAAAAAAAAGTATACGTTTATAAATGAACCCCACAATCGTTTTAATTACAGCTTCAGCTATTAACCATTTAGTTTCCTTTGCTACAGAATTGCAATTTATCCATAAAATTCTGATGTTATAATGTGTCTCCATATGGTATCCAATCTTTTTTTTCACGCACCCATAGATTTGAATGGGTGACTCTCACCCAACCTATGGAAGGAACTAGGGCACCCTGCAATATTTTCCACATGCAGATTCGGTCAGTGAAAATATCACTTATCTGCACTTCCCCACTGAATAACATTGGTCCGAGAGTTGTCTGATTTTCCAACTGAGAACACGGTTGAGTTAATTACCCCTAAGTATGACAGATTTATTTTGCACAAACCTATCTGCCACAAAAAAAATCTCCTTCTATAATTATTTTGTACATAATAAATTAAATATAGCATCTTTCAATTACAGTTGTGTCGAAGGCTCTATTCACATTGAGACCAAGCTCAATGTGAATAGAGCTTTCGACACAACTGTAATTAGATGCTTTGAAATGTCTTCACCAATGAGACCATAGACCTCAGTATACAAACATTTTCCTCTGCATAGGTCTATAATATTCCGGACTTCGAAGACGGAATGTCATGAACACCGCACGGTACTCACACTGTGCGTCCGTGCACGTGTCCTGAGCAGGGACGGTGAAGACCGGGATGTCCAGAGAGGTGGGCGGCTACAGAGAGGAGTCGTGCAGCAGGTACAGGATCTGAAGCACGTGACCACCGGAGGAGTGGCAAAGGCGCCTATCCTCGGAGCCCTGGGGAACAGAATACTGGTGGAGAGTGCAGGACAGGGTGCGGGAACCACACGGATACAAACGGAGAGTTAAGAGATACCAAAGGGGACACACTAGAGACAGAGTCGGTAACAGGCTGTGGTCAGAACCGGAGAGGGCGGCACAGTACAGAGAGGGATCAAACAGATGGAAGGTCAGGGACAGAGTCAAGAGTCAAACCAGGAGATAAACTGAAGGTACGGAATCAGATAGCCAAAGCAAGAACGTAAACAGACCAGATAATATAAAGGCAACACAGGCAGAAGCAGACTGTAACCACAGACATATGGGGGTCAGAACTCAGCCGAGGATCAGAGTATAACTGACAAAGAATCCCGGTTCAGTGTGGGTATAAGTAACCCTCCCAGAACCAAAAGGAGGCCACAACCATTAACCCTTCGAAGGCAGGGCATGAACCCAGATCATTCCATCACAAGGAACAGCTGAAAGAGTTTAGAACACATCAGAGCCTGTTCACACCATACTTTTGCATCCTATTGAAGGATACTGGGCAGGGCAAGACCGGCCATCTGGCAAATGCCAGAAGGGCCTGTCTGGTCATGGGCTGCCTTGTCTGCTACGTTGTTAACAGAATTGGTGTTCTCAAGACACCCACACTGTTAAGAGCTGTGATGGAGCACAAAGTTACCCCAGCAGCACACGGGAATCATTAGAAATATTGGTCTTGTAGAAAATCTTCCTTTCCTCCATCCAGGGTAATATTAGTAATATATCCCGTCTGGTTCATGGGGACAGGAACAATATGGGCCTGTGTGATTTCAAATGCCAGGACTGAATTTCAGCCCCAGTCCGTGCCTGGTGGAAAATGATTGTCCTTGGTTAGATTTGACCCAATAATGGACACCTACAATGCTAACCTGTCAGAATGTTTATTATTGCATATATTACAACTACTAAGTACTACTGTTTATTGGTGCATGAGTCTCTGTCTCCAACAATAGTGTTATATTGTCAATAATACATTGTCTAAAAAAAAAAAAAGTACCAGGACCTTCCCGCTCACTGTGTGTAGCTGGAGCGCATTCTGCTTTCACTTTACAAGCTGGCAGATGAGATGCTAAGAATGAAATCAGTGACCGCAAGGGAACCTGCTCTAGTTTTTCATGACCTGGCAGTGGGTACTGATAGGCATATTGATGACCTAGCCATCAGGTAATTCTATGATGGCTCAGTGGTTAGCTTGATTATCTTTCAACGCTTGGGTCCTTAGTTCAATTCTGGCTAAGGTTGGAGTAATTTTACCTCTCAGTTGTACTTTAGAAATTGCAAATGGACCTGCTCTAGTTTTTCATGACCTGTCAGTGGGCACTGATAGACTTATTGATGACCTAGACATCAGGTATTTCTCAGGCAGCACGGTGGCTCCGTGGTTAGCTCAATTACCTTTCAGTGATTGGGCCCTTCGTTCAATTCTGACTGAGGTCTGAGTAATTCTACCTCTCAGTTGTACTTTAGAAATTTCAAATGGTCCTGCTCTAGTTTTTCCTGATCTTCCCATAGGTGCTAGTAGTAATATCAATGACTTTGCCAAAGGTTATCTTCTGAGCAGCTCAGTGGAAAGCACGGTTGTTTTGGTGTTTGCAGCATGGGAGTCAAGGGTTCAAATCCCACCATGGATGACATCTGCAAGGAGTTTGTAAGTTCTCCCTGTGCTCAGGTGGGCTGCCACCCATGCTCCAAAGACATACAGGTAGGGGCCAGTGGTGAAAGTGCTGTGGCTATTGATAGTGTTATCTGTGCAGCATCCAGGAGGGCTGCTTGCCTGTCCGCTTCATTGGGCAAGTATCCAGAGTCCTTATTGGATGAATGTCCTGGTACAAGTAGCAAGAAATTGAGTTTATATTGAGCTGTGAAGTCCTTTTTGGACTTAGCAAAAATTTTCAGGCTCTTATCCCTCTCATTTCCCTAAATCCAATCATTCTTCCAACCCTCAGAAACACAGGGTAGCAGCTGTTTACCTCCTTGATACAGGTTCCCAGCCCCGCAGTGTGCATACATCATAACACACTGCGGGGCGGGATCTGTGGCCTCTGCTCCACGCAGGTGCGAGAGCATTACATCATCACCCGATGTAAGTTCCCGGGCAGCACGCACGGTGCATGCCCGAGAAATGTTGGCTAAGCGCAGGTGCCGGGCATGCAACAGGAACACAGGAGGCGGCGCACAGACCCAAGAGGGAGATGATTGACAGCTCTGAGGCGGGTGACACCGGGGGAGAAAACGTACCTCCGGTACACAATAGAGGTATGGCGGGCAATTTATAAAAGTCTGTATTTCTGCGTTCCTAGGGATAAGAAACATAACAGCCACCTTCACAGAATGCAGCCTTAGTGCTGTTGAAGGTGACTTTTTTACTTAAAAACGCCCTGGGTGGGTGACAGGTTCCCTTTAAGTTGTAAACTTGTATTTTATACGAAATGATTAGCAGATATTATCCAACGTTTCGAATAATGCAAAGGGCTTTTTCAGGGACATGTGACTGGTAGCCAGCCGAAGGAACAGTAGTACAAAAAAACAGTGCTATGCCACGTGTCACTACCTCCATTAACATTTCTCTATCTTGCTGCCATTCATTTGTCCTTGAAAAGGACCCTTACATAGGTCGAAACGTCAGACAATATCTGCCTATCAATTTGCTGAATCACATAAAAATGTACAACTTAAGTGTTGTAATCAGACTTTTCTTTATTATATCACAATGGCGAGAAAATATATATAAAAACATATAAAATACATACATTTGTCCAATGCTGTGACATTAGGCCGTCTGAGACAGATTTTTGTTTCCATAGTTCGAGTATAAAAATATACTCGAACTATGGAAACAAAAATCTGTCTCAGACGGCCTAATGTCACAGCATTGGACAACTTAAGTGTTGCGGATTCCCTCCGTTCTCTTCTGTGCTTGGGTTTTACAGTAAAGATGACAATCAGCTTGCCATGTCCTTTTGTCTTGATCCACTATGTTCCTGGAATTGTGACCTCGGACTTTGACCTGACAACGCCTTTGACTTACCCCTTTGTATATGATGAGCCACCTTGGTATCTGACCCCGGACCATTTGACTACCCAAACCTGAGTGACTAGCATCACAGATATTTTCTGAAAGTGGTCCTTTCCCCATGTACGAATCTAATAGAACAGTGTTGCTGACTTCTCGCCAACATTGAATTATAAGTTTAAAATATTTGCTGTGCTTTGTCCGCATAAAAAATTTGCTAAAAAAAAAAAAAAAAAAAAAGGGATGTGCTTTGCGCCATGTACCAAAGTTTTTGTAAGAAAAAAACTCCGGCACACTCTTTCAAAGATTCTGACAGTTTATTTATAAATTTTCAACAAAAATGTGGTTTCCAAGAATTAATCAAGTTGCTCTGGACATGGGCACATATACTTTCTTTCTCTCAACGTTTCGGCTAACAAGCCTTTTTCAAGAGATTACTTGTCCCTCTGGAATATACAAAAATACTTTTAACATCATATATAATTCAAACCCAAAAAAAAGAAAAGAAAAGGCACACTGGAGAGAACATTACCATCATGTCCTCCCTATATTCTAGATTATGATATATAGAAAACTGTCCTCTGATCCTATTTGAAGTATGAGAGGCTTGTAATAGTCAGACAAAGAAATAATGAACCTAATACAATGATGGCAAACCCAGAAAAACACACCTGAAATTAATCAAGGAGACATACATATATATGCACTTTAACATGTGCAATCATGTATATGGTTGTAACTAGACAAAAATCTTGGTGAATTGTATCTCTAAATAATAAATAAATGAATAGAACGCCAGGCACATCGCCATATGATACAGTTGAGGTATCAAATAATAGATCACGTCCCAGCATCTAGGAGGGGGGGGTGACAGGATTAAGAAGCTTAAGGAGCGTGAATCCTTTTGGATTCATACACTACAAACCCTGTCGCCCTTTGGTCTAAACAGGGAGTACGAGGTCTCATATTAATCTCATATTAATCTCTTATTTATTTCTTATGTTCTAATTGATTATACTAGAATATTATTTATTTATTATTATTTATTTATTTATTATTAATCTCATATTCATCAATACTATGGGTTACATGAGGGTTCTTGTCATTTTTTTATCCCTCTATATGGTAGTCAAATTTAGGTACAATCACATATTATTGTAGCCATTCAGTTGAAGTCCTAAATATAACTTTGTAAATAGTATAATAGTATTCTTTATTTGACCTGATATATACACTGCACAAACACTGAATATATAGACCGTTACAATAGCAAAATGTTTATCAGCTGTTCTTCTCTCTTGTCTTGCAGTATACGAGTGGAACTTAGAGTCCAGGCTTTCTCTCCATTGCGCATGCGTGTTGTTTCGGTTTCTTTCGGTCTTTTCCGTTCTCTTTCGGCTTTCACTGGCACTTACCTGAACTCTCACCCGGAACCACTCTCACCGCAATAGGTAAATAGCGGCTCACACAGCAGCAGAGTCACATGCCTTCCGCACGGCGGTCACATTTCCCCGGTCCTCCATATGGATACCTCACTCCAGCGTGACATTTATTAAGGTATTTATCTATGTACACCTACTGGATACATGTGTGCCTATTCGCTCATTTTACTGACCTGTGCTGCACTTTCTGTCTATTTATCCTAACAGTGGATTTCCATATCCTGTTCTGCGCACCAACAAGTATGTTTCTTCCACTTTTCTCTTTCATATGGCGATGTGCCTGGCGTTCTATTCATTTATTTATTATTTAGAGATACAATTCACCAAGATTTTGGTCTAGTTACAACCATATACATGATTGCACATGTTAAAGTGCATATATATGTATGTCTCCTTGATTAATTTCAGGTGTGTTTTTCTGGGTTTGCCATCATTGTATTAGGTTCATTATTTCTTTGTCTGACTATTACAAGCCTCTCATACTTCAAATAGGATCAGAGGACAGTTTTCTATATATCATAATCTAGAATATAGGGAGGACATGATGGTAATGTTCTCTCCAGTGTGCCTTTTCTTTTCTTTTTTTTGGGTTTGAATTATATATGATGTTAAAAGTATTTTTGTATATTCCAGAGGGACAAGTAATCTCTTGAAAAAGGCTTGTTAGCCGAAACGTTGAGAGAAAGAAAGTATATGTGCCCATGTCCAGAGCAACTTGATTAATTCTTGGAAACCACATTTTTGTTGAAAATTTATAAATAAACTGTCAGAATCTTTGAAAGAGTGTGCCGGAGTTTTTTTCTTACATATGATTGTTTTCTCCTGAGCACCTCACATCATAAAGTGAGCACCCCCTTCATCGTGATTTTATTTTTTTTTTTTATGTACCAAAGTTTTGGCACAAATTTGTGCCACAAAATAAACTAACAAGTGATGTCAACTTAAGGCCCCCATACAAATTAAACTAACACAGGCTGAAACCATAAATATCTACAGACTAATGTGAATAAGGTCCCTAACAGGTGATGTCGTGAGAGATGAGGGTCCGGAATGTCCAATTTCAGACTGCTGATGCTTTTGCTCTCATGAGATAAGCAACCGCCATTAAAGTCTGGCATCTGCTTTCTCATAGAGAACAAAGAAGCGCTTGGCATAGAGGGCATTACTCTGTATGGGAGAGTTGGGCTAGATAGCTTTCAGCCAAACTATTTTTAAGTCAACAGAGCATAGTTCGAATATCCAGTCTAATGCTGCATTTACTGTAATCGATAATCCATCAAATGCTAACGTTAATGAATGATCCTTCAAGATAATTGTGTAATCTGAATGGGTTGAGGGACTGAACGATATGTCCCAAAAACACTAGTCGTTCAACTGGGAGAAAGGAGGAGGGGAAATTCAAGTGATAAATAGGGTTGAACTTGTTGCAATGGAATATATAGTTCAGGGTAAGTTGGAGAACTGTAACGAGCACATATTAGGGCAGAGTCAGATGGCCATATAAATCAGATTGAGAACGGGAACGCAGTGCATGCGCTGGCGGCTCTCCAGACCCAGGAGTGCTGGCTGCATAGAAATACATGCAGCTTTTACTCTCAGGTCGAGAAATCCGCCAGCCACCGCACTGCATTCCTATCTTGATCAGATTTATACGGCCGTCTGACTGCCCTTAATTATTATCATTAATAAAAAAAAATGTTTTGCTTTGCTAATTAGGTTACATTTTCTTTGTACAGTATCAATGGAAATGTTTGTACAATACTTCATAAATTTCAAGTAGTGAAAATTAATACTATCACTTATGGGATTTGAACATTGTACACCCCTACACTTCAGATAATCTGTTTGAACACAGAACACCATTTTCAAAGTTAGACCCAGTCTTACATTGGCTCAGCTTAAGAAAAAAAAAAAGTAAAAAGAAAAAACCCCACAATCATAACAACCTATAAGGAAAAAAAATAGATGATATCTGTATTTTTAACCTCTTTGCAGAATATTAAGTTGATGCTCACACATTTTGACTTGTACATTTCTGTAAGAAGAAAGCAGATCAAATGGGAGTTGTACAAGCTGAATAACCTCTCATATTAACCTCCTAAAATCCAGTTGACATATTGTCCACTTGGCTCGTTTTACTGTAACAACAGATGGGACAGAAGATAATGTGATGGTTTAAAATGTTTTTTTCTTTTTTTTTTTTTTTAAAGTTGAAAATCTAGAACCCTATGAGTAAAGGGCAACTGTAGGCTTTTATTAGAATACAGGTGTATATGAAATGCTCTTACCTTCCTAGTCATTTTACCAGCTTTACAGGAAACCACACGCTGTGCAAGATCTTTGGCTTGATAACACACCCACATGAACAGTACAAACAAAATATAATATATTTTCCATTTCTGTTAAGGTGAAAGAACAGCAGTTTATGGTGAAATGTTCTTACTCCGTTTTTCTTCTCTGCCAAATCCAAAAGTGGATTCAACAGGAATGGGATATATTACAGAAGGACGTATGCTTCTCCACTTTGCTGCAATTACAGCTTTAAAATAAAAATAAACTGATTGAAAAACTGTGTGAAGCATCTGATGTTAAACAGCAGCAGTTAAAAAGAACCTGTCACTTGCCCTAAATATGTATTTTTTTAAACTGGTGTAAATGCCATTGTTCTCTCGAATCCTGAGTTGGTTTCTTTTCGTCTTGTGCCTCTGTTGCACACGAGTCCCGAATCCTGACTTTGCTCCCCTTATACCAGGTCCACTGAACTCTGTGTTGCTCTACCTAGAGCTTTGTAGTTTGCCCAGTGTGATCCCATGTGATCCTTCTGCCTGGGCCTATATAAAGCCTACCAAGACACAATCCTGGGTCTTGACATTAAAGACATTTTAGTTGCTCTGGACGCATGTCTACCTGCAGCCTCTAGGACCTCTGATGTATGTTCCCAGTCTCCTGTCCACCTGCCGTCTCCTGGACCTATGCTACCTACCTGTTTCCGGTCTCCTGTCTGCCTGCCGTCTCCAGGACCCCTTCTATCTGTTTCTGGTCTCCTGTCTACCTGCCGTCTCCAGGACCCCTGCTACCTTCCTGTTCCTGGTCTCCTGTCTGCATGCCCTCTCCAGGACCCTGCTACTATTTCCCGGTCTCCTGTACCTCTGCTACCTGTTCCAGGTCTCCTGCCATCTCCAGGACCTCTGCTACCCGTTTCCTGTTCGCTTGCAGTCTCCAGAACCTCTGCTTCCTTTTCCCGGTCTCCTTTCAGTCTTCAGGACCTCTGCTACCTGTTCCCAATCTCCTGCCCACCTGTCATCTCCAGGACCTCTGCTACCTGTTCCCAGTCTCCTGTCCGCCTGCCATTTCCAGGACCTCTGCTACCAGTCTCCAGTCCACTTGTCGTCTCCAGAACTCCTGCTACCTACCTGCTTCTGGTCTCCTGTCCACCTGCCGTCTCCAGGACCCCGGCTACCCGTTTCAGGTCTCCAGTCTTCTTGCAGTCTCTAGCACCTCTACTACCTGTTCCTGCTATCCTGTTTGCTTACAGTCTCCAGGCCCTCTGCTCCCTTTTTTCTGTCCAACAGTTCCTCTTTAACATTGCAAAGGATAGGACACGCTTTGTCATTTATCCATAGGTGAAAAATACCGATGACACTCGGATCCAAAACACGGATGACACCACTGCCATTTTGTTATGTACTTGAAAGATACTGTGAATGAGCCTTACATTGAGAAGTGACTCCTGGTTTGCCTAGCCAGCAGAAGCTGGAGAAACTTTTTTGGTTTACTCATTAAAAAAAAACAAAAAAATAACAAAGAAAAACCTAATGAAACTCGGACGATATTCTGTTGAAACTTGGTCCATTATTCTTCTATGCGAAAATATGTCTGTCTGAAAGAGGTCTTAAAGAATAACAAGAAGTAGGATGAAATGGTTGTATATATCAGATAATAGAGCAAGTATTATGTACGCATATAATATGAAGATCTAAAGATAGGAGAAGGCTTATAACTTAAGGGATTCTGCAAATAAATTAATGAAAATTACAGCCTGATAGTGATTACCTTTACTTAAAAATATCACGTTTGTGAATACCAATGTTCAGCATTATGCAAAAGACTGTGGCAGTGATGCCGTTTATATATTAACATTTTTTTTTCTCTACCAACTACTTGGGTGATTCATTTTTGCCTGTACCAGTGTAGTGTGTAAATATCATGCCTTTTGCATTATGACAAAAACTAGAACTTTTTTTTCCATCAATGCAGATGTATGTGAGCTTGTTTTATTGTGATATTAACATTATTTAAACCACATGTAAAAAAAAATAAAAAATGACTAACTTTTTAAAACATATTACAGCTATATATATATATATATATATATATATATATATATATATATATATATATATATATATAAATATATATATATATATATATATGTTGTTACGCATTTACCCGAATTGTATTTGAATTTTTTTTTTTACACATTTGCAAAATTAATTCCACTTTTTATGCTTTTTTTTCTGGGTATACTCTTCTTTCATTATTCTTTATTGCATCATGGTGACAATTTGGGAGACAGAGCCTCGGTCGTCTCGAGAGGTTGAGATGATGAGAAGCCCAGTGTGTGTGTGAAGTGGCGTAAATATGAATGCACACAGGAGGCTCTGCCTTCAGGGGGGAAATGTCCGCTCTTCCATTTAGTTTGTGAGACTTCTGAACTTTGCGAACATACACTTTAACCCCTTCACGACCTATATTTACATCAAAGGTCGCGCTCCTGATTTTCATGCAGGCTCTGACGCTAAACCCGAATCTTTACCCGCACTTGATGGCTGATTTAATCAGCCATCAAGTGCCTTTAACAGCCACAGGTTGAACGATACTCTAACTGGTTAACAGCCGTGGGCAAAGTTAAGACGCATCAGCGAGAAATGCGCCACAAATTCTGCCCATCGGCGCCCATCACTGCTATGTATAACACAGGCAATCGAACGATCGCAGCTTCAAGTCTCCAAAAGGAGCCTATTGAAGACAACTAAAAGTATTAAAACAATTTAAAAAAAGTTTTAAAAATATGAAAAAAAGTAAAAATCAAACCCTTTTGCCCCATTGAAAATAACATAATAATAATAATAATAATAATAATAATAATAATAATAATAATAAAAAAAAAAAGTGTATCGCTGCGTTCAGAAACATCCATTCTATCAAAATATGAAAATATGTGACCATATTCCAATAGGTAAACAGTGTAGAAAGGAAAAAAAATCAAAACGCCTGAATTACGGTATGTTCTTTTAACTGCTGCAACATTGCAATAAGAGGCAATCAAAATCAAAACACTGCTCAAAAAAATAAAGGGAACACTTAAACGACAGAATATAACTTCAAGTATATCAAATTTCTGTGAAATCAAACTGTCCACTTAGGAAGCAACACTGTTTGACAATTAATTTCACATGCTGTTGTGCAAATGGCATAGACAACAAATGGAAACTGTTGGCAATTATCAAGACACCCTCAATAAAGGAGTGGTTCTGCAGGTGGGGACCACAGAGCACATCTCAGTAACAATGCTTTCTTGCTGCTGTTCTGGTCACTTTTGAATGTTGGTTGTGTTTTCACACTCGTGGTAGCATGAGACGGACTCTACAACCCACACAAGTGGCTCAGGTAGTGCAGCTCATCTAGGATGGCACATCAATGCGAGCTGTGGCAAGAAGGTTTGCTGTGTCTGTCAGTGTAGTGTCCAGAGGCTGGAGGTGCTATCAGGAGACAGGCCAGTACACCAGGAGATGTGGAGGGGGCTGTAGGAGGGCAACAACCCAGCAGCAGGACCGCTACCTCCGACTTTGTGCAAGGAGGAAAAGGAGGAGCACTGCCAGAGCCCTGCAAAATGACCTCCAGCAGGCCACAAATGTGCATGTGTCTGCACAAATGGTTAGAAACTGACTCCATGAGGATGGTCTGAGTGCCCGACGTCCACAGATGGGGGTTGTGCTCACAGCCCAACACAGTGCAGGACGCTTGGCATTTGCCACAGAACACCAGGATTGGCAAATTTGCCACTGGCTCCCTGTGCTCTTCACAGATGAAAGCAGGTTCACACTGAGCACATGTGACAGAGTCTGGAGATGCCGTGGAAAGTGATCTGCTGCCTGCAACATCCTTCAGCATGACCGGTTTTTCAGTGAGTCAGTAATGGTGTGGGGTGGCATTTCTATGGAGGGCCACACAGCCCTCCATGTTCTCGCCAGAGGTAGCCTGACTGCCATTAGGTCCCGAGATGAGATCCTCAGAACCTTTGTGAGACCATATGCTGGTGCGGTTGGCCCTGGGTTCCTCCTAATGCAGGACACTGCCAGGACCATGCCTTATGTGGCTGGAGTGTGTCAGCAATCCTGCAAGATGAAGGCATTGAAGCTATGGACTGGCCCGCCCGTTCCCCAGACCTGAATCTGAGTGAGCACATCTGGGACATCATGTCTCGCTCCATCCACCAAGATCACGTTGCACCACAGACTGTCCAGGAGTTGGAGGATGCTTTAGTAAAGATCTGGGAGGAGATCCCTCAGGAGACCATGCGAGGCCTCATCAGGAGCATGCCCAGGAGTGGGCGCCGGGGACACTAATGAAGGAAGAAGAGGCAGCGCCCAGAGGCCCTGAGTGACGGCTGGGAGGCGTTTCTGTCCGGGGGAAAAGACATGCCCCCAGGATTATTTCAAGGTATCAGGGACAAATTATAAAAGCGATTATTGCAGCGTTTGCAGGGACCCAAACTAAAAGAGCCGCCTTGACAGAATGCAACATTAGGCCAGGATCACACATGTGAGAAATACGTCCGAGTCTCGCATGGTAATACCCGGCATTGCCCCGTCACTCAAGAGCGGAGAGTGCGGCCGCATAGCAATACATGTGGCTGCACGCTCCACTCCAGAGAGACGGCGGTAATGCCGGGTATTACCATGCGAGACTCAGATGTATTTCTCGCATGTGTGATCCGTGCTGCACAAGGTAGTTCTTTTAGTTAAAAAAGCCGGGGGGGGGGGGGGGGGTGACAGGTTCCCTTTAAATCACCCTCTATTTCCCATGCACAATGTAAAAAATATAAACACTGAAAAAAATCATAATATGTATCAGTACCGTGCAAACATTTAAGGCAAGTGTGGAAAAAATGCTACAAAAGAATGCTTTAAAAAAAGTTAATAGTTTACATTTATCAGTTAACAAAATGCAAACTAAATGACAAAAAGAGAAATCGAAATCTCATCAATATTTGGTGTGACCACCCTTTGCCTCCAAAACAGCATCAATTCTTCTTTGTAGACTTGCACAGTTTTTGAAGGAACTCTGCAAGAGGTTGTTCCAAACATCTTGGAAAACTGATCCCAGATCTTCTGTGTATGGGACTTGTGAAAAACCTTCAGTCTCTTCATATGATCCCCAAGAGACTGGATGATAGGAGACTTTGGCTCTGTGAGGCCGGATCATCACTCCCAGGACTCCGTGTTCTTTTTTACGCTGAAGACAGTTCACATTGGCTGGATATTTGGGAGTCGTTGTCCTGGAGCGGAATAAATTTGGAGCCAAGACACCTTCCCGATGGTAATACATGGTGGATAAGTATCTGCCTGCATTTCTCAGCATTGAGAACGCCAAGAACTTAGCAATATTGTCACCTGTAGAATCAATAGTCGGCCAAGGAAACTTAGTGCAGCAGATGGAAGGCACGATGATTATGGTACTTAACTTCAAAAGAAGAAGATGTCCATCAGTGCCATCAACTCAGAACTGGCAGCAGATAGAGGCATCCACCAATTTACAGCTCAGAGAAGTCTGTCCAGAAGTGGTCTCCAGAGAAGAATTGTGGCCAAAACACATACTTTCGACATGGAAACAAAGCCAAGTGACTTAAATATGCATGAATCCATTGTAACTGGGGTGCAGGATCTCTGGACAAATTAGCCAAATTTGAACTATACAGCTGTAACAGAAGGCAGATTGTTCACCAAAGGGTAGGAGAATGGCACAATGATGAGGGTCTGCAGGCAGCAGTGAAGAGCGGTGGAGGGTCCTGAAACTAAGAACGATCTTTATTGAAAAAGGAACAAAGAGTCCAGAAAGTGATCATAGAGCCCTCATTTCAACATCTCCAAGTCTTTCTGGGATCGCAATAGACAGAAGGATTTGCACGAGCCTCATACACAGATCTGTGGTCAGTTCTCCAAAATGTTTAGAACAATCTCTCTGCCGAGTTCTCCTTCCCACCCAGCGACAAATTTTACAAAGCATTATATGGTAAATTGAATGAGTCGATTATTACCTGCAACTCATCCTACAATAGAATTAAAAAAAAAACAAACAAAAAAACTTATGGATCCAGAAAAGCAGTAGCAGAAAAAAAAAGGTTAAGGATTAATGATGAGTGAGCATGGCTGTGTGCTAACCGAGTGTCTTTGGCGTGCTCAAAAAATATGTTGGAGTCCCCACGGCTGCTAGGAAATCCCTGCATGTGTTGCAGCTGTTGAACAGTCGCGAGACATGGAGGCGTGGGGACTCTAACTTTTTTTGAGCACGCTGAAGTCACTCGGTTAGCATATGACATTGCTCGGAGAACACCTTAGCCCAGCACGTTCGCTCATCACTATTATATATACCCAGAGCAAATATGCTCTATTTCACAGATAATTCTGACATTTAATTTTACATCTAACATGAGACATTTCAATATCAGAAAATAACACATTTAGCATGGACTAGTAACAGGAGGTATAACATTGCACAGAACATCAATACATAAGACACACATACATACCTTGTAACTCATAGCTGATTGCCTGCATGCTGCTTTCTGTAAGATGCCACCACACGTACTGTATAAACTCTCAGGGTGAAGTGATGTTAGCTGAAAGCAGGAAGGCAATGTGTTCACCTCAACTCCACCCATTCAGTGCGTCTGTGTCATGGTAAGGAAATCACATTTGCTTGTGATACATTAAAATTCAACTAAAGTTTTCTTTCTTTCAGTCCTTCCACCCACGAATGGGTCAATTTATGGCCATGATCTAGCATATCAGGGTTTACTTATGGTCTATCAATTTATTGGCAATGGGTTTTTGTGAGTTTTTAAAAGGGTTTGTCTACATGAAATTTATTCTTAAAAAGGACTTGGACTGGTAACAACCCCTTCAAAAAAAAAACAAAAAACAGATTACTCTCCCTCACTCATCCTGTGGTTCCCACTCAGGCATTTATCCACCCTTTGTGGTCTGTGCTTCCTGGTCGCTTTCTTGACAACTCAAAAGAGGAGGAATTTGTCTGCCCTGCCAATCACTGCGTTACTTACCTGTCCTGGCTCCAATGCCGAGTTTTGCTCCCTTCTCCTATAACAGAAATTTCATGCCCATGCCACTGTGATCAGGGCTATAAAAATGTAGGTATTAAAAGGTAACTTCTCATCCCATAGAGAAAGAAGAGTCTGGAAACCCCCTCCTCCCCCACAAAAACAAACAAACAGATACTTGACCTTGCGATTCCCTGTGGCTCCGAATCGAGCATTTACCAGGACCCTTTCTGGTTTGTGCTTCCTGGTTGCATTATTGAAAACTCAAAAGAAGCTGAATTTGTCTGCCCTGCCAATCACGGCCTTACTCACCTGTCCTGGCTCCAATGCGGGGCTTTGCTCACTTCTCCTATACCAGCAAGTTCATGTCCAAGATGCTGTAATCAGGGCTACAAAAAATGTACCTAATGAAAGGCTTCACATCCCAGAAAAAGAGTCTGGGAGTACAAAGTTATGACATTTCACTCAGCGCAGGCATGCATGTGTCGCGTGGATTTGTCTTTCTACATCGATTACGGACTGTGCTCCTCAAACCATTTAGTGACATCACAATCCAGGACCAGGCCTCAGAGGTCAATAAAATTTTCACAATCCTTATCTATGATTTGCTTTAATATTTTCTGCCACAAATGTTTCTCTCTGTCCCACATTGATAGCTGTTTCACATGACTTTTCTTATTTATTGCACTATTGTAAGTCCTTTTGTGTATAAATGTGTGACTCTTTAGATTTTGTGTTATTCTATGCCTAATGAAGAAACCTGAGTATTCTTGAAAGCTACTAGTTATCTTCTTTTTCATAACCTTTTAATTGCCGTCAACCACTGATGACTCAAATGTTAATATTTTGATTATGAAAAAATAGTGACAAGTGAAAGTACAAAATATTAATGTGAAGTCAAAGGACAAAATTCAGGCTGTAATAGGAAATCAATCTTACATGAACACGGCATGGTCCCTGTGATGGTCTCATCTTAAATACACCTTTCAGCGCTGCCTATTTTTATGGATTTCTAATTACAAACATGCAGTTTCAAACTGAGGTTGGTCTTTGGTCTCGATTTAAATGATTATGTATTCTCCAGTTCCATTCTACCTTCTTAGCGATGATAATTACTCTAGCAGTCTCCCACCAAAGACCCCAAAAAGAGGTTCAGGATCTTGTATTCCCTTGAGCACGATCACAATCTGATGTCTCGTACAGTAGACATAACTATAGCCAAATGAGTAAAAAATATACCATGGTTTCTTTGGGAGAATGGATCAAACTTAAATGATCTTACGTAAAGAAGAGCTGATTGTATGCTAACATGCATCATCACCACATTCCCCAAATCAAGATTGAATTAGCCTCATAACTGTTAAAACTCTGTAGAAGCGGATTTAATACAGTCATATGAAAAAGTTTGGGCACCCCTATTAATCTTAAGCTTAATGTTTTATAAAAATTGTTTTTTTTTTTGCAACAGCTATTTCAGTTTCATATATCTAATAACTGTTCGACACAGTAATGTTTCTGCCTTGAAATGAGGTTTATTGTACTAACAGAAAATGTGCAATCTGCATTCAAACAAAATTTGACAGGTGCATAAATATGGCCACCCTTATCATTTTCTTGTTTTAAATACTCCTACCTACTTTTTACTGACTTACTAAAGCACTTTTTTTGGTTTTGTAACCTCATTGAGCTTTGAACTTCATAGCTAGGTGTATGCAATCATGAGAAAAGCTACTTAAAGTGGCCACTTGCAAGTTGTTCTCCTGTTTGAATCTCCTCCGAAGAGTGGCATCATGGGCTCCTCAAAACAATTGTCAAATGATCTGAAAACAAAGATTATTCAACATAGTTGTTCAGGGAAAGGATACAAAAAGCTGTCTAAGAGATTTAACCTGGCAATTTCCACTGTGAGGAACATAGTAAGGAAATGGAAGAACACAGGTACAGTTCTTGTTAAGGCCAGAAGTGGCAGGCCAAGAAAAACATCAGAAAGGCAGAGAAGAAGAATGGTGAGATCAGTCAAGGACAATCCTCAGACCACCTCCAGAGAGCTGCAGCATCAACTGGCTGCAGATGGTGTCACTGTGCTTCGGTCAACTATACAACGCACTTTGCACAAGGAGAAGCTGTATGGGAGAGTGATGCGAAAGAAGCCGTTTCTGCAAGCACGCCACAAAAAGAGTCGGCTGAGGTATGCAAAAGCACATTTGGAGAAGCCAATTTCTTTTTGGAAGAAGGTCCTGTGGACTCATGAAACCAAGATTGAGTTGTTTGGTAATACAAAAAGGCGTTATGCATGGCGGCAAAAAAACACAGTGCGTTGTATAGTTGACCGATGCACAGTGACACCATCTGCAGCAAGTTGATGCTGCAGCTCTCTGGAGATGATAATATAATATATACAGCCCAGTATGGACCAAAGAAAATACGATCTCATCCACACGCTCATAGCAGTGTGTTGTATGTATCATAAGAAGAGATCGTATCACCAATATATAACAAGGACACTCCTGCAAGCATAGATAAATACCATAAAAATAAGTAGAGTACTCGTCCAAATCTTTTTTGTAAAAAAGATATAAATACACTTTTTATTGAACCAAATCAGTACATATATGACAGCAAAGTAAGAAGAAATTCAGTAGGGGAACAACTAGAAACAACACTGAAAAAACAGTGATATCCCCTAGGTACATCTGCAGCTATTTCAAACGCGCGTTTCGCGTTAGGCTTCATCAGGGGACAGTGCTGTATGGTGTGTCAGACCAGATTATATAAGGTCAGTGAACCTCTTTCATGTGCCACTAATTGCGGCGCATGTCCGACGTCAGTCGCGCTGGGAACTACATCGCCTGTTGCGTCCATCATGGCGCCGCGCTCCACAACAACGATAGTGACGTTTGCGTTCCACTGACGTCGCTGTGACGTTGTTGTGGAGCGCGGTGCCATGATGGACGCAACAGGCGATGTAGTTCCCAGCGCGACTGACGTCGGACATGCGCCGCAATTAGTGGCACATGAAAGAGGTTCACTGACCTTATATAATCTGGTCTGACACACCATACAGCACTGCCCCCTGACGAAGCCTAACGCGAAACGCGCGTTTGAAATAGCTGCAGATGTACCTAGGGGATATCACTGTTTTTTCAGTGTTGTTTCTAGTTGTTCCCTTACTGAATTTCTTCTTGTTACTTTGCTGTCATCTATGTACTGATTTGGTTCAATAAAAAGTGGATTTATATCTTTTTTACAAAAAAGATTTGGACGAGTACTCTACTTATTTTTATGGTATTTAGCTCTCTGGAGATGGTCTGAGGATTGTCCTTGACTGATCTCACCATTCTTCTTCTCTGCCTTTCTGATGTTTTTCTTGGCCTGCCACTTCTGGCCTTAACAAGAACTGTACCTGTGTTCTTCCATTTCCTTACTATGTTCCTCACAGTGGAAATTGACAGGTTAAATCTCTGAGACAGCTTTTTGTATCCTTCCCCTGAACAACTATGTTGAATAATCTTTGTTTTCAGATCATTTGACAGTTGTTTTGAGGAGCCCATGATGCCACTCTTCAGAGGAGATTCAAACAGGAGAACAACTTGCAAGTGGCCACTTTAAGTAGCTTTTCTCATGATTGCATACACCTGGCTAAGAAGTTCAAAGCTCAATGAGGTTACAAAACCAAAAAAGGTGCTTTAGTAAGTCAGTAAAAAGTAGGTAGGAGTATTTAAAACAAGAAAATGATAAGGGTGCCCATACTTATGCACCTGTCAACTTTTGTTTGAATGCAGATTGCACATTTTCTGTTAGTACAATAAACCTCATTTCAAGGCAGAAACATTACTGTGTCCATCAGTTATTAGATATATGAAACTGAAATAGCTGTTGCAAAAAAAACAATTTTTATAAAACATTAAGCTTAAGATTAATAGGGGTGCCCAAACTTTTTCATATGACTGTATGTTCAGAAAAATACTGATTCTGTGATGCGTTATAATGAACTGTTCTGGTAACACCACTTTTGAGGACAGAGGATCAGTAAATTCTGGAACTGATTTTTATGCAGGTTCGTGAGGATGTTCCTCCTGAGGAAAGATCACCAGAGGTTCAGAGGATCTATTGGTGCCGAAAACACCAGGAAAATTCTGACTAACAGACTTCAGTCACTTCTTTGCAATATATTTGTTGAGCCATTGCAGAATGAAAGCTATCCTTTGCTTTTTCTCACCATGGGGATGGCATGGTCTTGATTGACTTCAAAGACACCTATTTACATGTTTCCATTTCCCAGTCTAATCAAAAATACTTGAGAATCACCGCCATTTTTCAGGGTTTCCAATTCACATCTCTTCCCTTCAGCATCTCCATAGCAAACTGTGTTCACAAAAGTCATGTTTGCTGTAGTCTCAGTCGAAAATTGGAGTTATGGCTGGACTGATAGTTCCTTCTTGCATCTTCATCTGACACCCCATCACTTTCACTGTCTAGTTTGGCATTGAATTGATAATCATGGATTATTGCCAATTGATAAGGATATCGAAAGCATTTACAGATGGGTCTGGAGGCGTTAGTTACAGGTCTTCTATCAAGAAGAGAATACAGCTCAGGTCCATTTGCAGAATGTTAAGATTGATGACGACATCTGTAGAAGCAATTCCATGTGTGATAAGTCATTTATCCTTAATTTTTTTTTTTTTTAGGACAAATGGAACAAGACTCTGGAAGGATTAAACATCACTTTGTATCTCTCAGAAAGTAAAAACTTCCCTAAGATGGTGGCTAGGTCTACAAAACAGGGTGGAAAGGGCATTTAGAAACCCTCATTGTACAGGACTTCTATTCTCAAGCAGAAAGCAGCATGTTTTTCAATTGCAGTGTTGAGGGAAATCAATCTAGTCCTACTTCATATCCTTCCTAGTACAAAGGCAGACAAAATAAAGCAAATAGGGACCAGATCTTGCAGCTTTGATAGAAAATTGCTTAATTTATTTCTTCAACTGGAAGAATATGATATGATTGCTCAGCCAACACGTGATTGTCTTCACGCTGCGGCACCGGCGCAGGCGTACTTTGTCTGCCCTGTTGAGGGCAGAGCAAAGTACTGCAGTGCGCAGGCGCCGGACCTCTCTGACTTTTCCCGGCGCCTGCGCACTGCAGTACTTTGCTCTGCCCTCAACAGGGCAGACAAAGTACACCTGCGCCGGAGCCGCAGCGTGAAGACAAGAAGAGGACATCATCGTAAGAAGATGGGAGGCCCCGGACCGGACCACGACGCCCATCGGACCAGAACCAGACTGGAACCGCCCCTGGTTGAGTATAATCTAACCTCTTTTTCTCATCTTTCAGGATACATCGGGGGCTTCTCTACAGCATTACAGAATGCTGTAGATAAGCCCCTGATGCTGTGGGGCTTAGCTCAACTTCGATTTTGGGGGTGACAGGTTCCCTTTAAAGACCTGCTCCGCCGACACCAGATGCCGAATGGCCCAGGAAGCTCCCACCGCCCGAGTGGAATCTGCTCTGATCCCCGCTGTGATGGGCTGACCTCTGACTGTGTGACTACTGGATGGTGGAACAAATCCACCTAGCTATCGTGGACTTTGAAGCGGCAAGACCCTTCCTCTGACGTTCCCGGAGAACGAACAGAGCATCCGTCCTTCTGACTGATGCCGTCCTCAAGACGTACATTCTCAGAGCTCTGACTAGGTCCAGAGTGTGGAGAGTTCTTTCCACCCTGTGAATAGGGGCCAGACAAAAAGAAGGAAGGACTATGTCCTTGTTAAGATGGAAACACGAAATGACCTTTGGCAAAAAAGGACAGAGACGGCCTGAGTTCCAAAACTCATCTGATTGGTGTGATAGCAACAAGGAAGACAACCTTCCAGGACAGAAAAATCAACAAAATGTCCTGAAGCGGTTCAAAGGGGGGTTCCTGTAGGGCACTCAGTACCAAGTTGAGGTCCCAAGGCTCTAAAGGGCATGCGATAGGGAGGTGCCACATGTGACACCCCTTGTATGAAGGTCTTAACCTGAAGTCTTGACGCGATCAGTCTTTGAAATAAGACCGATAGAGCAGAGATTTGATCCTTGAGAGAGCTGAGTGCCAGACTGGAGTCCAGACAGGCCTGTAGGAACTCTAAAATAGTGGGAATGGAGAAGACGAGAGGGGGAAGGCCACGATCCCTGCACCAAGTAAACAATGTCTTCCAGGTACGGTGATAAATGCGTACCGATGATGGTTTATGGGCACAAACCATTGTGGAAGCAATGAGAAAACTCAGCCTGGGTCAAGATCCAGGATTCAACTGCCATGCCATTAACCCCTTTCTGACCTAGGACGGGATAGTACGTCCGAGGTCAGATCTCCTGCTTTGATGTGGGCTCCGGCAGTGAGCCCGCATCAAAGCCGGGACATGCCAGCTGTTTTGAATAGCTGACATGTGCCCGCAATAGCGGCACGTGGAATCGCGATTCACCCGCCGCTATTAACTAGTTAAATGCCGCTGTCAAACACTGACAGCGGTATTTAACTAGCGCTTCAGGCCATTGGGCCGGAAATGCAGGCATCGCTGACCCCCGTCACGTGATCGGGGGTCAGCGATGCGTCGGCATGACAACCAGAGGTCTCCTTGAGACCGCTATGGTTGTTGATGCCGGATTGCTGTGAGTGCCACCCTGTGGTCGGCGCTCCTAGCAATGCAGCAATTCTTCTACATAGGCTACTCTCCTATGTAGCAGAGCCGTTCAGGCTGTGCCAGCTTCTAGCCTCCCATAGAGACTATTGAAGCCTGGCAAAAGAAAAAAAAAATGTTTTAAAACTTATGAAAAAAATATTTAAAAATTTATAAAAGTTTAAATCGCCCCCCTTTCGCCCCATTCAAAATAAAACAATAAAAAAAAATCAAATATACATATATTTGGTATCGCCGAGTTAAGAATCGCCCGATCTATCAATATAAAAGAGGATTAACCTGATCGCTAAACGGCGTAGCGAGAAAAAAAATTTGAACTGCCAGAATTACGTTTTTTTTCGCCACGACATTGCATTAAAATGCAATAACGGGCGATTAAAAGAACGTATCTGCACCAAAATGGTATCCTTAAAAACGTCAGCTTGGCACGCAAAAAGTAAGCCCTCACCCAACCCGAGATCACAAAAAATGGAGACCCTATGGGTATTGGAAAATTGCGCACATTTTTTTCTTTTTTTAGCAAAGTTTGAAATTTTTTTACCACTTAAATAAAAAAGAACCTATACGTTTGGTGTCTATGAACTCGTAATGACCTGGAGAATCAAAATGACAGGTCAGTTTTAGCATTTAGTGAACCTAGCAAAAAAGCCAAACAAAAAAAGTGTGGGATTGCACTTTTTATTTGCAATTTCACCGCATTTAGAATTTTTTCCCCATTTTCTAGTACATGACATGCAAAAACCAATGAGGTTGTTCGAAAGTACAACTTGTCCCACAAAAAAAAGGCCTAACATGGCCATATTGATGGAAAAATAAAGTTATGGCTCTGGGAAGGAGGGGAGCGAAAAACGAAAATACAATGGTCATGAAGGGGTTAAACACAGGGCCCCTGAATCCTGGTGGTAAATCGGACCTTTGGAAAGCAGATCTGGACGATCCGGCAGCCGCCACAATACGTCAGCGACAAGGAACACCAACTCTGCGAACCACGCGCGGCGTGGCCAGTCGGGCACGACGAGGACCACTGGGACTCCTTCCGCCTTGATCTTCCTGATGACTCTCGGAAGTAACGGTAGCGGGGGGAAAATGTACGGAAGATGGAATTGGCATCACCAAAGAACCAGAGCATCCACTCCGATTGCTCTTCTGATGGTGATAGCATTGGCTTCTGACCGAGCACCACAGCCGGCCACATCCAAAGACGCATGTACCAGGTAATCTCCTGCCTGAGAAATTTGGCTGGCAAGGTGCGCTGCCTCCAGGGGAGGATTATTGTTCTGAACTGAAGTAGCTAGGGTCTCAGACCATAGCCTTAGCTACCCATGCTGCGGCAAAGGATGGATAGAGAGCAGAACCTGAGGCCTCAAAGACAGAGCAAGCCAAATTTTCTATCAGGCGGTCCGTGGGGTTTTTAAATGGATGAACCATCCGGCACCGACAAAAGGGTTTTGGATGATAGGCGGGATACCGAGGGGGGTCTACTATCTACTATGATTCGGCTCAATCATTCTTCAAATCAGCTGAAAAGGGATACTTCACCTCCAGAGATCTTTGTCCTGTGAAGCGTTTATCCGGTCGCTCCGTTTTGATTAACTATGGCCCGAAACTCATGGTGAATGAGTTATCTCTTATGAGGGTGTTTAGTCTTCCTAAAGGACACAGTTTGATCCGGAGCGGAAATGGAATCTTCCTCAACCTTCAAAGTCTGATTAACAGCCTCAATCAGTGAAACTACTGTTTTCCAAAAATCTGGCGAATCCGGATTTAGAGACCCATCAGATTCCCACTCAGATTCGTGATCACTACTGACACTGACCTCTGGAGAGGGAGAGCGAGAAACGGCGCTCTCAGGCAACAAGGCACAAGACTTCTCGGTAGACATGCTACGGATCCCTTTTCTGGATGCCTGTAGGCTTCTAGACCACTTTCGGCCCCTGCTAACCGACTGCTCCCGCCTTGAGGAGGATCCGTCTACATCGGACCTGCGAACGCTCCTGTCCCCCCGAAGGATCACGGAGGGATTCAATCGCTTTGGCCAGAGAAGCCATGGATTGAGACAGTGACGAAGCCCACTCAGGGGGGGCTTGGTACATTGGCTCGGTGGCGGTGGAGGGCTCCTGAGCGCAATTGGGTATCACAGGCACTGCAGAGCGGCAAACTCTGAGCCTTGGGAAAAGCAGACTGGCAGGAGGAGCATGCAGTGAAAAAGACCGATAGCCTTGCTAGCCTTTTTAGTTGTCTTAGGCTGTGACATTGTGCCCTTCTATGTGGCCCTATAATAATAGGGGCTCCTTGAAAAAGGGGATACAGCAGGGAGGAGGATGGTGTACAGCAGTGCTCCCTTACCCAGATGTGTCCCCAGCTTCTCCTGCGTGGTCCAGCTCCGTAGCCCCGTGCGCTGTGACAACTGCTGCCAGATCCTGAGGGCTGCCTGTGTGTCCTGAGGCAGTCGTGGGGGGGGGGGGGGAGGCGGGGAGGAAGATGGCTGCAGAGAGTACCAGAGGCGCTTCTCGTCCTGTGTAAGAAGCGTCAGGAAGGTGGGCGGAGCCTCTGCCGCGCATCATATCGCGGGCTTGGTTAGGGGTTGCGGCGTACAGAAGGCCAAACGGGGTTCTAGATTTATCGTGCCGGCCAAGCCCAGATGCGCGCAACACTCTGTCAGAACGGTCCCCCTTAACCTGCACTGCCCCAGACCCCCTGTAGAGAGCTCTCCAGTCCCGGCACTTACCCAGAGAAGCTGCCGGGAGGCAGGTAAGCCAGCGATATTTAAGGTACTCATGCTGCTGCAGCTGGTCTTGGACGGTGCAGGGATAAAGGGGTTACCCTCAATCCACCATCCCTTTATTAGGGAGGTGGAGAGGGATCGTCCGCCTCTTTGTACCATCTGCTTTAACAGTGGTGGTGCAGTGGGGGCAGCTCGGACGACACGAGGTGGGCCTCTGTACATCCAAGGGGTAGGTTAGTCCCCTAAGATGGGACAGGGCTGAATGTCCAGCAATAGGCCTGGCTGCGGAAGGGGAAACGTGGAGGCAACACTCCATGTGCTCGTCCGTTGAAGGTGTGGAGAGATCGGTGCCCTTGACGGGACCAGTCGCCCCTAAGAATCAGCTCAGGCATGGCATCCCACGTCGCAGGAGAGGCGACACTCTCCGTGCTCGCCTGTGGATGGTTAGGAGAGATCGGAGCCTTGAAAGGATCAGTCGCCCCTTCGTCCATTGTAAAAAGTAAAATCAAAAATGTAAAAGTTGAAAAATAAAATAATAAAGAGTTTTGGGTCTGATTAGCAGACCCGTCCGTGTGCCTCCTACGGACACTAAGCCTTGAACTGGGTCTCTGTGAGCCAGCATGAGGGTGTATACTGCAGAGGAGGAGCTAACTTTTCTGTGTTAACTTAGTGTCAGCCTCCTAGTGGCAAGCAGCATACAACCCATGGTCTGTGTCCCCCAATGAGGCGAAGGAGAAATCCAGATAATTCCAAAAAGGTTCATCAGAGACTTGCAAATATTTGGAACAACATTTCCTTTCTGTATACTGTACTGCAGCGATCTTCTATAATAGTAGAGTAATGCAGACTCATTAATTCACCTCTTTTGCCAAGCACTTGTCCAAAGAATACAATAGGAGAATCAAGTACCTTAATTTTATCAAATTTTTAATTTTTCAAATATGGTGAATTCACCATTCATCCCAACAGAAAATAAATTAATCAAAATGTAAATTGTGCAAAAAATAATGTCCTTACCTGAAATTTTCTAAAAAGAGGGATTTTTTGGTACTTACCGTAAAATCTCATTCTTGGAGCCTTCATTGGGGGACACAGATAACCGTGGGTGTATGCTGCTGCTGCTGCTGCTGCTAGGAGGCTGACACTATGCAAAAAGGAAAAAAGGATAGCTCCTCCCCGGCAGTATACACCCACCAAGTACCTCAGTTGGTGAAAAAAGCAGTAGGAGAAGCGACCAGAACTCAGAAGGTGTAAGTACCAACTTGACCAAGGGCGCTTAGACCAAAACATGGTACAAGAAAAACAAGAAACAAGCAAGGAGGGTGCTGTGTCCCCCAATGAAGGCTCCAAGAAAGAGATTTTATGGTAAGTACCAAAAGATCCATTTCTTTATCGCTTCATTGGGGGACACATAACCGTGGGACGTCCAAAAGCAGTCCCAAAATAGGGTGTGGAGAAATACTAAGAAACCCGGAGAAACTACTCAGGTCGGCCGGTGTGCAACTGCCGCCTGCAGTACCTTCCTACCAAAGCCTGCATCAGACAAGGCCTGGGCATTAACCCTATAGAACCTCGTAAAGGTGTGCAAGGACGACCAGGTTGCGGCCTTGCAGACCTGCAAGGCAGAAGCCTGGTGACGAACAGCCCAAGTAGCTCTGACAGCCCTGGTGGAGCGGGCTCGCACCCCCGGAGGGGGCCTCTTTTCGTGAATGCGGTAGGCTTCCAATATCGCTGAACGAATCCAACGAGAGATCGTGGACTTGGACGCCTGAAGACCTTTCCGGCAGCCTTCAGAGATGACAAACAGGGAATCGGACTGGCAAAAAGGGGCAGTTCTAGAAAGATAGACCCGAATGGCCCTGACCAAGTCCAGTTTGTGAAGAGACTTCTCCAGAGGATGAATCGGGGAAGGGCAAAATGGGGAAAGAATGATGTCCTCATTGATGTGGAAAGTAGATACCACCTTGGGAAGGAAAGAAGGGACAGGTCTGAGAACTATCTTGTCCTGATGAAGAATCAGGAACGGAGAGCGGCAGGATAAAGCTGCCAACTCCGAGACCCTCCTAATTGATGTGACAGCAATTAGAAAGGCCACCTTCCAAGAAAGAAGGGAAAAAGAAATGTCCTCAAGGGGTTTGAAGGGCGCAGCCTGTAGAACACCCAGAACCAGGTTGAGATCCCAAGGTTCCAACGGCGAATGGAATAGAGCAAGATGCGCAATTCCTTGGAGAAAGGTCTTCACTTGAGGGATGGAAGACCAGATCCTTCTGAAAAAGGATGGACAAAGAGGAGACCTGACCCTTTAGGGTACTGAGGGAAAGTCCCCAGTTGAGACCTACCTGAAGGAAACCAAGAAAGTCCGGAAGGGAAAAAGACATTGGAAAAACATGGTTTATCTCACACCATCGGAAGAAAGCCTTCCTGTACCTGTGGTAAATGCGGGAAGAAGCTGGTTTTCTAGCTCTGATCATGGTCTGAATAATCTGGTGAGAAAAAACGGACTCTATTAGGACCGCGGCCTCAACGGCCATGAAATTAAACTCAGAGACTGAGAACTCTGGTGGAAGAGAGGACCTTGTTAGAGAAGGTCTGGGCAGTCTGGTAGCCTCCAGGGGGTATCCGAGAGCATGTTCAAGAGTTCTGCATACCAAGGGCACCTTGGCCAGTCTGGCGCTATCAGAATAACTGGAATCCCTTCTGACTTTATCTTTTTTATGACCCTTGGGATCAAGGGAAGAGGAGGGAACAGGTAAGGGAACTGAAACAGGGACCACGGAATTACCAGGGCATCGTAGCCGATGGCCAGAGGATCCTGGGACCTGGCAATGAACCGAGTGACCTTGTGGTTCATTCGAGGTGCCATGAGATCGATGTCCAGAGTGCCCCAATGTTGACATATCTGATTGAAGACAGAAGGATGCAGAGACCACTCGCCCGATGCCAGGCCTTTGCGGCTCAAGAAATCGGCTACCCAATTTTTGACCCCCGGAATGTGAACGGCTGATATGGCTGGAACGTCACGTTCCGCCCAACGCAGAATTTTTGCCATTTACGCCATCACCTGATTGCTGCGAGTCCTGCCCTAGTGGTTCAAGTACGCCACGGCCGTGGCGTTGTCCGACTGAATGCGGACGGGTCTGCCTGTCAGGAGAGACTGCCAGTGGAGTAGGGCAAGGAAGATTGCCCTGATCTCCAAGAGGTTGATGGGAAGAAGAGCTTCCTGGGCGTTCCAGCGACCTTGCGCTGTAGGTTGTCGGAAGACCGCTCCCCATCCAAGGAGACTGGCGTCGGTGGTGATGACCTGCCACTGAAGGGGGAGGAAGGACCTCCCTTTCAGGACTGAGGAGGACAGAGTCCATCAGGTTAGGGACTGCCTTACTTAAGGAGGCAGACGAAAGTGACGGTCTAGGGAGGCCGTGGACTTGTTCCAGGTGGACAGAAGAAACAGCTGGGGGGACGAGTGTGGAACTGGGCGAAAGGCATAGCTTCCATGGAGGCAACCATCTTCCCCAGGACTCCCATACAGAATTGTAGGGAACGGGGGACTGGGTGGCCTTAGAGATCGGACTCCCTTGCAGAGAACGGAAAACTTCTCTTTCGGGAGAAAGACCCGAGCCAAGTTCGTGTCGAATTCCATGCCCAGGAATGTCAGATGCTGGGAGGGAACCAGAGAGAACTTGTCCCGGTTGATGATCCAGCCGAAACGGGTCAGGGTGTACAGAGTGATTTGAAGGCTTCGAGCACAGTCTCGATGGGATGAGCTCTTGATAAGCAGATCGTTCAGGTAAGGGATAATGAGAATCCCCCTGGAACGAAGGATGGCCATGACCGCCACCATGACCTTGGTGAAGACCCTGGGGGCAGACGCCAGGCCGAAGGGAAGGGCCGTGAATTGGTAGTGATCGTCCTGGATTGCAAACCGAAGGAATCTCTGGCGCCGCACACAAATAGGAACGCGAAGATATGCATCCTGAATGTCTACCGAGCAGAGAAATTCCCCTGGCTCCATGGCGGCGATCACCAATCGTAAGGATTCCATCCTGAAGTGGCAGAGTCGAACGTGATGATTCAGCAATTTTAGGTCAAGAATTGGACGGAGAGAACCGTCTTCTTTTGGGACTACGAAGAGATTCGAGTAGAACATCGAAAATCGTTCGTTTGACGGAATGGGAACGACTACACCAGCGGCGACCAGGGAAGAGACGGCTTGAAGAAAACCGAGTAATTGGGACGGCTGCTTTGGTGGAGAAAGAAAGAAGTGACTTTCTGGGAGGGAAGAAAATTCGATCTTGCAACCGGAGGTAACGATCTCCCTGACCCAGGCATCGCTGACCACCGACAACCAGGCGTCCTTGAAGGAAAGAAGCCTGCCTCCCACCCTGGAAAGACTTCCAGGTGGGGGTGACCCGTCACTTAGAACGGAACCTGCTGGAACGGGACCTAAAGGACCTTGAGGATTGTCCCTTAGTGCTCTAGCTGGGAGAAGGTTTGTAAGAAGGTTTTCTTCGTTCACCTGAGGCAGAGGGACGCTCCTGCTGTGAAAAGGATTCTGAAGCTGGAAATGGGCGAAAGGACATAAAGGGCCGAGGGCCCTTTCTGTTGAAAAGACGCTTGGGTCTAGACTGGGGGAGAGAGGTGCTTTTGCCCCCGGTAGCATCTGAAATTATCTGGTCTAGCCGAGCCCCAAAGAGCCTGGAGCCTTGGAAGGCTAAGTTGGTGAGGGACCTTTTGGAAGTAGTATCTGCACTCCATGCCTTCAACCAAAGGATGCGGCGTATGGCCACGATGTTGCTACTTGCTCTGGCAGAACAGCCGGCCGTATCCAGGGAGGCAGCCAAAATGTATTTGCCAGCATGGCCAATCTGGTCTGCCAATTTGGCCAGCTCGTCCGAAGAAGCCGAAGCTAAGATGCTTCAACGAAGTATCTTGGCCCAGGCGGAGATGGCTTTTGCCACCCAGGTGGAGGCAAAATTGGGGCAGAGGGATGCACTAGTTGCCTCAAAGGCTGATTTGGCTAGTGCCTCGATCTGCCTGTCTGTCGCGTCTTTAAGAGACGCACCATCCGGTAAGAACAGAACCGTCTTAGAGGAAAGCCGAGAAACTGGCGGATCCACCTTGGGGGACTCTGCCCACTTGCCAAGATTGTCGCTAAAGGGGTATAGGACGTCTAAGTGTTTTCTTCCCGGAAAGCGCTTTTCGGGATGCTCCCAGTGCTTCGACAGAGTAGATTCAAACTCCTCGTGGTTGGGAAAGGAGCGGAAGGGACGATTTACCAGCTTGAAAGAGACGGAAGGATCCTGGGAAGGATCCTCGTCCTCTTTAAGTTTGAGGGTTTGAGAAATAGCCGAGATAAGACTATCAACCATGGCCTGCATCCTGGAAGTGTGGTCTGAATCAGAGTCAGACCCAGACTGTGAATCTATATCCGACCCAAGGTCCTCCTCCGAAGAGGGGAATTGGGAAGAGGAGAGCAGCTTGAGTGCTGCGGAGGGACCCGGAGAGCTGGATGAGGAGCCAGAGTCCTCTTTCTAGAAAGGCTAGCTGGTCTGTCTCTTTGAATGTCGATATCAGGTGCGTGCAAATCGCCATGAGAGACGTTCGGAGCACTGGTGGCTGCAGACAGCTGTGGAAGTTGTTCAAGCGCCTGGACCAGAGACTGGGATACCTTAGTCAGGTCAGACACCGACTGGAACATGGCAACGGCCCACTCTGGGGGAGGGGGAGTGCACTCATCCCAGGAGTCAGAGGGCTCCTGTGGGGCAGACATGGTAGGAGGACTGCAGCACTGACAGACTACGACTGGCCTGAGGACCACTTTTTCTTACAACGTGCGCAGGCGTAATGAATTATAGTGGGTTTAGAAAGAGAAGCCCCTGCAGAGTTGGACATATGTAGAGCCTGGTGCGCTATTGTAATAGAGGAGTATCAAGGGAGATACTGCGAAGGGGGGCTAGCCAAAGGCACAGGGGTATAGAAAAGAAGGACAAAAGCCTACCCAGTACAGCGAACTGCAGCAGACAGAGGTTAGCTGTGTCCCCCGAGTCAAAAATCCATCCAGGCAGAGAGCGATGTATGAGATGCTGTGCAGCTTCCAAGATGAAGGAACGCAGGAAGCCTTGTGATGAAGGGGGAGGGCGTGGCTTAACTGTGGAGCCAATAGGATAGGACGGGCTGCAAGGGGAGGGCGTGCCCTTACAGAGTACGACGTCTGATTGGCCCGAGGAGACGCCGAGAGAGCGTGCACAAATAGGGGGCTTGGCCAGCTCACCCGAAATGAAAGTGAAAGTGTGCCGAGGAGAGATATCCCCAACGAAGGGAACGCACCCTAACAGAATGCAAGCAAGGCGCTGGTACTCGCAGAGAAACGGCACTTATGAGCGTGGCGAACAGTGACCGGGGTCCGGGAAGTGAGGGAGTAATCGCGTGAAAAAGGCGCGAATTTCAAAAAAGCAAGGGCGGGCTCTGCAACTCCCTCTAGTCAGAGAGAGAGGGGAGCGGACGGAGAAACCGTTGGTACCTGATTTATGTCCGGTTCCCATATGCGATGTGGATCATCAAGGGGCCCAAGGGTGGGGAGAGTCGCTGTATACAAAGATTCTTCCTCCCACACCCTCTCCGGACGGTGTAGAAGATGGCATCAACCCCCTAGGGAGGGGGGAGGTCGCCGCTAGTAACCACAGGACTAGCCACCGGAATCAGCCCTGGAGCACCCTGAAGGTGACAGGGGATATTGTCCTGCCAGCGCGCCTGAGAGTTGCGATGTGGGTGACACCTCACTGCTCGCTCAGCCGCCTATGATGGGAAGGCAGAGTGAAAATAACACCCTGTTTCCCAGAAGCTGTATCTGAAACAACAAAAGGAGAGACTTAATAAAACAACAATACCTGTAAGGAAAAAAGGATTAGCTGGGGATCTGGGACAGATCCAGGTCCGCCTCCTACAGACACTAACCACAAACTGAGCTACTTGGTGCCTGTCGGTGGGTGTATACTGCCGGGGAGGAGCTATCCTTTTTTCCTTTTTGGGCTTACGAGATGAACGGCACCAGGACACAAAATGCTATTTAGGAGCACTTTGTTAGATCGCACCCCATTAGACCCACAACATGCGGTTTCCATGCAATACTGGAACGTGGTGCTCAGCATAACAGACCATAACAACGTAGTATTTCTGTGCACCAAAATAGAACAATACGGCACTCACCCAGATTGCGTGATAAATGTCTTTAATGTGTCTTCAATCCAGTTACAGACTTTTCATAAAACACGACAGCGAGCTGTGAGGGGGAGGGTAGGGTGAGGTGGACGACGACTGTTTCGCGCAATCAGCGCTTCCACGGGTCCATGTGAGATAAAAATTAAGTCACTTCCTTTATAAGGGGAGTGAACTTACACAAAGTTACTGACATCATTGTTACATTTACGAAAATATGCAAAATACAGTACATGTCAGACTCTTATATCCCTTAAGCTAGCTGCAAATTAAAGAACACTATAAAAATATTGCCATGTCTAATTTCTCGTTTAGAGCAATTGGTCCTTGGGCACCAGCTTTTATTATCCATTTCGCTTCCTCCCTTAGGAGGAGCTTATTATGGTTACCACCCTGGGGCGGAAATTTAACAATTTCAAGACCGGCATATCGCATTAATTCAGGATTTCCATTGTATTCCTCATGCATATGCTTTATAAGTCGCATCGAACCTTTTCCTGATGATAAGGAATTATAGTGTTCACGAAATCTTGTTACAAGGGGTCGGATGGTTTTACCAATGTAAAAATAATTACAAGGACAGAAAACGACATAAATTACCAATTTGCTTTTGCATGAAATAAAATTGCGAATTCTGTGAGTAATGGCCCTTATTCTCATAAGATTATCCAATTTATGCAGATAGCAGAATCTACAATTGCCACATTTGAAATTCCCTCTTGGTAAATCGTTTTTTAACCAGTTATTTTGAGCTGGAAGAAGTCAGTTGTGGACTAAGAGATCCCCCAAATTCTTGGTGCGCTTATATGCAAACTGAGGGTTTAAAGTTACAACCTTGGATAAATCTCTGTCACTTTGCAAAATGTGCCAATTTTTTCTAATTGCCGCATAAATCTGCTTATCAACTGGACTATGTGTAAAACTGAATGTAAACTTCTGATGATTTTTTTCCTTTGTTACTTGATGTTTTCGTTTGCTTTTTAAAAGGAGTTTATTCTGCGACAGTTTTTCCGCTCGATTTTCAGCCTCCTCTATGATTTTAAATGGATATCCTCTATCAATAAACCGGATTTTCAAATCTGCAATTTGTTCATTATAAATATCATTATCGTTATTAATTTTCCTAAGTCTAACCATTTGGCTGTACGGGATACTCTTTTTTGTATGAGTGCTCTCATAATGTAGCAAGTTGTTTGTTGCCGTCGGTTTCCTAAAAACCTTTGTGTTAATTTTTCCATCAAAAATCTCAATTTTTACATCTAAAAATTCAAAAGAATTTTTTCCAAAACAGGAAGTAAAACGCATGTTTTCATTATTGGTCTCGTTTAAGCGGATCACAAAATTCTTAAAGATGTTTTGTGCCATCCCAAATAATGAAGATGTCATCAGCAAAACGCAAATACGTCCATATGAATTTTAGATAAGGGTTATCTATGGTAGTAATATATTTTTCTTCAAACGCGGCTAAAAAAAGATTTGCGAAAACGCATGCCACTGGTGTACCCATTGCGGTACCCGTTTTTTGCAGATACCACTTATCAATGAATTTAAAGGCATTATGGGATAGCACAAAATCAAGACTCTCAAGAACAAATGAAATGAACCCTGAATCTTTACCAGTATTTTGTAGATTTTTTTGTATTGCCTCTATGCCTTGTTTCTGCGGAATTCTTGTATATAAATTTACAATATCAATTGAAGATAAAGAAAAATTATCTTGCCAATCAATTCCTTTTAACGCAAGTAAGAAATCTCCACTATCTTTTACGAACGATGGTATTTTCTTCAGTAATGGTTTTAGTAACCAATCAAGAAATTGGGACAAAGGTTCTGTGAGAGAGTTTTTACCCGATATAATCGGGCGACCCGGGGGTCGTTCAGCACACTTATGGATCTCGGGTATACTATACCAATGAGGAATGTTGGGGTATTCGGGCAATAATTTTTCTGCCCTACTTTTTCTTAGGTAATCTCAAATCGGATGGGTACCTGACCTGACTGCCTAGTGTGAAAACTTACCTATGGCTAATAACATGGTAAAGCCTGCATTTATAGGAAGATCAGAACCAACTGTGTTTGGATGTAATTAAAATTACAGCATGGTGAAGGGCGGGGCGTTCAAGTCAGAAAAAATAGTTCATAGTAAATATAAGTAAACTGACTGAACAGTCTGAAATGTGAATAGCTTAATGGCTTATGAAATCTATGAAAAAACACATGAGATGCTTAGCACAAGATTTGGCCAAAAAATGTGAGGTCCATCCACCAAACGTCAAGGTAATCTCAAATCGGATGGGTACCTGACCTGACTGCCTAGTGTGAAAACTTACCTATGGCTAATAACATGGAAAAACCTGCAATCTCATGTGTTTTTTCATAGATTTCACAAGCTATTAGGCTATTCACATTTCATGTATCGCACATTTCCTTGCTTTAGTACAGTTGAGTGCAGTTTTTGATCTATTTGCTATGTAAGACTTTTTTGGTTATGCACCAGTTCAGACTAGATTGCTGTTCAGTTTACTTATATTTACTATGTACTATTTTTTCTGACTTGAACGCCCCGCCCTTCACCATGCTGTGATTTTAATTACATCCAAGCACGGTTGGTTCTGACCTTCCTATAAATGCAGGCTTTACCATGTTATTAGCCATAGGTAAGTGTTCACACTAGGCAGTCAGGTCAGGTACCCATCCGATTTGCGATTACCTTGACTTTTGGCGGATGGGCTCACATTTTTTGGCCAAATCTTGTGATAAGCATCTCATGTGTTTTTTCATAGATTTCACAAGCCATTAAGCTATTCACATTTCATGTATCGCACATTTCCTTGCTTTAGTACAGTTGAGTGCAGTCATTGATTTATTTGCTATGTAAGACTTTTTTGGTTATGCACCAGTTCAGACTAGATTGCTGTTCAGTCAGTTTACTTATATTTACTATGTACTATTTTTTATGACTTGAACGCCCCGCCCTTCACCATGCTGTGATTTTAACCCCTTTCTGCCAGCTGACGGAATAGTACGTCAGCTGGCAGATCCCCTTCTTTGAGGTGGGCTCCGGCGGTGAGCCCACCTCAAAGCCGCGACATGTCAGCTGTTTTGTACAGCTGACATGTGCGCGCAATGAGCGCGAGCGGAATCGCGATCCGCCCGCGCCCATTAACTAGTTAAATGCCGCCGTCAAGCGCTGACAGCGGCATTTAACTAGCGCTCCCGGCCGCGCGGCCGGAACTGCTCACACCGCTGACCCCCGTCACATGATCGGGGGTCAGCGGTGCATTGCCATAACAACCAGAGGTCTCCTTGAGACCTCTATGGTTGTTGATGGCCGATTGCTTTGAGCGCCACCCTGTGGTCGGCGTTCAAAGTACACCTGGATTTCTACTACATAGAGGTGATCTGTGCTTCACCTCTATGTTGCAGAGCCGATCGTGTAGTGCATGCTTCTAGCCTCCTATGGAGGCTATTGAAGCATGCCAAAAAATTTTAAAAAAGTGTTTAAAAATATAAAAAAAATAAAAAATATATAAAAGTTCAAATCACCCCCCCTTTCGCCCCAATCAAAATAAAAAAAAATAAAAAATCAAACATACACATATTTGGTATCGCCGCGTTCAGAATCGCCCGATCTATCAATAAAAACAAAGGATTAACCTGACCGCTAAATGGCGTAGCGAGAAAAAAAATCAAAACGCCAAAATTACGTTTTTTTGGTCGCCAAACCAAACACAGTTGGTTCTGACCTTCCTATAAATGCAGGCTTTACCATTTTATTAGCCATAGGTAAGTGTTCACACTAGGCAGTCAGGTCAGGTACCCATCCGATTTGAGATTACCTTGACGTTTGGTGGATGGGCTCACATTTTTTGGCCAAATCTTGTGCTAAGCCTCTCATGTGTTTTTTCATAGATTTCACAAGCCATTAAGCTATTCACGTTTCATGTATCGCACATTTCCTTGCTTTAGTACAGTTGAGTGCAGCCATTGATTTATTTGCTATGTAAGACTTTTTTGGTTATGCACCAGTTCAGACTAGATTGCTGTTCAGTCAGTTTACTTATATTTACTACTTTTTCTTAGAACGCCCCTTGCTACAAATTTATTTAATAATGTTCTAAGTTTTTCCTTATATTTCCCTGTTGGATTACTTTCCAGGGATAAATAAGTTTCCTGATCATTCAACTGTGACAAAGCCTCATTGATGTAGTACCCTCTATCCAAAATAACTAAATTCCCTCCTTTATCCGCTTTCCTTATTATAACATCATTCCATATCTGCATTTCCCGCAGCGCCTTTTGTTCACCTACTGACAGATTTTTTTCAACTTTAGGGTAAATTAATGCCTCAATATCTTTCAAAATCGCATTATGAAAAGCGTCAATAACATTTCCTGAGGAAATGGGAGGCATAAAATTTGATTGAATACCCCCTTTAAATGGTTCACTTTCTATAGATGCGCTACTATCGTAACTACCCATTTCTATGTTCTCATTAAGACTTAACAGTAGGGTTGAGCGACCTTTAGTTTTTTAGGGTCGAGGCGGGTTTTGTGAAACCCGACTGTCTTAAAAGTCGAGTCGAGTGAAATCGGCCGACCACCGTTAAAAGTCGGGTTTCGGCCGAAACACGAAAGCCCAATGAAGGAAATTATTATTATATATATATATATTTTTTTTCTCTCTCTCTCTCTCTCTCTCTCTCTCCCCTCCGTCCCAGCACAGAAAATTTCGTATTGCACATTCCAAATCCCTACTGCGCACAAGCGATAACATGACGATAGGCGTTCACTCCCCTAAGACCTATGTCATCACTCTGCCCACGCTCATTCATTGGCTGAAAAAATTGCGCTAAACGCGTCATACGAACGCGACTTTGGCACCAAGATCGCGTACCGCATGGCCGACCCCGCACTTTGCCAAAAGTCGGCGACTTATGAAAATGAACGACCCGTTTCGCTCAACCCTACTTAACAGCAAAAGTGTATCTTCAATGTCTTTTATATCAGACGGTGCATATGCTATAAATCCTACGTTGCCGATCGAAGCTGGAGTGTCCGTTGTCACTGCGGAACTTTTTATGTTTTTATTATCCGCACTAATAAAGTGCTTGTGCAGGTGCAATTTTCTTACGCATTTGAAGAAATCTATTTTGAATTCCGTTAGATTAAAGACTTCTGGTATGGAAAAGTTGAGGCCTCGTGCTAAAACTTTCCTTTGATCAGCTGTTATTTCTTTTTTCGACAAATTTATAATCTGAAGAGGATTGTCCGGGGTTGTTATCTCCTCCAGTCTGACATGTACTGTATTTTGCATATTTTCATAAATGTAACAATGATGTCAATAACTTTGTGTAAGTTCACTCCCCTTAAAAAGGAAGTGACTTAATTTTTATCTCACATGGACCCGTGGAAGCGCTGATTGCGCGAAACGGCCGTCGTCCACCTCCCCCTCCCCCTCACAGCTCGCTGTCGTGTTTTATGAAAAGTCTGTAACTGGATTGAAGACACATTAAAGACATTTATCACGCAATCTGGGTGAGTGCCACATTGTTCTTTTTTCCTTTTTGCATAGTGTCAGCTTCCTAGCAGCAGCAGCATACACCCAGTTATCTGTGACCCCCAATGAAGCGATAAAGAAAGTATTGTTATTTAAACAGCAATGTAATACAATTACCTGTATAGTCTGCAGCCTAGCTAAAATTAGGAGGACATTGCTACTTCTAAAGAATTTAGTCTAGCATGAGCACAGAGCTCTTTCTAAAGGGTACATTAACATGTAAAATATTATCTGATCTGCAGGGGGATGTTATAGAGCAGGAGTTGATCAGATTAAGGGTAAATTCACAGGGTGTTTTTTATGCTAATTTTCAGCTGCTTTTTACAGTACCAGCAAAGCCTATGAGATATAGAAATGCACACACATCGTTTTTTTTGTTTGATCAGTATTTTGTGCTTTACTGTGTTTTTTGGACATAGAGCATGTCACTTCTTTCAGCGTTTTTCACCCATTGACTTGAATGGGTGTTGAAAAAACGCTGCAAAAACACAGGTATCATTATTTGCTGCGTTTTTGCTGCTGAAAATTCAAGGACATTAGCATGGGAAAAAAAAGGGATTTTTGTGTACTAGCCATAAAATCCTTTTCTCTGAGCCAATCATCGGGGACACAGACCGTGTGTGTATGCTGCTGCCACTAGGAGGCTGACACTAAGTGATACAAAGAAAGTTAGCTCCTCCTCTGCAGTATACACCGTCCTGCTGGCTCTCAGCTAACCAGTTGGGTGCAAAAGCAGTAGGAGATCAATAACAACATATGAGCATATAGCATGTCACATTATATATATGAGAGTATAGCATGTCAAATTATTAAACAAGCACAAGCTAATAATAGGGAGTACACAAAAATCCCTATTTCACCTACGCCTCATTGAGGGACACAGACCGTGGGACGTCCCAAAGCAGTCCCTGGGTGGGGGCAACATCAGATCAGGCCCTGTGTAACCGCTACTTACAAGTGTGACACCGCGGCCTGCAGTCTGCCTGCCCAGACTCACATGTGTGAAAGTCTGGGAATTATAGTGCTTCAAGAATGCATGCAGACTGGACGAACCCACAAGCATGCAGGCGTGCTTTGCCGACGAGAAAAAACGTAAGTTTAGCTGCCAGCCCAGGAGAGAGAGGGTATCGCAAGAGATATAGACGACTCAGTGCCGGGCTGAAGGAGCCGCTAGAAAGTCGCCAAGATAGGGCAGGACGACCACGCCTCTCGGGTGCAAGAGGAACATGACAGCCCCATAACCCTTGCGAACACTCTGGGTGCGGTAGCAAGGCCGAAGGACAAGGTCGTGATTTGAAAATGCTGTCTGCAAAAGGGAAAGCGAAGGAATTTTGAAGAGAGAAAAACATAGGAATGTGAAGGTAAGCATCCCGAATGTCAGTGTATGCCAGAAATACGTAAGCTACTTAGCGGTAGCGGTGTTTTTCAGGAGCCCATAACAGCACCACGAGAGAGGGGATCCGCCCTTCAGGGACAGGAAACCTACAGACATAAAATGGGGCACCTCTCTCATGCATCAGTTGGTTTACAGAGCATGAGAGGGCCTCCTAGGTTAGTAGCTTAAAATCAACTTAATATATGGTACAATTCACCATGTGAGTAAACTTAGCACGTAAAGGCAAAGAAAGAGTTGACCCATACGAGAAAAAAAGGGTAGGGAATATAAGGGTGCTGTCATGCGCTCCTGAAAAACACCGCTGCTGGTAAGTAGCTTACGTACTTATTCAGTCGCCATGACAGCACCACGAGAGACTATCAGATAAGTAAAAAGGACTAGGGAGGGACAACTGCTTCAAGCACACTTCTCCCAAACGTAAGATCAGAGGAGCTACCGAGATCTAGTCTATAGTGTTTAAAGAAAGTAGATGGAGAAGACCATGTGGCCGCCTTACAAATGTCTTCAATCAACACTTCAGATCTCTCCGCCCAGGACGTGGCCACGGCTCGAGTGGAATGAGCTTTAACACCTTCTGGGATCTCCATGCCACCTGCTGTATAAGCCAGAGATATTGCCTCCCTGATCCATCTAGCTAGTGTGTTTTTAGATACTTTAAGTCCCTTTCTAACTCCCTGGAAGGATATAAATAGGGAATCAACTTTTTTCAAAGCGCTTGTAGCTGAAATATATTTAAGACATCTTTTAACATCCAAAGTATGAAATTTATGCTCCTTATCATTAGTGGGATTAGGACAAAATGATGGAAGAACAACCTCTTGTAACCTATGAAATTTTGAGGCTACCTTTGGAACATAAAGAGGATCAGGTCTCATAACGACTCTATCTTCTCTAAACTGCATGAACGGAGGCTGTCTGGACAAAGCTTGTATATCACTAATCCTTCTCGCGGATGTAAGCGCAACTAAGAGCTGTTTTCAAGGATAGGTTTTTAATCGAGGCATCATCAATAGGCTCAAATGGAGCTTGCGTTAAACCTGAGAGAACAAGATTTAGGTCCCATGGAACTACTTTTTGTTTAATGATTGGTCTAGATCTTGTAACTGACTTGAAGAACCTGACTATCCAATGATTGCTGGCCAAATTTCTATTGTATAGTGCCCCTAGAGCTGATACTTGAACCCTAAGCGTACTTGTGGCTAGGCCCATATCTAACCCTTTTTGCAAGAATTCTAAAATTTGGTTAATACAGGGTTCCTGATCAATCCGTGTTTCTGAAACTGATAAGAATTTTCTCCAAATCCTGACATAATGTTTGTTGTAGAGATTTTTCTACTTTTAAGTAATGTATTTACCAAGTCCCACGATAAACCCCTCCCCCTTAGTAACGACCTTTCAAATTCCACGCCGCTAGATGTAAATTGGCCACTCGTGGATGGAGGATTGGGCCCTGGGAAAGGAGATTTGGTATTTCTGGAAGAATCTATGGCTGGGAAATGGACATCTTCCTCAGCCAAGGAAAACATGATCTTCTGGGCCAGAACGGGGCTATCAAGATTATTCGGGCCCCGTCTTCCAGTATTTTCCTCAGAACTATTGGGATTAAGTTCAGAGGGGGAAACGCATAGGCGAGATTGAAGTGCCATAGAATTAGAAGAGCGTCTACCGCATACTGATTGTCTCTGGGGTTTAAGGAGCAGAATCGATGTAGCTTTCTGTTTTCTCGGTTGGCAAAGAGATCTATGTCTGGACAATTGTATGATCTGATTGAAGATGGATGAGTTTAGTGTCCAATCTCCCTGTCTGAGTTGATTGCGGCTTAGATAGTCAGCCATGATATTGTACTTCCCTTTTATGTGAAGAGCCTTGAGTGATAGTAGATGATTTTCGGCCATCTGAAAAATACAATCCGCGACCTCCATTAATGAACCGGACCGAGTACCTCCTTGATGGTTAATGTAGGCTACAGTTACCTGGTTGTCGGAGAAAAGTCTGATGTGCCGACCCTGTAGGGGTACAAGAAAACTACTTAAAGCACGTTCTACCGCTAATAACTCCTTTAGATTGGATGACAAACTCTGTTCGGACTGAGACCACAGCCCCTGGACCCAACTACTTTCCAAGTGTGCCCCCCATCCCTTGGGGCTAGCATCTGTAGTTATTATCCGAGTAATATGATTTGTCCAGGGAACCCCCCTACGTAAATTTGGTATGTGTGTCCACCAATGTAGTGATTGAATAGATTCAACGGACAATGAAAATTTACTGTCAAGATGAGCTTTCAGGCGACGGGAAATCTGTAAAATGTCCCACTGTAGTGTTCTGGTATGATATTGGGCCCAGAGAACCGCCGAAATACACGATGTGAGTGAACCCAATAGTGACTTCGCCCCTCTTACAGAGACTGATGGATTATTAATCATTCTGATCGCTAGTCGCTGGATACCATCCACTTTTGAATCCGGCAGATGACACTCCTGCCGACTGGAATCTATGATAAGATTTTTTGAAATTAATAATCCACCCCAATTTGTGTAACACGGATGTCACCTTCTCCAATTGGTTTTTGCAATGTGACTCTGAATGTCCCACAATCAATAAGTCATCTAGGTAGGGAACAAATAATATCTCCTGTTCGTGAAGGTGTGCCATAACTTCTACCATGACTTTAGTAAAAACTCGGGGTGCAACCACGACTCCGAAGGGTAGTGCACGATATTGTAAGTGCTGTACTGAGCCTTTTAGTGAAACCACCACCCTAAGGAACTGTTGGTGATCTACGTGTATTGGGACGTGATAATAGGTGTCTTTCAGATCTAGGACAACCATGAAGCAATTGTTAAAGAGAAGTTTTATTGCCGTCTTTACAGATTCCATTTTAAAAGACGGGACCAGCAAAAATTTATTCAGGCCTTTCAAATTAATGATGGTACGAAAAGATCCGTCAGGTTTTTTGATCAGAAAGAGAGTGGAGTAGAACCCTTTACCTCTTTGTACCGTGGGCACTTTAATCAGAACCCCTTTTTTCTGAAGTTCCTGAACTTCCGACTCTAGTGCCATTTGTTCTGCAGAAGAAGAACGGATGGGTGTTAAAGTAAATTTATCATGAGGAATCCGTTGGAACTCAAACTTTAGGCCAGTTTCAATAACGCTGAGAATCCATGGACTGTTGGAAATTTGTAACCAGGCAGGATAGAAGGCTGAAAGTCTACCCCCTACCTGGTCCGGCAGTCATTGAGGTTTTTTATAGTCTTGTGAGGTATTAAACGCAGGGGCGTAACTACCGCGGTCGCAGCGGTCACCATTGTGACCGGGCCCCGCAGGTCAGGGGACCCGGGCCGGCAGGTCTGAGCAGGGCCGGGCTGGCCATCGGGCACTTCTGGCAAATGCCAGAAGAGCCGATGCCAGTAGTGGGCCGCTGCACTGTTCCTCCCCCGGAACCCCCCCCCCAGTGCCGCCGCCGCATTTAACTATACCGGCGTCTATGACACCGGTATAGTTCAATGCAATGATGAAAGAGAGAGCGTCACCTGACGCTCCCTCTCCCATAATTCCCCGCTCTGCCTCTGACAGTACACTGCGGGTGCGCGATGACGTCATATCATCACGCACCTGCAGTGTCCTGGGCAGACTTCAGCCGCCAGGAGCAGCGCGGGCAAAGGGAAAGGTGAGGAGAGTTTTTTTTTTTCTTTTTAACTGGACTGTGGGGCCATTATCGGGGGGGGGGATGAGATGTGATGTGGGCTGTGCTCTATATACCATTGTGCGGGCTGTGCTCTATATACCACTGTGCGGGCTGTGCTGTATATACCACTGTGCGGGCTCTGCTGTATATACCACTGTGCGGGCTCTGCTGTATATACCACTGTGCGGGCTGTGCTGTATATACCACTGTGCGGGCTGTGCTGTATATACCACTGTGCGGGCTGTGCTGTATTTACCACTGTGCGGGCTGTGCTGTATATACCACTGTGCGGGCTGTGCTGGATATACCACTGTGAGGGCTGTGCTCTATATACCCCCTGTGCCGGCTGTGCTGTATATATCCCTGTGCGGGCTGTGCTGGATATACCACTGTGAGGGCTGTGCTCTATATACCCCCTGTGCCGGCTGTGCTGTATATACCCCTGTGCGGGCTGTGCTCTATATACCCCTGTGCGGGCTGTGCTGTATATACCCCTGTGCGGGCTGTGCTATATATATCCCTGTGCGGGCTGTGCTCTATATACCACTGTGAGGGCTGTGCTGGATATACCACTGTGCGGGCTGTGCTGGATATACCACTGTGCGGGCTGTGCTGGCACCCAACACCATGTTGCAGTGCAGGAGATTCCTGCAACAGTCCGAGGCGTATCTAGGGGAAGGTGGGGGGGGGTAGGGGGGGGGGCGGGGGAAGGTGAGGGGGTCTGGCCCCATTTGGAAGTTCGCACCGGGGCCCATAACTTTGTAGTTACGCCACTGATTAAACGTATATCCTCTACCTTTCCTTCTATTATTATCATATCTGGGTCTTTCTCTATTCGACCTTCTGTGGCTAAACCATCCTTTATTGTAATCGCATCTATAAGAGGTTCTTCCTAGGTAAGGGAATCCTTTCTTATTATCGCCCGCCTTTTCAAATGGTTCATCAAGAACTGGTCCAAATAAATGTGCCCCTTCACATGGAATGCAACACAGTTTTGATCTGGCTTGCAAATCTCCTGGCCAACATTTAATCCATAGAGCCCTACGGGCTGCGTTAGAAAGGGCTGAAGATCTGGCGGCTAATTTAACAGAATCTGCCGACGCGTCTGACAGAAAAGCTGCTGCCTCCTGAATTATAGGTAGGGAGGATAGGATCTCATTCCTGGGAGCCTTATTTTTGAGTTGATCCTCTAAGTGGTCAAGCCACACCATCAGTGACCGTGCTGAGCAAGTGGCTGCAATCGCTGGTCTCAGGGATCCTGCTGATGTTTGCCAAGCCCCTTTCAGGAAAACGTCAGCCTTCCTATCTAGTGGATCTTTTAGATTTCCTATATCTTCAAACGGAAGAGAGGTCCTTTTACACGCCTTGGCCACTGCTGTGTCTAGTTTCGGAGCCTTGTCCCATGAGGATGACGCTTCCTCCTCGATAGGATATCTCCTCTTAAATGCTGGTGGAAGTGAACCTTTCCTTTCGGGTTTTTTCCACTCCTTTGTAATCAATGTATTTATCTTATCCACCACCGGAAAAGACCTTCGGGATTTTCGATCTAGGCCTTTAAACATAATGTCCTGCATGGAGCATTCTGACTGGGTCTCCTCAATCCCCATTGTGTTGTTTACCGCTTTAACAAGATGGTTAACTCTGTCTAGCGGCAAGCAGGAGTGACCGGACTCGGTCTCTATAGATGAAGAGGATGACGAGAGCTCAGTTCACTCGAGTCCGACCCCAAATCCGAAACTGGGGACCTAATATGTTTGCTTCTCCTGACATCCGTTTTCTGGGACATGGATTTAATAGAACTTTTAACTTCCTGTCTAACCATATCCCTTAGAGTGGAAGTAAGGTCAGGGGCTTCTTCCACAATTAAGCGTTGTATGCAGGGTTTACATAGCTTTCTGTCATGGCTATCTGGGAGTGGTTCCCCACATTCGGAGCACTCCCTATGTTTGGCGGAACATTTTCTCCCCTAACAAGGAGAAAGGGATTATAAGGAGGAACAGGAAATCACTAAGTGAACTTTCACATAGATCACTTACCCAAATGTGCAGTGATTGGTACCGTAATCAGTGGGGGGTCCTTCCTAGCCGGCAATGTTTTACGGCCTGAGGACTTGCTCTGCCTCAATTTTTGGGTATTCTTGTCTCCACCGGCGCGACTACTGCCACTAGATCGCTGCTAGGATATAATCCGAGGCTCCTCAATGGGCTGAATCTGCTGCTGCTTGTCAGGCAGTGGTGCTCCCTGCTCCAGCGACTCCATCATCACAATGAGTCAGCACTCAGCAGTCGTTAGATTCCTCATTAAATATGCCGCCAAGGTACCGCCCCCTGATGGGGGTCAGCAGGTTCTCTAGGTGATCTGCCCGGTACCATGTTTAAATGTTGGAGTGCCTCCCCCAGGACCGCGCCCCAGACCGACCATAAACAGGCCTCCGCCCCCCCTCCGAAGGCCCATCCGCAAACCTGCCTCCAGCGCACAATCGCCGAGTACCTGGATCAGGTTCAGACGCGATAGTGATGTCATCGGCCGGCGCGGTCCCACTGCGCATGCCCCGCCGCGTCATCAGGCCATGTCGCCTGCCGCGTCATCCAGACACGTCCCTTCCGGTCGCGACCACTGTGAGTGAGCCGACGTGCGGTCGAGGAAGCCAGTGCCGCCCGGACTGACGCGCACATCATCGCCAGGCCACGGACAGACCCCGAGGAGGACCCCCGGGCGCGGCCACAGCAGAAGACCTCATATACTCACCTGGCACCTGACGGCGACGGATCACTTAAGAGGCAAGCATTTAGATAAAAGCTGCCCTCTCTCTGCTGACACCGACACCAGCAGTTCCCCTGCCGTGTGGTGCTTCCGGCGTCCAGGACAGACCGAGTTAGTGGACCCCCGCTACCTGAATCGGCCTGCTAGGACTGGGTTATCTTCATTTCTTTGACCTTCTTCATAAGGCCTGTCTGAAGAGGTTCCCCTGCCAGGGACAGGAAACCAACTGATGCGGGAGGTGCCGCCCTTTTATGTCTGTAGGTTTCCTGTCCCTGAAGGGCGGATCCCCTCTCTCATGGTGCTGTCATGGTGACTGAATAAACTCCCCCTTTTTCCGTTGAAGTAGTGGCTGAGTGGGGGAACTCCATCCGAAGAAGGTGGCCCTTGTCAAGCTTAGTAAAAGTTTGGGGTTCAGGGTCGGTCTTACTTTTCAGTCCCCATTTTGGAACCAAGATCCCTTAGATCTAGACCGTCCCGGACAACTGATCCACTGCTGGTTGAGCCTATAGGAAATCAAAATAGTTAATAGTCTGACTAAGAGACCATTGCTCTAGCAACACATGCGGCTGCTAAGGGAGGGTAGAGCGCTGAACTGGAGGCCGCAAGACGGAACGTACTAGATTTGCTATCTGACATTCGGTTGTATTTTTAATTGATGATCCATCGGGTAGGGATACTGGTAGGTATACCACAGGAGATTCTACCCGGTTAATATGCCAAGTGGCAGAATGCGCAGCTGCATGCAGGAGGAAAAACCGTCTCTATCGACGCTCACTTTTGACAGTGCGGAGTTAAAATGATGAACCCTCGATCCACCATCATCTTAACAGGGAAGTGGAGAGGGATCGTAAGCCTTCTTGCATCATCTGCTAAATAGTGGAGATGCAGAGGGGGGTGTTCGGATGCCAAAAAAAAGGAGCCTCTGTACATCCACACAGTTAAGGTCCCTTGGTGGACAGGGCTGGTTGTCTGGCATTAGGCCTGGCTGTAGAAGAGGATACATGGAGGCGACACTCCATGTGCTCATCTATTGCTGGTGTGGGGAGATCGGTGTCCTTTAAAAGGACCCGTCGCCCTTAAGAATCAGACCAGGCATGGCATCTCACGTCTTAGGTGGAAATACGTGGAGGGAACACCCGTGTTTGCATATTGGCTGAAAAAAGGATACCGCGCTTGCAGATGTTTCTGTCCAGTGGATCGCTTATCCGGACGCTCCCTGTGAGGGTGAATGGCAGATGTTCTGCGAGGGAGTTTAGTTTCCTCATGAGGGACGCTACGTGATCTAGAGTAGAACCGAAGTCCTTGTCAATCTACAGCGATTGATTAATGATATAAATAGGCAAATCCATCCTTTTCTGAAGTTCTGGTGAGTCCAGAACCAAGGCAATATCCGATCCATATTCAGAGACTTGTTCTCAGCAAATCATTGGTGAGGGATCAGGAAATGAAACTTCCGTTTTCTAGGCGCGTGTACGTTTCTAGAATACTTGTGGCCCCTGCTAGCCTGAAAGAAAGAGACCATCTATATTGGCAGGGCCGGCGTTAGCACCCGGCGTACCTGGGCAAGTGCCGGGGCCCTGGGGAGACGGGGGGGGCCCACTCACGCTGTCTGGGATACAGCGCACACACACTGGTGTAAGGGACCCAGGAGCTGGAGGGGCCCGCGGTCAGAATTTTTACAAACCAGAGCGGTGTGTGTGCGGCGGAAGCAGGAGTCAGCATTGTGACAGACAGCTGGGAGAGGCAGCCAGTGCTGAGCAACAGGAGGGCGGGACTTTCCAGCATCCAATCCCGGCTGAGCGGGCTTAGTGCAGTTCCAGTGTGCTGTGCTCCCGTCCCGTCACACAGTACAGTCAGGAGTGAGTCACGGAGCAGCCCCCCTCCCCCGGTGAGTGTTGTCTGAGCCTGTGTTGTTTAAGTTTATGGACGGTGTCCTGACAGGCTCTAGTCCCTGCAGCCGACCATCATCAGTGAGTTGGCTACTGTGCTCATTGACAGCGTTAATCAGCACAGCAGCTGCCACAGTATGTCCTGAGTCTGACCCGTCTATCATGAAAATAGCAGAGCTGAGTGCACCTTCACCTCCTGCAGAGAAGCATAACCTGCCCCCTGACAGGACACAGCAACCCCCTCTCAAAATTCCCTGCACTTCTCCAAACTTCAGTCTTCAGAATGGAGCTGTGGTGTCCTGTCAGGGGGCAGCTGTGAGGCACAGAAGCCTTATCCTTCTCTGTTCTCTGGAGGGGGCTCGTCAGGATTTATAGCCACTGAACAGGCTCCTCTTCTAGAGATGTTATGTAACATGACCACACACTGTATAAATATATATATATATATATATATATATATATATATATATATATATAGATAGACATATATATATATAGATAGACATATAGAGAGAGAGAGAGAGAGAGAGAGAGATACAAACACAGTATATGGTAAAAGTATGCCACAAATTCCACAGTACTATAGAAAAGTAATTGAGGCCGGACTTAGCATGAGAGGCTAATGAGAGAAGATCTGCAGGGGGAATAAAGGGTCTTAGTCCTCGCTCACACGAGCGTATAACACAGCTGAGGACGTGTGGAAAAATCGTCTGTGGAAAAATCTGCAGCACGCTTCGAGTGGCTCTGGAATTCGGATTACACGGACCCATTGAAATCTATGGATGCATGTGAAACTTCAGGCTGCACTCAGCTGTCATCTGAGTGCAGTCTGACATCCACGGCCTCAGACAGTAGAGAAGATGTAGAAATTAAGTGTCCTTGTCTTCTCAATATGCTCCGATTATCTCATGCAAGAGAATCAGATGACACTCGGATGAGAGTTTGATCCGAGTGTCAGTGGCATAATTGAGCCGATTCTCTCACATGAGAGAATCATCACTCGTGGGACCCCGGCCTTACACTTTTTTCAGCTGGACAATTATTTTATATATTTTAATTATTCCTAATATTCCCGAAAACTTTATAATATAAGTATCCTTCTTCCCAAACCCACTAACCTAAGCAGGGCCGCCATCAGGGCATTACTGCCCTTACTGGATGGGGCCCGATGAGCAGATGGGCCCCCTCTCCTCTGCTCAGCGGGCCCAGCTAAGGCTATGTGCACACTTTGCGGATTCTGCTGCGGATTTTTCTGCAGCAGATTTGCTAAATCCACAGTGCAAAACCGCTGCGGTTTTTCACTGCGGATTTATCGCGGTTTTTAGTGCGGTTTCCTCTGCGGGTTTTCACCTGCAGTTTCCTATTGGAGCAGGTGGAAACCCGCAGCGGAATCCGCACAAAGAAGTGACATGCTGCGGAATGTAATCCGCTGCATTTCCGCGCGTTTTTTTCCGCAGCATGTGCACAGCGGTTTTCATTTCCCATAGGTTTACATTGCACTGTAAACTCATGGGAAACTGCTGCGGACCCGCAGCGGTCAAAGCCGCTGCGGATCCGCAGTGGAATCCGCAAAGTGTGCACATAGCCTAAAGGCTTCTGCCACCTCAGCATCTGATCGGGTGTCCTCAGACGCACAGGCAGTTAACATTTGTTCCTGTGTGGGAGATTGCTACTGCACGGCAACAGTTAACATCTGCCAGCCAATCACAGGCCAGCAGCTGACATCAGGAGGCCCTTAGCCGGCATATGACATCACTGTCATACGCCGGAGCGAAGGTCCGGGCCTCAGATGCATCGAGTGGAGGACACTTGGATTTTTTTTGTAAAGCCGCGCTATGGGGCATATTATACACTATGGGGGTGCATTATACCGCTATGGCGCTGAATTATACTACTATATATAGTAGTGTATATACTTGCAAGAACCTCGCGTCACTTCACCCTGCACAGCCGCCCGTTCTTTGGACAGGAGTGTGCAGCTGCATAGAAAAACGGACGATTTGGGTGAGGCAATGCAAGGCTCGCGCATCGCTCTCGCATAATTGGCATATAAGGGGATGACTTATATAAAGCCCCTCTGCTGTATGGTATTGTAGAATTTACAATAGCTATCACTCATGTAAGAAGTGAAATCTGGCATTGTACTATATCTATATTTCGCTGCTGTATCTGTGCATCATGAATCGTGGTATGTGTTAAAGGGGGGGGGGCCCACTGAGACTCTTTCGCCCGGGGCCCTCAAAAACCTGGAGCCGGCCCTGTATATTGGTCCTGCGAGCACTCCGAGCCACAGAGGGTTCACGGAGGGATTCAATCTCTTGTCAGAGAATCCATGGGTTGCGGCAGCGACGAAAGTCACTCAGGGAGCTAGGTACTCTTGGTTAAGCTGGGATTGGCGGCGGAGGGCTCCTGAGCTCATTTAGGGTGACCGGCTTTGGACTGGTCATGTGCCCTTAAGACCAGGGAATGCTGGTCATGTGCCCTTAAGACCAGGTAATACTGGTCATGTGCCCTTAAGACCAGGTAATACTGGTCATGTGGCAGGAAATACTGGTCATGTTAAGTAAAGGGGGAAGATGCAGGGGAAGAGAGCAGTACTTCCTTACCCAGATACAGAGTCGTTGTGCCCCTTTAATACAAAACCAAAGCCCCTGTGTGTGTGTGTGTGCTGGCAGGGTGGACCAAGATGGCCATCGGGAGTTGCAGAGGTGGTAAGGTCTCGCAGAGAGTGAGAGGCGGCAATTCGGGGGGCAGAGCCTCGTGACTGCTATGAATAGGCCCAAGCTGGGGCCTAAGTTTCTGCAGCCGGTGTGAGCAATACCAGCGTTGCTGAGGGAAGAAGCGCAAGAAAAGGTGGGCGGAGCCGCCTTAGCGCGCCATAGTGCGGGCGCGGCTTCCGGAATGCGGCCTACACATCGGCCGAAGCCGGAGGCTAAATTTTTGCAGCCGGCCGGAGCGTTACCTCAGGGAGGTGGGCCACAGGGCCAGTGAACGATCCTATTCAGTGATAGATAGATAGTGTTTTCCCTATATGACCACTCAGACTACTGCCTAAACACCAGGAATTTCAATGAATAAAATACAAATTATACTGAACTTTTCCAACAAACATATGCATCATTCTGCTCACCTTTTTCTCCAAACCATGCTGTCCACAAATTGGTTAACATGTACAACGTAAGGGGGACCGGTTAAGTAACTATGCTATCCAAAGTTTAAACTGCAGGTAGAAAAGGAAAAAAAAATTATAAAAAAAGGAGATTTTTGTGTACTCACCGTAAAATCTCTCTCTCTTAGCCTCTAATTGGGGGACACAGGACCATGGGTGTTATGCTGCTGTCCACTAGGAGGCGACACTATGCATAATCTGAAAAAGATTAACTGTGGCTCCTCCTCTGCAGTATACACCCCTGGACAGCATCAGCCTTCTCCAGTTTTGTGCAAAAGCAGTAGGAGGAACGTAACATGAATAACATAATTATGCCTGTAAGAAGGCAACTATGTACGAGCTCAAGAAAACAATATGAGAACTCAACAGTTACAACAGCCCAGAAAGGGCAACAGGGTGGGAGCTGTGTCCCCCAATTAGAGGCTAAGAGAAAGAGATTTTACGGTGAGTACACAAAAATCTCCTTTACTGTCGCCTCATTGGGGGACACAGGACCATGGGACGTCCTAAAGCAGTCCCTGGGTGGGAAATAATGGACGAATATTGTGCAGACAGGCCCCTATACTTAGGGCACCACCGCCTGCAGAACACATCTACCCAGGCTCGCGTCCACTGAGGACTGGGTATGAACCCTGTAGTGTTTAGTAAACGTGTGTAGGCTAGTCCAAGTGGCCGCCTTACACACTTGTTGTGCCGAAGCCTGGTGCCGAATGGCCCAGGAGGCCCCTACTGTTATGATCCTAGTGGCTGAGGATCACAAAACGGACTAGCTAAGTTTATGAACATAGACACGAGCTCTAGGGAGGTGGAAACTGGACTGACCGCAAACCTGATCCTAACCAAAACACTAAAGGTAGCCGGTGAACGTGCCTAAAATCCTGGACGTCTCGACGCAGCCTGAGAAACTATCTACTCCTGGAGGGAAAGTAAGACCTCACTTGCCTCAAGAGAAATCACCCCAAAGATATAGGAAGCCCCCAACAAATAATAACGGTGAGGTAAGGGGAAAACACAAACGTAGAAATGAAAACAGATTCAGCAAATGAGGCCCGCTAATACTAGATAGCAGAAGACAGATAGGGAACTGTGCGGTCAGTAAAAAACCCTATGCAAAATATCCACGCTGAGAATACAAGAACCCCCACACCAACTAACGGTGTGAGGGGAGAAACTCAGCCCCCTAGAGCTACCAGCAAGCAAGGAAATCACATATTAGCAAGCTGGGCAAGAAACAAAAATAAATCAAGAAACATATGACCACTGATGGTCAAAAAATGAACCAAGCAAAATTTAGCTTCTCTTGAAGAGACTGATAACGAAGGACTGCAGGAGAGCTCCAAAATAGCACTGAAGACATTGACAGCAGGCAACAACTGAGAGTCCAGGTGAACTAAATAGGAAACAGCTAACAGATAACGAGACAGCTAATCAGCCTCAGACCTGCAGAATGACACAAAGAACCACCAGAGGGAGCCCAAAGACAGCACTCACACAGTACCAGTTGTGACCACAAGAGGGAGCCCAAAAACAGAGTTCACAACACCCTACCACCCGTGTAGAGTGTGCCGTAATACCGGCTGGAAGGAGAATTCTTAAGGCGGTAGGCCTCTTGTATGGTGGATTTGATCCACATGGCAAGGGTAGCTTTTGGAAGCTGGCAGACCCTTGTGGCCACCTTCCGGAAGGAGGAAAAGAAAATCAGACCTCCGGAAGGACGCAGTCCTAGACACATATATACGCAATGCCCTGACGAGGTCAAGCGTATGCAGAGCCTTCTCCACTATATGAACCGGGACCGGACAAAGGGATGGTAGTGAAATTTCCTCATTGAGGTGGAAGTTGGACACAACCTTCGGAAGGAAGGATGGGACCGTACGAAGAACTACCTTGTCCTGGTGAAAAGCCATGAAGGGCCGTCTGCAGGAGAGTGCTGTCAGTTCAGACACCCTGCTTAGCGAGGTGATTGCCACCAGGAAAACCACCTTCTGGGATAGAAGGCGGAGCGGGACCTCCTTAAGGGGTTCGAAGGGTGGTTCCCGCAATGCTGTCAGGACCAGGTTGAGGTCCCACGTTTCTAGTGGTCGTCTGTAGGGGGAAACCAATCGGGAAACCCCCTGAAGAAAAGTCCTTACTTGCGGCTTGGTAGCAATGCGCCTTTGAAGAAGCACTGAGAGGGCTGACACCTGGCTCTTAAGCGAGCGACATCCTGGCCTCCAGACCCGATTGGAGAAAACCAAGTACTTTGGGTAGGGAATAAGGGAGTGGGGTCTGGCTACGAGATTCGCACCAGGTAAAGAAAGCTTTCCAGGTACGGTAATGAATCTTGGCAGACGCTGGCTTCCGTGCCCTGATCATGGTTCCAATGACGTCCGGCGAGAGCCCTGCCTGGGTTAGAACCCAGGTCTCAAGAGCCACACCATCAAATTGAGAGCCCCTGAGTTCTGGTGGTAGAACGGGCCTTGTGATAGAAGATCGTGGCGGTCGGGGAGATGCCAAGGGGCGTCTGCCGTAAGTTGTACGATGTCGGCGTACCATGTACGTCTGGGCCAGTCCGGTGCAATTAGGATGGTTGGAACTCCCTCTTGTTTGATCTTCCTCACCACTCTGGATATCAGGGGAGAGGTGGAAAAATGTACAGAAGCTGGAACTGGGTCCAGTCCTGAACCAGAGCGTCTGCTCCAAGCGAACGTGGATCGTGTGTTCTGGCCTAGAAGTTGGAGACCTTGGCATTGAAGTGGGATGCCATTAGGTCCACATCCGGGGTCCCCCAGAGATGGCAGATCTGGCGAAAAATTTTGGGATGGAGAGACCACTCTCCTGAGTCTATTTCTTGTCGGCTGAGGAAGTCTGCTTCCCAGTTGTCCACACCCGGAATGTGGACCGCCGAGAGAACTGAGCCTGTGTCCTCCACCCAGTGGAGGATGTGTGACACTTCTCGCATCGCTTGGGTACTGCGGGTCCCCCCTTGGTGATTCACATATGCCACATTGGTGGCATTGTCCGATTGTATTCTGATGTGAGAGGCTGCCAGTAAGTGATGGAAGGCCCTCAATGCCAGGAGGATGGCACGAATTTCCAGGATGTAGATGGGCATGGTCGCTTCCACTGGGGATCACTTGCCCTGTGGTGTAGGTGCACTGCACCTCAACCAGTCAGGCTCGCATCGGTGGTCAGAACCTTCCACTGACCTGTGAGAAAGGATTTCCCCTTTGCTAGCGAGGTTGGCTTGAGCCACCAGTGCAGGGACCTCTTGGTTGACGACATTAGCCGGAACTCCGTCGAGAGAGAAAGGGATTCCTGTCCCAGGACATGAGAATGGCTAGTTGGAGAGGCCTGAGGTGAAACTGGGCCAAATTGGGACCGCTTCTATTGCTGCCCCCATCCTGCCAAGGACTCATGGCAAACCGGAGAGATCGAGGGGGTTTGCGGAGGAGGATGCGAACTCCTAGGCGGAGAGCCAGTGCCTTGTTCCTGGGAAAGAGCACTAGACCCCTGGAGGTGTTGTATAGCATTCCCAGGAAGGTCAGAGACTGACTCAGGGTTGGTGATGACCTTTGTAGGTTGACTAACCAGCCCATGCGACTCAGTGTCGATTGTGATTGAGACGCTGAGCTCGCAGTCCTTGAAGGTAGGAGCCTTGATGAGATCGTCCAGGTATGGAACTGTTGAGGGAGGATTTAAATTGATCCTTCACGGTTAACCCAGTGATTTCCAAATTAATATATAAGGCGTTGCCGGCAACTGAAAATAACCAGACGGAGACGTGTGTCTCTGTTTGGGGGGATCAAGCTGATCTCTCTGGCCCCCGTTTATTCTGTATGACTTTATCATAGTCATAGAAATTACACTTCAACCAATCAGCATAAGAACACGCTCACGGCTCTTAGCCTATAAGAATGCAGGAACAATCTGTGCGTCAAAGTTTTGTAGAACAATACACCTTCAGTCTCATGTTCTACCGAGGTTGCAACAATCAAGGTCTCATCAAAATCTCATAACAGCTGTAACCTTTAGCCTACTAACAAAATTTATATCAAAACAACAAAATGGAGTCGAAAAGCACAAAATGGAGAATCTTTCTTAATTTCTTCCTTCACATTCCCCCCTAGATAAATTTTGTTAATTAATGTCCAGCATCAGAGGTACTATCCCAAGCTCTAAGCTCGAGGGGTACTGGTCTTCACATGGCTGGTGCCATGTTACCAGACATGGCTGTTGCGGTGTACCCGTCCCCCCTGTATACTAGAATTTACGAATAACAAGTATTAATAACAGTAGTGGGGATCTTTTGAAGATAGCCATGCACTTGGCTTCAACATCTTCGTCAGGTAACTTTGTGAAATCAGTGTAGAGAAGAGAAGGGGTGGCAACGCTTTTGGTTTCATCATTAGTTATCTTAGTACAGAATTTCCTAATACATACAGAAATACACCAAAAAACAAATTTTAGTATTACATACATAACAAGGATAAAGGCAACAATATATAACAAACTTTGCAAAATTCCAGCTATCCAGCCCCCAGGTCCCTCAAACTAATTGGCTGGATTAAGAAAGGAGAAGGTGTCTGCCCACCAACTGTCCTTATTATGGTCATTGTTTTTATCATATTAATTTCTGAGTCTTTGAATATCCTCTAACTTTAACTTCATAGTGCTAATGGGATCTATATAATGACAGCATGCGGGTCCAATAACCTGACACGTACCACCCTGTGCTGCTGTTAAGTAATACAGTATATTGATTAGTGACTTTGATAAATTGGTTTTGGACAACAATAGTAGTATATTAAATATATCCAATATATCCCAAATTTGATCATCTAGATAGTCTGTGGCCCTAACCAATTTATCCCACATTTGTGTAATCATAGAGTAAATAGAGATAGAACTGACAATTTTATTGGCTATACCCATCTGTACTACTAATCTTTCATAATACTGTACAAACTTATTATTTCACAGTATAAGATATAGTAGAACAAAAAGTATATAAGAAAATATATTTTCACCTTGACAATCCCCCCTAAACACTAAGTTTTTCCCTTAAAGAAAGATCCTTCGAGACTGTCCATGTGATGGGAAAAGGGGAGGTGGATTTCTTCATCCAGACACCTCAGAAACTCTCCCCTAGCGAGAGGCCTTCAGGCAGCTGAACCCTTCACTAACTTCACATGGAGTTCTCCCACTGTCCCTAAACTAAATCTCTTAGCATCATCTGAGAATGAGGGGTTTTGTCTACTCTCTTGAGGGGGACATACTTAGGGATCTCCCCTGGATCAGTACCATCGTACTCTGGTGGGTCTACTTCTTGATTGAGGAAGGTGCCAGTCGGGATTGCTTTCACTAACTACCTAGGCCTGCCCAGGTGTACTTATACATCATATTGTCATTATTTGTTTGTAAAATGAGAAAGGTTGGTTCTCAGGGTCAGCCAATTGTTTTTGCATAGCTAGCTAGTCAGAGGGCCTCCAGGGATAATACTCCTGTATCTGTCTTACCCTACCTGATGTGGTTGGTTCTCTGGTGGTGGGGATGACTAGATGACCGGTTGGGGGCGACATGACATGCTGGTCTGCAGCTCCTTCCCAAAAGGATTACTGTCAGCCTACTCCCAAAAGTTAATGTATCCAGTATCCACCAACCACAATCCTGTGTCAGCTTCTTATATCACTGCATGTGATCTTGTCTGGACAGGATTCAGTGTAATTCTCTTAGGTCGGGTTGCAGCACGGGTCATACAAGTATTAGGGCCCAAATCCTCAACTATACCCTAAAAGGCATCACAGCTATAATTGACAAATCTTTGTTCACTGTAATATATATATTTGATCCATTCAACATTTTTATTAATCTCCACTTGTGGGATTGTAGAAGCAATGCCAGCATAAATCTGGTTCTGGGCTTTAAACTGGTCAGGCACTCCAATGGCATCAATATATACTAGTGGATCTTCTTCATAACTCATGTGGAGCTGATCGAGACTTCTCCTCTTTCTGGTAGGTTCATCAGGTATCTTTGGATCCCAAAAATAAAATCTTGAACTGCATAGCTAGTTTAACAGGGGTGCATTGACCTATCCAGGCATTAGGCCACCTAGGACGGAGCTTACCATCTCCACATAACCAATAAATGTCGTACATATATTCTGTATGTTTGATTAGCAAATCAGTATCTAGAGAACTGTTCCCTTTGCAGAAACCTGTCTCAAAGATCCCTACTGGTGTACCTGTGGTGTCGTGGGAATTACAGCAGGTGTAATTGTCAGCTAATACGGTTACTTCTCCTGGGTTTCTCATAAATTAGTAGGACATAATCTGGGCAATCAGTGGGCTTCAGACCTTTCAACAGATTCATGACACAGGCAATGGTGTTGTCATCAGGAAAAAGCAATGCATGTGTGTATAGACACGTATTCGCAGCAGCACAAGCAATACATCCTACAGAGATATTCTGGACTCTTACATTCTATCTCACCCATTCTAACCACAGATTTTTCCTTGGGGCTGTTAGATACATTCTCTCACGAAGACTCCTACCCGTCCCATCCTTGGGAATAACAGTTATTGTTGTTATTTCTGGTAACACACATATAAAACTGGATGATCCCCTCTATCACCCGTTCAGTCTCGGGGCACTTGACTACATCACAGAAATCAAATCGCCAGATATTTGCCGGGGCTGTCAGGTTTACCCAGAGAATAGTGGGACCAGAATTCTCATTTTTACAATAGGGACCAAAGAGGTAGGGGCGAGGATAGCCCTCAGTTCCAGGATCAAAAACAACAGTCTCTTTTACAGTGTGAGGCATGGATCCAGGTGCTCTTTCCTTCGAGTTTTACTGCAGTGGGGGTAACCAGGATCACCGTGTGAGGTCCTTCAAATCTCGGCTGGAGACAATCTCTGCGCACAAACTTTTTCACATACACCAGGTCTCCTGGCACAAAGGGATGGTGTCCAAGAACCTTGTCTGGGTCTGGAAGAGAACTGAAAACGGTTAAATGCACTTTGGCAAGGTGTCCATGTAAGGCCTGCATATAGCTAGTCAAGTCCTGTCTTCCTGTTTGGGGTATATCTTACTGAAAACAAAGCTAGAGGGAGGCATTCTGTCCATGGTTTATCAGTCTCTGTCATTGCCTTCTGGATTTTAAGCTTAAGAGTTCCATTTAGTCTCTCCACTTTTCCACTGCTCTACGGATGGAGTTTGCAATGCTTGACTTACCCCCAGTGCTGCCATTACCTCTGACATGATCTCTCCAGTAAAATGGGAACCCTGATCGCTTTCAATGACTTCAGGAAGTCCATACCTGCATATGATCTCAGCCATCAGTTTCTTCGCCGTTGTCTTAGCCGTAGCTTTGGCAACTGGGTAGGCTTCTGGCCAACCTGAAAATAAATCAATGCAGACCAACACATACTCATACGTCCCTACCCTGAGTAACTGAATATAATCAATCTGCAGTCTCTGGAATGGGTTAAAGGGCCGGGGAGTGTGTTTGGATGGAGTTTTCACTGTCCTACCCTGATTATGTGTGGCACATATCATGCAGCTCTGTACCTGCCTTTCTGCGCAGGTGGAAAACCCGGGGGGCAATCCATTGTTTCTGTAGGGTGTCACACATGGCCGTCTTCGAGTGGTGCACATTCCCGTGCAGAACCTGTGCCATCATTGGGTACAGTACCTGTGGTAGGCAGACCTTTTCACCCCTCCCCCATAGTCCAGTGACGGTATCAGAGCAAGCCCCTATCTTTTGCCACCTATTTTTCTCCTCCTTACTTGCCTGTTCTTGTAACCGGGCTAAGATGTCTTTCAACACAAGTGGAGATGGTGGGGTGTCTAGGTGATGTACTTGAGAGGCTACAGGAGTGCTTGCTGCTTTCTTGGCAGCCTGGTCTGCCAGTGCGTTACCCTTTTGTCCGTCCATCAGTGCCTTTGGTATGTGCCTTTACCTTTATGATGCCTGCTTGGGTGGGAAGCTGTAGTGCATTCATAAGTTGCTGGACTGCCTCAGCACGTTTAAAGGGGTGGCCATTTGCTGTCAGGAAAGCCCTGGCTCTCCAGATAGGCCCATAACCGTGTGCAATGCCAAAAGCATACCTGGAATCAGTGTAGATATTTACAGTCTTACCTTCTGCTAGTTTGCACGCTTCTTGTGCAGACATATGAGCTGGCATTGACTCTGCCTTGATTACCTCATGTTCTGAGACCACAGCATATCTGGTACAGTAGCGTCCTTGGTCATCTTGGTGACGGGATCCATCTACAGAAAGCTCAAAATCAGCATTAGAATAGGCACACTAGAGACCAGCCGTTTCCTGAGACATCAATTCTAGACAATCAAGTGGTTTAGAAACCTAATCTTGTTCCTCTGGATCCATTCTAGAAAGAAAAAGAGTGTCCTTTTTCATGTCACCTACTCCTCCCCCCTTTGGAACCATAGGAACTAGGGGAAGAGTAGTGGGGTTCAGGACAGTGCACCTTTTTAAAATCACATTAGTAGACATGAGAATAGCACACTGAAGTCGCAGCTGTCCAGCCATGGACATATGGCTAGGTTGTAACTGGTTAAGGATACTATATACATCGTGTGGGGTATAGACCGTCAGTGGGTGATCCAAAACAATCTCTAAAGACTTGTGTAGCAACATCTGGACAGACAACACAGCCCAAACACATAAAGGATTTCCTCTTGCCACCTTAAGCAACAGGTCTCTGTTTGTCTCCATAAAGCTGAATCAGCACACCTATAACATATCCTGCATAGATGAGCTCTGTCTGCAAGGTAGTCTGCAGACATAGGGTTAAAAGAAATATTTGAGTAGGGGACTGAATTCGTATAAGGTGGGAGGGCTGGAGTTAGAGTTTGCTGCTGGGCAGGCCACTGATAAGGAGCCAGCTGCATTCTTGTACCTGGGGTGGGGGCTGGAATTGGAGCAGAGATTACTGCAGCTACAGTTTTAACCCTTGATTACTCTGTTGATACAGAACATGCTAAATTCTTTTGAAAACTTTTAATTACTTTTAATGCATCATCCGGAGTGGAAGTCTCAATATCGGGTCTGACCGACATTATTGCCTCTTTCAATTCAGATTTAAGGCCGGACATTAAAGCTGCCACAAAAATGTGTGAATGGGCTTTATTATACAATGAGAATCCCAAATCTTTAAACACTACCATAAGACGCCCATAAAACTTCTCGGCAGTCTCCCCCTTGTCCTGTGTGACATCTGTGAGGGAGGTAGCTTGGTCCGCTAATCTATCTTGTGCCCATACTTTTAAAGCATTACAGAAATCAACCCCACGCTCATATGTTCCCCCATCCAGGTTCACATTATACATTATGCCACCCTCAATGATTGGAAAATATTCCTCCCCAGCCTTCACTTGGAGTAAGTGTAACAGATCTCTCCGGGGAGTGGAATAAATCTCTTGATTCGCTGCTATTTGTCTATAGAAGGCCATGGGGGAGGTTTCTGGATCGGGTAATTGGTTACAAAGGGTGTCTATCCGGGTATGGAGAAAAGGGGGTATACTTTGGCCTGTCAGGAGTAGCTTTCACATCATCTTCTTCAAACTCTGATATTACTGACTCGAGGGCGGGAGAAGATGGCGGTAATACGGGCACAAGAGGCATCTGCTGCGGAAGCGGGGCAGGAGGCTCTATTACAGTTAGAGATAGTATTGCCTGATGGGCCGTTAGGCGGCTATCAAGGACAAATCGGACCTCCTCCAATTTTATGGGGTTTTCCTGTATACAGCGCTCTATTGCTGATACTATAACCATGGCGGCATCCTTCCTGGGATATTGGAAGATACCGGCAGAGATTAATGGTATGGCTATTGTACGTTGAGGCATCGTACCGGGGGGAACGGAGGAGGCATACAGGATTGCGTTCTAGCAGTGGCCGATAATAGGTGCCGTCAGCGTTTAGCAAGGGAAAGGTGGGGGCTACAGCCCCGGATCTTCTCGCTCCACAATTATAACAGACCTCTCTACACTGAGAATTAGTAACTCCGCATACATCACAGATCCACGCAGCCGGATCATAGGATGGAGGTGCACTAAGTTTTGACAACCCAGTATATATTGGTGCCTTGGGATTGAGGGTTACAAGTTTCCTTCTAAAACTAAACACTAGATTTCACTTTCAATTTACAATATTTCACAGATCTACCAGCGCGTAATCTACACTGAGAAAATACAGAGAAACCTTGGAATGCAGCCACATACTGCCCCCTCCTTACCAAAAACAGGAGATAAGAAGAATCACAGCATTCCTCTACACAGAGAAAGCCATAACGCAGCTGTATAACTCCCCCCGCCCATCGGATATTCCAAAGACAAACACAGAGACGAAATACAGCAGTTCTTAGACTTAATTAATTTCTACAAAATCTTCATCACACATTTCACATGCCAGATTGAGAATATTTTCCCTGCATTCCTGACAGATTTCTTTTCCCTTCTTTGGGCTAACAATATCAAATTTTCATCACACAATTCAAAGTCTTCTTCTTCCACGGACTGATTCTTCTTTAAAGCGAAATACCCTTACTTAGTCGTGTATAGATACCAGAGCGGCCGTGTAGCCTATTCCACTAGGGTTTTCACCTGTCCCCCGCTGGGACAACCCAAAATCGCGGTACTCAGCGAAAGGAGGAGGGCGTCTTAGACTTAACCCTCCGGACACCCCTGGAAATACACATATATATCTATGTATTCCTGAGTTACGTATCCTACCCAATCTTCGATCACCTCACCGCGCCTGATTCTAACAGTGATCAGGAATTCAGGATATTTCGACTGTAAAAAGAATTACATCACTGGTTAATCCGGGGTGTCCGTCCCTTATGAGGTACGGTTCGAGCACTGGGCTTCCAACGGAACTACACCTCTATATGATTCCACCCAAGAATCATCCCACCTCCGGGGACAAACCTCAGATCCTCTTTGCAGCAACAAACACAGGAAAACCACACCAAACGGTCAGTCTGGACAGTATAACTGCCAACTTACCGTGGTTGTTGTGGGGGATGATCAGTCCCAATTTTCCAGTGCCTGCGTCCGGTCCGAGGGTCCTTTGTCTTGTTGTCCTCCGGGGGGCAGAAGCGTTCCTGTTTGGAGCCCCACGTAATGGGCGCCAACTGTTGAGGGAGGATTTAAATTGATCCTTCACGGTTAACCCAGTGATTTCCAAATTAATATATAAGGCGTTGCCGGCAACTGAAAATAACCAGACGGAGACGTGTGTCTCTGTTTGGGGGGATCAAGCTGATCTCTCTGGCCCCCGTTTATTCTGTATGACTTTATCATAGTCATAGAAATTACACTTCAACCAATCAGCATAAGAACACGCTCACGGCTCTTAGCCTATAAGAATGCAGGAACAATCTGTGCGTCAAAGTTTTGTAGAACAATACACCTTCAGTCTCATGTTCTACCGAGGTTGCAACAATCAAGGTCTCATCAAAATCTCATAACAGCTGTAACCTTTAGCCTACTAACAAAATTTATATCAAAACAACAAAATGGAGTCGAAAAGCACAAAATGGAGAATCTTTCTTAATTTCTTCCTTCACATTCCCCCCTAGATAAATTTTGTTAATTAATGTCCAGCATCAGAGGTACTATCCCAAGCTCTAAGCTCGAGGGGTACTGGTCTTCACATGGCTGGTGCCATGTTACCAGACATGGCTGTTGCGGTGTACCCGTCCCCCCTGTATACTAGAATTTACGAATAACAAGTATTAATAACAGTAGTGGGGATCTTTTGAAGATAGCCATGCACTTGGCTTCAACATCTTCGTCAGGTAACTTTGTGAAATCAGTGTAGAGAAGAGAAGGGGTGGCAACGCTTTTGGTTTCATCATTAGTTATCTTAGTACAGAATTTCCTAATACATACAGAAATACACCAAAAAACAAATTTTAGTATTACATACATAACAAGGATAAAGGCAACAATATATAACAAACTTTGCAAAATTCCAGCTATCCAGCCCCCAGGTCCCTCAAACTAATTGGCTGGATTAAGAAAGGAGAAGGTGTCTGCCCACCAACTGTCCTTATTATGGTCATTGTTTTTATCATATTAATTTCTGAGTCTTTGAATATCCTCTAACTTTAACTTCATAGTGCTAATGGGATCTATATAATGACAGCATGCGGGTCCAATAACCTGACACGTACCACCCTGTGCTGCTGTTAAGTAATACAGTATATTGATTAGTGACTTTGATAAATTGGTTTTGGACAACAATAGTAGTATATTAAATATATCCAATATATCCCAAATTTGATCATCTAGATAGTCTGTGGCCCTAACCAATTTATCCCACATTTGTGTAATCATAGAGTAAATAGAGATAGAACTGACAATTTTATTGGCTATACCCATCTGTACTACTAATCTTTCATAATACTGTACAAACTTATTATTTCACAGTATAAGATATAGTAGAACAAAAAGTATATAAGAAAATATATTTTCACCTTGACAATCCCCCCTAAACACTAAGTTTTTCCCTTAAAGAAAGATCCTTCGAGACTGTCCATGTGATGGGAAAAGGGGAGGTGGATTTCTTCATCCAGACACCTCAGAAACTCTCCCCTAGCGAGAGGCCTCCAGGCAGCTGAACCCTTCACTAACTTCACATGGAGTTCTCCCACTGTCCCTAAACTAAATCTCTTAGCATCATCTGAGAATGAGGGGTTTTGTCTACTCTCTTGAGGGGGACATACTTAGGGATCTCCCCTGGATCAGTACCATCGTACTCTGGTGGGTCTACTTCTTGATTGAGGAAGGTGCCAGTCGGGATTGCTTTCACTAACTACCTAGGCCTGCCCAGGTGTACTTATACATCATATTGTCATTATTTGTTTGTAAAATGAGAAAGGTTGGTTCTCAGGGTCAGCCAATTGTTTTTGCATAGCTAGCTAGTCAGAGGGCCTCCAGGGATAATACTCCTGTATCTGTCTTACCCTACCTGATGTGGTTGGTTCTCTGGTGGTGGGGATGACTAGATGACCGGTTGGGGGCGACATGACATGCTGGTCTACAGCTCCTTCCCAAAAGGATTACTGTCAGCCTACTCCCAAAAGTTAATGTATCCAGTATCCACCAACCACAATCCTGTGTCAGCTTCTTATATCACTGCATGTGATCTTGTCTGGACAGGATTCAGTGTAATTCTCTTAGGTCGGGTTGCAGCACGGGTCATACAAGTATTAGGGCCCAAATCCTCAACTATACCCTAAAAGGCATCACAGCTATAATTGACAAATCTTTGTTCACTGTAATATATATATTTGATCCATTCAACATTTTTATTAATCTCCACTTGTGGGATTGTAGAAGCAATGCCAGCATAAATCTGGTTCTGGGCTTTAAACTGGTCAGGCACTCCAATGGCATCAATATATACTAGTGGATCTTCTTCATAACTCATGTGGAGCTGATCGAGACTTCTCCTCTTTCTGGTAGGTTCATCAGGTATCTTTGGATCCCAAAAATAAAATCTTGAACTGCATAGCTAGTTTAACAGGGGTGCATTGACCTATCCAGGCATTAGGCCACCTAGGACGGAGCTTACCATCTCCACATAACCAATAAATGTCGTACATATATTCTGTATGTTTGATTAGCAAATCAGTATCTAGAGAACTGTTCCCTTTGCAGAAACCTGTCTCAAAGATCCCTACTGGTGTACCTGTGGTGTCGTGGGAATTACAGCAGGTGTAATTGTCAGCTAATACGGTTACTTCTCCTGGGTTTCTCATAAATTAGTAGGACATAATCTGGGCAATCAGTGGGCTTCAGACCTTTCAACAGATTCATGACACAGGCAATGGTGTTGTCATCAGGAAAAAGCAATGCATGTGTGTATAGACACGTATTCGCAGCAGCACAAGCAATACATCCTACAGAGATATTCTGGACTCTTACATTCTATCTCACCCATTCTAACCACAGATTTTTCCTTGGGGCTGTTAGATACATTCTCTCACGAAGACTCCTACCCGTCCCATCCTTGGGAATAACAGTTATTGTTGTTATTTCTGGTAACACACATATAAAACTGGATGATCCCCTCTATCACCCGTTCAGTCTCGGGGCACTTGACTACATCACAGAAATCAAATCGCCAGATATTTGCCGGGGCTGTCAGGTTTACCCAGAGAATAGTGGGACCAGAATTCTCATTTTTACAATAGGGACCAAAGAGGTAGGGGCGAGGATAGCCCTCAGTTCCAGGATCAAAAACAACAGTCTCTTTTACAGTGTGAGGCATGGATCCAGGTGCTCTTTCCTTCGAGTTTTACTGCAGTGGGGGTAACCAGGATCACCGTGTGAGGTCCTTCAAATCTCGGCTGGAGACAATCTCTGCGCACAAACTTTTTCACATACACCAGGTCTCCTGGCACAAAGGGATGGTGTCCAAGAACCTTGTCTGGGTCTGGAAGAGAACTGAAAACGGTTAAATGCACTTTGGCAAGGTGTCCATGTAAGGCCTGCATATAGCTAGTCAAGTCCTGTCTTCCTGTTTGGGGTATATCTTACTGAAAACAAAGCTAGAGGGAGGCATTCTGTCCATGGTTTATCAGTCTCTGTCATTGCCTTCTGGATTTTAAGCTTAAGAGTTCCATTTAGTCTCTCCACTTTTCCACTGCTCTACGGATGGAGTTTGCAATGCTTGACTTACCCCCAGTGCTGCCATTACCTCTGACATGATCTCTCCAGTAAAATGGGAACCCTGATCGCTTTCAATGACTTCAGGAAGTCCATACCTGCATATGATCTCAGCCATCAGTTTCTTCGCCGTTGTCTTAGCCGTAGCTTTGGCAACTGGGTAGGCTTCTGGCCAACCTGAAAATAAATCAATGCAGACCAACACATACTCATACGTCCCTACCCTGAGTAACTGAATATAATCAATCTGCAGTCTCTGGAATGGGTTAAAGGGCCGGGGAGTGTGTTTGGATGGAGTTTTCACTGTCCTACCCTGATTATGTGTGGCACATATCATGCAGCTCTGTACCTGCCTTTCTGCGCAGGTGGAAAACCCGGGGGGCAATCCATTGTTTCTGTAGGGTGTCACACATGGCCGTCTTCGAGTGGTGCACATTCCCGTGCAGAACCTGTGCCATCATTGGGTACAGTACCTGTGGTAGGCAGACCTTTTCACCCCTCCCCCATAGTCCAGTGACGGTATCAGAGCAAGCCCCTATCTTTTGCCACCTATTTTTCTCCTCCTTACTTGCCTGTTCTTGTAACCGGGCTAAGATGTCTTTCAACACAAGTGGAGATGGTGGGGTGTCTAGGTGATGTACTTGAGAGGCTACAGGAGTGCTTGCTGCTTTCTTGGCAGCCTGGTCTGCCAGTGCGTTACCCTTTTGTCCGTCCATCAGTGCCTTTGGTATGTGCCTTTACCTTTATGATGCCTGCTTGGGTGGGAAGCTGTAGTGCATTCATAAGTTGCTGGACTGCCTCAGCACGTTTAAAGGGGTGGCCATTTGCTGTCAGGAAAGCCCTGGCTCTCCAGATAGGCCCATAACCGTGTGCAATGCCAAAAGCATACCTGGAATCAGTGTAGATATTTACAGTCTTACCTTCTGCTAGTTTGCACGCTTCTTGTGCAGACATATGAGCTGGCATTGACTCTGCCTTGATTACCTCATGTTCTGAGACCACAGCATATCTGGTACAGTAGCATCCTTGGTCATCTTGGTGACGGGATCCATCTACAGAAAGCTCAAAATCAGCATTAGAATAGGCACACTAGAGACCAGCCGTTTCCTGAGACATCAATTCTAGACAATCAAGTGGTTTAGAAACCTAATCTTGTTCCTCTGGATCCATTCTAGAAAGAAAAAGAGTGTCCTTTTTCATGTCACCTACTCCTCCCCCCTTTGGAACCATAGGAACTAGGGGAAGAGTAGTGGGGTTCAGGACAGTGCACCTTTTTAAAATCACATTAGTAGACATGAGAATAGCACACTGAAGTCGCAGCTGTCCAGCCATGGACATATGGCTAGGTTGTAACTGGTTAAGGATACTATATACATCGTGTGGGGTATAGACCGTCAGTGGGTGATCCAAAACAATCTCTAAAGACTTGTGTAGCAACATCTGGACAGACAACACAGCCCAAACACATAAAGGATTTCCTCTTGCCACCTTAAGCAACAGGTCTCTGTTTGTCTCCATAAAGCTGAATCAGCACACCTATAACATATCCTGCATAGATGAGCTCTGTTTGCAAGGTAGTCTGCAGACATAGGGTTAAAAGAAATATTTGAGTAGGGGACTGAATTCGTATAAGGTGGGAGGGCTGGAGTTAGAGTTTGCTGCTGGGCAGGCCACTGATAAGGAGCCAGCTGCATTCTTGTACCTGGGGTGGGGGCTGGAATTGGAGCAGAGATTACTGCAGCTACAGTTTTAACCCTTGATTACTCTGTTGATACAGAACATGCTAAATTCTTTTGAAAACTTTTAATTACTTTTAATGCATCATCCGGAGTGGAAGTCTCAATATCGGGTCTGACCGACATTATTGCCTCTTTCAATTCAGATTTAAGGCCGGACATTAAAGCTGCCACAAAAATGTGTGAATGGGCTTTATTATACAATGAGAATCCCAAATCTTTAAACACTACCATAAGACGCCCATAAAACTTTTCGGCAGTCTCCCCCTTGTCCTGTGTGACATCTGTGAGGGAGGTAGCTTGGTCCGCTAATCTATCTTGTGCCCATACTTTTAAAGCATTACAGAAATCAACCCCACACTCATATGTTCCCCCATCCAGGTTCACATTATACATTATGCCACCCTCAATGATTGGAAAATATTCCTCCCCAGCCTTCACTTGGAGTAAGTGTAACAGATCTCTCCGGGGAGTGGAATAAATCTCTTGATTCGCTGCTATTTGTCTATAGAAGGCCATGGGGGAGGTTTCTGGATCGGGTAATTGGTTACAAAGGGTGTCTATCCGGGTATGGAGAAAAGGGGGTATACTTTGGCCTGTCAGGAGTAGCTTTCACATCATCTTCTTCAAACTCTGATATTACTGACTCGAGGGCGGGAGAAGATGGCGGTAATACGGGCACAAGAGGCATCTGCTGCGGAAGCGGGGCAGGAGGCTCTATTACAGTTAGAGATAGTATTGCCTGATGGGCCGTTAGGCGGCTATCAAGGACAAATCGGACCTCCTCCAATTTTATGGGGTTTTCCTGTATACAGCGCTCTATTGCTGATACTATAAACATGGCGGCATCCTTCCTGGGATATTGGAAGATACCGGCAGAGATTAATGGTATGGCTATTGTACGTTGAGGCATCGTACCGGGGGGAACGGAGGAGGCATACAGGATTGCGTTCTAGCAGTGGCCGATAATAGGTGCCGTCAGCGTTTAGCAAGGGAAAGGTGGGGGCTACAGCCCCGGATCTTCTCGCTCCACAATTATAACAGACCTCTCTACACTGAGAATTAGTAACTCCGCATACATCACAGATCCACGCAGCCGGATCATAGGATGGAGGTGCACTAAGTTTTGACAACCCAGTATATATTGGTGCCTTGGGATTGAGGGTTACAAGTTTCCTTCTAAAACTAAACACTAGATTTCACTTTCAATTTACAATATTTCACAGATCTACCAGCGCGTAATCTACACTGAGAAAATACAGAGAAACCTTGGAATGCAGCCACATACTGCCCCCTCCTTACCAAAAACAGGAGATAAGAAGAATCACAGCATTCCTCTACACAGAGAAAGCCATAACGCAGCTGTATAACTCCCCCCGCCCATCGGATATTCCAAAGACAAACACAGAGACGAAATACAGCAGTTCTTAGACTTAATTAATTTCTACAAAATCTTCATCACACATTTCACATGCCAGATTGAGAATATTTTCCCTGCATTCCTGACAGATTTCTTTTCCCTTCTTTGGGCTAACAATATCAAATTTTCATCACACAATTCAAAGTCTTCTTCTTCCACGGACTGATTCTTCTTTAAAGCGAAATACCCTTACTTAGTCGTGTATAGATACCAGAGCGGCCGTGTAGCCTATTCCACTAGGGTTTTCACCTGTCCCCCGCTGGGACAACCCAAAATCGCGGTACTCAGCGAAAGGAGGAGGGCGTCTTAGACTTAACCCTCCGGACACCCCTGGAAATACACATATATATCTATGTATTCCTGAGTTACGTATCCTACCCAATCTTCGATCACCTCACCGCGCCTGATTCTAACAGTGATCAGGAATTCAGGATATTTCGACTGTAAAAAGAATTACATCACTGGTTAATCCGGGGTGTCCGTCCCTTATGAGGTACGGTTCGAGCACTGGGCTTCCAACGGAACTACACCTCTATATGATTCCACCCAAGAATCATCCCACCTCCGGGGACAAACCTCAGATCCTCTTTGCAGCAACAAACACAGGAAAACCACACCAAACGGTCAGTCTGGACAGTATAACTGCCAACTTACCGTGGTTGTTGTGGGGGATGATCAGTCCCAATTTTCCAGTGCCTGCGTCCGGTCCGAGGGTCCTTTGTCTTGTTGTCCTCCGGGGGGCAGAAGCGTTCCTGTTTGGAGCCCCACGTAATGGGCGCCAACTGTTGAGGGAGGATTTAAATTGATCCTTCACGGTTAACCCAGTGATTTCCAAATTAATATATAAGGCGTTGCCGGCAACTGAAAATAACCAGACGGAGACGTGTGTCTCTGTTTGGGGGGATCAAGCTGATCTCTCTGGCCCCCGTTTATTCTGTATGACTTTATCATAGTCATAGAAATTACACTTCAACCAATCAGCATAAGAACACGCTCACGGCTCTTAGCCTATAAGAATGCAGGAACAATCTGTGCGTCAAAGTTTTGTAGAACAATACACCTTCAGTCTCATGTTCTACCGAGGTTGCAACAATCAAGGTCTCATCAAAATCTCATAACAGCTGTAACCTTTAGCCTACTAACAAAATTTATATCAAAACAACAAAATGGAGTCGAAAAGCACAAAATGGAGAATCTTTCTTAATTTCTTCCTTCACAGAACGACTACTATGCCTCTGGAGTGCAGGATGAACATGGTGGCTGCCATGGCCTTGGTAAACACTCTGGGAGCCGTGGCGAGTCCGAACGGAAGAGCCACAAACTGGTAGTGGTCCTGGTCTATTGCGAACCTGAGAAAACTCTGACGAGCAGGTGCAATCGGTATATGCAGGTACGCGTCTTGTATTTCTATGAATGCGAGATATTCTCCCTTCTCCATGGACGCAATGATGGACCGAAGGGGACTCCAGCGGAAGTGACGAACCCGTACATATTTGTTGAGTTGTTTTAGGTCCAGTATGGGCCGTACGCTGCCTCCTTTCTTGGGGACTACAAATAGATTGGAGTAGAACCCTCGGAAGCGCCCGGCCGTGGGAACCGGTACTATGACTCCTGCTTGAAGAAGCGAGGGAACCGCTTGGTGGAAGGCACGAGCCTTGGCTGGCGGTTTTGGGGGAACAGAGAGGAAGACTCGGTTCGGTGGGTTGGAGTTTGAACTCTATCTTGTATCCGGAAGACACTAGTTCCCTAACCCGACCTGTCTTCTGTAGTAGGCATCCAGACTTGCTGGAAGAGCAAAGTCGGCCGCCTACGGGTGGGATGTCTTCCGGGGTCCGTGAGTCATGAGGAAAGGAAAAAAAAAAAAACCTGAGGTTTACCTCCTTTGGGCTTTGACTGGCCTGCTTTTAACTGCCAGGTCTTGTTCGTCCTTTGCGTCGACCATGAGTTGTCCCTGTGTGGGGAACGGTTACGATTTTGTGCTGGACGCGAGACGGACCAGCCCGAGGAATTCCGAAGGGATCGGAATCGGTTGTGTTACACTTCTTGTAAGTGTGTATAGGTTTCAGTTGAGGGAGAGAGGTACTCTTGCCCCCAGTGGCGTTGGATATCATTGTGTCCAACTTTTCACCGAAAAGTCACCCACTGAGATACGGGAGATGTGTGAGGGACTTCTTTGAGGCTGAGTCCGCTTTCCATTTCGCAGCCAGAGGATACGCTGAATTGTGATGGCGTTTGATGCTATCCCCGCTACACCCCTTGCTGAATCCAGGGCTGCATGAAGCGTGTAATCTGCTACAACTGCTATTTGAACCGCTTGGTCCGACAGCTCAGGAGCAGATGCTTGGAGGCCAGCTTGTAAATTTTTGGCCCAAGCCAGTATGGCCTTGGCAGCCCAACTGAAGCGAACGCGGGAGTCAGGGAGGCCCCTGCCGCCTCGAAAATTGAACGAGCCATGCGTTCTAACTGCCGGTCTGCTGCGTCCCGGAGGGTTGAGCTATCTGGCAGTGAAAAGTAGAGTCTGTGCTGCTAGTCTAGAGACTAGGGGGTCCACTTCGGGTGGATCTGTCCATTCCTTAGTGTCCTTCTGTGGGAAAGGGTACCTTGCCTCCAGATATTTGCGATTAGGGAATTTTTTCTCAGGCTGTGAGAGCTGCTCTATAAGGATCGCTTTAAACTCTGGGTGGTTAGAAAAAACCTTAGGCGGCTTCAGAGGTCCTTCAAAGGAAATCCTCTGGTGGCAGATTAGAAATGTCCAGCACCCGATGGATGGAAGAGATTATGTCCTCGACTAGCGCTGTATTGCTAGGGGTGATTGGGATCAGGGACCCCTCAGTTTCCCTGTGAGTCGGAGTCGCAGATGCCTTCCGAATCCAGTGTATCACTGCGGCGTCCCCTGCTGGGTGAGCTGGAGAGGAGGCCTTCTCTGGTCAGGGACTGTGGAGATCTGCATTGTCTGCCCCTGGAAGGGGATGGTCTAGAATAGATGACTTGGAACTACGGTGTCTTTCCCTAGAAGGGGATGACCGTGTGCTACGGGATGACGCAGATGGACTTGACCTATGGGTCCGCTTGCATGCTGACCTAGACGTGGATGTGCCAGGTTGTTCTGTTCCTGAGTCAAGCTCTCCCTCTGCTGGGTAGCGGTCATAGCCGAGGCATGACTATGCAGAGCCCGAAGCAATGTGGAGGTTAGGTTATCTATAGACTGCATCATAGATTGCGACCTCTGGGTGACCCATTCCGGCGTGGAATTAGACACCGAGGCATTGGTAGGGGCTTCTTGGGGCTCTGACGCAGTAGTCTGGATGCAGTCCTGGCAGCGCGTTACGTGCTGCCACTGGGGAGAGCGGTCCTGCAGGCTGTACAGAATGCATAATAGCAGTCCTGCCTGGTTCTCTTGGACCTTGAGCCCGGCATAGTGCACAGAGTGCAGAAGGGCTGGTTGCAAAGGACCTTACAGGGGTAGAGAAACCTATAGAGGAGCCTTATAGGTAATATGGATTCACAGCCTGAGTAAAACAACGCAGCTGTGATCTTACCCCACCAGTATGCCCCTAGGTCCAGCGCCGAAGATCCACAGTCTTGTGCTGGCCTGGGCCTGGGAGACTGGCTGGCCTGGTCCTGCTGACAGGGAGATGCAGGGTTAATCCTTGCTGCAGTAGAAATGGCCGCCGAGAAGAGGCAGGGGGAGAAAAAGGCGGCAAAGCTGTGTAAAAACGCGCCCTTTCTGTCTCGATCCGCCCCCTCTATGACACTGTAGTGTCATAGGTCATCCGGGGGGCGGAGAGGAGGCGGTGGCTTCAGTTAGGCCGAAGCCGGGGCCTAAATTAGATGCCTGATGCCCAGAAGGGCTCCAGGCCGGCGCAAAAGTCCGGGAGGGGGTCGGATCTGAACCGGACCCCCCGGATTTAAAAGCAGGATAGCGGTGGGGCTGTAAGCGGATGGGGGGCCCGGTGAGGGGTCCCCCTGAGGCAGTATAGAGCTGGTGCTGCCAGAGACAGGGGCGCAGGGAGCCCTGTGTCTGTATTGTGCCATGCCTGCCCTCCCCCCGGCCCCAACAGGAGCCCGCAGCTGGGCTGGGGTCCCTGGATGCAGGCGCAGAATGCTGGCCCATTGCTGGGAGCTGTAGAATGCTGCCTGTACAGGCCCTACCTGAGGCGTCTCAACCTAATACCCCCAGAGGGGGATTAGGGAGGGTGCTGTGTGACCATCCGGGGGCTTTATCCTCGCCTCGACCTCAACCCAGAAACCAAAAGGAATTGGGGAAGGGGGGGGGGGGGTCTCAACTTTGAACCAGCATCCGAGGGACTGGGGAAGGAGCAACATGGGGAATAGCCATCTCTACTTCAACCGGGCACCCCGTGATAGGGGACCGAGGAAGGAGCAATGCTGGGAGTCTCACAGGAGACCCACTTTTCTTCATCTGTAATCCGTCACAAAAAAACGTAGTAAAAAAATCTTAGGGGTGCCTCCTATGCGACACTAAGCAAAAACTGGAGAAGGCTGATGCCGTCCAGGGGTGTATACTGCAGAGGAGGAGCCACAGTTAATCTTTTTCAGATTATGCATAGTGTCGCCTCCTACTGGACAGCAGCATAACACCCATGGTCCTGTGTCCCCCAATGAGGCGACAGAGTAAATATTCTTTAAAAAAAAAAAAAAAACTAAATCATTTTAAAAGTTATATACAAATTTTAAAAATGTATATATTTATTATATATACGTACACACTACTCACAAAAAGTTAGGGATACATGGCTTTTGAGTGAAATTTATGAAAATGTAAAATGTTTGCGCCAAAGTGAGTGCCATACTCGAGTATAAGCCAACCCGAGTATAAGCCGACCCCCTAATGTTGCCACAAAAAACTGGGAAAACGTAATGACTCGAGTATAAGCCTAGGGTGGGAAATGCGCCAGCTACCGGTAAATGTCAAAAGTAAAAATAGATACCAATAAAAGTAAAATTAATTGAGACATCAGTAGGTTAAGCGTTTTTGAATATCCATATTGAATCAGGAGCCCCATATAGTTTATGATGGCCCCATAAGATGCTCCATATAATCCTGCATAAAGGTTAATAATGGCCCTATAAGATGCTCCAGACACATTTGCCCCATATAATGCTGCACAAATAATGATTATAGCCCTATAACATGCTCCATAAAGATATTTGCCCCATATAGTGCTGCACAAACCTTGATTATGGCCCCTTACAGACACTTGCCAATATAGTGCTGCACAAACGTTATGGCCCCATAAGACGCTCCATACAGACACTTGCCCCATTTGCTGTTGCTGCAATAAAAAAAAAATCACATACTCACCTCTCCGTCGCTCAGGCCCCCGGCACTTTCAATATTCACCTGCTCCTTGTTCCAGTGCCGCTCCATCTTCAGGCAGAGGGCACGCACTAACCATGTCACCGCGCCCTCTGACCTGAGCGTCACTGCAGAAGACGCTGAAGATGGAGCGGCGCCGGAACAAGGAGCATGTGACTATTGCACAGCGCTGCGCTCCTCTCCCCGTTATACTCACCTGCTCCTGGCGCGGTGCAGTCCCTGGTTCCCCGGCAGCTTCTTCCTGTACTGAACAGTCACCGTTACCGCTCATTACAGTAATGAATATGCGGCTCCACCCCTATGAGAGGTGGAGTGTCATATTCATTACTGTAATGAGCAGTACCATGTGACCGCTCAGTACAAGAAGCTGGGGCGCCAGGGACCACGCCAGGAGCAGGTGAGTATAATTAGACAGTCCCCTCTCCCCTGCCGACCCCTGGGTGTGACTCGAGTATAAGCCGAGAGGGGGACTTTCAGTCCCAAAAAATGGGCTGAAAGTCTCGGCTTATACTCGAGTATATACGGTATTTTATCATGAAAGTAGGGCATTTAAATAGAAGAATGCAATGGTGATTTTCTCAATTTATTGAAACAAAAGCCAACAGTGGTGCGTATACCCTTAAAAATGTAATTGTCTCAACTTGTCATGTGGCCTTAAACATCAATTACAGCTTGACAACGATGTCTCGTGCTGTTCACAAGTGGAATTGTTATTTGCGGAGGTATGGCATCATAGTTTTCTGAAGGGCAGCCCTCGGGTCATTGATGTTCTAGGGTACAGTTACGAGCCTCTACATGGCGACTCAGCTGATCCCACAGGTTTTCTATGGGATTCAAGTCTGGAGAAAGTGCAGGCCACTCCATCTGAGGTCTCCCAGTCTCCAGCAGCCGTTGCCAAATGATGCGACCTTGACGAGCTGGAGCATTGTCATCCATGAAGATGAAATTAGGCCTGTGTCCATGCAAAGGCACACAGACTGGATTAATGATGTTATTCAAGTAGTAGGGGCTTGTCGCAAAGTGTAGGGCAATTCTATAATGACCAGACACCTGCCCACAATACCACGAAAAGGCTCGTCTGGTGGCAATGACCGATGCATACGCTCTCTTTGACCTCTTAAAAAGCGTTGGCAGCCATCATTTCTGCTCAGCGTGAATCAACTTTCATCAGTGAACAGCACTGAGGCCACTGGTCACTCGTTCAGCATGGATGACGCCTGTGCCTGGTGGTGTGGTCAGGTACAATTGCAGGTTGTCTAGCACGCAGACCACGCTGATGTAAACCGTTTCGGATGGTATGGCGTGACACTTGAATGCCAAACAACTCCAGGCACATTTAAGGGAAGTGAGAAGCACTGTTCCAAAGAGAATGGTTCACAGAGAAGCGGTCATCAGTGTAGTACGTGGCCAAAGGACATCCACTTCTCTGCCTTTCTGTGACTCTTCCAATCTCTGTTGTCACCTGCTGTTGACACTTATGCTAAGTGGCCTCTTCCCTCTGAGAGCATCCTGCTTGAAGCAGCACAATGGCGAAGTACTGTTAATCAATTGTTAGGTGTCATCTTGGTCTTATATGTGAAGAGCGTTCTGATGAGGACTGTTTAATATCAGCTCTTATTGAACCCTGAACTTTATCGGGCAATTCATGGATCAACCACCAAATGTGAATTTTGCCATTAAGCTCTTTGTTAGAGAACAGCAAGTTCAGCAAAAAGTACTGAAACAGTTGTACATGTATAATCAAAAGTTAGAGAAGGTCACATTAAGTTCACCTGAAAAGGTTAGAGGGCATTTTAAGATCATCCTGAATTTTCACCCAAAAGCCACATCTTCCTAACTTTGACTTTTTTTTTCCCTTCAACAAATGTAGCCTTAAAGAATCCACCAGACAAGATAATCCTACATTATTTATTAGCTGTACAGTAGTACATTCGCATTTGAAAAAAATCCTACTTTTTTGCCCATCACAATATTTTAACAATGATCAATGTTGGCCTTTTAAAATAATGAAAATAGCACAGGACAGAAATTGATAAAAAATAATTATGAAAATCCAAGAGGAAAAAAAAAAAACAGATTCAGACTTTTCAAAATCTAAACTGATCGCTATTGAAAAGCAGCACATATAGGGGAAAATTAAGTTACAGGCAGAAGGAATGGAGTCTCTTACGAGTATATATATAGTATGTACGAGTCCTATGTGAACGTAAAGTATATAAAATAGTCTAAAAGAAATGGGTGTCATAATGCTTACCATATACATTATTAAACTTCTGGTCGGATGGAGAGGGAGTGGGAAAAAAAAAAAAAAGAAAACACTACAACATTTGGAATTTGACGGTACTGGATTTGCAAATAGTAGTATCCATGAACGCTTATGTATATTTATTTTTCCCATGTCAGAAATTAAAATTGATCTGACTACAGTTTTCCACAGATTTAAACTTCTTGATAGAAAAAGATTAAATGTAAAAAAGTTATTTACAGAATCAAGTGTAGCACAACAAAGCCAAAGTCTGGAAAAGAAAGTCAAAATAAACATTTAAGCATGCTGTATATATATATATTTATACTAATGATGGACATCCATGGTTTGCAATCAGTTGTACTTATTGGAACAATGTTTTCCACCATAATTTTTCTTTTTATAAAAAAAATAAAAAAAAAAAAAAAATAATGTAGGCCTTACCAGAATTCAATGCTCCTGAATGCAAACATAACAGTTTAAGCAAAAGCAATATCTGACAATTTGGCCAGTCCATTTGCAGTTGACATTTGTCTATTTACCATTTAAAATTTGAAAGAATCTGCTAAAAGTACAAGCTATGCAGTTTATGTTTTTTTTTTTTTTTTTTATTGGTGGGGAAAAAAGAAAATTAAAAACCCCTTCTTGTGATCTCAATGCCAATACATAAAAAAATAAAAAATAAATGAGCAACCATGACCAGTAGTCAACTCTTCTTTTCCTCATGAAACCGCTAAAACGCCATCCTCACTACGTACAGCTCACGAGTCCATGACTTCAGGCTTTTCCGACATTGAAGACCACATCCTTTAGTCGGCTGATGTGCATCACCACTTTTCCCATTATGGGTTGTTTTTGTAAAAGTTCTTAAAACTTACCGAAAGCAAAAAATAAAATTAAAAAAGTGAACTAAAATAAAAAATAAAACAATTTCCCATAAAATAGTGAGCCATTTAAACACAGCCCGGGCCAGTTCAATCAGAAGGCAATAAATCTTTCAGTCATCACCGGTCCATCGTGCTAAAGATCATCTCTGCAGTAATATCTCCATTTGGAGCTTCGACAGTAGAAACAATTTGTGGAGCATCTACTACTACTTCTGCCTCCAGGTCAGATTCTTTCTTCACTTGTACTATAATGTCTTCAATTTCTCCCGTACTGTGATCCTCCACTTGAATAATTGTAGGAGCTATAAAGACAATACATTTTAAGAAGTGGTATGAAGATCAGTAAACTGGACTAAGATTATGTTTTTGATAGTGCTTAGACATTTGCAAGAAAACCATCTTCATCCAGTTAGGCAATCAACATTAAAACCTCAATCTTTGGAGACTAAAATTGACTTTGACTTGACTGATCTGCTGGCTAAAGAAAAGAGGCTGGAATACTTATCCCCTTCTTATTAGGCCGGTTTCACACGTCAGTGGCTCCGGTATGTGAGGTGATAGTTTCCTCACGTACCGGAGCCACTGACACACGTAGACACATTGAAATCAATGCATCTGTGCAGATGTCATTGATTTTTTGCGGACCGTGTCTCCGTGTGCCAAACACGAAGACATGTCAGTGTTCGTGGGAGCGCACGTATTACACGGACCCATTAAAGTCAATGGGTCCGTGTAAAACACGTAACGCAGATGGAGGTTTTCCCTGTGAAGTCCGTGTGCCATGCTGGAGACAGCGCTTACAGTAAGCGCTGTCCCCCCAGCATGGTGCTGAAGCCGCCATTCATCCGTTCTCTCCAGCGCTCGCTGGGGAGAAGGGATGAAAAATCTTTTTTTTTTAATTTTTTTTTTTATGTGTTTAAAATAAACTTTAGGGCATCCTCCCCCCTCCTGTGCGCCCGGCCGCCGGCATTAAAATACTCACCCGCCTCCCTCGACGCTTGCTCTCCGCCCTGCAGCTTCTCCTGTATGAGCGGTCACGTGGTGCCGCCCATTACAGTGATGAATATGCGGCTCCACCCCTATGGGAGGTGGAGCCGCATATTCATCATTTTTCATCCCTTCTCCCCAGCGAGCGCTGGAGAACGGATGAATGGCGGCTTCAGCACCATGCTGGGGGGACAGCGCTTACTGTAGCGCTGTCTCTCCTGCACGGTCCGTGTGGTACCCAGGCGGCACACGGCTGCCGCACGTGTGCCACACGGATGGCCTACGTGAGCTCACAGACACGGATAACTCCGGTACCGATTTTTTCCGGTACAAGAATTATCTGGACGTGTGGGACAGGCCTTTGGCACAGTTTGTAGTGGCTTTAAACTACAGATTACACACAACTACTGCAAAAATAAAATCTGCATCAGAGCATCAGTAGAAACCTCCTACTAGTGGCAGCAGAATACCCAATGGTTTCCTGTGTCCCCTAATGAAGCAATAGAGAAATAGGAGTTTTGTTCCTAAAACTAAAGGCTGGTAGAGGTTTTTTTTTATTACACTTCCACCTAACATAATGTGATCACAATAGAACTGAAACGTACTTTGTTTGTTAGCTTTTCCTGGAGGTCTTCCTCTGCGTTTCTTAACCGGTGGGCTTAGAGAGGTTAGGGCCTGTTCTGAGTCGTGATCATGGTCAGCGTCTATTTCAATTGGAAGATCGTCCTCATCATCCTCATCTTCTTCGTCATCCAAATCTGGATCTGCGTTATCCTCTAAAAATTGACAAAATACAACCTCCATCATCAAGAAGTTTGGAAATGAAAGCAGTAAAGAGAGTCTTATTCCCAGACTGATCATTTGGAACTGGGAGAAACCCCAACAATTGCTGTAACTATATGGTGGAAACCAACAGATGATTCGTGTCAATTCCACTGAAGATGGAGCCATATCTCCTGGGAGAGTGTATGGATTCAGACAATTTCTATAGCGGATTCACATTCAGCTTTCGACCCAAAGCCAAAAAAAAAAAAATTAAATTCAATGTTCCAGCAGCCAGACCACCATTTAATTAAACCTTTTGCCTATCACTGACGAAAAAAGTACAAAAGGACAATGATACTTTAAAAGGTAATCAGTTAGGCCAGGACTTGTGCGCCATTTATCCAAATGGTATTTTCTTACCACTATCAGTTGATCCTTCCTTTTTGGAGCGCATCTTTCTTTTGCGGCCACGTTTCCCTTTTTTATGCAATACTTCGCTGTGACCTCCATTCTCTCCATCTGTTCCATCAGGGCCAGTGCAATTATCTGCATGTCTTGACATTGTGTTCTGAAGAAACAAGTTGACAAATAATCATTATTGCATCCACCACACACAAAAAAAAAACAACAAACAACCCAAAAAACTATGCACCGTTTAATTCAAAGGCACAGAAACATGAACACAGAGGATTCAACCCTTCTCATCTCATACAGAGGTTGTAAATATTTGATGTTCAAAGGGATTGTGATGGCATGAATCAAGGAACGCTAGAGGTACATTAGGACATCAGTTTATGCAGTGCTTGTTAGGGGTAAAATGGTTTTGATAGTGGCTGTTATGCAGTATATAAAATAAAGTCCCTGAAAAGTAAAAAATTATACTTTTATTACAGTTGTTTCAGTTTTTTTTTTTATGCAAGACCCGGGCGCACTGGCTAGTAATTTCTGTTCACAACTTTTGCTTATTGGCATAACTTTTTCTTCGGCTAATACAGCTTTATTTTCTTATTTTTTACAAAAGCCGAACTTGTGGATATAATGCCTAGTACAAAAATCCCTTCCACGTGAAGTGCCCATTGCACTCCAACAAGGGGAAAAGGGGGCGAAACTCCCAAATAAATTGGATCCCATCAATAACCAGGAGCATAATGCCCCATAAATGTTCATGACAATAAATTCAGTATAAAAATATATAAGCTTTATTCAAGTAAATACAACATCAGAAAAATAATCGTACAGTACCAAATGATGAGGACAACGTGAAAGACTAAACCGGAAACCAGCCACATGGGAACACACGCTTGTTAGGCTTACCCTCGGCAGCCCCCCGAGGAAGCACAGCACGCGAAACGCGCGTCGGGGCTATCTGCTGGTCACCGACTGCACGGGAGTACACACATGGGTAAGCCTAACAAGCGGCACGCCACTTAGGCGTTTTTAAGGTCACTTGCACTTTATGGGCACTGTTGCAATATGGATGGGTTAAAAAGGGATAGGAAAGAGTAATGTCTTAGGCTAGGTTCACATTGCGTTAGGGCAATCCGTTTAGCGCTAGCGGATTGCGCTAACGCAATGTTTATTTAGGGGCCGCGTTAATGTCCCCGCTCTCGCAGATCCCCGATCTGCGAGAGCGGGGAACGGACCTCGGGCACGCCACGGACGCTGCAAGCAGCGTCCGAGGCGCGCCACAGAAGAACGGCACACCGCTAGCGCGAGCCGAAAAAGGCACGCGCTAGCGATGCGCTGCAGGCGAAATTTACATTGCTGTCAATGGGTGCGCTAACGGACCCGTTGCACAGCGTTAATTGCGACATTTTCGCCGTGCAACGCTGTCCGTTAGCGTGCACACATTAACGCAATGTGAACCTAGCCTTAAAGTTATTGGCCATTGTGCCTCAGACTATTATGCCTCCCCTCCATTAGCGCCTTAGATAATGCCCTGTCTTTTTTCTTGAGACAGTTACTATATTAGCTGCTGATTGGCAGTACCCCTACTCTTTGGGTGTGTGTTCCCATGGGGCTGGTTTTCAGTTTAGTCTTTCACCTTGTCCTCATCATTTGGTACTGTACTATTATTTTTCTGATGTTGTATTTACTTGAATAAAGCTTATATATTTTTATACTGAATTTATTGTCATGAACATTTATGGGGCATTATGCTCCTGGTTATTGATAGGATCCAGCTTTATTTTCTTAGAAGCAAACACCTTACCCTTCGTGTAAAGGTTTTCCCACACTTGGAACAGACAAAAGCAGCGGGAACGAAGCTTGGATCGTGGTATCTCTTGAAATGCATGTCCAGGAGTTGCTTCTGGCGGAAAGTTTTGTCACAATGGCTACAGGCGTAAGGCTTCTCGCCGGTGTGAGTACGTTTATGCATTATCATGTGACGCTCCTGAATAAAATACAAAAAAAAAAAAAAACTCTTAAATTATAGACAGTAGCTCCCCATATAATCACTTTAAAAAAAAAAAATCCATGAAATTGGACTTCAGATTTCGTTTTCTTTTAGTGTATTTGTGTAACTTTTTAAATTCACTTTATTAACCCCTTCAGACTTTATGATGAATATGCACATCATGGAAAGGGTCAGGAGTATATGAGCAGGCTCAGGAGCTGAATTTGCACCGCAAACGACAGAAACCAGCTGTGTTAGAGAGCCATCAGAGGTGTGATAACCCCTTTACTACATGATAGGGTGGGGCTTCATGAGAGATCAGGATTTACCCTATACACTATAAAAAAAACAGACTAATATATATATATATATATATATATATATATACACACACACAAAAAAAACAAACAAAAAAACTGTCACCCCACTTCATTATGTTACCTGTCTGCAGGCATATTCACACTGGTCGCATCTGAATCTTTTTTCGTTTTTATGAGACTTCTGGTGCTGTATGAGGGCATAACGCTCATGGAAGACTGTATCGCAATAGCGGCACTTCTTGCCTTGCTCGATGAAGGAATGCTGTTTACGTAGATGGACACCTTAAGAAGAAAAAAAAATAAAAATAAACCTAAAGTGTTACTGGCTTGCCTATAACTCCATTTGTCAGTCTCTTCTGTGCTTTAGCTAAAGATCATTGCATAGCAAGTCTATAACAGGGTTTGCAGACACGTCCCTTACTTCTGTAGGGCTTGTACCCAGCGTGTAACTTACCCAAATCACTTTTCCTTGCAATAACTGTATCGCAGTGTGGACAGTGGAACTTAGCGACATTCTCTGTATGCTTCTGTAATATGTGCATTTTCATAGTGCCACTTTGGGTAAAACGTGCGTGGCAAATATAGCATTCATATGGCTTTTCACCTAGAAGAAATTGAAGAATTTGCAGATTACCAGCAGAAAACAGAGGAAGTAAGATACTGATCATCTCTAGTCTGTTGTGACCGTATATTAATTTATTGTATTTTCTAATACAGATTCTCCATGTCAGTCTATTAAGCTTATAGTGTCCAGAATGCAAACTATAGACTTGTTTAATTACAGGCAGTGAAAGGATTTTTTTTTTTTTTTCAATGAGCAGCTTATTAAAAAACTGCAATCACTTTTCAGTAGAGCCCTTATCACAGGTAGAAATATAATGAAGCACAAAACACCCGAAATCCACTGACAACAGGAGACAACGGTCACAGCTCTCTTCCATTACTGTACAGGACACAGACCATGTCTAAAAAATGCTATTAACCCCTTTCTGTCATCGGACATACTATTCCGTCCATGTGGGGTGGGCCCTAATTCCCAAGGACGGAATAGTAAGTTCAGCGCGATGAGCCTCGCTCACGGGGGGAGCGCGCCCAAGTGTCAGCTGACTATCGCAGATGACATCCGGCACTATGTGCCAGGAGCGGTCACGGACCGCCCCCGGCACACTGCGATCAAACATGATCGCAGTGTGACGGCGGTATAGGGAAGCATCGCTCAGGGAGGGGGCTCCCTGCGGGCTTCCCTGAGACGATCGGTACAAGGCGATGTGCTCACCTTGTACCGAGCGTCTCCTCCCTGCAGTCCCCAAATCCAAAAAGGCCGCGGGGCTGCATCCGGGTCATGCAGGGAGGTGGCTTCACAGCGCCTGCTCAGAGCAGGCGCCGGGAAGCCTCCCTGCTGTGCTGTGTGATCGCCGATCTGACACAGTGCACAGCAAAGTGTCAGATCGGCGACCTGTCACTTTACTGTGATGTCCCCCCCTGGGGCAAAGTAAAAATGTAAAAAAAAAAAAAAAAAAATTTACATGTGTAAAAAAAAATAAAAAAATTCCTAAATAAATTAAAAAAAAATATTGTTCCAATAAATACATTCCTTTAGCAAAATAAAAAAACAATAAAAGTACACATATTTAGTATCGCCGCATCCGTAACGACCCGACCTATAAAAAAACTGTCCCACTAGTTAACCCCTTCAGTGATCACTAAAAAAAACACACACACAAAAAAAAAAAAAACAAGGCAAGAAACAACGCTTTATTATCATACAGCCGAACAAAAAGTGGAATAACATGCGATCAAAAAGACAGAAATAAATAACCATGGTACCGCTGAAAGAGTCATCTTGTCCCGCAAAAAACGAGCCGCCATACAGCATCATCAGCGAAAAAATAAAAAAGTTATAGTCCTCAGAATAAAGCGATGCAAATCTAATTATTTTTTCTGTAAAATAGTTTTTATCGTATAAAAGCACCAAAACATAAAAATGATATAAATGAGGTATCGCTGTAATCGTACTGACCCGAAGAATAAAACTGCTTTATCCATTTTACCACACGCGGAACGGTATATAACACTGGCGGTATTATGTGAGATCTATATGACGGTATTATGTGTGCTCTATATGGCGGTATTACGTATGTTTTATATGGCGGTATGTGAGAACACTGGCGGTATTATGTGAGATCTATATGACGGTATTATGTGTGCTCTATATGGCGGTATTATGTGTGTTTTATATGGCGGTATGTGAGAACACTGGCGGTATTATGTGAGATCTATATGGCGGTATTATGCGTGCTCTATATGGCGGTATTATGTGAGATCTATATGTCGGTATTATGTGAGAATACTATGGCGTCGTTATTTGCAATCTATATGATGGTATTATGTGAGAACTATAGGACAGTATTATGTGTGCTCTATATGGCGGTATTGTCTGCTCTATATGGCGGTATTGTCTGCTCTATATGGCGGTATTGTGGTATGTGAGAACACTGGCGGTATTATGTGAGATCTATATGACGGTATTATGTGTGCTCTATATGGCGGTACTGTGGTATGTGAGAACACTGGCGGTATTATGTGAGATCTATATGACGGTATTATGTGAGATCTATATGGCGGTATTATGTGAGAACACTATGGCGTCGTTATTTGCAATCTATATGATGGTATTATGTGAGAACTATAGGACAGTATTATGTGAGAACTATAGGACAGTATTATGTGAGAACTATAGGACAGTATTATGTGTGTTATATATGGCTGTATTATGTGAGAACACTATGGCAGTATTATCTTCATAAAGGGGACCCATTCTAGGGTGGTCCTGGCTGAGCAGCTGCACACGGGTCTGGGGTAATAGAGGCGGCAGTAGTCAGGGGAAGGCTGGTGAGGTAGCTGAAGAGAGGGGGTCTCATGTTTATCGTTACTATATGGCTACATTTCTTTCCCAGCGTCACCCCGGACTGCGCCTGTCGCCTCGCTTTCACACATCGCCAGGACAGGATGGAGAAGACAGGATCTGAGGAGGGGAATGGGGTCTTTGCATGCAAAGTCTGGATCAGAACAGGCCATCAATCCACAGAAATGTTTCCTGGATTTCTGTGGCGCAGACAAGCAGACGGACCATCCATGTGTATAAAAGACAGCGCTCTATGTACAATCCCTGGCCGCTCCGCGCACTGAATATGGTGCTTCCATACACCAGCACCCTGCTCTCCTGAAATACTCCATGCTGCTGTCACCCTGCTCCCTCCACCATATATCTCCCAGAATCCTTGCTGCCTGCCATCCTTGGGGACTGTCTACTTGTCAGTATAAGGCTGCCGTCACACTATCAGAATTTGGTCAGTATTTTACCTCAGTATTTTTAAGTCAAAATCAGGAGTGGGTGATAAATGCAGAAGTGGTGCATATGTTTCTATTATACTTTTCCTCTGATTGTCCCACTCCTGGTTTTGGCTTACAAATACTGAGGTAAAATACTGACCAAATACTGATAGTGTGACGGCAGCCTTACTCTGCAGTCACCAACAAAATGGCTGCTCACTGGGTTCCTGAATCTCATCCTCTCTTATCCCTTAGCAGACACCCAGAAGGGAAGGAGAGGAGACATCACACACGTCAGCAGACTCCGCCCATATTTACTGCAGTGCAGTAATGTGAGCTAGTTGTACACTAGGTTTTTCTGAAATTTCAGCAGCTGCTCTCCCTAGTGTTTAAAAGTGGAAATTCCAAAACTTTTCAAATTATTTTTCAGATTTTACTAAATTATAAACAAATGATAATATTTTTTAAGAAAATGTAAACATTAATTCTTTACATTTTTAGAATTGCTGTAAAAAATTTTTTTTTATGGCACCTTCCCTTTAAGTCTAGTTTTTCCATGTACAAACAGCTGCATAAAGCGTACGCTTTGAACTTGAGGCGATGGTGTGTGGAACTTACCTGAATGAGTTCTCATGTGTCGCTTCAGTTTGTATGTGTCTCTGCTGGCATAACTGCACAAACTGCACTGAAAAGGACGCTCCCCGGTATGAGAACGAATGTGTCTCTTCAACTTGCTTACCTGATCAACAGAAAAAGGTCAAATTTTTAATAGTAGTTAAAGTCTTAGTGACTCTCTAAGGTTTGGTGGAAAACACCTTTTTGTATAGCAAATCGCAGGAGTGGATTTAAAGGGAACCTGTCAGCAGGACTGTGCCGAGTAACTTACAGACTGTCAGGTTGGCGCCATTATACTGATTAAAATGATACCTTGGTTGATGAAATCAGTCTTGTGGTTGTTTAATCTTTATTTTCAGTTTATGATATCTCGTGTTCCAGGGCGGCCTGTGGGGTGGGGGTGAGATCGTTGTGGTGCTCTGCTTAGCTATTCATCTGTATGGCTTTTGAAAGGTCACTGGTCCCTCAGTGGCCTGCCTTCTATTTTACATAATGAATATTCTATATATTAAGAAAAAAAAACAAACAAAAAACCAGCAGGCAGGTGCCTGCGCTACAGCATGATCGCATGTAAAATGTGCATATATTTCAGTTAATTGGTGCAATAAATAATTTAAAAAAAAAAAAGCCTCCTCCAAGATTATACCGCCTGTGCAGTAGCAGCTATTGGCGATTGCCGATAGATGCCACTGCACAAGCGATGATATCTCGCTAGAGAAAGAAAAAAAATAGCCTCCGCAACGACTGCGCCGCCGGCACCTGCGCAGTATCATCTGTCAGATCGCCGATAGATGCTACTGCACAGGAGGGGATTGAGTCATCATAGTGGAGACAATAAGATGGTGCCGTAACCGAAAGCTGCTACTGCGCAGGCAGCGTCATCTTGGAGGAGTTTATTTTTTTTTCCTGTAAATTTATAGCACCAGTGAACTGAATTATATGCACATTTTACATGCGATCATGCTGTAGCGCAGGGGCGCCGCGATCAAGCTGTAGCGCAGGGGTGCCGCGATCAAGCTGTAGCGCAGGGGCGCCGCGATCATGCTGTAGCGCAGAAGTGAAAGTGTTTTTTTTCTCCAATATACAGAATATTCATTATGTAAAATAGGGCAAAGGTTACTAGGGATCAGTAACCTGTCAGAAGCAACACAGATGAATAGCTAATCAGAGCACCACATGAAGTTCTTTTCGAATGATGATTGCCAACAAATGTTAGTAATCATTCAAAACACCTATCAAGCACGGTGGGGTTTTTTTTGGCCAGTGATCTGCACTAGTTAAGGTTGATTTCAAACTTGCGTTTGACTGGTCTGCGTATGGCTGCGTACATCCTCCCTTAAGCTTCGCCTGCCTACTTCCGCATGCATCCTGCGTGCCTATCTTTAACATTAGGTTCGCAAGGACATGCGTTGTATGTGGATGAGTCCGCATGTGGCATTTTGACATTCCCGTGCGGTCGGCGGGCATGTCAAAACGCCGCATACAACGCATGCCCTTGCGTACCCAATGTTAACCCCTTAGTGACGGAGCCAAATTTTTGAAATCTCACCAGTGTCACTCTATGTGGTAATAACTCTGCAACGCTTCAACAAATCCCAGTGATTTTGACATTGTTTTTTCGTGAAACATTGTACTTTATGATAAATGGTAAATTTAGGTCAATATGTTGTGTGTTTATTTATAAAAAATATCAAAAATTTGAGAAAAATGTTAAAAAATTAGCAATTTTCTAAATTTGAATGATTATCCCTTTAATCCAGATGGTCATACCACAGCAAACAATTAATAATAAACAACATTTCCCACATGTCGGCTTTACATCAGCACCATTTGTAAAATGTTATTTTATTTTGGTAGCATTTTAGGAGGTTTAAAAATGTAGCAGCAGTTTTTCATTTTTTTCAAGGAAACTTACAAAATTTTTTTTTTTAGGGACCGATCCATGTTTGAAGTGACTTTAGGGGTCCCATATATTGAGAAACCCCCAAACATGATACCATTTTAAAAACAGCACCCCTAGACATATTGAAAACTGCTGTCAGGTAGTTTATTAACCCTTCAGGTGCTTTACAGGAATTAATGCAAAGTGCTATGAGAGAAATGAAAATGTGTATTTTTACCACCTAAATGCCTCTAACTTCTGAACAGATTACTAGAGCCGTCAGACTCTAAGGCCGCTATTTGGTCATGAATTGCCATGGCAAACATCAGGACCACAAAATCATGATCTGAGGGCACCAGTTTGGATAAAGAGGAAGCCCCCGCACTCTGTTAACCATTTATACTGATGTAGTCACGATTGACAGCAGCATCTAAGGGGTTAAACAGATTTGGATGGTGCAAACACTGATCGTGGCTGATGCAGCAAGTTGTCAGCTATAGTGTACAGCCGACAGCTGCTGGATTGTCACCTTTATGGGGAGGCTATTCTCTTATATCTCAGGTCAGTTAAAAGACGTATTGGCGGTCATTAAGGGGTTAAAGATAGGTGTGCGGGACACATGCGAAAGTAGGCGGAGCTTAAGGGAGGGGATGTACACAGCCATACGCAGACCAGCCAAATGCAAGTGTGTAACCAGCCTTTGTCACTGGCTGGAAAACAGTCAATAATGGCTGATGTCTGTCATATTTGCAGGCATCAACAAATGATTGTTCATCAGCCCATTTTCATCTAATTATGTAAAATTTCATAATTTGCCATCCATTACACACTTTAAAGCCATCTCTGACAATTACTTTGAAGTTCTAAATTAGCAGTGAAAAAAAAGAAAATTAAATACAGTCGTGGCCAAAAGATTTGAAGCTGACAATTTTTAAATTTTCACAAATTTTGCTCCTTCAGCAAACATAGAAACATCTGCCTAAAAGATCTAAAACCACTGATGTACAATAAGCTTTTAATAAGTTTTTAAAATTTTGACAAATACATCAAGACTATTTACAATGTTGTCCCTTATTTCTCCAGACTTTTCGCCCTGGCAGCTCGATATCAGCTTCTGGGCTAAATCGTGACTGATGCCCCAATCTTGTCTGATGAGTGCTTGGAGATTTTCACAATTTCTGCCTTTTTGTTTATCCGCCGGCATTTTAAGGTTTGAATACAGGTTCTCTATAAGCTTGAGATCTGGGGAGTTCTCTGGCCTAGAACCCAAAATGTTAATGTTTCCTTCACAGAGACAACAAATTACCACTTTTCCCCTGTGACATGGTCTCCATCATGTAGGAAAATGCATTGTTCATCACCGCTTTGCTCCTGGATCGCCTTAAGAAATTGCTCTTAGAGGAAGTTTAGATCTCATGCTTTGTGGCCGGGTTCTTAACACAATTAACTGAGCCCCCTCTGTGGATGAAAAGCCCCCACACACGAATGGGCTGAGGATACATGACTGTTGCCATGGCGGAGGGCTCACAGAAGTGCCTTGGCCTTGTTAATACTTTCTCCAGAGAAAACTTGAAATGAAGTAAGCAAGTCATTTTGTGGTAGGGTTAAATTTCAGTGTATTTTTTTCCATTAAAGGGGTTGTCCACTACTAGGACAACGCCATTCTTTATCTAAATGTTTAGCCCATGTAAAATAAAGCCTATACTCGCCTCCTTTGTCGATGCCGTTCCAGCGGTGTCAGCACTTGCTGTCCTGGGGGTCTCGTTCAGTTGTTATAAACACATCTTAGTAGTGGACAACCCCTTTAAGTTAATTTTCATAGCAAGAAAGGACTTTGCATTATCTCTAAGACTGTGTTGAAGGGTGAAAAATAATGGAAATTGCTACTAGAAGATCTGAAGTAGTAAACTTTGTGAAAAATTTAAAATTTGTCGGTCTCAATTTTTGGCAACTAATGGACTATGTAAAAGATAAATCCACAGTTTCACTTACCTCAACACTGGCATAATCGCACATGGAACATTTAAAAGGTTTCTCATGAGTATGTTTGTAACGGCGATGTCTGACCAACTCGCCACTTGTCACGAAGGCCATGTCACAGTCTGGACACTTATGAGGCCGAGTACCTAGTAATAAATGAGCAGATAAGCAACATTATAGGACATCACCAAAAAGCTGTACTGAACAGGAGATTTTACACAAGTACAGCATTAACAATCTTGGAAATTAGATATCTTAACACAATTCAATTTATGACGTTTATGCCAATAAATCTACCCTTTCTTTATTCTGATATACAATATAACAGTAAAGAAAAACTGATGATTAAAGCCAACCTGTATGAGTGTTAAGATGGTTCCTAAGCAAGGTAACCGTTCTAAATGCCCGACCACATAGATGGCATTTGTGAGGTCGTTCGTCGGTATGACTCTTCATATGGCGATCGAGGTTTGAACGTCTTGGACAAGTATAACTACAAAGTTCGCACTGAAAAGTTTTCTTTACACCTGAAAGAAAAAAAAATACAAGTAAGTCGAAAGCTTATCTGCCAGACGTAGGGCATTAAAGGACGTCTCAGCACGTAAGGGACTTTCAAACACATTACTTTTGCACTGGGAGGCGAGTGGTGCTGATGCGGCACACACAACGACAAGTATTATGGCACTGCTCACTTCCGCATCGGGAGTGCACGATACCCGAGGATTGCGCACGTGTCATGGCAGGTACGTGCAGATCATCACTGCTTCTGACCTTGCACCGCGGGATCGAGTGGCGTCTGTCAACTCCACGGGTGTCATATAGCAGGTTGGGCAGAACTAAGCCTAATGTGTAACCTTTATGCCGACAGGTATGATATAATGCCACACAGAAGTATTTTAGTGTACTATATCAGTGATTCACTTTTACATGTTAGACATTTTATTTAAAATATAACGTCAGTATTGTGCCAATTTTTCAGTGAACAACAAAGTTCAAGGCACATTGCCTGAATTGCGGTTCCTTCCCCCATCCACCCCCCAAAAAAGTTGGATTACTGCACCTTTCTTTTTAATTTTTGTTGGTTTAGGGGGCTTCATATTTCCGACTACTTTTTCTGCGTTCACTTCAGACAGCAATCCTTCCTGCTGTTCCTCTTCAAAGTCGTAAACTGAAACGTCAACGTCCTTCCCTTCCTCTGTGTAGCGCAGTTTACTTTTCTTAATTTTCTTTATTTTTTTGATGGGTGGTGCGTAATCGGGATCTTTTTGCCATGGCGATTCATCTGGTGACTGAAGCTCGGTTTGCTCTAATGTTTCCACTTCACCATTTGCTCCAACCTTAACAACTTGGAAACCCTCTGGCAGAGGCAATGTGTGACAGATCATGGGTTCTCCTGTCAGAACATCTTTGACCACCTCATTGTCGTACGCTGCGTGAAGCTCACCCACTGAGGTAGCCGTAACGGGAACCGCTACCGGCACCTGAACAAGCTGGAGTTCTCCTAAATTAATTGGCTGTTCCTCCATATTTACAACTTGCAAGGTTATAATTTGTGTATCATCCACTGTAGAATCACCCTCTTGGGGGACTACACCCTCCATGTCTTCAGTCTTCATCTGTAGTATGGTAGAGTCAAGCTGCTCCATCATAACCATCTGAACGTTGCTGCCGACATCGCTGGACATGTCGCTCACGTCTGTCTGACTCTGGACAAGAACACAACCATCTTCGTCTGCGCCTCCCTCTCTGCGTCTCTGATAAGTCTTTGTTTCTTTTCTTTTCAGGAACGACTCAGAATCTTCCACAATGGCTTCTGCCATCTCGCCTTCCATTTTTAAAAACTAGAAGAAATAAAGATGCGAATGTAAAATATATAATTGTATAATGCAAATTCAAAACATAACATTTTTAAAGTCTTAGGCTATGTGCAGACGTTCAGGAATTCTTGCAGAAAATTCCTGAGAAAAACCTTTAGAATTGAGAGTCCTCAGTGGTTGATACCTTTTAATGTATTTTGAGAGTCCTCAGTGGTTATTTTTCTATCTACTGGCTAACACGGTACCAAGATATATTTCTTTCCTGTGAGAAAAACCTGAAATTTTCTGCAAGAAATCTGCCTGCGTTTTTTTGCACGTTTTTGGTGCGTTTTTTTCCAGACATTTCCCAATGCATTTGATAGTGGGAAATCCGCAAAAAAAAAAAAAAAAAAAAAGCAAAATTAATGAACATGCTGCGTTTTTTACCGCGATGCATCGTGTGCACAAAACATGCGGAATTCATTCTAAATGATGGGATGCATATTGTATGCTGTTTTTTTGCGGTTTTTAGCGTTTTTATTGGGAAAAAAAAAAACCGCGAAAAATCAGCAACGTGTGCACACAGCCTTAAAGGGGATTTCCAGTTCCAGAAAACTAGTCTGTGGCTATAGTATTTTTTATTTTTACCCATTGTACTTTTTTTTTTCGTCTTATAAACATTTTTAACTGATCGCAGGGCATGTTTACACAGAGCAATAATCAGGAATAGGTCTTCATATTAACTTTTTTTTTTTTTCCTAAGGCTTTATACCATTGCTCAATTGTGTAATTGTGGCTTCGATTTGACAGTGTCGGTCCCCTTGACCCTTCCCCACTCACAGGATAAACCATGGGCGATTGTAAGGAGAAGCCTTTGCCCGTGGTTTGGGCAGCATGAACCTCCTGAAAGTCTCCCTTTAGCTGAATGAGGCTAAAATGCAATGCCATCTAAATATCAAAAGTAAAGAACCCCTTCAATAAGTGCACACACAAAAAATGAAACTGTTGTAAAAACAAAAAAATAAATAATGGACATTCCACAAGCTATTAATAAAACCAGGAATCCATGATTTACTTGAAGACGCTGCAATTGTTAGAAGGGAAATGTGTGGAGTCTTCAGCTGCAAAACTAGATACTTGCAGACCACCAGCCTCTAATAATAAATCCTCCTCATATTGGAGGAAGCTGATGGACTGGTCCGGTCACATTCTCCTCCATCAGCAACAGTTTAATGGACATAAGTGCTGCTCAGTTTGTGAGAAAAGCTGCACTAACGGGAGAGAGAAATTGGCCAACCCCTTTAACCCCTTCACCCCAAAGCCTGTTTTCACCTAAGTGACAGGGCCAAGTTTTACAATTCTGACCACTGTCACTTTATGAGGTCATAACTCTGAAACGCTTCAACGGATCCTGGCGATTCTGAGAATGTTTTCTCGTGACATATTGTACTTTATGATAGTGGTAAAACTTCTTCGATATGACTTGCATTTATTTGTGAAAAAAACAGAAATTTGTCGAAAATTTAGCAATTTTCAAATTTTCCGTTTTTATGCCCTTAAATTAGAGAGTTATATCACATAATATAGTTAATAAACAACATTTCCCACATGTCTGCTTTACATCAGCACAATTTTGGAAACAATTTTTTTTTGTTAGGGAGTTATAAGGGTTAAAAGTTGACCAGCGATTTCTCATTTTTGCAACAAAATTTGCAAAACCATTTTTTTTACGGACCACCTCACACTTGAAGTGACTTTGAGGGGTCTATATGAAAGAAAATGCCCAAAAGTGACACCATTCTAAAAACTGCACCCCTCAAGGTACTCAAAACCACATTCAAAAAGTTTATTAACCCTTCAGGTGGTTCACAGGAATTTTTGGAATGTTTTAAAAAAATTGAACATTTAACTTTTTTTTTTTCACAATTTTTTTTTACTTCAGATCCAATTTGTTTTATTTTACCAAGGGTAACAGGAGAAATTGGACCAAAAAAGTTGTTGTACAATTTGTCCTGAGTACGCCGATACCCCACATGTTGGGGTAAACCATTGATTGGGCACATGGCAGAGCTCGGAAGGGAAGGAGCGCCATTTGACTTTTCAATGCAAAATTGGCTGGAATTGAGATCGGAACCCATGTCGTGTTTGGAGAGCCCCTGACGTGCCTAAACAGTGGAAACCCCCACAAGTGACAGCATTTTGGAAAGAACACCCCCTAAGGAACTTATCTAGATGTGTGGTGAGCACTTTTAACCCCCAATTGTTTCACTAAAGTTTAGAATGTAGCGCTGTGAAAATTAAAAAAAATCATTTTTTCTTTCCACAAAATGATGTTTTAGCCCGCAATTTTTTTTTTCCCAAGGGTAACAGGAGAAATTGGACCACAAAAGTTATTGTCCAATTTGTCCTGAGTACGCCGATACCCCATACATTGGGGGGAACCACTGTTTGGGCGCACGGCAGAGCTCGGAAGGGAAGGAGCGCCGTTTGAAATGCAGACTTAGATGGATTGGTCTGCAGGTGTCATTTGCAGAGCCCCTGATGTACCTAAACAGTAGAAACCCCCCACAAGTGACCCCGTATTGGAAACTAGACCCCCATGGAACTTATCTAGATGTGTTGTGAGAACTTTGAACCAACAAGTGTTTCACTACAGTTTATAACGCAGAGCTGCGAAAATAAAAAATATATTTTTTTCCACGAAAATTATATTTTAGCCCCCACGTTTTTATTTTCCCAAGGGTAACAGGACAAATTGGACCCCAAAAGTTGTTGTCCAACTTGTCCTGAGAACGCTGATACCCCATATGTTGGGGGGAACCACTGTTTGGGCGCACAGGAGAACTCGGAAGGGAAGGAGCACTGTTTTAGTTTTTCAAAGCAGAATTGGCTGGAATTGAGATCGGACGCCATGTCGCGTTTGGAGAGCCCCTGATGTGCCTAAAGAGTGAAAACTCCCCAATTCTAACTGAAACCCTAACCCCAACCCTAACCCCAGCCCTAGCGCTACTTTCACACTAGAGTTTTTTTTGCATACGTCGCAATGCGTCGTTTTGGGGAAAAAACGCATCCTGCAAAGTCATCTGCAGGATGCGTTTTTCCCCATAGCCTAACATTAGCGACGTATTGACACGTCGCAAGCGCCGTGCGACGTTGCGTCGTGTTGTGGCGGACCGCCGGCAGCAAAAAACGTTACATGTAACTTTTTTTGTGCCGACGGTCCACCATTTCCGACCGTGCATGCGCGGCTGGAACTCCGCCCCCACCTCCCCGCACCTCACAATGGGGCAGCGGATGCGTGGAAAAACAGCATCCGTTGCCCCCGTTGTGCGGTGCTTGCACAGTATGCGTCGGTATGTCGGGCCGACGCAGCGCGACGGCCCCGTACCGACGCTAGTGTGAAAGTAGCCTAACGGGAAAATGGAAATATATTTTTTAAAATTTTATTATTTTTCCCTAACTAAGGGGGTGATGAAGGGGGATTTGATTTACTTTTATAGCGTTTTTTGGGCGGATTTTTATGGTTGGCAGCCATCACACACTAAAAGACGCTTTTTATTGCAAAAAATAGTTTTTGCATCACCACATTTTGAGAGCTATAATTTTTCCATATTTTGGTCCACAGAGTCATGTGAGATCTTGTTTTTTGCGGGACGAGTTGACGTTTTTATTAGTACCATTTTCGGGTACATGACATTTTTTGATCGCTTTTTATTCCGATTTTTGGGAGGCGGAATGAACAAAAACCAGCAATTCCTGAAATTCTTTTAGGGGGGGCGTTTATACCGTTCCGCGTTTGGTAAAAAGGATAAAGCAGTTTTATTCTTCGGGTCAGTACGATTACAGCGATACCTCATTTATGTAATTTTTTTATGTTTTGGCGCTTTTACACAATAAAAACTATTTTATATAAAAAAATAATTGTTTTTGCATCGCTGTATTCTGAGAGCTATAACTTTTTTATTTTTCTGCTGATTATGCTGTATGGTTGCTTTTTTTTTGCGGGACAAGATGATGTTTTCAGTGGTACCATGGTTATTTATATCCGTCTTTTTGATCGCGTGTTATTCCACTTTTTGTTTGGCGGTATGGGAATAAAGCGTTGTTTTTTGCCTTGTTTTTTTTTTTTTTACGGTGTTCACTGAAGGGGTTAACTAGTGATATAGTTTTATATGTGGGGTCGTTACGGACGCGGCGATACTAAATATGTGTACTTTTATTGTGTGATTTTTTTTATTTAGATAAAGAAATGTATTTATGGGAATATTTATATTTATTTTTTTTTCTTTATTTAGGAATTTTTTTTTTTTTTTTACACACATGTGGAATTTTTTTTTTTTTACTTTGTCCCAGGAGGGGACATCACAGATCGGTGATCTGACAGTGTGCACAGCACTCTGTCAGATCACCGATGTGACAGGCACATTGCAGAGGCTTGCCGGCGCCTGCTATGAGGAATATGCCGGCAAGCAGGGTCATCTCATGACCCGGAAGGAGTCCCGCAGCCATCTTGGATCCGGGGACTCCTTCCAGGTCACCGGAGCAGCGCGATCTCATCGCGTTGCTCCGGTGGGAGAGCGCAGGGAGCCCCCGTCCCTGCGCGATCCCCCTCTATGCCGCTGTCACTATTGACAGCGGCATCAGAGGGCTTAAATGCCCGCGATCGGCGGGTGGGCATTGCTGCGGGGTGTCAGCTGTCATATACAGCTGACACCCGCACCCGATCACCACGGCGCTCAGCGTGAGACCGCGGTGATCGGGGCGCCGTACTAGTACGGCGCATGTCAGGAAGGGGTTAAAGAAGATGTCTTGGCATTTTTTCCGCAAATATGCATGTAAATGTGCTTTACATCAAAACACCAATCACTGTCTTCCCTAGTTCCCAGCGCTGCTCCTCTTTTGGCCCACACGCCCGGTAATCAGACTAGACGGCCCTTGTAGAGGGTTTGTGTGTGGCACTGAAGTCAGGGTGTTAATTTATGCCTATGGAGCCTTGTTTGGACTATGAAGAGTGATTCTGTCTCTGATTATATATATATATATATATATATATATATATATATATATATATATATATATATATATATATATATATATATATATATATATATAATTTATTTTCTTGGCTTTTCTGTGTACACCTCATCACGGTTATAGATTGCAGATGGAGCTTTTTAGTTGACATGTGACACTGGAGTCGCAATGTCGCTGGGTAGCCTAGAAATAAATGGAAGCTGTCATTTGCACTAAACTGCTGCCACCTTTGTTGGCTCGCCTAACAGTTTTCTACATGGGTCCACACAAGCATCTTATGAACAGACTCATCAGTGGGCCTAGGAACAGTGAGCGAAGCACTTTGCTTAAAAAAAAACTGCAACCGGTGATCAAGATTTTGTTGACAACCAACATCCCTTTTTAACCCCTTTCCAACATCGCGAGTAATAGTACGCCAATGTTGGACACCCTCCCTTTCATGTGGGCTCCGGCGGCGAGTCCACATCTTTTCCAGCACGTCAGCTGTTTTGAACAGCTGACATGTGCCGCTAACAGTTGCGGGAGGAATCACGATCCTACCGTGGCTGTTAACACGTTAAATGCCGCTGTCAAACTGACAGAGGCATATAACATGCGCTTCCATAAATCCCGCCCATCAGCACATGTGTCACCAGAGGTCTCTATGGTTGTCACTGCTGGTTTGCTATGAGCACCGCCCAGTGGTCGGCGCTCATAGCAAGTCTGCTACATACAGGAGATCTGATCATCGCCTGTATGTGGCAAAGCCAATCAGGTTATGGCAGCTTCTAGTCTTCCATGGAGACTATTGAAGCATGCCAAAAGTAAAAAAAAAAAAAAAAAAAAAAAAAAGGAAAAAACTGAACAAAAAACTAAAGTTCAAATCAGCCCCCTTTTGCCCCATTAAAAATAAAATTTTAAAAAATATCAAACATACATGTATTTGGTATCACCACATTCAGAATCACCCGATATAGATTATATATATAAAAAGAATTAACCCGATTGCTAAACGTCGTGAAGAGAAAGGAAAAAAAAAAAAAATGTAAAAACGCCAGAATTACATTTTTGGGTGGCCTCACCGCAACATTCCATTAAAATGCAATAACAGGTGATCAAAAGATCATATCTGCACCAAAATAGTATCTTTAAAAACGTCAGCTCGGCGCGTGAAAAGTAAGACCACAACCAACCCCAGATCACGGAAAATGGAGACGCTACAGGTATTGGAAAATGGCGCAATTTTTTTTTTTTGTAAACAAAAGTTGGAATTTTTTTTTTCACCACCAGATAATAATAAAAAAAAACCTAGACATGTTTAGTGTATGAACTCGTAATGACCTGGAGAATCATAATGGCAGGTCCGTTTTAGCATTTAATGAACCTAGCAAAACAAAACAATTGTGGAATTGCACTTTTTTTTTTTTTGCAATTTCACCACATATGTAATTTTATTCCCATTTTCCAATACACGATATGTTAAAACCCAATGGCGTTGTTCAACAGTCCAACTCGTCCCGCAAAAGACAAGCCCTCACGTGGGGGAAAAAAAAAAAAAAAGAAAAGTTATGGCTCTGGGAAGAAGGGAAGCAAAAAACGAAAACGCTAAAAACTAAAAAACCTCAGGTCATGGAGGGGTTAAAGAATATAGTGAAAGTTGAACTTCTTACTAGGGATGAGCGAATAGCTTTGGATAACTCCTTAGGCTACTTTCACACTAGCGTCGTGCACTGCACGTCACAATGTGACGTTGCGGCGTACCGACGCAAACTGTGAAAGCGCCGCACAACGGTGGCAGCGGATGCAGTTTTACAACGCATCCACTGCCCCATGGTGAGGTGCGGGGAGGCGGGGGCGGAGTTCCGGGCGCGCATACCCGGTCGGACAAGACGGTCACGACGCATGAAAAAAACGTTACATGTAACTTTTGTGGCGACGGTCCGACGCAACCGTCGCACGACGGTTGCGACGTGTGGCAATGCGTCGCTAATGCAAGTGTATGGAGAAAAAACTCATCCTGCAAGCAATTTTGCAGGATGCGTTTTTTCAACAAAACGACACATAGCGACGTGCAGAGCACGACGCTAGTGTGAAAGAGGCCTTATCTGAATAGCTGCATCGGGAACCCGGATACTTGGTGCGCTCCTGATAATTAGGCTATGTGCACACGTATTTGTGAGGGCTGCGGATTTGATAAATCCGCAGAGCAAAAGCACTGTTTTTTTCCTGCGGATTTACCGCGGTTTTTGTGCGGATTCCACTACGGTTTTCTATTATGGAGCAGGTGTAAAACCACTGCGGAATCCGCACAAAGAATTGACATGCTGCGGAATGCAAACCGCTGCATTTCCGCATGGTTTTTTTCGCAGCATGTGCACTGCGGATTGCGTTTCCCATAGGTTTACATTGTACTGTAAACGCATGGGAAACTGCTGCGGACCCGCAGCTGCGGAAACGCGGCGAATCCGCAGCAAGATCTGCAGCGTGTGAACATATTTAGCTGTTCGGTGCCGCAGTTGCATGTGTCACGACTAGTGTTGAGCGATACCGTCAGATACTTGAAAGTATCGGTATCGGATAGTATCGGCCGATACCCGAAAAGTATCAGATATCGCCGATACCGATACCAATACAAGTCAATGGGACACCAAGTATCGGAAGGTATCCTGATGGTTCCCAGGGTCTGAAGGAGAGGAAACTCTCCTTCAGGCCCTTGGATCCATATTACTGTGTAAAATAAAGAATTAAAATATTGATATACTCACCTCTCCGGAGGCCCCTGGACATCACCGCTGGTAACCAGCAGCCTTCTTTGCTTAAAATGAGCGCGTTTAGGGCCTTCCATGACGTCACGGCTTCTGATTGGTTGCGTGCCGCTCATGTGACCGCCTCGCGACCAATCACAAGCCGTGACGTCATTCTCAGGTCCTAAATTCCGAATTCTAGGACCTGAGTATCAAAAAGTACAAAAGTATCCGATCTCGGTATCTCAATTCCGATACCGCAAGTATCGGCCGATACCCGATACTTGCGGTATCGGAATACTCAACACTAGTCGCGACTGTATGACAGTCACAACACATGAAGAGAGACAAACAAACAGGCTATCCATGCATGTGTTGTGACTGTCACACAGCCGCGAGACATGAAGCTGCGGAGCCGGACAGCTGATTATCGGGAGCACTCCAGGTTCCCGATGCAGCAATTCAGTAAGCGCAATAGCTATTCGGATAAGGCGTTATCCGAAGCTATTCGCTCATTCCTACTTCTTACCCATTTTCAAAACTATATATTTTCCCCACATTTCCTTCACAAATGGAGAAGACACCCCAAATACAGATCTCATCCAATCCTACCAGCTGACTGTATTCAGCGGACGGGTGAACAATTTTGGGGTCGTTCCCTCTACAGGTGCAAAGAACCCACATAATACATATAATATCAGTGTCCATTCCCCCATATTACAGATATTCAGAGAACACCGACATTTTATTACAAGCCGAGAAGCATGGCAAGTTTTCCGTTTTTACTCACTTTGATATGATTCTCACAGTGAAAAAAAGATTCCATATGAAAATCAGTCATAAAAAGGTATGGTGTAGCCCAGGACACTTTGTTCTGTCAAACTACAGTCATATCGAAGCCTTAAGACTTTTTTTTTTTTTCATGAATTGTTGCACTTTTATTTAAACTTAAAGATTAAACATTTTACAAAATGTGCATTTGGACAGGCTGAAATTCAGCGAATGAATGTTCGCGGTCACTGTGTATGAACATGTTAGGCTACTTTCACACTAGCGTTAACTGCATTACGTTGCAAATGCGTCGTTTTGCCGAAAAAACGCATCCTGCAAAAGTGCTTGCAGGATGCGTTTTTTTCTGCATTGACTAACATTAGCGACGCATTTGCGACACAATGACACACATCGCAACCGTCGTGCGATGGTTGCGCCGTGCTGTGGCGGACCGTCGGGAGCAAAAAACGTTACATGTAACGTTTTTTGCTCCCGACGGTCCGCTTTTTCCGACCGCGCATGCGCGGCCGGAACTCCGCCCCCACGCACTTCCCCGCACCTTACAATGGGGCAGCGGATGCGCTGGAAAAATGCATCCGCTGCCCCCGTTGGGCGGCGGAGACAATGCTAGCGTCGGGGACCTCGGGTCGAGCCCGACGCTAGTGTGAAAGAAGCCTTAGTAATCACTGGAACAATGAGTAAAGCTCTCATTTGTCAAGTGATTGGACCATTTGCGGTGGCACAAAGGTCATAGTTATCTGCAGCACATTGCTCTGTAGGTAGAGGGAATATGCTGCCGATTACATGATACTATGGGGACTGTCGAGCTTCAGTAGCATCTGGAGAGTGCATTCATTGCTTCCAATACCAGTACGGCCCATGTTGGACCCATAGGTAAGTATGACAATGCCTCAAGGTCTTATTTTATGATAACCCAAGGCTAATATATATTGTATTAGCTCTGGGCAGGTATTTAGAATTTACTGTTCTGTAAGCCAACAAGGGGAATGGAAGAAAACAATGGCATATGTCAAATTGATCCATGATATCGTTCTGTTATCACCTTTACAGCATATGGATACAGCTGGCAAAAATACAACATATTAAGGGATGGGGAGGTCTATATTATCAAGCCAACAGGGGCATCATAACACGGAAAGTGGGCTGACTAGTCTGGAGCAACTAACACCATAATTAGTATAGGAAAATGGGACATTATAAATGCTTTTGTTAAATATTTGATAATATACAGGGCTGGTTAGGTGGAGAATTTAGTCATAGAAAGGTGAATACTGCTGGGTTGGAGGGCATGGGGGACCTGACAGGTTCTCTGATATCCAAGGCAAAAAATGCACAAGGCAGTCACATCGGTACGTTTGCAGATGTGTCTTAAACAGGGTATCAACATGACAATGCCTGGCCACATGTTGCTCGTACTACTGTGAGCATCTTACATAGTCTAAATGTGATCTCATGTCTGCAGCGTCTCTGGACTTGTCTCCCATCGGGGTCCTCATTGGTTGGTGATTACACAGAAGTTGCCAGCAGCGGATCTTGATGATTTGTCCAGTGCATTAACCTTCCTCAGAAAACCATTAAAGGGAACCTGTCACCCCCAAAAAGGAAGATGAGCTAAGCACACCGGCATCAGGGGCTTATCTACAGCATTCGAGAATGCTGTAGATAAGCCCCCGATGTATCCTGAAAGATGAGAAAAAGAGGTTAGATTATACTGAACTAGGCGGGCGGTCCGGGGCCTCCCATCTTCATAGGATGACGTCCTCTTCTTGTCTTCACGCTGCAGCTCCGGCGTACTTTGTCTTCCCTGTTGAGGGCAGAGCAAAGTACTGCAGTTCGCAGGGCCTCTCTGACCTTTCCCGGCGACTGCGCACTGCAGTACTTTGCTCTGCCCTCAACAGGGCAAAGTACGCCTGCGCCGGAGCGTGAAGACAAGAAGAGGACGTCATCGTAAGAAGATGGGAGGCCCGGACCGGACGCCCATCGGACCGCACCGAGGACCGCCCCTGAGTGAGTATAATCTAACCTCTTTTTCTCATCTTTCAGGATACATCGGGGGCTTATCTACAGCATTACAGAATGCTGTAGATAAGCCCCTGATGCCGGTGGGCTTAGCTCCCCTTCAATTTTGGGGGTGACAGGTTCCCTTTAATAACTTCAGTGTTCACAGCCGAGACTGCAAGTGCCGGGAATTCTGCATGAGGCACTTATGCTAAATACATTGAGATAAAATAGTTTGAAAATTTTGATTATATTTGCATTGAAGTAACATGTCTCCATCCTGTGAGATTTCCATAATTTATGACTTTTCCTTTCAATTTTTATGAAAAACACCTTTTCAACATGTTTGAGAACTGAGTCAAAGCTCTTTTTGTTGTCTGTATGCTTTTTTTGTATGTAAAAAAAAACAAACAAAAAAAAAAGCTATAAACCTGACAAAACTTAGAACATTGTTTACTTGCCCTAGTTGGTTTAAGGGTAATGCTTACACATATTATGGTGTCTTGGATGTCAGTCATATACGTCCAGCAGAGAACACTATAAAATACGAACTGGGGCTAAAACATTGCCTGCACCCACAGCCTCCGGGGTCACAAATGGGAGAGGAAAAAAAAAAAAACACAACAACTTGCCACCAACGACAATTCTGGCCTGAAAAGCGTTGGTAGATGTGAAACGGCCATTGCCTGTACCTTGTATCTAACAATTTATCACAGATGTGCCGCCAGTTTCTTTATACTTTGCATTGGACCTTTGAAGCGATAAACACACCAGCATCACATCCATTAGCCACAAGCCCCACTGTCTGCTCCAACCCCCACTGGCACAAGGCAAGACATGCACCCGCGCCACAAACCCACATCCCCCAAATACCGAGGCAACACCTGCACAAGCCCCCCCACCTCCGAGGCACCATAAGAACTCCCATCACCCCACCTCCAAGGCAACATCCGCACAAGCCTCCCATCCCTCCATCGACGAGGAACCGCAAGCCCTCCCATCCCCGAGGCACTGCAAGCCCCCCATCTCCGAGGCACCGCAAGCCCATCACCCCACCTCCGAGGCACCATAAGAACCCCCATCACCCCACCTCCAAGACAAAATCCGCACAAGCCCCATCCCTCCACCTCCGATGCACCATAAGAACCCCCATCACCCCACCTCCGAGGCAACATCCGCACAAGCCCCCCATCCCTCCACCTCCAAGACACCGCAAGCCCCCATCAGCCCTCCGAGGCACCGCAAGCCCCCCCATCCCTCCACCACCGAGGCACCGCAAGCCCCCCATGCCTCCACCACCGAGGCACCGCAAGCCCCCCATCCCTCCACAACCGAGGCACCGCAAGCCCCCCCATCCCTCCACCACCGAGGCACCGCAAGCCCCCCATGCCTCCACCACCGAGGCACCACAAGCCCCCCATCCCTCCACCACCGAGGCACCGCAAGCCCACATCACCCCACCTCTGAGGCACCGCAAGCCCCCATCACACCACCTCAGAATCACCGCAAGCCCCCCATCAGGCCATCTCAGAGGCACCGCAAGCCCCCCATTACCCCACCTCTGAGGCACCACAAGTCGCCCCCATCACCCCACCTCCGAGGCACCACAAGTCCCTATCACCCCACCTCCGAGGCACCACAAGTCCCTATCACCCCACCTCCGAGGCACCACAAGTCGCCCCCATCACCCCACCTCCGAGGCACCACAAGTCCCTATCACCCCACCTCCGAGGCACCGCAATCCCCCCCATCTCCAAGGCACCTCACGCCCTTATCCATCCTGAAGCAACAAACGCCCCATACCCCGCTGTGACAGACTATGCGTCCGCACCACACTGCCACATTTCTCCCTGACACTTTCCCCCCACAGCCCCAGATGCCCCTTCCAGCAACAAAATCTCCACCACAGGACCCTCAAACCGAGAACCGCACCTGTGTGACCGCGGCAGAAGGACACGCGCCCCAACCTCTGTATGTATGTATGGTTGTTAGGTGCCATACAGACTGAGGCGACAGGAGCGGAGGAGAGCTGCACCGGGGCTGGGCCGGGGACACCGGAGCCGCTCTCCTCTCCCGGGCTCCCGCATATAAGGCCGCCCCGCCAGCCGCTCAGTTACCGCCAAACCCAGGCAGCGGCGCCGAGCGCCCTCCGTCCTGAGGCGGCCTGTCCCCTCCGCGGAGGATCTGTCCGGCTCCATGCACGCAGGAGGACGCGAGCTGCTCGGGTGGATATATGGTTTTTTTTTTTTAATAACCAGGGAGTTTTTTGTATTTTTTTAATATATTTTTTCCCCTCACGAAATTAAAAAAATATAATAATAAAAAAAAAATGGTAAAAATATAAATGCGCGTAAAAACCGCGGGAACCGGCCGGGCGCGCAGAAATCTGTAATAATATAGTCCGCGTAATCATGAGGTGAAAAAATGGCGCACAAGCCGTCTAGAAACATATAGAAGTGACAGATTGTGGCGGCCGAGCGGCGCGACAGATCCGGCTGCACAAGAAAAAAAAGGCAGCAGAGAGGAAAATGGAGGAGAGGCCCAGAGGAGAGTCAGCGCCATCCGCAGCCCGGAGCAGCGCCATCCTGGGGAGCAGCGCGCATCGCACCGCCTCACAGCGGCTGCTCCTGGGCCCGGGCTGCACACAGCTTCCCAAAATACAAATAACGATAGAGGGAGACAAACACCCCATCAGCCGCCCGAACCGGAGCCCCATCGTGACACCTAGAGGCCGGAGAAAGATCCTGCAAAACCGCCTCTCCCCCTCTCCTTACCTCCCTAGAGCAGCTTTTTCTCTGTTTTTTTCTGCTTTTCCGCCAGATTTGGATGATCCAGACTCTACAAACCGGCGGGCGGCCGAGAACGGAGGCGCCAAGGCGATAACCAGCTCACCGTTTAATCTCTCCGAAACCCCTGCTTCACAAAATGGCGGAATAATCGGTGACTGAGCATGCGCACTCCGAGGCGTGGCCAGAAGGGCTTCTGGGAGTTGTAGTTTTGGAAGCGCTTGTAGACTAGGAAACTACATAACCGCTCCGGGGAGGGGGGAGGGAGAGGAGACGCGGTTTGGGCGCCAAAGTTTGAAAGGTGATGACGTAAGAGGAGGCCGTGCAGCCCCGGATGTTGGGGCAGGTGAGGTACAGGGGGGCTCCAGTGAAGTGCTCACATTAGAGGGTTCTAAAGTACAAGACTTATATGGAAATTATATTTGAACTTTACATAAACTTGCATTTGCTAAAAATGTGTAATTTTTCTTTTTCGCGCCAGCGCGTTGGCTGCCATCCTTACTGATCGTAAAAGGCCATGAAAGTGTTTAATTTTTATTTATTATTTTTTTTAATCCTTTTATTCTTCTCTGTGCCTCACCGTCATCCGTCGGGTGCTCACTGTGTCCCTGGGCGGCTCGTGCTGGGCCGGGAGGGATCTGCTCAAGTGCGGTAAGGGTCACACGACCACACGGTGCGCGCCTCGACCACACGGTGCGCGCCCCGACCACACGGTGCGCGCCTCGACCACACACGACCACACGGTGCGCGCCTCGACCACACGGTGCGCGCCTCGACCACACGGTGCGCGCCTCGACCACACGGTGCGCGCCTCGACCACACACGACCACACGGTGCGCGCCTCGACCACACACGACCACACGGTGCGCGCCTTGACCACACACGACCACACGGTGCGCGCCTTGACCACACACGACCACACGGTGCGCGCCCCGACCACACACGACCACACGGTGCGCGCCCCGACCACACACGACCACACGGTGCGCGCCTCGACCACACGGTGCGCGCCTCGACCACACACGACCACACGGTGCGCGCCTCGACCACACACGACCACACGGTGCGCGCCCCGACCACACACGACCACACGGTGCGCGCCCCGACCACACACGACCACACGGTGCGCGCCCCGACCACACACGACCACACGGTGCGCGCCCCGACCACACACGACCACACGGTGCGCGCCCCGACCACACACGACCACACGGTGCGCGCCCCGACCACACACGACCACACGGTGCGCGCCCCGACCACACACGACCACACGGTGCGCGCCCCGACCACACGGTGCGCGCCCCGACCAGACACGACCACACGGTGCGCGCCCCGACCAGACACGACCACACGGTGCGCGCCCCGACCAGACACGACCACACGGTGCGCGCCCCGACCAGACACGACCACACGGTGCGCGCCCCGACCAGACACGACCACACGGTGCGCGCCCCGACCAGACACGACCACACGGTGCGCGCCCCGACCACACACGACCACACGGTGCGCGCCCCGACCACACAGTGCGCGCCCCGACCACACACGACCACGGTGCGCGCCACGACCACATGGTGCGCGCCTCGACCACACGGTGCCCACCGCGCTCTCACACACGGACAGGTCCCTCCCTGGAGCCATCAAGACCACAAGTCCGGGCTGCGAGTGAGAGGCCGGGGATCAAAGGGTTAAGTGAGGAGACGAAAGTACTGATTTAGTTAGGGTAAGTTCACACTAGGCGGTTTGTTTTTTCTGCATTTTTTTTCTGCAGCAAAACCTGATCTCTTGGCAGGAAAGAAGCTGCAGAAAAATAGCAGATTTTGCTTTTTTTGCTGCAATTTTTTTTTTGTGTGCAGTTTTGGCATGCAAGATTTGTCTCTTGTGCATGCTAATAAAGTTTAGTAAAAAAAAAAATCCTAAAATTTGCATTAAAAAAAGCCTAGTGTGAACTTACCCTTATTTGATCATTGTAACATCACCCCCGCCTTACTACATATCGCAGTGATTGTCTTTCCGCTGTTTCTAACATCACGCTGCATCAACGGCTGTCAATCATCGTGGCAGGGAATGATTACAACCAACACTACCTGTATAGTGAACAGTGACTGTAATCGCTCTCTACCAACGCCTATATAACTGAAAGCTGGCGGCTACCAGGAGGAATAAAGTTCATTTTTACTCTTCGCCACGACAGCACCCCACTGGACAGCACCCCACTGGAGAGAGGGATCCGCCCCGCAGGAACAGGAAACCTATTGAGAAATAAAAGAGGGCGGTCCGCCTCTCCTCCTCAGTTTAGGTTTCCTGTTCCTGCAGGAACGACAGGATTTCTATGAAGAAAAAATACCTGGGCATGCACGCCGCCTGTGCGGTGTCTTTTAAGAACGGCAGGGGCTGCAGTCCAGAGGCAGCGTCGGGGGAGATCCGTTTGACGGCTCCCTCCTCGCCTGACAGAAGCCCGGATGATGACCTGGTCCGGGTAAGGCCGCCGGGCATCGTTTCCGAAGCAGGTGGCAATAGCAGGCGCCGGAATCCTCGCTGAGCAGGTGAGGACAGCGTTCCGGAAGTGAGTCCGGGGCTCGGACTGCGCACGCGCCGACCACCACCAAGGATTACCCGGAAGTATAGCTTGAACTTCCGGAGTATCCAAGCTGCGGCCGGCGGCGGGGGGAAAGGTGCGGTCCTTGCGCATGCGCAAGAGGGAGGACGCTTAGGCGCCATATTTAAATCAAATGAGCGCTACTATCCGGCGATGTAAGATGTCATCCCCAGGTGCCATGGACCCTGAAACAGGAGACCAAGTACCCCCTGCCAAAGATCGTCCCAGCAAAGGATCTTCAGACACCGGTCATAAGAGCGGTTCGGTGATCAGATCCAGGACAGGATCTCGGGCTTCTGATCCGGTATTATCAGCTTCACTGGGTGAGTGTGAGTGACTCTACCTATTAAGCTAATGCTATTTCCCCTCTCTCTCTCTCTCTCCCTCCTCCTTCTCTCATCAGCGCACGGGTCAGGGTAAAAAACGTGAAAAAACAAAACATAAAGAATGTGCTCTATGTAGCCAGCCCCTACCCGACTCATACCCCAAAAAACTTTGTCAAGGCTGTATATCTGAGACCACACAAGGAGCAGCAATGTCCATTACGGACTTGCGTACCATTATCAGGGAAGAATTAAGAGCCATATCCCAAGATAAACCGCATAAAGCCAAACCCAAAATACCGACACCCTCGTCAAATTCAGACAGTGACCAGGTTGTGTGTTCAGACGCCTCCCTGTCGTCATCATCATCATCATCATCTTCATCGTCTGAAATTGAGGGACGTCCTTGCTTCCCGGTGGAAAGTGTGGACAATTTAGTGAAATCAATACGAGACACTATGGGGTGTGAAGAGACAAAAGGAGCACAAACCACGCAAGATATAATGTTTGCGGGTTTGGCAGAGAGAAAAAGGAGATGCTTTCCGGTCATACCGGCAGTGAAAGCGTTAATAAAAAGGGAGTGGGAAAAGCAAGATCAGAGAAGCTTTTTACCCTCATCGTCAAAACGAAAATACCCGTTTAGTGACGACGAGCTTCTCACATGGACAAAAGTCCCTAAAGTTGATGCTGCTGTAGCCTCTACCTCGAAGCAGTCAACTCTGCCTGTAGAGGATGCGGGACTGCTCTCGGATCCTCTAGATCGCAAAGCCGAGTCCTCCCTAAAAAGATCCTGGGAGGCAACCGGGAATATTTAAGCCAGCAGTAGCAAGCACTTGCACAGCCAGATCAATGCTCATATGGATAGATCAATTGGACCAACAAATTGAGAATAAAACCCCAAGAGAGAAATTACGGGCAGCCATCCCCTTAATACGGGGTGCAGCAGCCTTCATGGCAGACGCATCCGCGGACTCCCTTCGGTTAGCGGCAAGGTCTGCAGGTCTGGTAAACAACGCAAGGCGTGCACTATGGATGAAAAGCTGGAAGGGCGATGCGCAGTCAAAATCTAAAATATGCGCCATCCCATGTGAGGGTGAGTTCCTCTTTGGCAAAACTCTAGATGACATACTAAAGAAGGCGAAAGACAGGAAAAAAGCTTTTCCTGACTCTTCCATTCCTTTTTATAGGAGAGCCTTCAAAAGGAGACCGTTTGGCAAAAGAAAGCAAACGGATAGGTCTACAACATGGACCGCTAAAGATGAAAAGCAGAGAGGTACCATGTTCAGAAGACCCAACCCCTCAAAAGATAACAAATACTGAGGATATACCAGTTGGGGGTAGATTGAAGTTTTTCGCCACTCAATGGGAAAAGATAACATCTAGCTCGTGGGTTTTAAATATCATCCGAGATGGAATTAAATTAAAATTCTCTCGTGTCCCCCACGAGTCTTATATTATAACATCTTTCAGCTCGCCTATACAGCAACAGGCGTTAGAGCTTGAAATTCAAACCCTATTATCAAAACGGGTCCTAGTCCAAGTTCCGGTGGGACAGGAGGGTAGGGGGTTCTACTCTCCCCTATTCCTAATCTCTAAACCCGACGGTTCTTTCAGGACAATCATTAACCTTAAAAAACTCAACTTATTTATCGAAAATTATACCTTTAAAATGGAGTCCATTAGATCCACCATAAAGCTCCTCTTCCCAAATTGTATGATGGGGGGCATTGATCTAAAAGATGCATATTATCATCTCCCTATTCATAACAGATACCAGAAATTCCTCAGGGTGGCGGTAAAAATCAACAACGAGGTTCATCATTTTCAATATGTGGCCCTGCCCTTTGGCCTCTCAACAGCACCGAGGATCTTCACCAAGATAATGCTAGAGGTGATGGCCTACCTTCGCCAGAAGGAAACCTTGATTGTGCCCTATCTGGATGATTTTCTGGTAATAGGAAATTCAGCTACTCAATGTACTGACCGTTTAGCTCACACAATTTCCTCTCTACAGGGCCTGGGCTGGATAATCAATACCGACAAATCCAGACTCACTCCACTTTCCCGTCAAGCGTTCTTGGGGTTCCATTTAGACTCTATATCTCAAAAGTGTCTTCTGCCACAGGTAAAAATTTCACTGATCAGACACAAAGTCCTAGCCGCAATAAACAATCCACATATATCCCTAAGACAGGCTATGTCATTATTAGGGTCTTTAATCTCTTGTATACCTGCAGTAAGATGGGCTCAACACCACACTAGAACACTGCAACATCAAGTTTTACAAGAGGATAAACGGTTATTGGGTCATCTAAATGCAAAAATAACCTTATCTCAGGAGGTTTTAACTTCCTTAGAGTGGTGGCTAGACTCAGACCATTTGATGAGTGGGGTTCCATGGGTAATAACGCCATCTCATACCATAACCACTGACGCCAGTCCTCATGGATGGGGCGCTCATATGGGGAATGATTATTGCCAGGGATCATGGAGCATAGAGGAAAGCTGCAGCTCCTCTAACTTCAAAGAACTAAATGCTGTAAAGTACGCCTTATACCATTTCCTCCCACAGCTTCGGGGGAAAAACGTCAGAGTCCTGTCCGACAACACCACCACCGTGGCGTATCTAAACCGTCAAGGAGGTACGCGATCAGAGACTCTGATGTCTTCTGCTACGGAAATTTTAAATCTAGCAGAAAATCATCTAGCATCCCTTACTGCGTTGCACATAAGAGGAGCAAGCAATCAGCAGGCGGACTTTCTAAGCCGACACACCCTAAAACAAGGGGAGTGGTGTCTAAACCAACAAATTTTCCTGGACATAGTATCTCTTTGGGGCCGTCCTCAGATAGATCTCTTCGCCACAAGAAGAAACAGAAAAGTTCAGAGATTCGCCTCCCTATCACCAGCGGATCATCCGGACATTCTGGACGCTCTCCAAGCCCCTTGGCAGTTCAGTCTGGCGTACGCGTTTCCTCCGATCATATTGCTACCTCAAGTCATACGCAAAATCAGGGAGGAAGGGGCGAGAGTTGTACTGATAGCTCCATTCTGGCCCAAGAGACCATGGTTCTCGTGGCTACAGACTATGTCGATCTCAGATCCTTGGGTCCTCCCCTCAACGCCCAATCTTCTCTTCCAAGGTCCGTTTTTCCACCCTCAGGTGGACAATCTTCACCTGACGGCCTGGAACTTGAGAGGCAGATGCTAAGGTCAAGAGGGTTCTCGGGGGGTTTGGTTGATACACTTCTCCATAGTAGGAAACCCTCCACCACAAAAATCTATACGAGAGTATGGAAAAAATTCCTGCAATTCCATACATCTACCAATACATCAGAAATTCCTATATACTCTATCTTGGAATTTCTTCAAAAAGGGAGAGAACTGGGTCTAACTGTAAACACCTTTAAAGGTTCATGTTTCAGCACTAGGAGCCCTCTATGGCCATAACATCGCGGGGGATAGATGGGTATCCAGATTTATTACGGCCTGCGAAAGAATGAATCCAGTTAACATACCTAGGATTCCACCCTGGGATTTAAATTTAGTCTTACAAGCCCTAACAGACTCTCCATTCGAGCCAATAGACTCAATATCAATTAAATGTCTATCACTAAAGACGGCCCTCTTGGTAGCACTGACTTCAGCTAGGAGAATCAGTGACATCCAAGCACTCTCCATAGATCCACCTTTTTTGTTAACCTTTCAGGATAAACTAATTCTTAAACCAGACCCTTCCTATCTACCCAAAGTAGCGAAAAAATTCCACAGGTCACAAGAAATAATCTTGCCCACTTTCTTCAGTAATCCATCCACTCCTAAAGAACAAAAATATCACACTCTAGACGTTAAAAGAGTAGTGTTAAAATACATTGAAAAGACCAGCAGCTGGCGACAGAGTAGGGCTCTGTTTATTTCCTTCCAGGGTGTCAAGAAGGGTCATGGAGTAACAAAAAGCACCTTATCCCGGTGGATCAGAGAATCTATCAGACTGGCTTACTCCGCGAGGAAAGAAATCCCTCCGGAAGGCATAACGGCACACTCCACCAGAGCGATGGCATCCTCCTGGGCAGAGAGGGGAGACGTCCCGATTGAAACTATATGTAAGGCGGCAACGTGGTCAAATCCTTCTACATTCTATAACCACTATAGGCTAGACCTATCGTCAACTTCTGACCTAGACTTTGGCAGGACTGTCCTCAGCACGGTGGTCCCCTCCCTAGGTGATGGTCTCTGAAAGATCTCCAGTGGGGTGCTGTCGTGGCGAAGAGTAAAAAGCCGGATTACTCACCGGTAATGCTCTTTTAATGAGTCCACGACAGCACCCTCTTACATCCCGCCCTAGATCAATATAATACTGATTGAGTAAATTCCTTTTAATCATAAGCAAATAAGTTTAAAGAATGAAATAAATGATATTTGCCTAATACTGGCGGTCCTCCGGGTACTCTGAAATCAAAACTGAGGAGGAGAGGCGGACCGCCCTCTTTTATTTCTCAATAGGTTTCCTGTTCCTGCGGGGCGGATCCCTCTCTCCAGTGGGGTGCTGTCCAGTGGGGTGCTGTCGTGGACTCATTAAAAGAGCATTACCGGTGAGTAATCCGGCTTTTCTCCCAGTAGCTGCAGTTTATGTAAGGCAGCCAATCAGCATTGTAGCCTGCAGATTATTTATTTTGAGAGCACCATTGATTCCATGGTGCTGGCTGTACGTGAGGAGGTCTTGCATACAAAATGTAAATTACGATGAACAAACTAATAATGACAGACTGCTACACAGGACTGTGGAGTTGGTAAGCCAAACCTCCGACTCCTCAATTTCCATGACTCCGACTTCACAAAAATGGACTCCACAGCCCTGCTGCTACATAGGGGAGAAGGCCCTGCCCTTGCACACTTACAGTCTGCAGGGTGATGGGGAGGTTGCAGCATCATCGGTGGTAACTTTGGTGGTGGTGAGGTGGCAGCTGGGTTATTGCAGGCTGTAAGCTTTCTTGATGCATTTTCAAGTTGTCTGAAAGTGTCTCCAACATTAGGAAATCAGACGTGTGGTGGCACAGAATTCTAGAAGATTGGGGGATGCTCAAGAGAAGTCTTGGAGGCAATTGGGTGAGAAACGTATGAGTGTGAAGGAGAGAAGATCTTGGGAGGACTAGAGTTAGGGTACTGTCACACAGTACCATTTTGATCGCTACGACGGCACGATCCGTGACGTCGCAGCGATCGTATGATTATCGCTCCAGCGTCGTAGACTGCGGTCACACGTTGCAATCACGGCGCTGGAGCGATGCCGAAGTCCCCGGTAACCAGGGTAAACATCGGGTAACTAAGCGCAGGGCCGCGCTTAGTAACCCGATGTTTACCCTGGTTACCAGCGTAAACGTAAAAAAAACAAACAGTACATACTCACATTCCGGTGTCTGTCCCCGGCGTTCTGCTTCTCTCCACTGTGTAAGCGCCATAGCCGGCAAGCACAGCGGTGACGTCAGACGTCACCGCTGTGCTCGCTTTCCGGCTGGCAGACGCTCACACAGTGGAGAGAAGCTGAGACGCTGGAGGACAGACACCGGAATGTACCGTATTTTCCGGCGTATAAGACGACTGGGCGTATAAGACGACCCCCCAACTTTACCAGTTAAAATATAAAATCTTCTTAAAAGTCGGGGGTCTTCTTATACACCCTATGTCGTCTTATAGGGCCGGTGAATATGTGCCTTTTGGGGGGGGGGGGGAGTGATCCTGATGACGAGGGGGCGTCTCACAGGAAAGTGAGTATCCCCCATTACCTTATCGTAGCGGTGCAGCGTGGGGGTCTCAGTGCTGGGAGTGGCGGCGGCGGCTGCTGTGCTCTGGTGCGGCGGCTGCTGTGCTCTGGTGCGGCGGCTCCTCTTCTGTGTGGGGCCTCTGTGCTGTGAGGTGGCGGTGGCGGCGGCATATCTTTATCCAGTTGGGGCTCCTCCGGCATCTCCTTAGCCCTGGAGGCCCCGCCGCAACTCCATCGGTGCAATGCAGCGGCCATTTTCCCGGAGGCAGCTCAATAGGTGCGATGCGGTGGCCTCCGGGAAAATGGCCGCTGCTCAGATTCAGATCTCGTCCCGAAATCTCGGGACACGAGATCTGAATCTGAGCAGCGGCCATTTTCCCGGAGGCCACCACATTGCACCGATGGAGTTGCGGCGGGGCCTCCAGGGCTAAGGAGATGCCGGAGGAGCCCCAACTGGATAAAGATATGCCGCCGCCACCGCCACCTCACAGCACAGAGGCCCCACACAGAAGAGGAGCCGCCGCACCAGAACACAGCAGCCGCCGCCGCTCCCAGCACTGACACCCCCACGCTGCACCGCTAGGATAAGGTAATGGGGATTACTCACTTTCCTGTGAGACGCCCCCTCGTCATCAGGATCACTCCCCCTCCCCACCCACCATATACACCGGCGTACAAGACGATTCCCGGCGTATAAGACGACCCCCGACTTTTAAGAAGATTTTCGGGGGTTAAAAAGTCGTCTTATACGCCGGAAAATACGGTAAGTATGTACTGTTTGTTTTTTTACGTTTACGCTGGTAACCACGGTAAACATCGGGTTACTAAGCGCGGCCCTGCGCTTAGTTACCCGATGTTTACCCTGGTTACAAGCGAACACATCGCTGGATCGCTGTCACACACAACGATCCAGCGATGTCAGCGGGTGATCAAGCGACGAAAGAAAGTTCCACACGATCTGCTACGACGTACGATTCTCAGCAGGATCCCTGATCGCTGCTGCGTGTCAGACACTGCGATATCGTAACGATATCGCTAGAACGTCACGAATCGTACCGTCGTAGCGATCAAAATGGTACTGTGTGACAGTACCCTTAAGGACAGACTGGAGAGGTGCAAGATTGTAAGCAGGTAGGCCACAGACGAGGAGGTTGAAGTGGTCGAGGTGGGAAATGATGAGGGCATGGACTAACGTTTTAGCAGATTGAGAGTTGAGGAAAGGATGGATTCTTTAAATATTTTTGCGTTCGAAGCAGCAGGAGGCGGAGAGAGCTTGGTTCTGCGGTTTGAATGACAGGGCAGAATCAAGGGTTACTCTGAAGCAGCTGAAATTCAGTACTGCGGATGGCATGATGTCATTCATTGTGATAGATCAGGTAGGGGGTTAGGTGAGATGGAGGAAAGATGATGAGTTTGGTTTTGTCCACATTATAGAACGCTGTAAATAAGCCCTGAAAGGCGGTGGCCGTATCTTATATCGGCCAAATCTGGTGACAGGTTCCCTTTAAGTTTTAGGAAGCGTAATGAGAAGGAGGATATGGCTTATAGACACTGGGATTCTGGACAGCAGAGAGGTAAATCTGAGTATCGCAAGCGTATAAGCGATACTTTATGCCATGGACTGGTCCCAGGTCAAAGGTATAAATGGAGAAAAGTAGGTGTCCCAAGGCAGAGCCTTGAGGGACACCAACAGAGAGATGGGTGGATGAGGAGGTAGTATAAGAATGGGAGACACTAAATGTGTGGTTATTAAGGTGTGAAGAGATCCTGGATAGGGCAAGGTCTTTGACACTAAGGGTACCGTCACACATTGAAATTTCCATCGCTACGACGTTACGATTCGTGACGTTCTAGCGATATCGTTACGATATCGCAGTGTCTGACACGCAGCAGCGATCAGGGATCCTGCTGAGAATCGTACGTCGTAGCAGATCGTTTGGAACTTTCTTTCGTCGCTTGATCACCCGCTGACATCGCTGGATCGTTGTGTGTGACAGCGATCCAGCGATGTCTTCGCTTGTAACCAGGGTAAACATCGGGTAACTAAGCGCAGGGCCGCGCTTAGTAACCCGATGTTTACCCTGGTTACAAGCGTAAACGTAAAAAAACAAACCGTACATACTCACCCGTCGGTGTCCTTCAGGTCCCTTGCAGTCTGCTTCCTGCTCTGAGTGCCGGCCGGAAAGTGAGAGAGCAGATCACAGCGGTGCTGCGCTCTGCTCTCACTGTACGGCTGCACTCAGAGCAGGAAGCAGACTGCAAGGGACCTGAAGGACACCGACGGGTGAGTATGTACGGTTTGTTTTTTTACGTTTACGCTTGTAACCAGGGTAAACATCGGGTTACTAAGCGCGGCCCTGCGCTTAGTTACCCGATGTTTACCCTGGTTACCCGGGGACTTCGGCATCGCTCCAGCGCCGTGATTGCAACGTGTGACCGCAGTCTACGACGCTGGAGCGATGATCATACGATCGCTGCGACGTCACGGATCGTGCCGTCGCAGCGATGAAAATTTCAATGTGTGACGGTACCCTAAGGGAAGAGAAGATATGAAGTAGGAGAAAATGGTCAACTGTCGAAGACAGAGGAGTATAGAGAACGGTCTGTTAGCTTTGGCTGTAATTCGTTAGTAATTTTGGTCAGGACAGTTTTGGTGGAGTGTTGGGGACAGAAACCGGATTATAGGCTGTCAAAGAGTGAGTGAGTTGGGTGGAACGTTCAGTATGGACATGCTGTGCGAGGAGTTTGGAGGTGAACGGGTGCAGCGATATGGGACGATAGCTGGTCAGGTCGAGAGATGGATTCTTCAGTAAAGGTGTGATTGATGTCTTCCCTTCTGCTTTCAAACATGCCACAGAGGTTAGCGATAGGTTGAAGAGATGGGTTAGGGCTGGGATGAGCGTGGCTGTGAGGTTCAGGAGGTGGGATGGGATCGGATCCTGTGCACAAGTGGTGAGATGCCATGTAGCGAGAAATTACTAAGCTCGCTTTCAGTGATGGTGGGGAGGAAGGTTATGGGGGAAGGGCATTGGCCTGTTAGATGTAGGGGTTGTGCTGTAGACTTGCCTGATTTGGTTGAGCTTGTTTTTTAAATGTGGGGCAATGGTGGGGGTGGACCAGGGAGTAAAGTGTTGAATAATGCTTATTTATACTCAGATAAATCGTTTTCTGAGGTGACAGGTTGCCTTTAAATCCTTCCCTTTTAGAAAAATTTTTCTTTTTGGGGTTTTTATGATTTTCTCCTGCTTCATTTTCCAAGAGCCGTAACCTTTTATTTTTCCATAGGTATAGCCGAATAAGGGCTTCTTTACTGTGGACGAGTTTTAGCTTTGAATGACGCTATTTATTTTTACTATACTATGTACTGAAAATGAGGAAGACGTTTCTAAGTGAGGTGAAATGGTGAACAAAAAAATAATACAATTCTTTTTTTTTTTCTTCTCTACAATGTTCATTGTGTGAGAAAAATGATCTGGTAACATGATTCTCCAGGTCAGTGTAATTACGACTGCCAAAACTTGAAAAGCTTTTTTTTATGTAATAAATTTGTGTTTAAAGAGGACCTTTCACCAGTTTGAGCATGTTATACTGGCCACACCATGGAATGGGGGCTACAGACTAAAATGTAGTTTTTATTTGTAAATTTCTTCTCTGTTGTGGAGACATTCACTTGTAAAGTCTAGATTTAAATACAAGGGGGCGTTACCAGAGATTTGTCTCTGGGGGTGTGTACTAACCCTGCATGAGGTTGACCAATCATAAGCAGGCAACACACAGGGGAAAAGTGACACGCCCTCTACAGTAGCTTAGATCAAGCTTCTCCTGTGTGAGGCGTGTAATGACAGACATATATGCTCCCACTGCACAGCTGTGTGTGATTACAAAGTACCAGGAGTAGAGCACTCCTCCGAGTGCTGACACCCTCCTACCCCCTCCAGTGCTCTTCCAGACTCACTTGCATTTGGTTTTTCTGCAAAATTTCTCATGACTGGCACATCTGACGCAAAAAAAGTATAATTTTTATCTGGTGACAAGTGCCTATGAATCGATACCACTACCTCCAGATGTAAAAACCAGATGACCTGTTCCCCTTTTTAAAAGTGTTGTTCACGATTGAACTATTAATATTTTATTTGTAGGATGGGTCATCATTATGGGATTGGCGGGGGTTTATCACCTGGTAGTCCCACCTTCAGCTGAAAACTGCACTGGACAGAACTAAGCACTATAAAGAGTTGCCATGTTTTGCCCCAGACCTCATTTAGTCCCATCTGCTGTCAGAGTAGTTGTCAGCTGATTAGTGACGGGTGTTGAGTGTACATCATATTGATGGCCTATCCCACACATAGGTTATCAATAGTTCAGTCGTATACAAATCTTTTAAGAATTCCCTTTAATAAAAGGGTTTCCATGACTGAGACTCGTTTATCCTTCAATATAGAAAAAATGCATTAAAGGCATATGCCCCGACAAAAAGCGGTGAGAAAAAAGGCTCTTATAGAGGGGGAGTATGTCAGAAGAAAATTGGCCATGCCCTGGCTAAAAAAGGCTCACCTTTTAAAGGGAACCTGTCAGCAGGATTGTGCTCATTAACCTACAGACAGTGTCAGGTCGGCGCCGTTATACTGATTACAATGATACCTTGGTTGATGAAATCCGTCTTGTGGTTGTTGTGTAATCTTTATTCTAAGTTTTGAATTCATGATATACTTGTGCTCCGGTGCATCCTGTGGGGGGTCTTCATGTGGTGGTGGTCTTCTTCGCTATTCATCTGTATGGCTTCTTACAGGTCACTGATCCCTCACTGACCAGCCCTCTATATTTTACATACTGAATAGAATGTTTTGAAGCAATAAAATTCACATGCCACAGGCAGGCGCCTGCACTGTAGCGTGATCGCATCCATTTTAATTATTGCATTTGGTGATTATCAATTTACTAGATGGAGGCCCGATACTATTGCATCAGGAGGGTGGTAATGTCACGATGGGGGCTGGCATGTGGCGCTGTTGTTGCCTAATGGCATCCTGTGGTAATCTATTGACTTTTGCATCAGGGGACTCATGTGCTTGACGCCTACGCTTATATGCATTGTTTTTGTCCCAGCGATGCTGTCGCTCTTCGAGTTTCATTTGCCCATTGTTGTCTTCGACGTTGTGCCTTTGCTGCTTTCCTTTCAGTGTCATTGGCGTACTTTTTAGGAGGAGCCATGATGGCCTTGATATTTGCTTTATAAAGGGGTTTTCCCACAAACAAAAGTTCATTTCAAAAATTGTCAGTGTCTGAGCGTGTACAGAACATACCACAGCTCCTGGGCAGGGGAGGAAGCAAAAGACAATACTGACATTACAGAAGGAGATCGCAGAGGATACATTTTGTGAGGTAAAATATTATTAAATATTTAAAAACAATCAGTGAAATATTTTACCTCACAAAATGTATCCTCTGCGATCCCCTCCTGTAATGTCAGTATTGTCTTTTGCTTCCTCCCCTGCCCAGGAGATGTGGTATGCTCTGTACACGGTCAGACACAGACAATTTTTGAAATGAACTTTCTTTCGTGGGAAAACCCCTTTAATGTGACCGGCTTCCTCTGCCTGTAGACACGTCGCGCATCTGCCGCTGGGATCAGCCAAATGATTTACTGCGCCTGTGCGGAATTCACGCTGCAAGGTAAATCAGACCACCGCCATCTTTGTGCAGACAGATAGCGGCGGTCACATTAAAACTGCGCATGTGCTCCTCCTGTACAAAGATGGCGGCGGTCAGTGAATCATTCGGCTGATCGCGGCAGCGTGTTAGTGACGGTGTTCCGCTGGTGATACCGCGCAAGAGGCTGTGTGAGTGTCAGTGTGAAAGTGTGTGTGTGGTGTGACTGTGTTCCGCTGGTGGCACCGCGCAATAGGTTGGTATTAGCAGCCGTTTCCATATTGAGACACCCATCACTTGGGTGTCCCAATATGGCGGTCTGTGAACTTCCTCCGCTTGGAATACTGGGACACAGTGACATCTGGACAGAACAGAAAATGAAACAATTACAAGGCAATTATATAAATAGATTTAGAAAAAATAAATTTTCAAAATGGCACCAGCCGTGCCTGCGTAGTAGCAGCTATCGGCGCTCCAATAGATGCTACAACACAGGTGCCGCTGGCACAATCTTGGTGGAGACAAATATATATTTTTTCCTCTAGCAAAATAGCGCCGGTGGTGCTTGCTCAGTAGCATCCATCTACTGCGCAGGTGCAGCCAGCGCCATTTTGGGAGATAATTATTTATTTCTGAATAAATTTATATCAACAAATACAACAATTATCTGGACAATATACTGTACATGCTTTCATGCTGCAGTGTCGCCGCCTGCCGAATGTGATTTTATTTTTTCCCAAAACACATTACGGTATATTCAGTATGTAAAATAGGCAGTGGGTCAGTGAGGGTTCAGTGACCAGTCTGAAGCCATCGGTATGACTAGTGTTGTCGCAGGTCTTGACCTACTCTCTGAGTCCACTGTAGAGATGACCTCACGGCACCGGAGAGACATGACACAGTACACCAGGGCTGTATCTGAAATATCTCTAGTCTTTAATAAGCTTACACACACTTTTTCTGCATTGTTGTGTTGGAGGCGGATTCTCCATGTATTGGCTAAGCTTCGGAGTGTATTACTCCCTTGCCTCCCTACGGTTTCGCAAACACATTTTTACACAGTACATTATTCGTTATTTTACCAAGGACATTCCCTGCTACAATTAGTTCTTAGGAATCAGCGATAACAGCACAATGAAGAATAGTGAATTATGTCTTGTTTTTCTGACCTCTAATAACACTTATACAAAATGGAGGCAAGCAAAATAAAATGGATCCTGCTCTAACATTCCCCCATTTTATTCACTATTCTGAATAAGCTGTACTGTTTCCTGGACGGAGGATTTGTTAGTATATATCATCATCAGCTATGTGAGTGCAGAATTTCCCAGCGCATACTACACCAAGGACCGAAAATACAGAGAAAACTGGAACGCAGCTACATGCCCCCTCCATAGCAGAGATAAGAAAATCACAGCATTCCTCAACACAGAAGAAAACAATTGCGCAGATGTTTGACTCCTCCCTCCCATCAGGTATTTTAGAAATTTCACACAGAAATGGAATACAGCAGTTCTCAGACTTAATTAATTTCTACAAAACCTTCATCACACAAATTCAAAGTCTTCTTCTTCTTCTACAGAAACTGATTATCTAGCAGGGAGACCCTCTGTCCCAAATTTTTAACTGTTTGCTTTCCCGACACATTAATCTCAGTCACTTTCTCAGTTCCTTCTTGCACCACAAAACATCCAGTTTTTTGTCATAGTAATAGACAACTTTTTTTCAACGTGACAAAACAATCAGAATTCACTTCCTCTGTTGATCCTCAATTTGCTATATATCAACCACTCAACTTGAAGCAGGTAAATCTTTTACCAATCTTTCAATCACACTGATAACCAAATAATCACTTACAAGTTTCCTTCTAAAACTAGGCACCATATTTCACCTTCAACTTCCAACTTCAAGTTACAATATTTCTTTCTACTGCAAAACAATATTGTTGCTTTAAACAAAACACAGATCTCCCAGCACATACAGAGATACACTTAAAAACTATTTTGAACACTATATATGCAATAAGGACAATCACAACTATATACAATAAGCTTTGTGAAATCCCAGCTACCCAGCCCCCGATCCCCTTAAACCAATTGGCTGGGTTTAGGAAAGAGAAAGTATCTGACCACCAGCTGTCCGACAGTAGTGTTCCACAACTGAACATTGTTCGTGGCATTGTTGGCAAGTGTGTCAGAACAATCAGTCCAGGCAAGCAGTTCCTCAGGTGACACAGGGATAGCTAGGAAGGGGATACTTGTGGCTGACAGTGAATGCGTACAGATCCAACAGTCTGATAAGGGCTGGGAATTTCTCAACAAGTCATCTATCAGTTTTCGGTGATGTTGCACAAACTTATTGTTCAAGGATGTTGGAGAATTTAGACTGTCCCATGCGATTACACATAATATCATGGAAATCGAAACCAGCCAAAACATTGTTTCCTTTATCGATTGTCGAGTTCTTTAACTCGCTTGCAGTGTGATGCGTGGATCTAACTAGATTTTCCTTCGAGCTTGACAGCTGTAGCTGTGGTCAGGAGCACTTGATATGGTCCGTCAAATCTTGGTACCAGGCTCTTCCGGACGTGCCGCTTTATCACTACCCAGTCTCCTGGCTCCAAGGGATGGTGTCCAGGAACCTTGTCTGGGTCTGGAAGAGAACTGAAGACAGTTAAATGCACTTTGGCAAGGTGTCCATGTAAGGCCTGCACATAGCTAGTCAAGTCCTGGTACTTGAGCTGCAACTGTTGTGGAAAGAAACATCCAAGATTGGGGCCCCTGCCAAACAGAATCTCATATGGTGACAGTCCTGTCTTCCTGTTTGGGGTATATCTTTACTGAAAACAAAGCTAGAGGAAGGCATTCTGTCCATGGTTTACCAGTCTCTGCCATTGCCTTCTGGATTTTAAGCTTAAGAGTTCCATTTAGTCTCTCCACTTTTCCACTGCTCTGTGGATGGTATGGAGTATGCAATGCTTGACTTACCCCCAGTGCTGCCATTACCTCTGACATGATCTCTCCAGTAAAATGGGAGCCCCGATCACTTTCAATGACTTCAGGAACTCCATACCTGCATATGATCTCAGCCATCAGTTTCTTCGCCGTTATCTTAGCCGTAGCTTTGGCAACTGGGTAGGCTTCTGGCCAACCTGAAAATAAATCAATGCAGATCAACACATACTCATACGTCCCTACCCTAGGCAACTGAATATAATCAATCTGCAGTCTCTGGAATGGGTAAAGGGGCCGGGGAGTGTGTTTGGATGGAGTTTTCACTGTCCTACCCTGATTATGTGTGGCACATATCATGCAGCTCTGTACCTGCCTTTCTGCGCAGGTGGAAAACCCGGGGGCAATCCATTGTTTCTGTAGGGTGTCACACATGGCCGTCTTCGAGTGGTACACATTCCCGTGCAGAACCTGTGCCATCATTGGGTACAGTACCTGTGGTAGGCAGACGTTTTCACCCCTCCCCCATAGTCCAGTGACGGTATCAGAGCAAGCCCCTATCTCTTGCCACCTATTTTTCTCCTCCTTACTTGCCTGTTCTTGTAACCGGGCTAAGATGTCTTTCAACACAAGTGGAGATGGTGGGGTGTCTAGGTGATGTACTTTAGAGGCTACAGGAGTGCTTGCTGCTTTCTTGGCAGCCTGGTCTGCCAGTGCGTTACCCTTTGCCTGTCCATCAGTGCCTTTGGTATGTGCCTTTACCTTTATGATGCCTACTTGGGTGGGAAGCTGTAGTGCATTCATAAGTTGCTGGACTGCCTCAGCATGTTTAATGGGGTGGCCATTTGCTGTCAGGAAAGCCCTGGCTCTCCAGATAGGCCCATAATCGTGTGCAATGCCAAAGGCATACCTGGAATCAGTGTAGGTATTTACAGTCTTGCCTTCTGCTAGTTTGCACGCTTCTGTGAGCGCCTTGAGCTCTGCTTCTTGTGCACACATATGAGCTGGCATTGACTCTGCCTTGATTACCTCATGTTCTGAGACCACAGCATATCTGGTACAGAAGCGTCCTTGGTCATCTTGGTGACGGGATCCATCTACAAAAAGCTCAAAATCAGCATTAGGTATGGGCACACTAGAGACAGTAGGGAGACCAGCCGTTTCCTGAGACATCAATTCTAGACAATCATGTGGTTTGGAAACCTGATCTTGTTCCTCTGGATCCATTCTAGAAAGAAAAAGAGTGTCCTTTTCCATGTCACCTACCCCTCCCCCATTTGGATCCATGGGAACTGGGAGAAGAGTAGCGGGGTTTAGGACAGTGCACCTTTTCAAAGTCACATTAGTAGGCATGAGAATAGCACACTGAAGTCGCAGCTGTCTGGCCATAGACAGGTGGCCAGGTTGTACTTGGTTAAGGATACTATGTACATCATGTGGGGTATGGACCATCAGTGGGTGACCCAAAACAATCTCTGAAGACTTGTGTAGCAACAGCTGGACAGACAACACGGCCCGAACACAAGAGGGACTTCCTCTTGCCACTGTATCCAGGCGGCCGCTGTAATAAGCAACAGGTCTCTGTTTGTCTCCATGAAGCTGAGTCAGCACACCCATAGCATGTCCTGCATTTTCATGAAGAAAGAGGTTAAAGGGAAAGGCATAATTGGGGATGCCCAAAGCTGGAGAAGAAACAATGCATAATTTCAGAGAGTAAAAACAGTCAAGTGCCTCTGGTGTAAGGCAGAAGGGGACAGATTGCATACGGTCATATAGAGGTTGCATTAAGATGGAGGCAGACCGAATCCATGGACGACAGTAGGAAGTTAGTCCTAGAAACACACGGAGGCCCTGCAAATTCCGTGGGGGCTGCATGTCCATGATAGCCTGTTTTTGCTCAGGGGTGAAGTGCTTTTTCCCTGGAGAGAGACAATGTCCTAGAAACACAACAGTACTTAAGCAAAACTGTAATTTTTGTTTGGATACCTTGCACCCCTGTTGATGGAGAAAAAAAGAGTAAAGAGATTTTGGCCATTTTTCACAGAGAACGAGAAGGAGCACACAGCAATAGGTCATCAACATACTGAATGAGAACTACTCCTTTAACATGCCAGCCTTGTGATACTGACAAACTAGGTGCAATGGAACACTGAAAAAGGCATTTGCTAAGTCAATCTCTGAAAAACAAATACTGTTAACAGGTATATGTGCCAACAAGGTGTGAGGGTTAGGAACCAAGGGAGCAAGCAGTCCTGTTGCGGCATTGACTGCTCTGAGGTAATGGACCATTCTATAATTCATTGGCTCCCCAGCCCTAACCTTCTTTACTGGATACAGGGGAGTGTTGCAAAAGGACTGTGTAGGCACAACAACCCCTGATTCCAGCAATTTTTGTAACTGTGCGTCTATTGCAGCCTCCTGAGCAGCACTCAGAGGGTACTGACGCAATAGGGGTGGTGCTACCCCTGGTTTCAATTTGACTATTATGGGAGGAACTTTGAGTTTTCCCACATCAGTTTTGCCTTTTGCCCACAGATCAGTGGGGAGTTGATCCAGGGCAGGTGCAGTGGGCAGATCACTTTCTGCAGTACTTGCAGCTGCATCCAGGGCCATAATCTTGCAGAGGGTACTGGGTTTAAGTCGAGGGGTCATAGTCACTGTTCCGTCATCATGGTAAGTAATAACCGCCTGTAGTTTCCGTAAAAAGTCAGCACCTAGCAAATTACATTGTCCCCTGGGGGCTACCATTAACTGAGTCAGAATGGTCTTCCCACAAATGGAGAGGGGAATGGTTTCCGTCATTCCCAAGGTCCGGGTTGGCGCATTGAAAGGTGTGGCCATGACAAAGTCGGTGGTGTCACGGAAGGATAATGGACAGTCTGAAAGCGTAATAACTGAGTTGTCAGCTCCCATGTCAACCTGAAAGTCAGCTGTAGTTCCTCCTGGCAGGCTCACCTGTACTATACAGTCGGGGGTGGGGGGTAGCGTGACTAAAGGACACAGTTGCAGGCTGCAAGTTACCTATTCGTCGGTCTGGGGGGGTAGCAGGGGTGGGAACCTTATCTGGGTATGGGTTTGTGCGACAATCTTTCCTAAAATGTCCTGGTTTCTTACATCCGTAACACAATCTAGGACCCGTAGTGGGTCCTCCACGTCCTCCACCTCTCTGTGAGGGTCCACTCCTCTGAAAGTGAACCTTAGTCTTTTGCTTCTGTGAGTCCAAACTGACTCCATGTGCAATCTTGGCAAGATCGCCTGGGGGGCAGGATCTCCAATCTGGTCTACTTGCCATCACCTTCTCTCTCACATACTTATCAATCCCTTGCATATATGCATGACTTAACAAACGTGTCGCAGTTCTATCATCTTCACCATAACCCATATCAGACCACCGTTGTTGCAACCTGTAGAAATAATGAATGGGGAGCTACTTCGGGTCCTGTATACAGTCTTCTAAATGCACCAATACTTCCTCCTGTCTAATCTTACAGGCTTTTTCTAGTGCCTCAACAAAGTCAGACCCTGACCTGGCATTGTTAGGTTCTCCGTCTTGGGGACCATTTCCCCCTGGGTACATTTTAAATGTCTCAGCTGTCAGTCGGGTGGAAGGTGCTTCCCCCAGGGCTGAACGCACTAACTGTTGCATGTCCTGTCTGGTTGCCTGGTAAGTGTTCTGTATCACCCCACACTGTATGGCAAAAGTCACAGGTCGTTGGTTAATGTCTGGCAGCTGGGCAGTCAAAGACATCTGTTCTGTGGGAGACCATGGCTGATAGCTACTAGCAACATGGTAAGTCGGAGGTCCACTGTCAGTTGCACCCTGTGGGTTTTCATGAAGTCATGCCATTTACCTGAATCTAATTCCCCTGAGGGGTGGAAGCCTCCTGCCTTCAAGAGCACACTAACCTGCTTCTCTTCTGGGATTCCTTCCCTTCTGGACTATTCTCTGGACTAATTCTCTAGCACTATGGAACCCTGCACTTAGTTCCCAATTCTATTGCTAGTATACTGGACTCTGGACTAATTCTCTAGCACTATGGAACCCTGTACTTAGTTCCCAATTCTATTGCTAGTATACTGGACTCTGGACTAATTCTCTAGCACTATGGAACCCTGTACTTAGTTCCCAATTCTATTGCTAGTATACGTGCAGGCTGAAAACTTATCAGACGGACCTTTCCTCCTCACCTAGAGTAGGCTATGTCCTCCTGCCTTAAGGTACCATCACACTAGGCGATATCGCCAGCGATCCGTGACGTTGCAGCGACCTGGATAGCGATATCGCTGTATTTGACACGCAGCAGCGATCTGGATCCCGCTGTGAAATTGCTGGTCGCTGCTAGAAGGTCTGCACTTTATTTGGTCGCTAGGTCGCCGTGTATCGCCGTGTTTGACAGCAAAAGCAAGGATACCAGCGATATTTTACACTGGTAACCAGGGTAAACATCGGGTTACTAAGCGCAGGGCCGCGCTTAGTAACCCGATGTTTACCCTGGTTACCAGCGTAAAAGTTAAAAAAACAAACAGCACATACTCACCAGCGCGTCCCCCAGCCTCTGCTTCCTGACACTGACTGAGCGCCGGCCCTAAACTGAAAGTGAAAGCACAGCGGTGACGTCACCGCTGTGCTGTTAGGGCCGGAGCTCAGTCAGTGTCAGGAAGCAGAGGCTGGGGGACGCGCTGGTGAGTATGTGCTGTTTGTTTTTTTAACTTTTACACTGGTAACCAGGGTAAACATCGGGTTACTAAGCGCGGCCCTGCGCTTAGCAACCCGATGCTTACCCTGGTTACCCGGGGACCTCGGCATCGTTGGTCGCTGGAGAGCGGTCTGTGTGACAGCTCTCCAGCGACCAAACAGCGACGCTGCAGCGATCGGCATCGCTGTCGCTATCGCTGCAGCGTCGCTTAATGTGACGGTACCTTTAGTCCTAAACCTATAGGTTTACTGTGCTTACAGGTTACTGTATTAGCTTGCTTCCAAGATTGATAACACAGGTATATGAACAGACAAACAACAAACACTCCACAAGCACAACATACAAAGAGTCAATCATTTTAGTCTAACAGTGGAGTCATCAGTAACCACACAATGAGGGTCAATATCTGGGTTCAAGGGTACCTGAGCCGGGCAAAGCCCTTGATCTTACCTGGTCCCGGTCGACTAGAAGCAGGGAAAAATCCGTCCACAAGTGGAATGACGTAGGCAGAATATAATCAGTATTCTCACCCCAGCGCTGTGTGATGCCACTAGTCCCGGGAAGTCCCCTGGTCCATTACTGGAGTCGGCCGGGTCTCAGATGAAGCACTCAGGTCCCTGTTCGGGCACCAGAATTGTTGTTGCAGGTCTCGACCTACTCTCTGAGTCCACTGTAGAGATGACGTCACGGCATCGGAGAGACATGACACAGTACACCAGGGCTGTATCTGAAATATCTCTAGTCTTTAATAAGCTTACACACACACTTTTTATGCATTGTTGTGTTGGAGGCGGATTCTCCATGTATTGGCTAAGCGTCGGAGTGTATTACTCCCTTGCCTCCCTACGGTTTCGCAAACACATTTTTACACAGTACATTATTCGTTATTTTACCAAGGACATTCCCTGCTACAATTAGTTCTTAGGAATCAGCGATAACAGCACAATGAAGAATAGTGAATTATGTCTTGTTTTTCTGACCTCTAATAACACTTATACAAAATGGAGGCAAGCAAAATAAAATGGATCCTGCTCTAACACTAGCAACACATGAAAATAACACACACACGCCAAATATGTGTATATTTGATTTATTTTATTGTGAAGGGGTGATTTTAAATATATAATTTTTTTTTTAGAAACATATCGCCTGTATGTAGCAGAAATCCTCACTTGCTATGAGCGCCGACCACCGGGAGACCTCTGGTTGTCATGCCAACCCATCGGTGACCCGTGATCACGTGACTGTGGTACCGATGGGTGGGATTTCCTGTGCGCCTCCCGGAAGCGCAAGTTAAATGCCGCTGTCAGGGATTGTCAGCGGCATTTAACTAGTTAACAGCTGTTGCGGGCACTTGTCAACTGTATGTATCAGCTGACATGAGCCCGGAAAGATGTGGTCTCAGTGCCGGGGCCCACATCAAAGGGGGAGACATGATATGCGCATGTCATTAAGAGGTTACTAGCTTGTGGAATATCCTTCTTTTTTTTTTTTTTACAACCTTTTCATTTTGAGGGGAGTCCGACATCGGCTTACTATTACACCCAATATCAGAAAGGGGTTAATTGCATATTAATGTGTATAACCTATTATTCTGTGTGTTGTAGTTTTAATACAACCAGCGTTTTATCAGCAGGAGATTATCACTGCAGGACTAGGTCTTACATGTAGACCAGTCAGGTTATTCTGTGTTAACTCCGCCCCCACCACTGATTGGCAGCTTTCTCACTGTGCACACAGGAAGCGTCCAATCAGACTTGGGTGGTTTATACACAGTTCAGCATTCTGAGATCTGCAGCAGAGATAATACCCCCAGTCTGCCCACCTTAGGGGAGAGATGTATGACAGTGGCCGTCTAGTACAAGCTGGTATCTCGGTGGCGTTCTGGGGCATGATGCGGGGTCAGCACACGGGCACCTCCACTGCTTCACTTCCCCGCCTTAATCTGCAACATCAAAAGCTCACAAGGGAACATAGCCTAAAAAAGAAAGCAGGAAGGATGTGTACCCAGCTACAGTACTTGATGTTCTTGGTTACACACTGCAGATTCTGATGGACTTATTTTTATTTTTTTTAGATATTCAAGAACTAGGAGTGGATCTTAAACATGTAAGATGTGACCAGTAAGTACAGTACCTATCGCATGTCTACATTTGTTAATGCACTGACATGACGTGCAGTCGCAGGTAAAATTGGGAATAGCTCTAAAAATGAAAAGCCATTGTGAGCCATCCCCGTATGTGAGACCTCCTCAGTGAACACAAATACACCAAAACCAGTCCTAGGGTATGTGCACACGTTCAGGTTGTTTCGCGATAAAAACGCTATGAAAACTAATTAAAAATGCATAAATTATGCATCCTATAATTTAGAATGCATTCTGCATGTTTTGTGCACATGGTGCGTTTTTTTCCGTGAAAAAAACGCATTGCGGTAAAAAAAGCAGCATGTTCGTCAATTTTGCGTTTTTTTTCACGTTTTTCCCGCTATTCTGTGCATTGGGAAAAAACGCGGTAAAATCGCGGTAAAAACGCATGCGGATTTCTGGCAGAAATGTCCGGTTTTTGTCAGGAAAATTTCTGCCAGAAATCCTGACGTGTGCACATAGCCCTACTGTACAAGTTACTATTCCTCCCTTTGTCACCTGCAGCTACTGGTTGCACAAGTCCCAAAACACAAAGGGCCCTTTGTTTGCCAGCAGGTGTGCTAATTGGAAGCAAGAATAGGCTGATAACTTGTAGCTTCCTGGCAGCAGCAGGCAGAGAGTAGATGTGCAGATAGATATGCAGATTTCTGCCCATAAACTAAAGAAACAAGACAGAAGAATCAAAGTCTTCGAACTATGGTGCTGGAGAAGGACGTTATTGATACCATGGATGGCAAGGAGAACCGTTTTGAAACAAATCAAGCCAGACATGTCACTCAAAGCAAGGATCATCAACCTATGACTTGTCTACTTTGGACACATCATCCAGAGTGAGAAATCACTGGAGAAGGACATCATGGTCAGAAGAATAGAAGGAACAAGGTGAAGAGGAAGACTAGCAACCCGATGGCCTGATACTTTCAAGATAACGGAGGAGAAGACCCTGGTGGACCTATCTAGGCTTGCGAAAGATCGATCTTCCTACAGAGCGTTCACCCATCAAGTCGCCATAGCTCGAGATCAAGCTGAAGGCCGATTAATAATAAATTATTATTAACCCCTTTCCGACATTGGGTGTAATAGTACGCCGATGTCGGACTCCCTCCCTTTGATGCGGTCTCCGGTGGTGAGTCCGCATCTTTCCCGGGACATGTCAGCTGTTTTGAACAGTTGAAATGTGCCCGCAATAGCCGCGGATGGAATCGTGATCCACCCACGGCTATTAATCAGTTAAATACCACTGACAGCGTCATTTAACAATATACGAAAATGGTTGCACTCAATCGCGTTAAAGGGAACCTGTCACCCCCCCCAAAATCGAAGATGAGCTAAACCCACCGGCATCAGGGGCTTATCTCCAGCATTCTGTAATGCTGTAGATAAGCCCCCGATGTATCCTGAAAGATGAGAAAAATAGGTTAGATTATACTCACCTGGGGAGGGGGGGCGGTCCAATCCAATGGGCGTCGCGGTCCGGTCCGGGGCCTTCTATCTTCATAGGATGATGTCCTCTTCTTGTCTTCTCGCTGCGGCTCTGGCGCAGGCGTACAGAGCAAAGTACTGCAGTGTGCAGGCGCGGGGCCTCTCTGACCTTTCCCGGTGCCTGCACTCTGCCCCTGGGTGAGTATAATCTAACCTCTTTTTCTCATCTTTCAGGATACATCGGGAGCTTATCTACAGCATTACAGAATGCTGTAGATAAGCCCCTGATGCCGGTGGCCTTGGCTCATCTTCGATTTTGGGGGTGACAGGTTCCCTTTAAAGCATGTTGAGAAATATATGAAATGTGAATAGCAAAAATGGCTTTGGAATATCAGAAAAAATACAGGAGATGCTTTGCACAAAATTTGGTCAAATAATGTCTGCTCATCAACCAACGTCAAGGTGGCCTCATGAGTCTGATGGGTCCTTGACTTCGATTACATCAATCTAATGCGTCCCTGATTTCAATTAAAGCTGTTTCCTGCGCTCCTAGCAAGTGAGTAATTCTGCTATATAGAGGCGATCTGATCATCGTCTCTATGTTGCAGAGCCGATCGGGTTATGACAGCTTCTCCCATGGAGACTATTGAAGCATGGCAAAAGTAAAAAAAAAAAAAAAAAAAAAAGTTTTAAAAATATATTAAAAAATGAAAATATAAAAGTTCACATCACCCTCCTTTCGCCCAATTCAAAATAAATAAAAAAAAAAAATCAAAAATACACATTTGGTATCGCCGCGTTCAGAATCGCCCGATCTATCAATAAAAAAGCGATAATCTGATCGCTAAACGGCGTAGTGAGGAAAAAAAGTAAAAACGCCAGAATTACTTTTTTTTTTTTTTTTTTGTCACTGCGACATTGCATTAAAATGCAATAACGGGCGATCAAAAGATCGTATCTGCACCAAAATGGTATCAATAAAAACGTCAGCTCGGCACACAATTAATAAGTCCTCACCTGACCCCAGATCACGAAAAATGGGGATGCTACGGGTATCGGAAAATGGCGCAATTGTGTTTTTTTTTGCAAAGTTTATCTTTTTTCACCACCTAGATAAAAAAGAACGTAGACATGTTTGGTGTCTATGAATTTGTATTGACCTGGAGAATCCTAATGGCAGGTCAGTTTTAGCATTTAGTGAACCTAGTAATAATAATAATAATTTTATTTATATATCGCCAACATATTCCGCAGCACTTTACATTATAGAGGGTCTATGTACAGACAATAGACGTTACAGCGTAACAATAAACACAGATCAAAACAGATATCAAGAGGAGTGCGGGCCCTGCTGCTCACAAGGTACAATCTATGAGGAAAAAGGGGGGACACGAGAGGTGGATGGTAACAATTGCATTTGTTGTCCGGACCAGCCATAGTGTAAGGATCGGGTGTTCATGTAATGCTGCATGAACCAGTTAACAGCCTAAATATGTAATAGTACAGACACAGAGGACTGTTAACTACATAAAGTGTATGAGAACATGATGCGAGGAACCTGATTATGGTTTAAGTTTTTTGAATGGGCCACACAGGGATAGTTAGGTTAATGCATTGAGGCAGTAGGCCAGTGTCACGATCCAATTTTGGATTTGCGGCAGATCTGGTTTCCCTCAGTTTAAAACCTTTTTTCCTTTCTGGTCATTGGGGGTTAATGCAGTAGGCATCCCCAAGGCCGCTAGTGTTATTGTATTGCTGCTGGGTCAGCTGATGTTGGTGGTGACCACTCCCACCATCCTTTAAGAGGTCACCTGGTGCATCAGCTGACTGTCAGTGTTAGTTCATCCTGCAGCGACCAAGCTTGGTAGAAGGCGCTTGCTGGGAACAGTTCTTCTGCTGTGTCAGGTGAATCTGGTGTTTCTTCCCGCTGTGCTGTGATTGCAGCAAAAAGCTAAGTGTTGTTTGCCTATACCTTGTCTGCCTTTCCTTACCCCTTGTTGTATTAGTGCAGCGGTGGGACCAGTGCTCTCACCTGCCAGTTCCCTATGTAGGGATAAGTGCAGGGCAAGTGAGGGACTAGGTATCCTGTTTGGCGACGGGGGTGAAAGAACCTGTATAGGGACGATAACAAGACCAGGGCACATCTGCAGGCCAGTGCAGGAGGTGCCCATTTCCCCAGTCCCTACCGACAGGGCCCACCATTGTAATTGTGTTCCCGATGTTCTCGTTTGTTGTGCTGTTTGTGGCAGACCTACAGTTGGGTCGTTTCATAACTGGTCAGTCACATCGTGACATTAACACCGACCGTCACATTATCTCTGGTGAGCCATGGCCCAAATACAGGCCTTTGCCCAACTGCTCCAGACACTCACTACTGAGCTTAAAGATCTGCTTGGTGAGGTGGTGCAGCAGCTGCAGCAGTTGTTGGGGTTCTAGGCCTCGGCTCAGGTACAGGCTCAACCAGAACCCAAAACATCTCTCCCTGACAGGTTCTCTGGAGGGAGAGATACATTTTTGGTTTTTAAGGAGGCCTGTAAGCTATACTTCAGGCTCCGGCCTCGTTTATCGGGGAGTGAGGAACAATGGGTGGGAATCATCGTTTCCCTTCTTAAGGGTGATCCCCAATCCTGGGCCTTCTCCCTGGCGACTGGTTCTCCATCTCTACGGTCAGTGGACGAGTTTTTTGCAGCTTTGGTATATGGTGATCCGGATGGCGTCTCCTTGGCGGAATCCTGACTCTATAAGATCAAGCAGGGGGGCCAGCCGGCTGAGGATTATTGTTCAGAGTCCAGGAGGTGGGCCACTGACACACAGTGGAATGACCCTGCCCTTTGGAGCCATTTTGTGAGGGTCTGTCCCCTAAACTGCAAGATACTCTGGTACAGTACGCCGCCCCCAGGTCGTTGGAGGCCGCCATGTCCCTTGCCATCCGGGTGGATAGACGCCTGAGGGAGAAGCATACATCAAATGTGCCCCCTGTAGTCCTTGCTAGGGAGGAGGACACACCTGACCAGGCGGATGAACCCATGCAGGTGGGAGGAGTTGGTTCCCAAACTGGGTTGTCTGTGGGTCGCCGTGGTGTGGGGGCATGTTTTTACTGTTGGCAGATCGGTTATTTTATCAATGTCTGTCCAGCTTGCACCAAAATACCTGTTCCACCTAAGAATCTGCGTCCCCCTGGTTGTGTGGAGGAAAGCGACCAGGGAGTGTATATTTTCTCCATTTTCTCGTCTCAGTGTACCTTACCTGCTGAGGTGGTTGTTGGTGGGGTAACTGAGAGTATTCCGGTGCTCGTGGACAGTGGAGCAGGAGTCAATTTGGTGGATTCTCATTTTGTCCAGACCCATGGCCTGATGAGTAGGATTCTAGCGAGACCCCTAAGGGTCCAGGCCGTTGACTCTGCCCCGCTCAGCCAGGGGAGCATTACACAAGTCGTAGACAATATACATCTGCGTATAGGGGATTGTCATGAAGAGTCCCTATCATGCTACATCTTGGAGGGCATACTAACTCCCATGGTCTTAGGAATCCCTTGGTTGAAAAAACACAACCCGGTCATAGACTGACAGTCCAGGGAAGTAGTCAGCTGGGGTCAGTCGTGTGAGGACTGCTGCCCGGGAGCTACGATCTCTGCCGTCCTTTTACTAACTGCCTCTTCTTCTCCAGTGGGGGCAGTAGAGGTGCTTCCAGGGAGTAGAGGCAAGACTCTACCCTCTCTACATGCTATCCTGGTATGTCAGAAACCTCTTAGGAGGAGGGGTCAGAGGAGGGTGGTGGTTCTCTCGGTGCATAGTGGGGGTGTGAGTTTGGTGACACAGGGGGATACCTCTGTTGTCGGTTCTGTAAAGAGTTCACCATCTTGTGGCAGACGCATGCGTGAAAATAAATGTTCAGGTCCGGACCTGTGTGTGAATGAATACGTATGGGTGTCCACCAAAAATATCAGGTGGAAGTGTGGTACTGGAATCTGGAGTTCGAGGGTTATCGGGCGTCAGCTATTGTCAGCCCGGGGACTTACCAGTTGGAGTTACCTTCAGTAATGCCCATACACAACTCATTCCACAGGTCGGTGCTCTGGATATTTTTGCCGCCTACGTTGTCATCTCCATCGTGCTGTGCCCACCGTAAACCTGAGGGTCAGGTGACTGACAAGGTGAACTCTGGTGAATCGAGACGTCCTCACTGTAGGTTGTTTACTGGTGAGGTCCAGTGTTGAGAATCCAGAGGCCCCTCATTGAAAGGGGGGTACTGTCACGATCCAATTTTGAATTTGTTTCTGGTTTCGACCTGCTGTTGGGTTGTTTCATACCTGGTCGGTCACATCGTGACAGCCAGTCTGAACAAATGCGTTTTTAGGGCACTCTTAAAACTGTGGGGATTGGGGATTAATCATATTAACCTGGATAGTGCATTCCAATTAATTGGCGAAGCACGCGAAGTCTTGGAGACAGGAGTGGGAGGTTCTGATTGAGGATGTTAATCTCAGGTCATTAGCAGAACGGAGAGTGCATGTAGGGTGGTAGGCTGAGACCAGGGAGAAGATGTAGGGTGGTGCTGAGCCATGGCGTGCTTTGTGGATGAGGGTAATAAGTTTGTACTGGATTCTGGAGTGGATGGGTAACCAGTGTAATGACTGGCACAAGGTTGAGGCATCGGAATAACGGTTGGTGAGGAATATGATCCTGGCTGCAGCATTCAGGACAGATTGGAGAGGGGAGAGTTTGGTAAGAGGGAGGCCGATTAGTAGAGAGTTACAATAGTCCAGACGTGAATGAATAAGTGAAACAGTAAAGGTACCGTCACATTAAGCGACGCTGCAGCGATATCGACAACGATGCCGATCGCTGCAGCGTCGCTGTGTGGTCGCTGGAGAGCTGTCACACAGACAGCTCTCCAGCGACCAACGATGCCGAAGTCCCTGGGTAACCAGGGTAAACATCAGGTTACTAAGCGCAGGGCCGCGCTTAGTAACCCGATGTTTACCCTGGTTACCATTGTAAATGTAAAAAAAAAAAACAGTACATACTCACCTTCTGATGTCCGTCAGGTCCCTGGCCGTCTGCTTCCCGCACTGACTGAGCGCCGGCCGGCCGTAAAGCACAGCACAGCGGTGACGTCACCGCTGTGCTGTGCTTTACGGCCGGCCGGCGCTCAGTCAGTGCGGGAAGCAGACGGCCAGGGACCTGACGGACATCAGAAGGTGAGTATGTACTGTTTTTTTTTTTACATTTACAATGGTAACCAGGGTAAATATCGGGTTACTAAGCGTGGCCCTGCGCTTAGTAACCCGATATTTACCCTGGTTACCATTGTAAAACATTGCTGGCATCGTTGCTTTTGCTGTCAAACACGACGATACACGCCGATCTGCCGACCAAATAAAGTTCTGGACTTTCAGCAACGACCAGCGATATCACAGCAGGATCCAGATCGCTGCTGCGTGTCAAACACAACGATATCGCTATCCAGGATGCTGCAACGTCACGGATCGCTATCGTTATCGTTGCAAAGTCGTTTAGTGTGAAGGTATCTTAACAGTTTTTGCAGAGTCGAAAGTAAGAAAAGGGCGAATTCTTTTTTAGATGCAGATTAGAAGAGCGAGCCAGTGATCGGATGAGGGGGTGAAGAAAAGCTCTGAAGGTAGGTTAGTAGAGGGAGAAAACACGAGGAGTTCAGTTTTTGACAGGTTCAGTTTCAGATAGAGGGAGGACATGATGTTGGTGACAGCGGTAAAACAATCACTGGTGTTTTCTAAAAGGGCAGGTGTGATGTCAGGAGAAGTGTATAATTGGGTGTCATCAGCATAGAGATGGTACTGGAACCCAAATCTGCTGATTGTTTGCCCAATATGGGCGGTATACAAAGAGAATAGGAGGGGGCCTGGGACTGATCCCTGAGGAACCCCAACAGTAAGGGGAAGGTGAGAGGAGGAGGAATCAGCAAAGGATACTGTGAAAGAGCGGTCAGAGTAAAAAAAGCAAAACAAAAAACAAGTGTGGGATTGCACTTTTTTTGCAATTTCACCACACTTGGAATTTTTTTTACCGTTTTCTAGTACACGACATGCTAAAACCAATGGTGTCGTTAAAAAGTACAAGTCGTCCTGCAAAAAACAAGCCCCTCTCATGACCAAATTGACGGAAAAGTAAAAAAAAGTTATGGCTCTGGGAAGGAGGGCAAAAAACAAAAATGTAAAACCAAAAAAAGCTCCGGGAGTTAAGGGATTAATGCTAATAATAAACTACGGTAGCTCCGATTGTTTGGTTCTTGCACAACCTCTTCTTGCCCCAGCGAATCTTCATTAGTGTACTTTCTGGGGGGTTTTTCCTCCCTTTTAATTTCTAAAAATTATCTGACAATATGAGTCTTTAGGTCATGTATAGTACAGTTTTGACAATACTAAACTTGTATTTTTTTTTTTATTTTAATTTTATTTTTAAATGAAGGAAAGGGGGTGAATTGATCCTAGCTAGCTGCAGCCGCTGCTTTTGCAGGCATTTGCTCGGCTCCCACCCCTCCCCCAGCCTGGACCTGTCATACCCTGAATGTGTATTTAAGCTGAAGGCCGCTTTGCACTCTGCAATACCAGTTAGGTGGGAAAAGAACTGCCATTAATACAGTGGTTCTGTGTCTCTACAGCATGCATGTTGTCTACAGCACAATCTTTTTACACAGGGTGATGTGCTGCTGACTACAATGATTTTCGCGCCAGCACAAATCCAACCAGCTGGTAAATGAGTGTCAATTGCAGCATGTTTAGGCTGAGTTTATATGCTGTACTCAAGTTCTGTTTTTGATTGCGACTAAAATGCGCTGTCTTGATGCAATTTTCAAAAATCCTGCAAAAAAAAATGCAACATGTGTGAATGCATCTTTACAAGGGTCGATAATTAGGAACAAGCTTTCTTTACGAACTTTCATTTGCTGATCATTAGCAAGTGCCATGGCAGCAATCCGAGACTGAAACTTGGATTTCTGCTGTTTGACGTGCGTGCAGATTAGCGCATATTTTTCCATATTGAATCTGCAGCAATAATAAAGTTGCTGTGAATTTTATAATCTGCAGCTCAATCGTTATCCAGCATGGATTTTTTTTTTCTCCAGAGCATATGAATTGTGTAAAGTAAAACATTCACTTGCATCACTGGGGAAATGTCAGCCGATAATGTCAGTATGTAGTTGTGGAATCCACACACAAACCCTAAAAAGAAAATCAATGGCCTACTTAGAGGTCCTGTGCAAGGCTGTGTTCATGAATCCCTATACTTACTAACCTGGTAAACTAGATTTGGGTAAGATTTGTCTTGACCTGACATAATTTTATTTTATTTTTTACTGCTAGAAAAGAAGCCGGAAACATACAGAAGGTGAAATGAGTATTGAACTTGTCACCAGTTTTCTAAGTAAATATATTTCTAAAGATGTTATTGACATGAAATGCTCACGTGATGTCAGTAACAACCCATCCAATCCACACAGGCAAAGAAATCAAACCATGATGCCCATAAATTATGTGTAGTAATGAGAAATAATACAGGGAAAAGTATTGAATACGCTTACTGAAATGTGTTTAAAGAAGTTGTCCACTACACTGTGTGCAGAATTATTCGGCAAGTTGTATTTTGATCACATGATACTTTTTATACATGTTGTCCTACTCCAAGCTGTTCAGGCTTGAGAGCCAACTACCAATTAAGTAAATCAGGTGATGTGCATCTCTGTAATGAGGAAGGGTGTTGTCTAATAACATCAAAACCCTATATAAGGTGTGCTTAATTATTAGGCAACTTCCTTTCCTTTGGCAAAATGGGTCAGAAGAGAGATTTGATGGGCTCTGAAAAGTATAAAATTGTGAGATGTCTTGCAGAGGGATGCAGCAGTCTTGAAATTGCCAAACTTTTGAAGCGTGATCACCGAACAATCAAGCTTTACATGGCAAATAGCCAACAGGGTCGCAAGAAGCGTGTTGGGTAAAAAAGGTGCAAAATAACTGCCCTTGAATTGAGAAAAATCAAGCGACAAGCTGCCAAGATGCCATTTGCCACCAGTTTTGCCATATTTCAGATCTGCAACGTTACAGGAGTAACAAAAAGCACAAGGTGTGCGATACTCGGGGACATGGCCAAGGTAAGGAAGGCTGAAAAACGACCACCTTTGAACAAGAAACATAAGATATTTCTAGGCCCAGTCTTGACGTTTTATCTTAAGACTGACTTTTCAAAGGTTTTATGGACTGATGAAATGAGAGTGACTCTTGATGGGCCAGAGGCTGGATCAGTAAAGGGCAGAGAGCTCCATTCCGACTCAGACGCCAGCAAGGTGGAGGTGGGGGACTGGTATGGGCTGGTATCATCAAAGATGAACTTGAGAGACCTTTTTTGGGTTGAGGATGGAGTGAAGCTCAATTCCCAGACCTACTGTCAGTTTCTGGAAGACAACTTCTTCAAGCAGTGGTACATGATTTTCATGCAGTGGTACATGATTTTCATGCAGTGGTACATGATTTTCATGCAGGACAATGCTCCATCACATGCCTCCAACTACTCCACAGGGTGGCTGGCCAGTAAAGGTCTCAAAGAAGAAAAAATAATGACATGGCCCCCTTGTTCACCTGATCTAAACCCCATAGAGAACCTGTGGTCCCTCATAAAATGTGAGATCTACAGGGAGGGAAAACAGTACACCTCTCGGAACAGAGTCTGGGAGGCTGTGGTGGCTGCTGCACGCTATGTTGATCGTAAACAGATCAAGCAACTGACAGAATCTATGGATGGAAGGCTTCTGAGTGTCATCATAAAGAAAGGTGGCTATATTAGTCACTAATTTTTTTTGGCTTTTTGTTTTGCATGTCAGAAATGTTTATTTCTAAATTTTGTGCAGTTATATTGGTTTACCTGGTGAAAATAAACAAGTGAGATGGGAATATATTTGGGTTTTATTAAGTTGCCTAATAATTCTGCACAGTAATAGTTATCTGCACTAACAGATATCCTACTAAGATAGCCAAATCTAAAAAAAAAAACCACTCCAACTTCCAAAAATATTAAGCTTTGATATTTGAGTCTTTGGGGTTGATTGAGAACATAGTTGTTGATCAATAATAAAAATAATCCTCTAAAATACAACTTGCCTAATAATTCTGCATAAAGTGTACTTGGACAATTTCTGCCCGGAGGGGTGTATAGGCTTTATTATTTTATGGAGGCCAAACATTTTGATCAAGAAGGGGTTGTCCTAGTAGAAGACAACCCCTGTGCAAAAGCCTTTGTTGGTGATGACCGCTTTAAGACGCCTCCTGGAAAAACTAGTCACAGGCATTGCTCAGGTGTGATTTTGGCCCATTCTTCCACACAAACACTCTTCACGTCCCATGGACCCCTTCTATGAGCTCTGAGCGTTAGTTCCTTCCATACATTTTCTATTGGATTCAACTCAGGTTATTGGCTGGGCCATTCTAGCCGCTTTGTCTTTCTCTGAAACCAACTGAGAGTTTAACTGGCTGTGTGTTTGGGATCATTGTCTTACTGAAATGTCCACTCTGTTTCATCGTCATCATCCTGGTAGATGGCAGCAGATTTTTATCAAGAATGTGTCTATAAATTTGTCCATTCATCCTTCCATCTATTATATGGAGTTTGCCAGTGCCATGTTGTCCCTCCTCTATACACAAGAAGTTGGTACACAAAATGAGAATGCTGGGTCTGGGGGGAAAATGTGTGTAAATGGGTAAGTAACTGGCTTAGTGATAGAAAGCAGAGGGTGGTTATAAATGGTACAATGGTACTGGGTCGCTGTGACCAGTGGGGTACCGCAGGGGTCCGTGTTGGAACCAGTTCTCTTTAACATATTTATTAACGATCTGATAGAAGGTTTACACAGTAAAATATCGATATTTGCAGATGATACAAAACTATGTGATGCAGTCAATACAAGAGAAGATAGTATTCTACTACAGATGGATCTGGATAAGTTGGAAACTTGGGCCGAGAGGTGGCAGATGCGGTTTAACCATGATAAATGCAAGATTATACACACGGGAAGAAGGAATCAATATCACCATTACACACTGAACGGAACTTAACTGGGTAAATCTAACATGGAGAAGGACTTGGGGATCCTAGTTAATGATAAATCTACCTGGAGCAGCCAGTGCCAGGCAGCGGCTGCCAAGGCAAACAGGATCATGGGGTGCATTAAAAGAGGTCTGGATACACATGATGAGAACATTATACTGCCTCTGTACAAATCCCTGGTTAGACCGCACATGGAGTACTGGATACAGTTTTGGGCACCAGTGCTCAGGAAGGATATAATGGAACTAGAGCGAGTACAAAGGAGGGCAACAAAATTAATAGAGGATGAGGGAAATACAATACCCAGAGAGATTAGCAAAATTAGGATTATTTAGTCTAGAAAAAAAGACGTGAGGGGGCGATCTAATAACCATGTATAAGTATATAAGGGGACAATACAAATATCTCTCCGAGGATCTGGTTATACCAAGGAAGGTGATGGTCACAAGGGGTTATTCTCTGCATCTGTAGAAGAGAAGGTTTTTCCACCAACATAGAAAAGGATTATTTACTGTTAGGGCCCTGAGAATCTGGAATTCCTTGCCTGAGGTGGTGGTGATAGCAAACTCAGTCGAGGGGTTCAAGAGAGGCCTGGATGTCTTCCTGGAGCGTAACAATATTGTATCTTACAGTTATTAGGTTCTTTAGAACGTAGATCTGGGGATTTATTCTGACGGAATATAGGCTGAACTGGATGGACAAATGTCTTTTTGGCCTTGCTAACTATGTTACTATACAGTGGGGGAAATAAGTATTTGATCCCTTGCTGATTTTGTAAGTTTGCCCACTGACAATGACATGAACAGTCTAGAATTTTAAGGGTAGGTTAATTTTAACATTCAGTAAAAGAATATCAAAAATAAAATCCAGAAAATCACATTGTATAAATTATATAAATTTATTTGCATTTTGCAGTGAGAAATAAGTATTTGATCCCCTACCAACCATTAAGAGTTCTGGCTCCTACAGACCAGTTAGACGCTCCTAATCAACCTGTCTTTAAATAATCACCTTTATAAAAGACTCCTGTCCACAGTCTCAATTAATCAGTCAGACTCTAACCTCTATAACATAGGCAAGACCAAAGAGCTTTATAAGGATGTCAGGGACAAGATCATAGACCTGCACAAAGCTGGAATGGGCTACAAAACTGTAAGTAAGACGCTGGGTGAGAAGGAGACAACTATTGATGCAATAGTAAGAAAATTGAAGAAATACAAAATGACTGTCAATCGACATTGATCTGGGGCACCATGCAAAATCTCACCTTGTGGGGTATTCTTGATCATGAGGAAGGTGAGAGATCAGCCTAAAACTACACGGGGGGGGGGGGAACTTGTCAATGATCTCAAGGCAGCTGGGACCACAGTCACCAAGAAAACAATTGCTAACACATTACCCCATAAAGGTTTAAAATCCTGCAGTGCCTGCAAGGTCCACCTGCTCAAGAAGGCACATGTGCAGGCTTGTCTGAAGTTTGCCAGTGAGCACCTGCATGATTCTGTGAGTGATTGGAAGAGGGTGCTGTGGTCAGATGAGACAAAAAATTTAGGTCTTTGGCATTAACTCAACTTGCCGTGTTTGGAGGAAGAGAAATGCTGCCTATTACCCAAAGAACACAGTCCCTACTGTCAAGCATGGCGGTGGAAACATTATTCTTTGGGGGCGTTTCTCTGCTAAGGGCACAGGACTACTGCACCGCATCAATGGGAGAATGGATGGAGCCATGTACGGTAAAAACCTGAATGACAACCTCCTTCCCTCTGCCAGGACATTAAAAATGGGTTGTGGCTAGGTCTTCCAGGAGGCAATGACCCAAAACATATACAGCCCAGGCAACAAAGGAGTGGCTCAAAAAGATGCACATTAAGGTCACGGAGTGGCCTAGCCAGTCTCCAGACCTTAATCCCATGGAAAACTTATGGAGGGAGTTGAAGCTCTGAGTTGCCAAGCGACGGCCTCAAAATCTTAATGATTTAGAGATGATCTGCAAAGAGGAGTAGAGCAAAATTCCTCCTGACATGTGCGCGCAAACCTCATCATCAACTGCAAAACCGTCTGACTGCTGTGCTTGCCAACAAGGGTTTTGCCACCAAGTATTAAGTCTTGTTTGCCAGAGGGATCAAATACTTATTTCTCACTGCAAAGTGTAAATACATTTATATAATTTATACGAGTTTCTGGATTTTATTTTTCATATTCTATCTCTCAATAGTAAAATTAACCTACCCTTAAAATTATAGACTGTTCATGTCTTTGTCAATGGGCAAACTTACAAAATCAGCAAGGGATCAAATACTTATTTCCCCCACTGTCATGGCTAGGGATAGCACAGGACAAGCAAAGTACAAATATATTACGGACGAGCTCTAGGGTGATGGAACCTGGGCTGACCGCTGCCCTACGCCTGACAAACGCAACTAGAGATAGCCAGGGAGCGTGCCCACGCTGGTTCCAGACGCCACGCACCAGCCTAAGAGCCAACCAGCACTGCAGAGAAAATAAAGACCTCACCTGCCTCCAGCGGAATGAACCCCAAAAGATATAGTTGCCCCCCACATGTATTGACGGTGAAATGAGAGGAAGGCACACACATAGAGATGATATATATAGTTTTAGCAAATTGAGGCCCGCTGTAAACTAGAAAGCAGAACGATACAAAAGGGGACTGAGCGGTCAGCAAAAAACCCTAATCAAAAAAACCATCCTGAGATTACAAGAACCCATGTGCCAACTCATGGCACATGGGGAGAACCTCAGTCCACTAGAGCCACCAGCTAGCATAGAGACATAATAAGCAAGCTGGACAAAAAAACCAAACAACTGAAAATCAGCACTTAGCTTATCCTGAAAGATCTGGGAGCAGGTAGGCAGGAACCAAACAGAGCACATCTGAATACATTGATAGCCGGCAAGGGAAATTACAGAAAGGCCAGGTAAAATAGGAAACAGAAGAAAAAAAAAAATGAGACAAAACCAGCTCACCTACTAGGCATTTGTTGTGGGGAAGCCCGGATGACGTGCAGTCTTCACGTGAGGCAATAGAACAAATAGAGGAGAAAATCCAGCTTCCAAAAATATCAAAATTTATTAAAGATAAGCAGCTTTGAAAAAGAACTTATTGTTCGAAACATGTAGCTTGCTGCTATTTCTTCTCCTGTGAACCATGTTTTTGGACTTTGGATTTTATCTTTAATAAATTTTGATATTTTTGGAAGCTGGATTTTCTCCTCTATTTGTTAAAATAGGAAACACCCAGCCACTGATGGACAGGTGGAAACCAAAGGCCGCAACCCACCAAAGTCACCCAGTACCAGCAGTAACCACCAGAGGGAGCCCACAAACAGAATCCACAACAGTACCCCCCCCTTGAGGAGGGGTCACCGAACCCTCACGAGAACCCCCAGGGCGATCAGGGTGAGCTCTATGGAAGGCGCGGACCAAATCAGTCGCATGAACATCGGAGGCGACCACCCAGGAATTATCCTCCTGACCATAACCCTTCCACTTAACCAAATACTGGAGTTTGCGTCTGGAAACACGAGAATCCAAGATCTTCTCAACAACATACTCCAATTCTCCCTCCACCAGCACCGGAGCAGGAGGCTCAACCGAAGGAACAACGGGCACCTCATACCTCCGCAACAACGACCGATGGAACACATTATGAATAGCAAACGATGCTGGGAGATCCAAACGAAAAGATACAGGGTTAAGAATCTCCGAGATCCTATAAGGACCGATGAACCGAGGCTTGAACTTAGGAGAAGAGACCTTCATAGGGACAAAACGAGAAGACAACCACACCAAATCCCCAACAAGAAGTCGGGGACCCACGCGGCGACGGCGATTAGCAAACTGCTGAGTCTTCTCCTGAGATAACTTCAAATTGTCCACCACCTGATTCCAAATCTGATGTAGCCTGTCCACCACCACGTCCACTCCAGGACAATCCGAAGGCTCCACCTGACCAGAGGAAAAACGAGGATGAAACCCCGAATTACAAAAAAAAGGAGAGACCAACGTGGCCGAACTAGCCCGATTATTAAGAGCAAATTCGGCCAGTGGCAAAAAAGCAACCCAGTCATCTTGATCAGCAGAAACAAAACACCTCAAATAAGTTTCCAAGGTCTGATTAGTTCGCTCCGTCTGGCCATTCGTCTGAGGATGGAATGCAGACGAGAAAGACAAATCAATGCCCATCTTGGCACAAAACGTCCGCCAAAATCTAGACACAAACTGGGATCCCCTGTCAGAAACGATATTCTCCGGAATCCCATGCAAACGAACCACGTTCTGAAAAAATAAAGGGACCAACTCAGAGGAGGAAGGCAACTTAGGCAAGGGCACCAAATGAACCATCTTAGAAAAGCGGTCACACACAACCCAGATAACGGACATTTTCTGTGAAACCGGGAGATCAGAAATAAAATCCATGGAAATGTGCGTCCAAGGCCTCTTCGGGATGGGCAAGGATAACAACAACCCACTGGCCCGAGAACAGCAAGGCTTAGCTCGAGCACACACTTCACAAGACTGCACAAAGGTACGCACATCCCTAGACAAGGAAGGCCACCAAAAAGACCTGGCCACCAAGTCTCTAGTACCAAATATTCCAGGATGACCAGCCAACACAGAAGAATGGACCTCGGAGATGACTCTACTGGTCCAATCATCCGGAACAAACAGTCTTTCTGGTGGACAACGATCCGGTTTATCCACCTGAAACTCCTGCAATGCACGTCGCAAGTCTGGGGATACGGCGGACAATATTACCCCATCCCTAAGGATACCAGTAGGCCCAGAGTCTCCAGGAGAGTCAGGCACAAAACTCCTGGAAAGAGCATCTGCCTTCACATTCTTTGAACCTGGCAGGTATGAAACCACGAAATTGAAACGAGAAAAAAACAACGACCAACGAGCCTGTCTAGGATTCAAACGCCTGGCAGACTCAAGGTAAATGAGATTCTTGTGATCAGTCAAGACCACCACACGATGTTTAGCACCCTCCAGCCAATGACGCCACTCCTCAAATGCCCACTTCATGGCCAAAAGCTCCCGATTACCCACATCATAATTGCGCTCGGCGGGCGAGAATTTTCTAGAGAAGAATGCACATGGCTTCATCACCGAGCCATTAGAACTTCTCTGTGACAAAACCGCCCCCGCTCCAATCTCGGAAGCATCAACCTCAACCTGAAAAGGAAGTGAAACATCTGGTTGACACAACACAGGAGCAGAAGAAAACCGGCGCTTAAGTTCCTGAAAGGCCTCCACGGCCGCAGGAGACCAATCAGCAACATCAGCACCCTTTTTAGTCAAATCAGTCAAAGGTTTAACAATACTGGAAAAATTAGCAATGAACCGACGATAAAAATTAGCAAACCCCAAGAACTTCTGAAGGCTCTTAACAGATGTAGGTTGTGTCCAGTCACAAATCGCCTGAACCTTGACGGGATCCATCTCAATAGTAGAAGGAGAAAAAATGTACCCCAAAAAAGAAATCTTCAGGACTCCGAAGAGACACTTTGAGCCCTTCACAAACAGAGAATTGGCCCGCAGAACCTGAAACACCTTCCTGACCTGTAGAACATGAGACTCCCAGTCATCAGAAAACACCAAAATATCATCCAAATACACAATCATAAACTTATCCAGATATTCACGGAAAATATTGTGCATAAAGGACTGAAAGACTGACGGAGCATTGGAGAGTCCAAAAGGCATTACCAAATACTCAAAATGGCCCTCAGGCGTATTAAATGTGGTTTTCCACTCATCACCCTGTTTTATCCGCACCAGATTATACGCACCGCGAAGATCTATCTTAGTGAACCACCTAGCCCCCTTAATGCGAGCAAACAAATCAGTCAATAATGGCAATGGATACTGATACTTGACTGTAATCTTATTCAGAAGGCGATAATCTATACAAGGCCTCAGGGAACCATCTTTTTTTGCCACAAAAAAAAACCCTGCTCCCAGAGGGGACGAAGATGGACGAATATGTCCCTTTTCCAAGGACTCCTTAATATAATTCCGCATAGCAGTATGCTCTGGCAGTGACAGATTAAATAAACGACCCTTAGGGAACTTACTGCCAGGAATCAATTCTATAGCACAGTCACAATCTCTATGCGGAGGGAGCGAATTGAGCTTAGGCTCCTCAAAAACATCCCTATAGTCAGACAAAAACGCAGGGATCTCAGAAGGAGTAGATGAAGCGATAGAAATCGGAGGTGCATCAACATGAACCCCCTGACATCCCCAGCTTAACACAGACATTGTTTTCCAGTCCAGGACAGGATTATGAGTTTGTAACCATGGCAGACCAAGCACTAGTACATCATGTAAATTATAAAGTACAAGGAAGCGAATCACCTCCTGATGAACGGGAGTCATGCGCATGGTCACTTGTGTCCAATACTGCGGTTTATTCATAGCCAATGGTGTAGAGTCAATTCCCTTCAGAGGAATAGGAACTTCCAGAGGTTCCAGACTAAAACCGCAGCGTTTAGCAAATGACCAATCCATAAGACTCAGGGCAGCGCCCGAATCCACATAGGCATCGACGGAAATGGAAGACAGTGAAAAAATCAGAGTCACAGACAAAATGAACTTAGGCTGCAGAGTACCAATGGCAAAAGATTTATCAACCCTTTTTGTGCGTTTAGAGCATGCTGATATAACATGAGCTGAATCACCACAATAGAAACACAATCCATTTTTCCTATAATTTTGCCGTTCACTTCTGGACTGAATTCTATCACATTGCATAGTCTCAGGTGCCTGTTCAGAAGACACCGCCAACTGGTGCACGGGTTTGCGCTCCCGTAAACGCCGATCAATCTGAATGGCCATAGCCATAGACTCATTCAGACCTGTAGGCGTAGGGAACCCCACAATAATATCCTTAATGGCCTCAGAAAGACCATTTCTGAAGTTTGCAGCCAGGGCGCACTCATTCCACTGAGTAAGCACCGACCATTTCCGAAACTTCTGACAATATATCTCCGCTTCATCATGCCCCTGAGAGGGCTAATAAAGCCTTTTCAGCCTGAATCTCCAGGTTAGGTTCCTCATAGAGCAATCCCAATGCCAGAAAAAACGCATCCACACTGAGCAATGCAGGATCCCCTTGTGCCAATGCAAATGCCCAATTCTGAGGGTCGCCCCGCAGGAAAGATATAACAATCTTGACCTGTTGAGCAGGGTCTCCAGAGGAGCGAGATTTTAAAGAAAGAAACAATTTACAATTGTTCCTGAAATTCAGGAAGGTAGATCTATCTCCAGAAAAGAACTCTGGAATAGGAATTCTAGGTTCAGACATGGGAGTGTGAACAACAAAATCCTGTATGTTTTGAACTTTTGCCGCGAGATTACTCAGGCTGGAAGCCAAACTCTGGACATCCATGTTAAACAGCTAAGATCAGAGCCATTCAAGGGTTAAGAGGAGGTAAGAAGCAGCTAGACAGCAATTAAGGGCTAGGCAGCAAAACTCTGAAGGGAAAAAAAAAAAAAAAAAAAAAAATTTCCCTTAAACACTTCTCTTTCTCCTGCTTCAGCCCAAACAATTAACACTTTGTGGGCCGGCTATACTGTCATGAATCCCAATGGCTAGGGATAGCACAGGACAAGCAAAGTACAAATATATTACGGACGAGCTCTAGGGTGATGGAACCTGGGCTGACCGCTGCCCTACGCCTGACAAACGCAACTAGAGATAGCCAGGGAGCGTGCCCACGCTGGTTCCAGACGCCACGCACCAGCCTAAGAGCCAACCAGCACTGCAGAGAAAATAAAGACCTCACCTGCCTCCAGCGGAATGAACCCCAAAAGATATAGTTGCCCCCCACATGTATTGACGGTGAAATGAGAGGAAGGCACACACATAGAGATGATATATATAGTTTTAGCAAATTGAGGCCCGCTGTAAACTAGAAAGCAGAACGATACAAAAGGGGACTGAGCGGTCAGCAAAAAACCCTAATCAAAAAAACCATCCTGAGATTACAAGAACCCATGTGCCAACTCATGGCACATGGGGAGAACCTCAGTCCACTAGAGCCACCAGCTAGCATAGAGACATAATAAGCAAGCTGGACAAAAAAACCAAACAACTGAAAATCAGCACTTAGCTTATCCTGAAAGATCTGGGAGCAGGTAGGCAGGAACCAAACAGAGCACATCTGAATACATTGATAGCCGGCAAGGGAAATGACAGAAAGGCCAGGTAAAATAGGAAACACCCAGCCACTGATGGACAGGTGGAAACCAAAGGCTGCAACCCACCAAAGTCACCCAGTACCAGCAGTAACCACCAGAGGGAGCCCACAAACAGAATCCACAACACCCCACTGTACCTCACTGTTGGTATGTTGTTTTAACATGGTGCGTGTTATGACATTCAAAGAGTTCAATTTTGGTCTCATCGGACCAGACTGTATTCTCCCAGTATTTAACATGCTTCTCTAACTGTTCAGCAGTGAAGTCTTGAGTGGTGATCGTGCATACAGGACATAGAGGTTGCGTGCATTACTTATTTTCTTTTACACAATTGTACGCGCATATTCCAGGTCTTTCTGTAGCTCTCCACAGGTGGTCCTTGTCTCTTGGACAACTGTTCAGATAATTCTTTTCATGCCTCTGATATCTTGCGGGAAGCACCTGGTCATGCTCAGTTTACGATGAAATAACGTTCTTTCCACTTTCGGATAATTGCCCTAACAGTGTTCACTGAAAGTTTAGTAGTTTAGAAAATCTTCTGTAACCAATACAATCAGTATGTTTTGCAACAATAAGGTTGTGAAGGTCTTGAGAGAGCTCACTGGTTTTACCCATCATGAGATGTTTCTTGTGTGGCACCTTTTATTTGAGACACCTTTTAATAGGACACCAGTTGAACCAGCTGATATTATTTTTACACTAAGTGGCAAAATTGCTTTCTAATTGCTGACAGATTTCAGCTGGTAACATGACTTTGCGGGACTTTTTTCATCTCTTCTTAATGTGTTCAATACGTTTCCCTGGGTAATTTCTCATTATTACACATAACTTAACGTAAGGCTGCCGTCACACTAGCAGTATTTGTAGAAAAAAAAAAGGGAGAGGGCTGACAGCACTCACTCAAGGGGGCGCCCGTTCCATGTCCAGGGAACCATCCTGGATACTCCAAACAGTCCAAAAATCGATGAACAGCGCTCCAGCCAGGTGTAATAGTATCAAGAAGAATATTTATTTCGCCATGAAACAGCAACGTTTCGACCAGAATCTGGTCTTTTTCAAGCATATACAAGAATACAAAATGCCGGCTTAAATAGTGTGGATACCACGCAGGGCACCAATCACCATCAAGCTGCTAACTACTAAAAATACACCACATAACATACATCAGATAAACACATAATCACTAGTGACCAATAAAATATAACCTACAGTATAGATAAATGTGAAACCATTACAAAATGCAAAGTTAATGCTATGTTTATCTTCTGTTGAACAAATCAAGAGTCCGGCATCACCGTGTCCATAGTGATGTTCCACCAATAAATGAGCCCGTGTAATAATCCTCCAGACCAATCCGGTGTATCCAAGGCATCGGCGCCAAAGACAGAGACAACCAGTCCCACCTTAACATATATTCAAGCGCGCCCTAGGGAGCCAATCAGAGATTAACTTACATAGTACATCCGTACCTACATCATAACCCTGCGTCCCATCACCGGTTCCACCGCTCAGTCGCAGGTCCTGCGAGAGCCGCAACAAGAGAGCGCAAGCGCGTCACACAGTAGGCCCACCCCATCACATGACCGCGACATGGGCACGCCCCGAAATGACACGCATGTGAACCCTCCCACAGCGTGAACCGCATAATGGGAGCGCAAGCGTGCCACACTACGGACCCGCCCACATCACATGACCGCGACACAGGTACGCCCACCGGTGACGCGCATATGGCTTCCCTCACAGCTGACACACAAGTCCGCGGCCCCAGCCGGTTACCAAGGTGACGCTATTGGAGAAAAACTCTGACACGGTCACCTGTCAGGTTGCCTAGCAACTTACATAAATAAACACAAGCAGATCCAGCCCATCTTATCATACTACTTTAACCCCTTCACCCCGAAGCCTGTTTTCACCTAAGTGACAGGGCCAATTTTTACAATTCTGACCACTGTCACTTTATGAGGTCATAACTCTGAAACGCTTCAACGGATCCTGGTGATTCTGAGATTGTTTTCTCGTGACATATTGTACTTCATGATAGTGGTAAAACTTCTTCGATATGACTTGCATTTATTTGTGAAAAAAACTAAAATTTGTCAAATTATGAAAATTTAGCAATTTTCAAACTTTTAGTTTTTATGCCCTTAAATTAAAGAGTTATATCACATAATATAGTTAATAAACAACATTTCCCACATGTCTGCTTTACATCAGCACAATTTTGGAAACTTTTGGAAATTTTTTTTTGTTAGGGAGTTATAAGGGTTAAAAGTTGACCAGCGATTTCTCATTTTTGCAACAAAATTTGCAAAACCATTTTTTTTACGGACCACCTCACACTTGAAGTGACTTTGAGGGGTCTATATGACAGAAAATGCCCAAAAGTGACACCATTCTAAAAACTGCACCCCTCAAGGTACTCAAAACCACATTCAAAAAGTTTATTAACCCCTCAGGTGCTTCACAGGAATTTTTGGAATGTTTAAAAAAAATTGAACATTTAACTTTTTTTTCACAAAATTTTTACTTCAGATCCAATTTGTTTTATTTTACCAAGGGTAACAGGAGAAATTGGACCACAAAAGTTGTTGTACAATTTGTCCTGAGTACGCCGATACCCCACATGTTGGGGTAAACCATTGATTGGGCACATGGCAGAGCTTGGAAGGGAAGGAGCGCCATTTGACTTTTCAATGCAAAATTGGCTGGAATTGAGATCGGAACCCATGTCGCCTTTGGAGAGCCCCTGACATGTCTAAACAGTGGAAACCCCCCACAATGGACCCCATTTTGGAAAGAAGACCCCCTAAGGAACTTATCTAGATGTGTGGTGAGCACTTTTAACCCCCAATTGTTTCACTAAAGCTTAGAATGTAGCGCTGTGAAAATTAAAAAAAAATCATTTTTTCTTTCCACAAAATGATGTTTCAGCCCGCAATTTTTTTTTTCCCAAGGGTAACAGGAGAAATTGGACCACAAAAGTTATTGTCCAATTTGTCCTGAGTATGCTGATATCCCATACATGGGGGGGGTGGGGACCACTGTTTGGGCGCACGGCAGAGCTCGGAAGGGAAGGAGCGCCGTTTGAAATGCAGACTTAGATGGATTGGTCTGCAGGTGTCATGTTGCATTTGCAGAGCCCCTGATGTACCTAAACAGTAGAAACCCCCCAAAAGTGACCCCATATTGGAAACTAGACCCCCCAAGGAACTTATCTAGACGTGTTGTGAGAACTTTGAACCAACAAGTGTTTCACTACAGTTTATAACGCAGAGCCGTGAAAATAAAAAATCCTTTTTTTTCCACGAAAATGATATTTTAGCCCCCACGTTTTTATTTTCCCAAGGGTAACAGGACAAATTGGACCCCAAAAGTTGTTGTCCAACTTGTCCTGAGAACGCTGATACCCCATATGTTGGGGGGGACCACTGTTTGGGCGCACAGGAGAACTCGGAAGGGAAGGAGCACTGTTTTAGTTTTTCAAAGCAGAATTGGCTGGAATTGAGATCGGACGCCATGTAGCGTTTAGAGAGCCCCTGATGTGCCTAAACAGTGGAAACCCCCAATTCTAACTGAAATCCTAACCCCAACCTTAACCCCAGCCCCAACCCTAGCCCTAACCCTAACCCTAGCCCTAACCCTAGCCCTAACCGTAGCCCTAACCCTAATGGGAAAATGGAAATCCATACATTTTTTAAAATTTTATTATTTTTCCCTAACTAAGGGGGTGATGAAGGGGGGTTTGATTTACTTTTATAGCGTTTTTTTGGCGGATTTTTATGGTTGGCAGCCATCACACACTAAAAGACGCTTTTTATTACAAAAAATAGTTTTTGCATCACCACATTTTGAGAGCTATAATTTATCCATATTTTGGCCCACAGAGTCATGTGAGATCTTGTTTTTTGCGGGACGAGTTGACGTTTTTATTAGTACCATTTTCGGGCACATTACATTTTTTGATCGCTTTTTATTCCGATTTTTGGGAGGCGGAATGAACAAAAACCAGCAATTCCTGAAATTCTTTTAGGGGGGGGCGTTTATACCGTTCCACGTGTGGTAAAATTGATAAAGCAGCTTTATTCTTCAGGTCAGTACGATTACAGCGATACCTCATTTATGTAATTTTTTTATGTTTTGGCGCTTTTACACAATAAAAACTATTTTATATAAAAAAATAATTGTTTTTGCATCGCTTTATTCTGAGAGCTATAACTTTTTTATTTTTCTGTTGATGATGCTGTATGGCGGCTTTTTTTTTGCGGGACAAGATGACGTTTTCAACGGTACCATGGTTATTTATATCCGTCTTTTTGATCGCGTGTTATTCCACTTCTTGTTCGCCTGTATGATAATAAAGCGTTGTTTTTTGCCTTGTTTTTTATTTTTATTTTTTGCGGTGTTCACTGAAGGGGTTAACTAGTGGGATAGTTTTATAGAGCGGGTCGTTACGGACGCGGCGATACCAAATATGTGTACTTTTTATTTTTATTTTTTTTTATTTACAAAAATAAATGGAATTACTGGGAAATGTTTTTTTTTTTTTCTTTATTTGGGGATTTTTTTTATTTTTTATACATTGTATTTTTTTTTTTTTTACTTTTTACCATTGCCCCAGGGTGGGACATCACTGTTTTAGATCAGGTAGTTGATCTGACAGTGTGCATAGCACGTTCCAGAGGCTTGCCGGCGCCTGCTATTAGGAACTCTCAGAAGGCGCCGGCAAGCCAGGTCAGTAAATGACCCGGAAGGAGTCCCGCGGCCATCTTGGATCCGGGGACTCCTTCCAGGTCACCGGAGCAGCGCGATCTCATCGCGTTGCTCCGGTGGGAGAGAGCAGGGAGCCCCCGTCCCTGCGCGATCCACCTCTATGCCACTGTCACTATCGACAGCGATAGCGCCGATCGTGGGCATTGCTGCGGGGTGTCAGCTGTCATATACAGCTGACACCCGCACCTGATACCGCGGCGCTCAGCGCGAGACCGCGGTGATTGGTCCGCCGTACTAGTACTGTGGCTGGCACAAATGCAGTGCCGGCAGCGCCGTACTAGTACGGCGGATGGCGCGAAGGGGTTAAACAAATAATTTGGAAAAAAGAAAAACACGGAAAAATCACCAGACAAACATTAAGCATATGTAATGGGACAGTTACATGAAGGTCTTAATGGGGTGTACCTGGAGTTACAATTTACTTTGACACATTCTACTACTCAACTCCAATTTCTGGATACTTTGGTGTACAAGGATGGTGATAAATTAAAGACAGACATTTTTGTAAAGGATACTGATAGTGATAGGAATGGTTTGCTATCATTTGATAGTAACCATCCAAGGAAGATGGTCAACTCGTTACCCTGGAGTCAACTATTGAGGGTACGGAGAATAGTGTCGGATGACACTATGGTTGACCAACGATTGGAAGAGATGTGCTCTAAATTTGTGGCTAGAGGATATCCAAGGAAGGAGTTGAGTAGGTTTAATGTAAGGGCTCGTAGTTTATCACGTGAATCTATCCGTAAGAGGATTTCCTCTAAACGCCCTTGTGAACATATTCCATTTGTGTCAACATATAATTCAGCGAGTAGTCATGTCATGTTTTTCTCCAATAGCGTCATCTTGGTAACCGGCTGGGGCCGCGGACTTGTGTGTCCGCTGTGAGGGAAGCCATATGCGCGTCACCGGTGGGCGTACCTGTGTCGCGGTCATGTGATGTTGGCGGGTCCGTAGTGTGGCACGCTTGCGCTCCCATTATGCGGTTCACGCTGTGGGAGGGTTCACATGCGTGTCATTTCGGGGGCGTGCCCATGTCGCGGTCATGTGATGGGGTGGGCCTACTGTGTGACGCGCTTGCGCTCTCTTGTTGCGGCTCTCGCAGGACCTGCGACCAAGCGGTGGAACCAGTGATGGGACGCAGGGTTATGATGTAGGTACGGATGTACTATGTAAGTTAATCTCTGATTGGCTCCCTAGGGCGCGCTTGAATATATGTTAAGGTGGGACTGGTTGTCTCTGTCTTTGGCGCCGATGCCTTGTATATACTTGAAAAAGACCAGATTCTGGTCGAAACGTTGCTGTTTCATGGCGAAATAAATATTCTTCTTGATACTATTACACCTGGCTGGAGCGCTGTTCATCGATTTTTGGACTAGCAGTATTTGGTCAGTATTTTACATCAGTATTTGTAAGCCAAAACCAGGAGTGGGTGATAAATGCAGAAGTGGTGCATATGTTTCTATTATACTTTTCCTCTAATTGTTCCACTCCTGGTTTTGGCTTACAAATACTGATGTAAAATACTGACCAAATACTGCTAGTGTGACAGCAGCCTAATTCATGGACTTCTATTGTTTTGATTTCTTTGTCTATGTGGATTGGATGGATTGTTACCGACATCTGGTGAGAATTTCATTCCAAAATTGGTGATATGTTCAATACTTATTTCACCAGCTGTATGCATCATAGAATTAGATACAAGCCTCAAGTGTCAGCTAGTTATAAAATCAAGTCTATTAAAGAAGCACTCCTCCCATCAAAGTTTTTATACTCTTAAATATATTGCAGTCATCATATTATATAGCACTGTGTACTTACAATTGCTCATGTTTCCTTTCTACCCAGATGATTCTTCTGTTTTCTCTGCTCTATGTAGAAACAGGAAGTCTCTTGTCCCTGCCGACATCATTCCTCTCCAGCTCCAGCTGCTCTCTCCTTCCTGCCAGGGACTTTTGCAGTGACTTATGACTCCTACAGGGAGAACTGATCTCCTGTTTCTACACAGGGCTTTGAAGTATTCAGCTAGTCAGTTTTTTGTCATGTAATGTCATAGACCTAATGGAAAAGAAAACTTAGCTTGGTATAAACGCAAAATGAGCAATTGTAATTACACAGTGCTGTATAATATGATGACTGGACTTATGGTCGTGAGCCAACAATTGTTCAAATTACTTCTGAGCCCCTAGAATCCAATGTGAGCGTCATTTCTGGAGACTATTGTACTTCTTGCACTGTTCACCCAGTTTGGATGTTATTACCCATACAATGTCTGCTAGTGGGGAGCAAGTCACCAGACATGTCCATCATCAGTTTCTTCCAGTAGAATTCCCATGTGAGGTCTCTTTAAATTGGGCTAGGCTGATGGACAGGTCTGGTCACACACTACTGTACCAACAGCCAATGTACAGTTTTTGAGGAACGCTACACCTAACAAGTCCAGGAGAAGAACGTTCTAATTGAGAATAAAATTGAGACAACTTGGAATAAATGTTTTCTATTGGTAAAAAAGTCCAGATGACTGGCAGCAGGTTGATCACCTGAAAACGCCTACTGTGAAGCCATGCTGTTGTGATGGATGCAGTACATGGTTTAGCTGAAATATACAAGGCCTTACCTGAAATACATGTTGGCTGGATGAATCGCATGTTGTTCTAACACCTCTATATAATGCTCTGCTTCAGTAGGACCTTTTATAAGTATGCTGCCCATGGCATAGGCACAAATGCAGCCCCTTAGCATCAGAGATGCCAGAACTGTATGCTGATAAGCTAGCTGGATGGTCCCTCTCTTTGTGAGACTGCAAGAAACAGAGGCTATAATAACCTATACACAAGCCAACACCCACGGTTTATGATACTAATCAGTGAAACAACATGGAGGGTTGCAAGGATGTATAGGGAAAGTTCAGTGCAAGAACAATGAAAATCATATAAAGAGAAAAGCACTAATAGAACCAAAAAAACACTAAAAGTAAAAAAACTTTATTGAAATCACAATAAAACATGTAATCTGAACACATGAGAAATATACAGGGAAATGACAATAGTAAGCCAAAAAATGGATGGGTCCACTGTAGTGTTACAGGCAAAGAGAGTAAAGAACCTCAGGCCAAGTAAACATGTCAGTCAGCTGAAAAGTGTATATGCATAGTGCTATAGAATATATCAGTGTATAGTTACAGAATGATTCCAGACTCAATGATTACAAAAGTGAAGATACACGGAAAGCACAGAAAATCCATAAAGGCTAGCAGCCATACATAAGAAAAAGTGCAGAGACAAGGGTCATTAGCATAAAGTGCATAGAGACCTGAGGGATTACCTGTAGCGCCACCCACCCAAGTTCTGTGAAGTGGGAGACTCAAATCAAAACTCATGCTAAAAATCTACTTTGTGATACTACAGATTTTCAGAAGAAAACTGTTTACAGATGGAGACGTATGGCTCTATCCAATAGAGAACATAGATCTCCCTCTGTCTCCTCTGTGTCCTCATCGGTTGAGGCATCCGATACTTCCCAGCATTCCATGCGGACTCGTTTCGGTAATACTGGTAAGAGAAAGTGAGAACGGAAACCATCACATAATAAACGCGGCCCTGCTCACATTGAGAAGAGGGATACTCTCAAGGTAATTAACCTTTCTGAGCATTTCTTTAGTCCTGATGAAATTTCTCTCCTTACTAAAGGTTTTTCATTCTCACCTAGCATGCGGTTTGATCTCTTTCTGGATCTGAAAGATTTACATATGTTTGCGCGATCCCTGCTTTTTAAGAACTGGCATCATAATGAGGAAATTCAACAAGCTTTTCCATTACCTGAGGAACAACTAGTTTTTTAGGGATTGGAACAGGAACATATTAATCCATCCTTGGGTAAGGTGCCTCCTTCCTTACATCCCAGATCCAGAAAGTTCCCCCCTTGTCACTATGTCCGAATGTTGATATTTTTGTAAAACTTGTTTCTATATTGCTTTTGAACACATTTCTACTTCAATTCGACATAATAATCTCTCCCGAGCTGAACAAATTGGTCTTAAGAGACTTAAACAGCTCAAGGGCATAGTATTTAAACCAGCTGACAAGGGGGGAATGTTGTGATCTGGCCAACTAAACTTTATCTGGCAGAGGCATACCGCCTTCCTAGGGATCCTTCGTGCTATAAGAAGTTGACATTCAACCCTTTAATTTCTTATAGGGAAGAACTTTGTAAAATACTGCAGAGGCTGTATCTGATGGTGTAATTACAAGTTCGAGACATCTTGATTACAAAGGACCACTGCTTTCCGACACTGTATCTTCTACCGAAGGTTCACAAGAACCTTCAGAACCCTCCAGGTAGGCCCATCATTTCTGGAGTGTGTGGTCTTACAGAGGGTATTGGAAGGTACATTGATTTGTTCCTTAAGCCCCTGGTGGAGACTATTCCTTCCTACCTTAAAGATAGTTCTGATTTTCTTAAAAAAAATTGACTCCGTACATGTTGATGAGGATATGATCCTCATCACATGTGACGTTGAGTCTCTTTACACAAATATTCGCCACCAGGATAGTTCTGAGAGCTGTTTCTCAGTTTTTGTTTTTTTATCCATGACTAGCTTTTCCTTTAGTGACACTTATTTTTTGGTATTAATGTTGAATTTTCTTTTGACTCACAATTTTTTCTTGTTCAATGGATCCTTCTACCTACAGCTCCAGGGGACAGCCATGGGTGCTGCCTGCGCACCTTCGTACGCAAATCTGTTCCTGGGGCTGTGGGAGAAGGTTCCATTCTTGTCTGATTAGGGCTCGTCGATGGAGGCGGTCATATTTTGGGCCCGCTACATCGACGATATTTTCCTGATCTGGCGGGGTACACCTTTTGAGTTGCAGTCTTTTTTTCGTGAGCTGAATGATAATCCGCTTAATATACATCTCTTAGAAATTAGATTTTCATCAGATTGATTTTTTAGATGTTCTGGTGGATAGGGGTGTGGATGGCATGTTGCTTGCCAATGCCTTCCGTAAGGATATAGCAGTCAGTTATGTACTGCATGCTTCATCGTCCCACCCCACGTGATCAATGGTGTTCCTACTGGCCAGTTTCTCTGCATTAAGAGGATTTGCTCCTCCAATAAAGCCTTTGAAGTCCATGCTGAGGAAATGAAAAATCACTTCCTGAATCGGGGTTCTAGCAAGAGGAGCATCAAAAAGGCCTATAAAAGGGCGAAGAACGCTGACACCCCAACTTCTCTATTCCACTACTAAAATCAAGACCAGTTACCTGGTAAGACTGGTGACTCAGTACCATTCACATTGGAGGGAGATGCAGGATTCAGTGGCTAAATACTGGCCCATACTTCTTGCCAATCCTACTTTGAGGCAATACTTACCATCTCGACCCTCAATTACAGCCCGGAGGTCACAAAATTTGGGTAATCATCTAGTTAGGAGCTATTGAACACCTGTTAAGCCGCCACCCATTTTTCCCATAGAGTCTGCTCCCCATGTTTCTACATGGGGTTGCAGACCCTGTGGGAATTGTGTTGCATGTCCCAATATTGTTTGTGCCAGTCATTTTTAATCTGATGGCAAGGAATTTTTGATTGCCCAAACAATCTCCTTTTCAACCACTATGGTTGTATACCATGGGACATGCCCATGCAATAAAATTTATGTGGACCTCACAATACATGCCCTCAATGTTTGGGCACGAGAGCATGTCCGTAACATTCTGGCGGCTGCCAAAGAAACCAATGTTGAGTCTCTTAAAACAATTCTTCGACATTTCAAGTTGCATATTTCGTGTGATCCTTCTGGATTCAGAATTAAAGGGTTAGATCGGATTGTCTCCAGCCTTCGGGGTGGTAATTTGGGTCGCCTGTTGGCACAGAGGGAATCTCGGTGGATTTGGAGGCTCAGGACTATACAACCACATGGCCTTAATAAAACGTTGAGTTTTGCTCCTTTCCTCTGATCGCATGTCTCATGTTTTTCAATTGACATCTGTTTATTTTTCCATTCCTTTTTTTATTTTTGCATAATGTTGTGATTTTAACTGTTCCTCTATTTATTTTATATAGCCAATCATGGATTCTGGTCTTCCCATTTACTTTTTACATTTTTTTACTGTGGATTCAAGGTTTCATCATTTAAAGAAATAATGGCATTTCTTCATTATTATTTTTTCCGTCCCCTTGGGTAGTTTATATGTTGATTTCAATATGAATATTCTGTCACCTTTTTTTTTTTTGGGGGGTGTACATACATGTCCCTATATATATTGTGTATTACTTTTAAATAGGTTTTCCTGTGATATATTTATATGTACCTTATTTTGTTTCTCAGATATACATTGGTTGTAATATTTTTTTTCTTTTCATGTTTTGTGCATTTTTCAAGGTTATTCCCATGATTACAATGATTTCGTTTATGGTTCACCTTTTTAACATATCCTGGTATTATCCCTTATTATTTTTTGCCATTGTTTTCTTTATTTCTCCTCTTTTTTATTATGTGTTATCACATTTATTTAGGCATTGTTCCCTTAATTGCTTTCACTTCACTATTGCTGTTACTACTTTACCTTTTCCTACGTGTTCCGCAAGTATGCATTTGCCCTGAGCGCATGCGCGCCCTGTTGCTGGGCATCGCCGACGGTGTCTTTTCTCGACTCTATTTGGGCTCGCGTCCATGGCTCCGTCTGTGTGACTCGTGTGGGCATGGCCTAGTGACGCTAGCTCCCTCATCCGATGACACTCTTGGTGATGTGGAGTTTTGGGAGCGGCTGACTGCGCATGTGCTGCTGTGAATCAGCGTCACATCCTCTACACATTGCCACCCGGATTGGCTCCCCATGTATATTTAAAGTCCATCATTTCCTTTGATGCCATACCCCCGGAAGGAGGCACTACTCCGAAACGTGCGTGGGGGGGGGGGGTTGGGGGGTTGGGGCTCTACGGCGCTACAGGTAATCCCTCAGGTCTCTATGCCCTTTATGCTCTGCATTTTTTCTTATGTATGGCTGCTAGCCTTTATGGATTTTCTGTGCTTTCAGTGTATCTTCACTTTTGGAATCATTGAGTCTGGAATCATTCTGTAACTATACACTGATATACTCTATAGCACTATGCATATGCACTTTTCAGCTGACTGACATGTTTACTTGGCCTGAGGTTTTTTACTCTCTTTGCCTGTAACACTACCGTGGACCCATCCTTTTTTTTTGGCTTACTATTGTCATTTCCCTGTATATTTCTCATGTTTCCAGATTACATGTTTTCTTGTGATTTCAATAAAGTTTTTTACTTTTAGTATTTTTGGTTCTATTAGTGCTTTTCTCTTTATATGATTTTTAAGAAACAGAGGCTGCAGTTTCCATTATTAATAAGCATAAGCCCAGAGAAGACTGCTGTTTTTCAAGGTTATGTTGAAAGATGGCTTCTTTGCATGATGAAGCTGTAACTTGCATTTGGGAATTGCACAGTGACTTCTAGACCATGATTTCTGGAAGTATTCCTGAGCCCAGCAGGGAAACCGACTGGCAGAGGTATTTTGTTCCAAATTCTGTAGATAGGCCACTGACACCCAGTAGAATGATCCTGCCATTAAGAGTCAGTTTTGTCAGGGCCTGTTTTAATGGTTAAAGGATGCATTGGCGCAGTATGAAATGCCAGCGTCGTTGGAGGCCGCCATGTCTATTGCCATACGTATTGATGGACGTATTGTGGTATTTCCTAAAGCTGAAGTTCTCCCTGTGTGCGCTGAAGAATCTGTGCAGTAAGGGGGGCCTTCCTGCTGCTATGGGTCTCTTGCGGTTCGCTGCAAGATGGGGGGTGTCCTTTACTGTGGCAAAAAGGGTCATTTCATTGGAATTTGTCCTTTTTATACCTAAAACGCCAGAAACTGTTGGAAAACTTCCGACCCCAGGTTGTGTGGAAGATGACAACCTGGGCATATATTCTCCGCAGGTGTTTGTTTATCCTACCTGCAGAAGTGGTTATAGGTATGGAAACTGAGACAAAACTGGAAACTGTCCTACTGGATAGTGAGGCAGGAGCCAACATGGCGGATGTTCAGTTCGTGGGTTCGGGAAAGCTGTATGCAATGATGCATAAGGTGACCCTTCCTATAGGGGCTCTTCACAGGGAGATCCTATATAGCAGAGTCTAGGCATAAATTTGTATAAGTAAATCAGAAGACCAATAGTAAATATTATAGCTCTATGAATACAGATCCAATGTTTTTAAAGGTGTTACATCACAATAAAGATTGTATTGGAGAATAAGGATGTGTAAATTCCCCCAAAATATATTAAAGTGCAAGTGCTTTTGGAGTTGTAGAAACGCCAATTTTTAAATACCAAAAAATAAGTAGCAGTCTTATTATGGATTATTCTATCCTCAACATAACTGAATAATTCAAACGTAAATATATAAATCTGTAGGAACATTAGTGATTAGAAAATTGCCAGTGTTTATAGTATCAGAGCTACCATAAGCAAGTTCCTATTCATAAAGACAGTATGTAGTATATTAATAAAGGGTTCTAAAAGGGAACAAGATAACTACTGATCAGTGTATGTATTCTCTATTAGATATTATATGGATGTACTTACATTTTGTACAGGCTAACACAGCTATATATACATCTCTATATCTATCGCCACTTTAAACACTGGCATTTTTCTGATCACTAATGTTCCTACAAATTTATATATTTACTTTTGAATTATCCTGTTAGTATGGGTTCTTCTTACCTCTTGCAAAAAAATAGGGAGACAGAAAAGCGCAATAGGGTCATATCCATGTTAGAAAGGAGAGTATCATGGATTCACAGTGGTTTGTTCTACGTGTTTCGGGGCTCTCATGCCCCCTTCATCAGGAAATACCACACAATATGTACAGGCATCACAAGTATATAGCTGAGAGAGGATGCTGAGTTTCTTAAAAAAAAAAAAAACAAGCGCCAACAAATCAGATGACAAGGTGTCAAAGTTCATATCTCTGTGACTGCTAACAATTCCAACAGGTTATATTATATACATAATGGGACAGTTTATTCTGATCAAATTAATGATGTCTTATACTTTCAGGTAGCAACTCCAGTTTACAGCATTAAAAAGAAGAAAATCAGGAGGAAAAAAAGACCCGACTTCCACTGAATGGCCGAGAACTTATAATGAGAAGGTCATTCCAGTATAAAAGCTGATGCCTTACAGCTGGGCTGTCAAATAGATCAGGCGGGTTTCCTTTCCCAATAGAATTTTTATATATAATGTAAAATAAAATCATTTTTATTAATTCCCATTAAAATACAATAAGAATAAAAACAAATGTATTAATTAACAGTGTGGTGGTATTCAAAGAATTTCTATAAATATGATATGTAAAATAAACGTATATAAAAAAAAGTGCTTGTTTTTTTAGTAGATTGTGAGCCCTCGCAGGCAGGGTCCTCTCTCCTCCTGTACCAGTTGTGACTTGTGGTGTTCAAGATTATTGTACTTGTTTTTATTATATATACCCCTCCTCACATGTAAAGCGCCATGGAATAAATGGCGCTATAATAATAGTACGAGAACATGCAGGAATAGCCCTTAACATTAAAACCGGCATTCCAAGCTAGCGTAAGACAGCAGGACCGAATGAACACACCGCTTCACTAATCAGGAGAAGTAGAACAGATCAAGCAAGTAACAAGAGACTTCGTAAATCATTCAATTACAGAAAAGAGAGAGCGAGCCCCTGCATACCATTCTTTAGTACAGACAAAAACAGCAGGAGGAGAATGAATACACCATAGCCCAGCGGAGAACGAATGAGCCACCACCGCTAGCCAGGACAACCGGACCAGGGGATCACATCAGGGTCAAGGCATCACCCAGGGAGCAGAGAAGGGAAAGGGAAAGGAACAGCAACAAATACATAAGTACCGTAAACATACTTTTGTTATCATACATAGCTCACCAGAAACCACTATATGGGATACAGCTGGTTTCCAATTCTGGGAGCACAATTGAGGGACAATTCAAACCTACACTCATATGAAAGCCCGACTATTACCTCACAGCAAAAATGAATGAGATTGCCGCAGAGAAAAATAGGATACAAATTTATAGTACAGAAAGATCATTTATTAATGATATGAACAAGCAAAGAAACAGAAGACGGCAATGCGGTACTGGTCACACACAGTGTATATCTGCCTAGAACCCACGAACCAACATGTAAAAAATGAACAACTAGACAATGATGTATAAACAAGTCTATGCAAGGTAATACCTGAAATAAGAAGGTATGTGTGTATATAATATAACAATTTGTTCAGTAATTAGGGAGTTAAAGACCGGCAACCAATAGGACCATAGTGGCAACTGGGAGAAAAAAATCATATGATAATTTAGCAAGGATGTTAAGGGTAGTGGCTTAAACAGCTGGGAGAAAAAATAGTAGAATGATAGTGTAGCAAGAATATTAAAGATAGTAGCTTAAACGTGTAGTGAATAGCGCTACAGTCAATCTCAGAGTTGTCCTAAACACTATCCAAAACTGCTCGAGCGTCAAACAGGAGCATCATGCCGATGTGGCCGCTACATTGCGAAGTAACGTAAGTGCAAAAAGATTACGGTATGTAACGAATAACCCAAAAACCTAGTACATGGTTACCTGTGTGGCTCAGAGGATGTAGGCAGACACGCGGCCGATTCGCGTTTCGGAACAAATTCCTTAGTCGTTCCTTCCTGACGAAGGAATTTGTTCCGAAACGTGCGTCGGGGCGCGTGTCTGCCTACACTGGGTATTAAGGGGACTACGTCGGACACGATAGTATTATATGTTGGTTTATTATTTTTTGATTGATTGTTTGCAGGAGACGAGGGCGTCCTGGATTAGGCATTCAGTAAGTACGGTAAATTTAAATTCAATAAAGGAGTCTGATTATTTCAAGTAAAGTACTTTATTCTGGGTGTCTGTGTTTCTATACAAAATCACTATGGGGTTAGTAATGAATGTGTCTTATAGACGCCTCTCCATTACTAACCTGTGGGCTTGATGTCACCTGACAATACAAAGGTGACATCAACCCCACAAATATGAACACTTGCCACCGCTACAGGGCATGTGGGAAGAGCGATGCTAAGCATCAGAATTGACGCATTTTTAAGATGCGCCATTTCTGGGGCGGCTGAGAGCTGATGTTTTTAGCCTGGGGGATGCCAATTTCCATGGCCCCTTCCCAGGCTATTAATATCAGCCCGCAGCTGTCTGCCTAGCCTTTGCTGGTTCGATATTATAGGGGGACCCCATGCTAATTTTTTTTTTTCCCTGGGGTCCCCATGTAAAATAGCCAGTAAAGGCTAAGCAAACCGCTGTGAGTGATATTAATAGCCTGGGAACCTTTGGGTATTGGCTCCTTCCCAGAATATTAACATCAGCCCTCAGTTGTCAGCTTTCCCTCTGCTGGTTATGAAAATTATGCCTGGAGCCCACACAATTTTTTTATTTTTTTTTTTAAATAAAATGATATTGCATTTCATGCAAATTTCTGACAGTTGCTGTTTTGCTACAGCATACAGTTAAGTCCATATATATTTGGACACAGACAACATTTTTCTAATTTTGGTTATAGACATTACCACAATGAATTTTAAACAAAACAATTGAGATGCAGTTGAAGTTCATACTTTCGGCTTTCATTTGAGGGTATCCACATTAAAATTGGATGAAGGGTTTAGGCGTTTCAGCTCCTTAACATGTGCCACCCTGTTTTTAAAGGGACCAAAAGTAATTGGACAGATTCAATAATTTTAAATAAAATGTTCGTTTCTAGTACTTGGTTGAAAACCCTTTGTTGGCAATGACTGCCTGAAGTCTTGAACTCATGGACATCACCAGACGCAGAGTTTCCTCCTTTTTGATGCCCTCAAATGAAAGTCTGAACTTCAGCTGCATCTGAATTGTTTTGTTTAAAATTCATTGTGGTAATGTCTATAACCAAAATTAGAAAAATGTTGTTTCTGTCCAAATATATATGGACTTAAAGGGGTTGTCCACTACTTTCAGTTAACCCCCCAATGTATCCCCCCGGGGCCCCTAATGAATTGTGTAAATACCTTCTGTTGCCGTTTTCGCCTGTGAGCGGCGCTATGGCAGCGGCTGGCTGAGTCCGGGTCACGTGACCCCCAGGCTGCAGCCGCCGCTTATTTCCGCCGACGTCACGTCAATTTCCAGACTCTGGAAATTGACATGACATCAGCAACAGGCGTGACCAAGGCTCCACAAGCAGTAGTCACTCATGAGTGACTGGGCTGTGGGCTGGGATCTGCTGGTGCCGTGGCGGCGGCCGGTGCAACGGCGGGGGTCTGAGCGGTGAAGGTCTGTGCCGAAGGTGCTGGAGTGTGCGGGGGGCTGTGCGGCAGTGGCGTCTCTGTGCAGGCATCGTCCGATGGGACTACAAGTCCCATCGGGCTCTGCCTGCTACAGTGACAGTGAGTGACACATTAGCCAATGATGGGACAGTAGTAGTCCCATCATCCGGCTAATGTGTTGAATGTAAAAACAAAACACATACACAATACATAGAACACACATACAGGACATGAGACATGCAGCATCTGACATGCACCATACGACATGTGACAACAAGCGCCATGCGACAACATGTGACATGCGACATTCGACGGCATGTGACATCATGCGACATTCGACGGCATGCACCATGTGACGACATGCAGCGACATGTGGCAACATGCGACGACATGCAACATGCGGTGACATTCAACAACATGCAGCATGCGACAACATGTGACGACATGCACCATGCGACGTGACGACATGCACCATGCGATTACATGCAGCATGTGACATGCCACATACAGTACATATAACATAGATTACATACTCACCATCACTTGTCACTTTGTTCCCCGAAGCCAGTGTCACCTATAAAAAACATATTAAAACGCATCCTGCGAGCACATTTGCAGGATCCGTTTTTTTCCCAAAAAGACAGATTGATAAAAACGCAAGTGTGAAAGTAGCCTTAGGCTGCTTTCACACTAGCGTCGGTGCGGGGCCGTCGCGCTGCGTCGGCCCGACGTACCGACGCATACTGTGACAAAAATGCCTGACGTGGGCATCGGAAGCAGTCTTAAGACGCTTCCGCTGCCCCATTGCAAGGTCCGGGGAGGAGGGGGGCTGCGTCTCGCCCGCGCATGCGCGGTCGAAAATGGCGGACTTGACGCACAAAAAAAGTTACATGTAACTTTTTGTGCAGGCGGTGCGCCAAAACACAGCGCAACTGTCGCACAATGGTTGCGACGTGTGGCACTGCATCGCAATGCGTCGCTAATAAAAGTCTATGGAGAAAAAACGCATCCTGCGGGCAACTTTGCAGGATGCGTTTTTTCTCTACGACGCATTGCGACGTGCAGTGCACGACGCTAGTGTGAAAGAGGCCTTAGAAACATCGGCCTTTCTATTATATATCTATGGATATATCTATCCATAGATATATTTATCTATAGATATACCTATAGATACATAGATGTTTCTATCCATATATTTGGCTGCTTTCACACACCAGGTTTTTGCCGTGAGGCACAATGCGGCGAATTATGAAAAAACCGGATCCATTTTTTTCCGCCGGATCCGTTTTTTTCTCATAGAGTTGTATTAGCGCCGGATTGCGCCTGATGGCCACACGTTTCATCCGTTTTTTGCCGGATCCGTCAAAAAAGCTGTTTCCGCCGGACGGAAAACACAGGAATGTTTTTTGTGTCTGGCAAAAAACCGCACAGCGACGGATCCGGCAAAAAAAGTATGAAACTGAGGTGTGAAATGATGAATCCGGCCTTGGAATCCGTTTTTTCATGCATGTTTCCATTCAAATCATGCACATTTTCCGTTTATTTATTTACAAAAACGGCATATAAACCGCACCATAAAAAGCATCAAAACTGCATCAAAACCTGGTGCAGTTTTGATGCAGTTTTTTTGTGCGGTTTTTATGGAGTTTTTGATGCGGTTTTTGACCAGTTTTGATGCAGTTTTTGGTGCGGTTTTGTTGCAGTGTTGATGCAATTTTGGTGCGGTTTTGATGCCTTTTTTTTGCAGTTTTGCTGCGTTTTTTATGCAGTTTTTTTGCACGGTTTTGATGCATTTTTTAATTCATTTTTGCACGGTTTTTATGCGTTTTGGTGCGTTTTTGAAAGCTAAATAAAGATGTATTATTGAACAACAAAAAAAAGATTTGTGATGTCATTATTGTCCAACGTCCTCTTTTACATTTGTCCAACCCACACTCCATTACACACACAGATAGACAGATAGATGATAGATGAAATGGATAGACAGAGCTGCGTATAGATAGATCTATAGATGCATACATCTATCTATTCATATATCTAACTATAGATGTGTCTGGATGCCAAAACAGGGAAAAAAAGGCAGTACTCCAGTTCTTTTAAAGATGGAAAAACTGACGTTTATTCAGACCCACATTTCTATACGACGTTTCGGCTCACTCTGAGCCTTTCTCAAGCAGTGGGTGGTAACAATTCATGTGCTTTTATACATATAATCACCAATCATTTACATCCTGTGATAGCCATACATGTGTTTTCTATAAGCGTGTATAAAAATATATCACGTAACAATTGAAACTTGCTCCATGTGCTCTCTTATAAATTACAAAGTGCATTGTGCAATAAGTGCTCTGATACAGATATTCATCTCCATATTTCTCTCAATACTGCCACTTTCCTATATTTCACCCATATCTTCTTACAGTCTATATACATATATTTTCATTAATGTCCCTTACCCCGCCGGACAGATGAAATCACACGGAGGACGCCATGTCTGTTAGTTTCGGCGTCCTATTACTGTTACTGCGCATGTCTCTACCTTACACACGCCCATGTTAGATCGCTGACCGGTGAGAATGTTTCGCCTGCGCACAACTCCTTTGTCCACATCGAACCGCCATCTTGGTTGTGGTGCCTAGATAGCTCTGTATGGATAGCGTAGGGTGTGTGTCCACTGTCCGGATTACATCCAAATGAGCTGCAGATTGGATGCTGCGTACTTGTAGTCCCATCGGATGATGCCTACACACAGACCCCAAAAGACCCCCCGCACAGCCCTGCAAACACACGAACAGTCCCGCACACACCCGAACAGCCCCGCACACACACGAACAGTCCCGCACAGGGCTGTACACATCTGAACAGACCCGCACACATCCGAACAGCCCGCACACACCTGAACAGTCCCGCACACATCCAAACAGCCCGCAGACCCAGCAAGCACATACACGCACACAGTCACCGCCCACATTGCGCCCACACACTTCGATCCTCCCGAGCTGCAGCGTTTCTCGGACCCACATCCGCATCTAAATTGCAGATCTTTTTTACATCTGCGTTTTTGCTGCGGATGTGCCCGACTCAATGAAAGTCTAATGGTGCAGAAACACTGCTGTTCCGCACAAAGGAAGTGACATGCTGCGAGAAAAAAGAGCTGCTTTTCGGTGCGGCTTTTTCCGCAGCATGTGCACAACAAGTCAGCGGCTCCCATAGACTTACATTGGTTGTGCACTACACTGCAGATTTGATGCATTCAAAAGCTCCAGGAGTGAAGGGGTTTAGAAACATGGATATGGACATATCTATGGAAATAGACATAGATATATCTATGTATTCATCCATCTATCTATTTGTTATCTATCTTTCTTATCTATCTATTATCTGTCTGTGTGTAATGGAGTGTGGGTTGGACAAATGTACAAGGGGAGGTTGGACAGAAATTACATCACAAATCTTTTTGAAGATAGAGGGGGGAGAGGAGGGAGGGGTTGGGGTGTGTTTTGGAGTGGGTGTGCCAGGTGCAGAGTTACAGGCGAGTGCAATGCATCATGGAACTTGTAGTATTAGAGCACAGTAAGTCAGGAGAAAGGAAGTTGTCGATTAACCCCATGAGAGCTGGATCCAGCACTGAAGATGTGCTGCTACAGCATGATAAAAGGTAATATTGCTAAAATAAACACAGTGGATGTTTTCAGTGGCACATAATAGCAAGATTTATGGAAAAAAAAAAGGTTATAGTAGTGGACAACTTCTTTAACTATATGTAGGTTAATTATGTTAATACTCCTACATAGGCTGGTGACTGTGTGTGTGTCTTTATTTAATATTTTTGAGGGTATCTGGCTGAAGAGGATGAACAAGGAAATGACATCACAATTTATTTATTTTTAATATATCTTTATTTAGCTTTATGGAGTTACAAAAACGCGCGTATTCAGCTGCGTTTTTCTGCCAAGAGATGCAGAAACCTTGCAGAAATTTCTGCAAGCAAATACGCAACGTGCCCACATAGCCTTAAATGGATTTAGTTCCCTTGGTGCTGAAGAGGTTAACGACCCTTTCTATTCTGGTTAGAAGCTTGCATCTCCATCTCACAGCTGCTTCTGACCTGGTCATTTCCTCCCACTATAAAATCTGGTCAGACCTGCTCTTCCTTGCCAGTGAAAGCTTTGCTTCCTAGCTCCTTGGAGATGCTGTGCTAAATTGGAGATCATTGTTGTTACTTGTGATTGTTGCGTGTTGTTCTTGGGTGTATGCCTTCCTCATTGTCCTATTCCCATTTGGTTGGTACATTCCTATCCTTCCCTAAATACCTCTCTACCTTTTGGTGAGTGTTTTTGTATGTTGCCCAAACCTCCTCACCTCACCATTAGAGGTACATTTGGGAGGAGGGATAGTTAGGGCCCCAGTCCTAGGGATGGTTTAGGGCCTTTTTCACTAATGTACAGTCACTGCGTGACACTTTCATGGTTGTGGAGGGTATACGTTTTGTAGTTTTATTAAACACTAGATGGTGGCCCGATTCTAACGCATCGGGTATTCTAGAATATGTATGTCCACGTAGTATATTGCTCAGCCACGTAGTATATTGCCCAGCGACGTAGTATATTGCCCAGTGACGTATATACAGCACAGAGCCACGTTGTATATTGGGCAGTCACGTAGTATATTGCCCAGCTACGTAGTATATTGCCCAGCCATGTATGTCACAGGTTAAAAAAATAAACATACCTTCCGCAGGCGCGTTGTAGTTCTGTCACCTGTGTTCGGTGCAGGCGGCAGCTTCCGGTCCCAGGGTGTGATGACGTCGTGGTCACGTGACCGTGACGTCATGGCAGGTCCTTCTCGTGCAGACCTTGTGATGACGTCGCGGTCACATGACCGTGACGTCATGGCAGGTCCTTCTCCCAGACCATCCTTGCCACCAGAATGTGCCGCTTGCATGGACAGGCCGGAGCATCGTGAGGAGCTGGAAAGGCAGCGGAAGGTGAGTATATAATGATTTTTTATTATTTTTAACATTAGATGCTTTTACTATTGACGCTGCATAGGCTGCGTCAATAGTAAAAACTTGGTCACACAGGGTTAATAGCGGCGGTAACGGAGTGCGTTACCCGCGGCATAACGCGGTCCGTTACCGCCGGCATTAACCCTGTGTGAGCGGTGACCGGAGGGGTGTATGCGAGCGCCGGGCACTGAGTGCGGGGCGTAAGGAGCGGCCATTTTCTTCCGGACTGTGCGCATTGCTGATTGGTCATGGCAATGGTCGTGGGCGTTTTGCCACAACCAATCAGCGACTTGGATTCCATGACAGACAGAGGCCGCGACCAATGAATATCCGTGACAGACAGAAAGACGGAAGTGACCCTTAGGCTGCCGTCACACTAGCAGTATTTGGTCAGTATTTTACATCAGTATTTGTAAGCCAAAACCAGGGAGTGGAACAATTAGAGGAAAAGTATAATAGAAACATATGCACCACTTCTGCATTTATCACCCACTCCTGGTTTTGGCTTACAAATACTGATGTAAAATACTTACCAAATGCTGCTAGTGTGACGGCAGCCTTAGACAAATAGTAGATGTCAATTTAATCACAATTTTACACCCAATAAAAAGATTAGCAAGGACCTCTAGATGTTCATCAGGGCCAGCAGAGATCAGATATTTGGCAGAATAAAGGCTTTCATATGACTGTGAGTTTAATTCCTATGTAGATCAGGTAGGAAATGGCCCATTTAATGAATGCGCACACTTGTCCCCGGTATCCTGGGCACCGTTTGTCCTTCCCCCTGGGTTGGCTGCCCTCTGGTGTGCTCCTTGTCGAGTTTTGCAAGTTGCCCGAAGCTTATCAATGACCTCATCTAACCGAATCCAATTTAGGGTCCATTTAGACACATACTTTGTGTCTTGGAATTAAGACTCCTAGGCCTATATTTGGTTTGCTCCACCATCTGTGCTTTTTGTATTTGTGCTTGCATTCAACCCTGCTGCGTTCCACTTCATCCTTCCTGTGTGCCAAGTCCTCACAGCCCACATGCCTTTCTGCTTCCTACATCAATGCCCGGGGTCCGTGTGTCCACCTGTACGTAAAGCTTAGAGGATCCTCCTCATCTGGTGAGCCCAAAAGTGCACAGTATTGTAACGATTTTTTTTTTATATATAGTGTCAACTCTAGTGATGAGCAAGTGTACTCGTTGCTCGGGCGGTCTCTGAGTATTTATGACTGCTCAGTAGTGTTGAGCATTCCGATACCGCAAGTATCGGGTATCGGCCGATACTTGCGGTATCGGAATTCCGATACCGAGTTCCGATATTTTTGTGGTATCGGAAGTTCCCAGTGTATGGTTCCCAGGGTCTGGAGGAGAGGAGACTCTCCTTCAGGCCCTGGGATCCATATTCATGTAAAAAATAAAGAATTAAAATAAAAAATATGGATATACTCACCCGTCCGGCGGCCCCTGGACCTTACCGATTGTAACCGGCAGCCTCCGTTCCTAAGAATGAGGAGTTTAGGACCCTCGAAGACGTCGCGGCTTGTGATTGGTCGCGTGCCGCTCATGTGACGGCTCACGCAACCAATCACAAGCTGCGACGTCATCGCAGGTCCTAAACTCCTCATTGCCATAATGCAGCACTCCGGATGTGATGCCGCTTGCCTCCATGGTGGGCTCTCGGCATTACCAGCTCCCCCTGTTCTTCTAAAGGATGTGGAGCCAGCACAGGTAAGTGCATGGTGTAATGTTGTGTAGAAGGGCTAGGCCTCTAGGCTGATGCTAGCCTCATGTCTGGATGCTGAAGCTGGGCCTAGAGCATCATGTGAGGAAGTTTGATTTCAGATACGCAGCTAGTCCTGGGGCTTCCAGGCTATAGTTAGGCTGCGTGTATGGGCTACATCTCATGATTTCACTTCAGTTAGTTGCGTGTCATGGCTGCACAGGGCCTTATGAATGGGCTTCAAAGTTTGGCTTATGCCAAGCATGTTTACCTTTTTTTTTTTTGTTGTTTAAGAAACAAGTGCTTCACTGTTGTCTGCAGCTTAGGCTACTTTCACACTAGCGTTAACTGCAAACCGTCTCAAATCGTCTTTTTTGCCGAAAAAACGGATGCATCAAAAAAGTGAAAAACGTATGCAACGCATACAGCATTTTGACGGATCCGTCGCAAATCCGCTAAACGTTTCCGTCGAAATACTGGATGCGTTGCATACGTTGCATACGTTTTTACCATCCGTTGCATCCGTTTTTACGACGGATCCGTTTTTAAAATGGGAGGCTCCCAAATTTGATTGGCTACTGGAAAATATGGAAAACTATATAGTTACTGTTTTTACAGCCCATCTTTGAGGGTTTTAGTTTTGTGGCAGCGATGGAAGGTGTTCTTGTGAGGATTGCTAGTTTGGTTACCGACGTTATCTTTGAGACGAATCGCCTGGATATCATAGTGCGGGAGAAGGAGGCGGCAGCGGAAAAACGTAGGATGCTTCTGCAGCAACGGAGACGGAGACGACTCTGGATACATCCGATTAATGAACTACGGATGACCCGGGGTGTCCAGTCCACTCTGTACCTGGAGTTGCGGCACAATCCACACAAATTCTATAACTACGTGCGGATGAGGCTGGAAAATTTTGACTTTTTGCTTCAAAAACTGGAGGATGTCATCCGAAGGCAGGACACAAGGATGAGGCTTGCCATCACACCGGCGGAGCGGCTGATGGTGACCCTGCGGTAAGCCTCTTTTTTTTATTTCATTCCTGATATTGAATGTTATATTACATGCTGCAGACAATACTGCGCTGACATATTGCGCACTATTTTCTGCAGCATGTAATTTTTGTTTTGTTTGCGGCCATTCCACTGTTTTTTTTTAATGTCATTGCTCATATTGAATGTCCTATAACAGACTGCAGAAAATACTGCGCTGAAATACTGCGTTGCATTTTCTGCACTTTTTTTTGGGGGGGGGGGGGGTTTGTTGACATTGAACTGCTTTTTTTTCTGTCATTGGTCATTTTTAATGTTAGATTACATGCTGCAGAGAATACTGCGCTGAGGTCCTGGTTGGGACTAGAGGCCGGGTCGGCTTGCTGCGGCTGTGGTCCTGGTTGGGACTAGAGGCGGCGGCTTGCTGCGGCTGTGGTCCTGGTGTATCTGTAAGTTAAAAGACACTTGCAATCTGCTCTACACATTGAAGTAGCAGATTTGGGGTCTTCAAAACTTACTTGAAAAGATTGGTGGCTGTGGTCCTGGTTGGGACTAGAGGCCGGGTCGGCTTGCTGCGGCTGTGGTCCTGGTTGGGACTAGAGGCGGCGGCTTGCTGCGGCTGTGGTCCTGGTGTATCTGTAAGTTAAAAGACACTTGCAATCTGCTCTACACATTGAAGTAGCAGATTTGGGGTCTTCAAAACTTACTTGAAAAGATTGGTGGCTGTGGTCCTGGTTGGGACTAGAGGCCGGGTCGGCTTGCTGCGGCTGTGGTCCTGGTTGGGACTAGAGGCGGCGGCTTGCTGCGGCTGTGGTCCTGGTGTATCTGTAAGTTAAAAGACACTTGCAATCTGCTCTACAAATTGAAGTAGCAGATTTGGGGTCTTCAAAACTTACTTGAAAAGATTGGTGGCTGTGGTCCTGTGGGATGACCGGTGGCTGTGGTCCTGGTTGGGACTAGAGGCGGCGGATGTGGTCCTGGTCCCTGGTGTATCTGTAATATGTATAATGGATTTATAGTTAGACCACCCCCTGAACTAGGTAATGTTTCAGATAAACACCCTGCTGAATTGATGTGAGAAATGTTCATTAAAGGTGAACACTAAAACCCAAAAACAGGTGCACGTTATACCATTCATTTCCATGTCCCAAAAAATATTTTTAAAAATGTGAACCCACCATGTAAAAATATATTTACCACATTTTATTTTCAAAAATCACCTCCCCCAAAAAACCTTTACAGTATATCCTTTATTAAAAAATGAGATGTCAACCAACTCTTTATTGCATGTGTAACCATTGGTACATACACCAGTTTTAAATTTACCTTTCTGAAATGATACTACGGACATTTTTTTTAACAAACATTTTATTATCCTTTTTTTTTTTTCACATCACAATTGGGAGCTGAAATGCTCTTTATTTTAAATACAAGTACGGTACATCAACTGCAAATGGTTTCAACAGAAAATCAACACTTTGAAATAGAAAAAAAAAAACACACTCACACATTCAAACCACAAGCTGCAGACTAGACTTTGCAAAAATACATCAGATTTAAAAAAAAAAAAAAAAAAAGAAAAGAAAAAAAAAATACACACATTTAAACCACAGGCTGCACAGACCACTATACTTAGTAAATCCATCAGAAAAAGGCAATTAACCAATTAGGCATGGACAAATGCACATGCAATCAACATGATGCGCACAAACATGCCTGGTATGTGTCCACGTTCAGGATTGCATCAGGATTTGGTCAGGATTTTCCATCAGTATTTGTAATCCAAAACCAGGAGTGGAACAATTAGGGCTCATTTCCACATGCAAGGCACACGTCCGTATCTCGCATGTGGAAACCAAGCTGTGGAGCCGGCACTGAGGAGCGGAGCATGCGGCCGCATAGGAACACATGGAGCTGCACAGCTCCGCTCCTAAGTGCCGGCGCCAGAGCTTGGTTTCCACATGCGAGATACGGACGTGTGCCTCGCATGTGGAAATGAGCCCTTAGAGGAAAAGTATAATAGAAACATATGCACCACTTCTGCATTTATCACCCACACAAATACTGATGAAAAATCCTGACCAAATGCTGATGAAATCCTGAACGTGGACACATACCCTCCCACATGAACAGGCATAAGATTGGCAAAGGCATAATAAGGTTCAGGCACATGAAGACATACTTACAAAAGCACACAGCCGTACAAAAATGCACACACACACACACACACACACACACACACACACACACACACACACACACACACACACACACACACACACACACACACACACACACACACACGCGCGCGCGCACATAAGCTTTATGAAAATACACATATGTACAATTAAGGCAGAAAGGTGGACCCAATCAGAAGACGCATACGCACACACATACACACACACGTAAAAAAGGCTGACAATCCTCTGGCTGGAGCTGCATGTCTTCACAGTGGCTGGCATCAGGGTGGATCTGGACTCTAGCATGGCACTGGCTGGTGCAGGACGATGGCAGGCCTCTGGTTCTCTTCAGGTTTTAAGCTCTTGCTGTAGTCAGTACCTCATACACACAAATGCACAGGCACACAGATGCACACAAAAATTGCAATACTCACACTGGCTCTATGGTGGCTGGAGTCTTGTGGCAGGCTTGCTGGAGTCTTGTGGCTGGGTTGCTGGAGTCTTGTGGCTGGCTCCTGTGTCAGGCTGGGGTCTTGTGGCTGGCTCCTGTGGCAGGCTGGGGTGTTGTGGCTGGCTGGGGTCTTGCTGGCAGTCTTCTCCTCTCTGGGTCTTGCTGGCATATGTGGGGTTGAAGGCCCAGGCCAGGTTTATATAGATTTGGGGGTGTCTGGCCAATTGGCAACAAAATCCTTCTTCTGAGCATGCTCAGTGTAAAAAAACGTATTGCAGCGCTGCATTGCTTCGTACGACGTGTCCCGACGCATCCGTCGCTCATAGGCTTCCATTGTAGCCAACGACACATGCCGAAGGATGCGTCGCGACACGTTTTTTAGGCGGAGACAAAAAACGTTACAATCAATTTTCGACGCATACATCGTACGATGGACACGACGTATGCCAATCCGTCGCAATACGTCGCCAATACAAGTCTATGGGGAAAAAACGCATCCTGCAAACACTTTTGCAGGATGCGTTTTTTCTGAAAAAAGACGATTTGCGACGTAATGCAGTTAACGCTAGTGTGAAAGTAGCCTTAAAGGCTGTGTGCCCACGTTCAGGAATTTAAGCATTTTTTTTCGGTTTTCTGCTGCAAAAACACTAAAAAAACGCTTACATTAAGCATCCCATATTTAGAATGCATTCCGCAATTTTTGTGCCCATGCTGTGCTTTTTCCGCAAAAAAAGTATCACGGGAAAAAAGCGCAGCATGTTCAATAACCCCTTCACGACCTTGCCCTTTTGCTCACTGCGCCTGCCCAAGGCATGACAAAAGAGCGCAGGCGCCGGATCATTTCAATACAGCGCTGAGGAGGCGGTGCCCGGCCCCAAGAAGACTTGAGTGACGGCTGTGTGGCGTCTGCAGCAGGGGGGAAAAGGCCTGCCTCCAGGACTGAAGAAAGGTATTTAGGACAAATTACAAAACGGATTATTTCTGCAGTTACAGCACCAATAACTAAAAGAGCCGCCTTGTCAGAATGCAGCATTACTGCTGCACAAGGTGGCTCTTTTAGTTTCAAACGCCTGGGGGGGTTGACAGGTTCCCTTTAAAAGCAAACTCGGGGCGCAGCCAGATGGCCGCATAACTGGCATGAGGGTAGCATTGCAGTGCATGGACTGGCCATATAACTGGCAGGAGGGTCGCAACACAGTGCATGGACTGACTATATAACTGGCAGTAGGGTCGTGACACAGTGCACGGACTGGCCATATAACTGGCACAAGGATTGCAAGACCATGCACGGACTGGCCATTGGCTCTCCTGTTGTGAATTCCGCTCTTGGGCTCCCTCCGGTGGTTATAAGTGGTAATGTTGTGAGTTCTGATCTTGGGCTCCCTCCGGTGGTTATAAGTGGTACTGCTGCTCCTTTGGATTTCAGCAATTATCAGGTGCGTCCACTTATTACCAGTTCTGATTGGGCTATTTAATCTGGCTAGACCCTTTCCTTAGTGCCAGTTGTCAATTGTTCTTTGGTGGATTCACATCTCTGCTTGGATTCTCCTGCTATTCTGACCAAATCATCAAAGATAAGTCCTGGCTTGGTTTTTTTTGCAGTCCACATGCTGTGGACTTAATAGTTCAGTGCATTTTATGTTTTCTCTTGTCCAGCTTTGTCAGTATGGATTTATTCAGTTAAGCTGGAAGCTCTGGAGAAGCAGATTTACCCTCCACACCTTTAGTCAGGTGTGGAGATTTTTGTAATCTCTGTGGTGGATTTTTCTAGTATTTTAATACTGACCGCACAGTATTCTGTCCTGTAATTTCTATCTAGCTAGAGTGACCTCATTTGCTAAATCCTGGTTTCATTCTGCGTTTGTTATTTTCCTCTCCTCTCACAGTCAATATTTGTGGGGGGCTGTCTATCCTTTGGGGATTTTCTCTGAGGCAAGATAGCTTTCCTGTTTCTATCTTTAGGGGTATTTAGTCCTCAGACTGTGACGAGGTGTCTAGGCAGTGTTAGGAACATCCCACGGCTACTTCTAGTTGTTGTGTTAAGTTTAGGGTCTGCGGTCAGTACAGGCTCCACCTCCTCCAGAGCACATCCCATGTTGCTCCTAAACCACCAGATCATAACAGTACAACTGGCCACCAATTAGTTAAATGCATCTCAAAAGAAGGAAAGAAAAGTTCTGAGCCATTTATTTTTCTGCAGTCTGTTATGTCTTTCCTTTCCTCTTAATCTCTGGGTGGTTCAGGACTTTGGCGCTGGCATGGATGTTCAGGGTTTGTCTTCTCGTGTGGATCAACTTGCTGCAAGAGAACAGGGTATTCTAGATTATGTTGTTCAGACTCTGGCTTTAGAGCCTAGAATTCCTACTCCTGATTTGTTTTTTGGGGACAGGTCCAAGTTTTTGAACTTTAAAAATAACTGCAAACTGTTTTTTGCTCTGAAACCCCATTCCTCTGGTGATCCCATTCAGCAGGTTAAAATTGTCATCTCTCTGCTGCGTAGTGATCCTCAGGACTGGGCATTCTCCCTTGAATCAGGGAATCCGGCATTGCTTAATGTAGACGTATTTTTTCAAGCGCTAGGATTATTGTATGACGAACCTAATTCAGTGGATCATGCAGAAAAGACCTTGTTAACCCTGTGTCAGGGTCAGGAAGCGGCAGAATTATACTGCCAGAAATTTAGAAAATGGTCTGTACTGACTAAATGGAATGAGGATGCTTTGGCAGCAATTTTCAGAAAGGGTCTTTCTGAAGCCGTTAAAGATGTTATGGTGGGGTTCCCCACGCCTGCTGGTCTGAGTGATTCTATGTCTCTGGCCATTCAGATTGATCGGCGCTTGCGCGAGCGCAGAGTTGTGCACACTATGGCGTTGTCCTCTGAGCAGAGTCCAGAGCCTATGCAGTGTGATAGGATTTTGACTAGAGCTGAGCGGCAGGGATTCAGACGTCAGAATAGGCTGTGTTTTTACTGTGGCGATTCTGCTCATGTTATTTCTGATTGCCCTAAGCGTACTAAGAGAGTCGCTAGGTCTGTTACCATCAATACTGTACAGCCTAAATTTCTCTTATCTGTGACCTTGATCTGCTCATTATCATCATTTTCTGTCATGGCATTTGTGGATTCAGGCGCTGCTCTGAACTTAATGGACTTAGAATTCGCCAAGCGTTGTGGTTTCTCCTTGCAGTCTTTGCAGAACCCTATTCCTTTGAGGGGTATTGATGCTACCCCTTTGGCCAAAGATAAACCTCAGTTTTGGACACAGCTGACCATGTGCATGGCGCCAGCACATCAGGAAGATTGCCGTTTTCTGGTGTTGCATAATTTGCATGATGTTGTTGTACTGGGTTTCCCATGGTTACAGGTACATAATCTGGTGCTGGATTGGAAATCTTTGTCTGTGATTAGTTGGGGTTGTCAAGGGGTTCATAGTGACGTTCCTTTGATGTCAATCTCCTCTTCCCCCTCTTCTGAAGTTCCTGAGTTTTTGTCGGATTTCCAGGATGTATTTGATGAGCCCAAGTCCAGTTCCCTTCCTCCACATAGGGACTGTGATTGTGCTATTAACTTGATTCCTGGCTGTAAGTTCCCTAAGGGCCGACTTTTCAATCTGTCTGTGCCAGAGCATGCCGCCATGCGGAGTTATGTTAAGGAGTCTTTGGAGAAAGGGCATATTCAGCCATCTTCGTCACCATTGGGAGCGGGATTCTTTTTTGTTGCCAAGAAGGATGGCTCATTGAGACCCTGTATTGATTATCGCCTTCTTAATAAGATCACGGTCAAATTTCAATACCCTTTGCCTTTGCTTTCTGATTTGTTTGCTAGTATTAAGGGGGCTTTGCTAATTTTTATCGCCGTTTCATTGCCAACTTTTCCAGTGTGGTTAAGCCCCTGACCGATTTGACGAAGAAAGGCGCTGATGTTACGAATTGGTCCTCTGCGGCGGTTGCTGCCTTTCAGGAGCTTAAACGCCGATTTACTTCTGCCCCTGTGTTGCGTCAGCCGGATGTTTCTCTTCCTTTTCAGGTTGAGGTTGACGCTTCTGAGATTGGGGCAGGGGCCGTTTTGTCTCAGAGGAATTCTGATGGTTCTTTGATGAAACCGTGTGCCTTCTTTTCCAGAAAGTTTTCGCCTGCGGAGCGCAATTATGATGTCGGCAATCGGGAGTTGTTGGCTATGAAGTGGGCATTTGAGGAGTGGCGACATTGGCTTGAGAGAGCCAAGCACCGCGTTGTGGTCTTGACCGATCATAAGAATCTGATTTACCTCGAGTCTGCCAAGCGGCTGAATCCTAGACAGGCTCGATGGTCCCTGTTTTTCTCCCGTTTTGATTTTGTGGTCTCGTATCTTCCGGGTTCTAAGAATGTTAAGGCTGATGCCCTCTCTAGGAGTTTTTTGCCTGATTCTCCTGGAGTCCTTGAGCCGGTTGGCATTCTCAAGGAAGGGGTGATTCTTTCTGCCATCTCCCCTGATTTACGGCGGGTTCTTCAGGAATTTCAGGCTGATAAACCTGACCGCTGTCCAGTGGGGAAACTGTTTGTTCCTGATAGATGGACTAGTAAGGTAATTTCTGAGGTTCATTGTTCTGTGTTGGCTGGTCATCCTGGGATTTTTGGTACCAGAGATTTGGTTGCTAGGTCCTTTTGGTGGCCTTCCTTGTCGCGTGATGTGCGTTCTTTTGTGTAGTCCTGTGGGACTTGTGCGCGGGCCAAGCCTTGCTGTTCCCGCGCTAGTGGGTTGCTTTTGTCTTTGCCGGTCCCTGAGAGGCCTTGGACGCATATTTCCATGGATTTTATTTCAGATCTTCCTGTTTCCCAGAAGATGTCTGTTATCTGGGTGGTTTGTGATCGGTTTTCTAAGATGGTCCATTTGGTACCTTTGCCTAAATTGCCTTCCTCCTCTGATTTGGTTCCGTTGTTTTTTCAGCATGTGGTTCGTTTGCATGGCATTCCAGAGAATATTGTGTCTGACAGAGGTTCCCAGTTTGTTTCTAGGTTTTGGCGGGCCTTTTGTGCTAGGATGGGCATTGATTTGTCTTTTTCTTCAGCATTTCATCCTCAGACAAATGGCCAAACTGAACGAACTAATCAGACCTTGGAAACCTATTTGAGATCCTTTGTGTCTGCTGATCAGGATGATTGGGTGGCTTTCTTGCCGTTGGCCGAGTTTGCCCTTAATAATCGGGCTAGTTCGGCTACTTTGGTTTCGCCCTTCTTTTGTAATTTTGGTTTTCATCCTCGTTTTTCTTCAGGGCAGGTTGAGCCTTCTGATTGTCCTGGTGTGGATTCTGTGGTGGACAGGTTACAGCAGATTTGGACTCATGTGGTAGACAATTTGACGTTGTCTCAGGAGAAGGCTCAACGTTTTGCTAACCGTCGTCGGTGTGTTGGTCCCCGGCTTCGGGTTGGGGATTTAGTCTGGTTATCTTCTCGTCATGTTCCTATGAAGGTTTCTTCCCCTAAGTTCAAGCCTCGGTTTATTGGTCCTTATAAGATTTCTGAGATTATCAATCCTGTGTCTTTTCGTTTGGCCCTTCCAGCCTCTTTTGCCATCCATAATGTTTTCCATAGATCTTTGTTGCGGAGATATGTGATGCCTGTTGTTCCCTCTGCTGATCCTCCTGCCCCGGTGTTGGTTGAGGGGGAGTTGGAATATGTGGTTGAGAAAATTTTGGATTCTCGTTTTTCGAGGCGGAGGCTTCAGTATCTTGTCAAATGGAAGGGTTATGGCCAGGAGGATAATTCTTGGGTTGTTGCCTCCGATGTTCATGCTGCCGATTTGGTTCGTGCTTTTCACTTGGCTCGTCCTGATCGGCCTGGGGGCTCTGGTGAGGGTTCGGTGACCCCTCCTCAAGGGGGGGGTACTGTTGTGAATTCCGCTCTTGGGCTCCCTCCGGTGGTTATAAGTGGTAATGTTGTGAGTTCTGATCTTGGGCTCCCTCTTTTGGTTATAAGTGGTACTGCTGCTCCTTTGGATTTCAGCAATTATCAGGTGCGTCCACTTATTACCAGTTCTGATTGGGCTATTTAATCTGGCTAGACCCTTTCCTTAGTGCCAGTTGTCAATTGTTCTTTGGTGGATTCACATCTCTGCTTGGATTCTCCTGCTATTCTGACCAAATCATCAAAGATAAGTCCTGGCTTGGTTTTTTTTGCAGTCCACATGCTGTGGACTTAATAGTTCAGTGCATTTTATGTTTTCTCTTGTCCAGCTTTGTCAGTATGGATTTATTCAGTTAAGCTGGAAGCTCTGGAGAAGCAGATTTACCCTCCACACCTTTAGTCAGGTGTGGAGATTTTTGTAATCTCTGTGGTGGATTTTTCTAGTATTTTCATACTGACCGCACAGTATTCTGTCCTGTACTTTCTATCTAGCTAGAGTGGCCTCCTTTGCTAAATCCTGGTTTCATTCTGCGGTTGTTATTTTCCTCTCCTCTCACAGTCAATATTTGTGGGGGGCTGTCTATCCTTTGGGGATTTTCTCTGAGGCAAGATAGCTTTCCTGTTTCTACCAAAATCCACAATGAAGGACAGCATCCAATCCAGGTGAAGTCTTAAAAAACGTTTCCTTTATTTGCCAGATGCAACGTTTCGACCACAGAGGTCTTTTTCAAGCTTTCCTGTTTCTACCTTTAGGGGTATTTAGTCCTCAGGCTGTGACGAGGTGTCTAGGCAGTGTTAGGAACATCCCACGGCTACTTCTAGTTGTTGTGTTAAGTTCAGGGTCTGCGGTCAGTATAGGCTCCACCTCCTCCAGAGCACATCCCATGTTGCTCCTAAACCACCAGATCATAACACTCTCCCAAGCATGACGGCTGCATAGAAAAACATTCTGCCACACTACGGTCATGAAAACCAGCCGGACAGTCTGTGCATTTGCGGCGCCCCAGTGTCCTGGTCGTTGCAGTGATGTCATTATCCTTTCAGGGGAGAAGTGATGTCATGTCTGAAGGCAATGAAAGACAACCACATTCAGGTGTTACACACATGCAACATGTTCACACTCCAGACCAGAAGGGGGAACTCTAAGCCTGTTTAGGGTGAACTCCCCTATTTACATCCTGATTTGGAGGAAAAGGAGTTCAGTTCCTGTCAGGAGAGAGAAGGAGAGGAGCTCTGCTGGCATGACGTGCTGCAACTCCTGGGAAAAGATACTAAAAGGTGAATATACTGCAGAGAGTGTGCAGGAAAGCGGAGCATAGGAGAGAAATACCAGAGGGAGAACAGCCAGGAACAAGCTGCTCCTTTCTGAGGCGCAGAAGCCGGTAGCCAGATACACCGAGGGAGTAACTGTCTCCAAGCCTTGCTCCAGAGACCGGCAGACAGTCAATTCCAAGTTGGCTGCCCGACCTTAATACCTAAGAAGACACAGAGGCAAATTGTGGGAGAGGGGCGTCTCAAGGGTCCCTATAAATAAGCTCCAGGCCTACCCAGTCATACGGGTTGTCCTATCCATACCATCTGGGGGACAGAGAGAGAGAGAACATCAAAAACATCCACAAAAGTTGTGAGGACTATCCCGTGGTGCTCAGCAGGGAGGTACTACAACACACAGGCGCTAGTAGGAAGGCTACTGATTTCCACCTGGATAAGGGGACTCTGGAATTGCCTTCAGACCGACCGGACCCTGCCTGGACTGTCATCTGGCGCTCCGGGCTGAGGATACCATCTGAAGTCTTCAGTAAACAAGGTAAAAGATTGCAAACCTGTCTCCTCGTTCTTTATTCCACCTTGCCCATATATAAACTCTTTTACTGGACACCCCTGAGGGCCACGGACCAGGTCAGCCACCGTGACATCCCCCGAACCGCAGGACCCGGTGCCGAGTACCCAATTGCCCTACACTGGGGTGATCCATTTTGGCGTCACGAACAGGATCTACTTAAGCCTGGAAAAATCGGGTCATGTGCGCCTAAGAACTGTGCCAGAACTGTATGTGGACTACGATTTGCTTAAAGACTGAGTTGCAAATTGCCGCCAAAATCCGCCATTGCCGCGCCGTGTGGAGCACGAGGGGAGGAGCCATAGCTTTGTGCTGCTGCCTGGGAAAGCCGGAAGTGGAGACGCCGTGCAGCAGAGCCGCCAGAAGAGACACTGCAAAGTGCCGATTCCAGAGAGGAGCCCCGACTTCCACCAGGTTAGTAGAGGGGAGGAACGGCCATGTCCGATCCGGGAAGGGAAGCAGCGGCGGTCGCAGCCGCAGACCTGGAAGCACTTCCAGGCCCCACAATAGGTGCAGCCGCAGGCCTTGTACCACCGCCGGGTTCCGCAGAGCTTGCCTCTTCCATCAGCCAGCCGGGCACCATTACGGCTACAGCGGCCATAATGCACTTCTCCATGCCATACATACCTGGAGCAGCCTGGCTCCCACTATACTCTGGAGAATCGCATACATTAACTCACTTAAAGGAAGGGATCTGCAGCCTGCTTGAGTTTTATCCCCTGACAGAGCCTCAGAAAGTTCACATGATAACGGGCCAACTGTTTGGAGCGGCTCTGAGAGAAGTGAAGTCCTGGCCCGCTTCGGATAAGAGAACTGCGCAGCAGGTCTTTGCAAAGCTTAAAACCACCTTTGACACCCGCACCGCTACAGAAATTAAATTTGACGTGCTATGGGTGCAACAGAGGCTGCAGGATAGCTTACGGGACTATGCCCTTAGTCTCCAGGAGGCACTGCGGGCAATCAAGCAGGATGATCCAAACAGCATGCAAGATGAGGAGAAACTCTTAAAGGAGCGGTTCATTGAGGGGCTCCTGTGCAGTCACCAAAGGGCCCAACTGCACCTCCTGGCCATGCAGAACCCTGACCTGACCTTTGCGCAATTTAATGACAAGGCCATCCAAGTGCTACAGGAGCGACAGCCCAGCTGTGCAGTACTTCCCAGGCGTCAAGCCCTCACGTACCACCAGGAGGTGGCGCCAGATGCTCAAGTTTCTGCCGAGGCCGATGTCCAGATCCTGGAAGATGATTCCCCTGCAGGACTACGCCTCCAGATGCAGGAGCTGACCAAGAGCGTTGCTGCCTTAGCTCGGACCGTGCAGTCCCTACAGGAGGCCCCCAAGGAGAAGATCAAGCTGGCTTCCAGACCGGAGGATGTTCCCTGGCGACGACAGAAGAGGATCCCGCCGACCAGAGGCAGAGACGACGATCGCTTTCATCAGGACGGACGACCCATCTGCCGCCGCTGCAACCAGGTGGACCACATTGCAAGGTACTGTCATTTAAACGAGCAACCCCTGGGGCAGAGGGCCAACCCCCAGGAGTAGGACGACCAGGCCCGCAAAACTGGAGAGCCAAGTACATTGGAGGACGACCTGTTCTCCCCATTGTGATCGACAGTATTCCCATGAACGCTCTGTTGGACACCAGCTCTCAGGTGACAACTATGCCTTACATCCTTTATAAACGTTATTGGGAGGACACCGACATTACTCGTGGCCCTGATGATGATTTCACCATAGTAGCCAGTAACGTTCAGCCATTGCCACAAGTGGGGTACAAAGAGGTCACCATTAAAGTGGGGCAGGTAGAAATGAAAGCCCAAGGAATTGTGATTGTTGATATTGACCGACGTGAATGTAACCCCATGATGACCATTGGTACTAATGTCATAGAAAATTGTCTTGCAGAGGTTATTGTCTTGTTACAGCAGGTGGCAGAAACAGCTGGTTACAGTGAACAGCGTGCCTTGCAGAAAGAAATCTGAGCTCTGATGCAGAGACAGCAGGTAGAACTGACTGGTGGAGAAATTGGCCGTGTCACCGTGAGTGATTCAATCCCCATTGCAATACCCCCCAGGAGCGAAATGTTAATTGCTGTCAGGCAGCAATAGGCCTCAGGGGTAGAGACTATCAAGCCCTGGTAGAACCTGTATATTCAGATAGTAGGCCCACCCTCCTGACAGCCAGAGGGGTGGTTGAAGTCCGCTAGGGGAGGGTGCCAATACGTGTCCTTAACTGTGGAGAGGAAGAGGTCCACCTAACCAAATATGCCACACTTGCCAAATTGTTTGCTGTTGATAATAATGTGATACAGGCAACAGAACCCTTGGTCCCGTCCAACCGGGCAGAGGACAATGGCTCTGCAGGGCAAATGGAAGATTGGTGTCAGAAATTGCACATAGGAACTGACTCTACCCCATCACACCAAAAACAAGGGGCTTACAGGGTGGTTCATGAGTATGAGCGGGTATTCAGCAAGCATCCCCTAGATTTTGGGCAGGTAAAAGGGATTCAACATCATATTCCCACAGGAGATCATCCACCCATTAAAGAGAGATACCGTCCTGTACCCCCAGCTCATTATCAGTGTGCCAAAGACATGTTGCGAGAGATGAAGGGGGCTGGGGTAGTGAGAGACAGTTGTAGCCCCTGGGCAGCTCCATTAGTCCTTGTCAGAAAGAAGGATGGCACAATGAGGATGTGTGTTGATTATAGGCAGATAAACCGCATTACACATAAGGATGCATACCCACTGCCCAGAATAGAAGAGTCCTTAGCTGCTTTAAAATCTGCTAACTACTTCTCTACCTTGGATCTCACCAGTGGGTACTGGCAGGTTCCCGTAGCAGAGGCGGACAAGGAAAAGACGGCCTTCACCACACCGATGGGTCTCTGTGAATTCAACTACATGCCATTCGGACTGTGCAACGCCCCAGGAACGATCCAGAGGATGATGGAGTGCTGTCTTGGACACAAGAACTTTGAAACCGTGTTGCTATATCTGGACGATGTCATTGTTTTCTCCAAGACTTATGAGGACCATCTGAAGCACCTGGCCGAGGTGTTCGAAGCCCTGTCCAACTTTGGCCTAAAGGTAAAACCGTCCAAATGCCATCTGTTAAAGCCCAAAGTGCAGTACCTGGGCCATGTAGTGAGTGCCGAAGGGGTGGCCCCAGACCCTGACAAGGTCACTGTGATCAGAGACTGGCCGAAGCCCAGCAACCTCCATGAAGTCCGGCAGTTCCTCGGGTTGGTAGGCTACTACAGGAGGTTTATCAAAGACTTCACCAAGAAAGACTCGCCATTGCAAGACCTGTCGGTGGGCCAATCCAAGAAAACCAAGGGTAAGAATACCCCATTTGACTGGAACGACGGACTGGAGGGATCCTTCACTTGTTTGAAGTTGGCGCTGACGGGAGAAGAGGTACTGGCCTACCCTGAATATGACCAACCGTTTGTGCTGTATACGGATGCCAGCAACATGGGACTGGGAGCCGTGTTGTCCCAGGTCCAGAAAGGCAAAGAGAGGGTAATTGCTTACGCCAGCAGGAAACTTCGTCCCACTGAAAGGAACCCTGACAACTACAGTTCCTTTAAGCTGTAGTTCCTCGCCATCGTTTGGGCAGTGACGGAGAGGTTCAAGCACTACCTGGCCTCAGCAAAATTCACCATCTTCACGGACAACAATCCACTGACACACTTGGACACAGCAAAACTTGGTGCCTTAGAGCAGCGGTGGATAGCTCGGTTGTCCAATTATGATTTCACCATCAAGTACCGGGCAGGGCACAAGAATGCGAATGCCGATGCATTGTCCAGGATGCCCAACTTACCAGAAACGGGAGAAGACTTGGAAGCACTCGAAGAATTAGAGTTGCCAGCTTTTCATCGCCCCAAGGCCACTCAGTATTCCCATCATGTGGGGAACAGGCGCAAGAACAAGCAGGACGCCACGCTGAATCCCCTGCCACACCATGGATGGGCAGAGACTCAGGACAGTGACCCCGCGGTCCGTCGGGTGAAAGAGCTCCTGACGCAAGCAGGTTCGTACCCTGGCCCAGAGGATCTACAGGAGACGCAACAGCTGTGGAAGGGGAGAGGCAAGCTGTTTATCTACGATGGTAAGCTGTGCCGAAGAAGCATCGACCCATGCACCCATGAGTTGGTATGGCAGATAGTAGTCCCAAAGCAAGATGCGCCAATGGTTCTGGAAGCGTACCATGATGGAGCAGGACACTTCGGATGGAGGAAGTTGGAGAGTCTGCTTCGTGGAAGGTTCTACTGGATTGGCATGAAGAAAGCCATCGAAAAGTGTTGCCGAGTGTGTGGCCCATGTATCCTACGCAGGAAGGACCATGACAGCCAGAGGGCTCCACTCCAGCCCATTATCACCAAACGACCGCGCGAACTGGTCACGCTAGTTCATGTGAAGCTAACACCCAGCCGGTCAGGCTATGTCTACGCCCTAACCATCGTAGATCACTACTCTAGATTCCTGGTAGTTGTGCCTGTCAAAGATCTGACAGCAAGGACAGCAGCCAAATCCTTCCAGCAGTACTTCTGTAGACCACACGGGTACCCGGAAAAGGTACTGACTGATCAAGGACCAGCCTTTGAAGCAGAAGTGTTCCAGGAATTCTGCAACTTATACAGGTGTAAAAAGATCAGGACGACACCGTATCACCCCCAAACCAACGGGATTTGTGAAAAGATGAACCAAGTGGTAATTGACTTACTGAAGACTTTGCATGTGGAGGAACGGAACTTATGGCCAGCAAAGTTGCCCGACTTGGTAGACATGTACAACCACATCCCAGTGAATTCCACCAACTGTACCCCAGCACACCTGATGAGAGGAAGATCCAGCAAGTTACCTGTTGATCTAGATATGGGGGTCCTAACCCCAGAAGATACCTCGCCAGATGCAGATTGGGATACAGAAAGGCAGCAAAGGTACCCCAAAGTACAGGAATGCGTGGAAAGAAGTCTAGCCCAAGCCAGACAAAAACAAGAAAGGGACTACAAACAACATGCTCCTGCAATTCCCTTGTCGCCAGGTGAACAAGTACTCAAACGGAAGAGGAGGCTACACAAACTTGACGACCAATGGGAAGCGGAACCATATACCATCGTGCCATCTGACTTTGACAATACAAAGGTCTGTCTCATCAGCAAAGATGGAGGAGAAACTTCGACAGCAATATCCAGGGACCACCTCAAAGTATGCCCTGACAAGCTGAGAGATAGAGAAACCGATCCAAGAACATCGCCACCTGTGGAAGAGGAGAAGGTGATACACACTGTTCTTGGGGACTTTCCCCAGTCTTGGACTCAAATAAATCAGGCCATCGTGGTACCTGTTTTGACGTTTCATCAGCCGAAACCGCGGAACCAAATGTGAAGCCAGATCATCTGGAGCAGAGGTGTCAAACTGCATTCCTCGAGGGCCGCAAACAGGTCATGTTTTCAGGATTTCCTTGTATTGCACAGGTGATAATTTAATCACCTGCACAGAATGATTCCAGCACCTTGTGGAATGCTAAGGAAATCCTGAAAATATGACCTGTTTGCGGCCCTCGAGGAATGCAGTTTGACACCCCTGATCTGGAGCCAAGCGAGACTCTGCACCAACAGATTCCAACAGCCGACGCGATCCCAGCCGTAACTCAACAACAGCAGACTCCAACAGAGGATGCCATGCCAACAGTTGAATCGGCAAGTCCACCCTCTGCTGTCGGTGAATCTGCCATGCCTACAAGTAGTAGAAGCAGTCCTGAGAGCTCCAGCATACCAGTGCTACCTAGATTCACTAGAAGTGTAGCCAAAAGACAGTGCACTACACCAGCGATAGCAAGCACAGTGGACCCTGTTAGGTCACTAGCAACCCCTGCATTGCGGAGGTCTACACGTAGCACTAAAAATCAGACCCCAATTCACTACAAAACTTGGAAATATTAACGGTTGCTGCTGTTTGGTTGAAAATGTTTGTATATATATCTTTGTTACAGATTTAAAATGGACAATGGAGTAATGGACAGTGAATTGCTCCAAAACTTTCATTATACTTTTAAAAGGGATCCCTTTGTTTACCCGGGATCCCTGCTGTTTCAAGTTTGCACTCCCTGAACTGGGAGTCATGAACTGTGCATGACCGAGACTTTCGCAACATTCAAGTGTCCTCACCTCCCACAAAGGGAAGCACTGTTAAATTAATTTGTTTTAAAGCATTTCAAAATTTTGTATGTCTTTTTGCTAATGTATTGTTGTTCTTCTTTTCCCAGTCCCGGAGTACTGGATTTAACAGGGGGGGAGTGCGGTGCCCCAGTGTCCTGCTCGTCGCAGTGATGTCATTATCCTTTCAGGGAAGAAGTGATGTCATGTCTGAAGGCAATGAAAGACAACCACATTCAGGTATTATACACATGCAACATGTTCACACTCCAGACCAGAAGGGGGAGCTCTAAGCCTGTTTAGGGTGAACTCCCCTATTTACATCCTGATTTGGAGGAAAAGGAGTTCAGTTCCTGTCAAGAGAGAGAAGGAGAGGAGCTCTGCTGGCATGACGTGCTGCAACTCCTGGGAAAAAATACTAAAAGGTGAATATACTCCAATGGTCTGCCGGAAAGCAGACCATTGGAGAGAAATACCAGAGGGAGAACAGCCAGGAACAAGCTGCTCCTTTCTGAGGCGCAGAAGCCGGTAGCCAGATACACCGAGGGAGTAACTGTCTCCAAGCCTTGCTCCAGAGACCGGCAGGACAGTCAACTCCAAGTTGGCTGCCCGACCTTAATACCTAAGAAGACACGGAGGCAAATTGTGGGAGAGGGGCGTCTCTAGGGTCCCTATAAATAAGCTCCAGGCCTACCCAGTCATACGGGTTGTCCTATCCATACCATCTGGGGGACAGAGAGAGAGAACATCAGAAACATCCACGAAAGTTGTGAGGACTATCCCTTGGTGCTCAGCAGGGAGGTACTACAACACACAGGCGCTAGTAGGAAGGCTACTGATTTCCACCTGGATAAGGGGACTCTGGAATTGCCTTCAGACCGACCGGACCCTGCCTGCCCTGTCATCTGGCGCTCCGGGCTGAGGATACCATCTGAAGTCTTCAGTAAACAAGGTAAAAGATTGCAAACCTGTCTCTTCGTTCTTTATTGCACCTTGCCCATATATAAACTCTTTTACTGGACACCCCTGAGGGCCACGGACCAGGTCAGCCACCGTGACATCCCCCGAACCGCAGGACCCGGTGCCGAGTACCCCATTGCCCTACACTGGGGGTGATCCACATTGTGTTGTGATTTTATGCAGAAAACCTGCTGAGTCTAACTGACCAAGCAAAGCGGATGTGATTGAAAGCTGATGTTGAATTGTGGGTTGTTTGATGTTTTTTTTGCTCTATAGGTTTCTAAGATTAGCCTGAAAAAAAATGTATAAAACAGTTGTTTAAAAGAATATTCACAGCTTTTCAGTGCTAAAAAAGCTGCAATCAAAACGCTGCTTCAAATCTGAGCCAAAAGAGAAGATTATGATCACGTATTTTGGTGCAGAAACCGTGCATAAGGCTTCTTTTACACTTACCGTGGTTTTGCGTCCCGTTTTTATGGCCCCAATAGATTTCTATGGGGCCTCAATAATTCCACGGAGAGCCGTATGGCTGTGAGGGCCGTATTTATGGCTCTGAAAAAATATCGAGCTTGAGCAAGCTCAATATTTTTCACGGCTTACAGACACGGCCCCCATTGAAAATCAATGGGGCCGCAAAAACAACGGAATCTTGATTTTGTGGTGCACCGTGACTTCCGGTTTTGCAAGGTTTCCGCAAGTTTTTTGTGGTCTGTTATTGCGGCAGACCATGAAAATTGCGGCGATCCAGCCCGCAAAAAAGACCCCGCAATAACAGGCCGCAAAAAAACCCATTAAGTGTAAAAGAAGCTTAAAAAGCAGTCCAAAAGTGCATCATTTATGCTATGTGTGAACACGGGCTGCCTTGCTGGAGCAGCGGCTATACAACGCGGTGTATACTTTAATTTTCACCGACATTGTCCCAGTTTATGTCCATTGGGTATTCGCCTTCCTGAAGTTTAGTGTCCTGGTAGCCCGTCTACTACACATACGGCTTATTTTCCGATCACTAGCACCCGTGATCCTCCGGCAGCAGCCATGATCTGGATCGAAGTGCTGGACGGAAAAGCTGCACTAAGAAGAGAAAGTGGCCAAGCACAGGCCAGGACTTCCTATATTTTAGTGCAGTGTCGCTCCATCCTGACTGCTGGATCGTATTACAACAGTACTGATGTGAAAGTTTACAGGAGCGAAGGGGGGAGAGGATTGGGGACATTTTTTTTTTTTAAGGAAGCACAGGAGAGAACAAGGCTGAAGTTGGTTTCTTAGTCGTCAGTTTCTTATTCTGCAATTGAAACTGCATCAAAGTGGGCAAACTGACAATCTTCACAGATTTGAATAAGTAAACGATGTTTTTAAGGGGTTAATACCTGTGTGCAGATTTATTCGGCAGGTTGTATTTTGATCACATGATACTTTTTATACATGTTGTCCTACTCCAAGCTGTTCAGGCTTGAGAGCCAACTACCAATTAAAAGGAACCTGTCACCCCCAAAATCGATGGTGAGGTAAGCTCACCGTCATCAGGGGCTTATCTACAGCATTCTGTAATGCTGTAGATAAGCCCCCGATGTTACCTGAAAGAGGAGAAAAAGACGTTAGATTATACTCACCAATGGGTGGTCCCACTCCGATGGGCGTCTCAGGTCCGGTACAGCGCCTCCCATCTTCACTCCATGACGTCCTCTTCTGGTCTTCACGCCGTGGCTCCGGTGCAGGCGTACTTTGTCTGCCCTGTTGAGGGCAGAGCAAAGTACTGCAGTGCGCAGGCGCCGAAGAGGTCAGAGACAAAGTACGCCTGCGCCGGAGCTGCGGCATGAAGACCATAAGAGGACATCATGGAATGAAGATAGGAGGCGCCGGAGCGGACCTGAGACACCCATTTGACTGGACCGCCCCTGGGTGAGTATATTCTAACCTCTTTTTCTCCTCTTTCAGGTAACATCGGGGGGCTTATCTACAGCATTCCAGAATGCTGTAGATAAGCCCCTGATGCCGGTGAGCTTACCTCACCATCGATTTTGGGGGTGACAGGTTCCCTTTAAGTAAATCAGGTGATTTACATCTCTGTAATGAAGAGGGGTGTTGTTTATTGACATCAAAACCCTATATAAGGTGTGCTTAATTATTAGGCAACTTCCTTTCCTTTGGCAAAATGGGTCAGAAGAGAGATTTGACGGGCTCTGAAAAGTCCAAAATTGTGAGATGTCTTGCAGAGGGATGCAGCAGTGTTGAAATTGCCAAACTTTTGAAGCGTAATCACCAAACAATCAAGCGTTTCATGGCAAATAGCCAACAGGGTCGCAAGAAGATTGTTGGGCAAAAAAGGCGCAAAATAACTGCCCATAAATTGAGGAAAATCAAGCGTGAAGCTGCCAAGATGCCATTTGCCACCAGTTTTGCCATATTTCAGAGCTGCAACGTTACTGGAGTAACAAAAAGCACAAGGTGTGCGATACTCAGGGACATGGCAAAGGTAAGGAAGGCTGAAAAACGACCACCTTTGAGCAAGAAACAAGCTAAAACATCAAGACTGGGCCAAGAAATATCTTAAGACTGACTTTCCAAAGGTTTTATGGACTGATGAAATGAGAGTGACTCTTGACGGGCCAGATGGATGGGCCAGAGGCTGGATCAGTAAAGGGCAGAGAGCTCCACTCTGACTCAGACGCCAGCAAGGTGTAATAATTATAGGGGATAACTCAGGAGACTCTTTGAGTGGAACAAGACAACTACAGGACACAGTTTTATAAGTGGTAAAATCTATATTATCACATGGTGATTCAAACAGGTGCAGAGAGAAACTCAAGTCCACAACACTTGGAGTAAATATTAAATGCAGCTTAACAGTCTATAGGGGAGTTCAGAGGAAAATGCAATCACGCAGAAAGTCTATGAAGCACAATTATTCTTGAGGATACTTGACACGATTAAGTCCTTTCTTAGTCCAAACACAGATAGCTATGCTTATAAGGCAGTTCAAATAATATCTTAGCTCAACCAGGGAGGCCTGGGTAATAGTCTCAGGTTTAGGCAGAGCAGCAAACAGCTTACATGTCCAGCAAATGCAGATGGAAGAAAACACAAGCAGCAGATGAAGGAGGATTACTGGAAACTGGTGTATGCAGCAGGAGCTCAGAGCAGAGTAGCAGGATCACCACACAGGTTCACAGGAGCAGGTATATAGCCAGGGAGTCACCAGAGTCAGGAGCAGGATGCAAGGCGGAATACTCTAGCACAGACTGAAGGCTGGGGTGGAGTTTATAGCAGGAAGACACAGTGCACATGAGACCAAAGACGCCATCTTGGAAAAGGGCAGTAATGCACAAAAGGTAATAAAAATGTTCAGAGTCCTGACACAAGGTGGAGGTGGGGTACTGGTATGGGCTGGTATCATCAAAGATGAACTTTGTGGGACCTTTTCGGGTTGAGGATGGAGTGAAGCTCAACTCCCAGACCTACTGCCAGTTTCTGGAAGACAACTTCTTCAAGCAGTGGTACAAGTCGGTATCGTTCAAGAAAAACATGATTTTCATGCAGGACAATGCTCCATCAGATGCCTCCAACTACTCCACAGCGTGGCTGGCCAGTAAAGGTCTCAAAGAAGAAAAAGTAATGACGTGGCCCCCTCGTTCACCTGATCTGAATCCCATAGAGAACCTGTGGTCCCTCATAAAATGTGAGATCTACAGGTAGGGAAAACAGTCCACCTCTCGGAACAGTGTCTGGGAGGCTGTGGTGGCTGCTGCACGCAATGTCAATCGTAAATAGATCAAGCAACTGACAGAATCTATGGATGGAAGGCTGCTGAGTGTCATCATAAAGAAAGGTGGCTATATTGGTCACTAATTTTTTGGGGTTTTGTTTTTGCACGTCAGAAATTATTATTTCTAAATTTTGTGCAGTTATATTGGTTTTCCTGGTGAAAATAAACAAGTGAGATGGGAATATATTTGTTTTTTATTAAGTTGCCTAATAATTCTGCACAGTAATAGTTACCTGCACAAACAGATATCATCCTAAGATAGCCAAATCTAAAAAAAAACCCTCTCCAACTTCCAAAAATATTAAGCTTTGATATCTATGAGTCTTTTGGGCTGATTGAGAACATAATTGTTGATCAATAATAAAAATAATCCTCTAATATACAACTTGTCTAATAATTCTGCACACAGTGTAATTTTATCATTTTTTGTAGCTGTTTATAAGTGTATTCACATCAGGGCGCCTCACTGCATTGTATGTTATTATTGTAATGTTTATTTTTTGTTGTTAAACCTATAAAAAAAAAAAACAGAAAAGAAAAATTTGTTGAATAAGAAACTGGACGAATAAGGCTGGGTTCACATTGCGTTGGCGCAGTCCGTTCAACGCATGCGTTAAACGGACTGCACCAACACTAGTGCCTTTTAAAGATCACGTTATGCAATCGCGATAGCGCAGATGCTCCACCTACGCTTTATGTGACAGACCTGGAAACGCTGCAGCCCGCGTCCGAGGGTCTGTCACAGAATGACAGCACATCGCTAACGCATGCCGATTATGACATGCGTCATGGATTCGCTACATAGTGGCAGTCAATGGGTGTGCTAATGCATCCGTTACATAGCGTTAGTGCCGCTATGTAACGGATGCCGTCAGGGCATTGCCATTGGCGCAATGTGAACCCGGCCTAAGAAACTGGCCGAAAAAGAAACCAACTTCAGCCTCGTCAGGAGGGATGATGATCTTATGTTGGTGGTGGTGAGGATGGTCCGAGTGTTGAGACTTTTACTGCTGCTGAGAACAGGCTCTACCATGTGCTGTGCAGAACTGTGTGGTGTCGGAGCATGCACACTACCACTCCATTGATTCTCTGGGGTCTGCTACAGAAATGTTGCCCTCCATCAGCTCCAGAGAGAATGAATGTAGCGGTTGCGTGGACGCTCGGCCACTGCTTCATCCCGTAGGGGCATTTTAGAGTTCTCTTACCGAGGTCAGAATGTGATCACTTGTCCTGTGAAGATGGAGGATCTGGTTGAGGTGATCTTACAGCGCTGCCTATGAACTTCCAGTACAGGTGGAGAAAAGTAGGTTTTAAAAACTTTATTTGCTACGCGTTTCGGAGTAGGTCCTGCTCCTTCTTCAGGCCACCATACAGCATGTGTGATGGTTACAACCGTAATATACAGATCAAATGCCAGACACGGCAGGTGGTAATGCAATTATACATAGGGACCTCGTCTCCATTCTTGGCCATCGGCAAATGCCGTAACACTATATACACATTACCGAGCCTCTGACAAGGGGCACAGATTTAAAAAATTTGTATGCAAGGACCTCTACAATTCCAAAGAAAGATAGAAAATATATATATACACCCATCATTAATAAAAAAAAAAAAAAAGATTTTTCCCCGTTCCTTCTTTCTTTCGCTCCCTCCTCTCTCTCATTTTTCTCTTCCCAGTTTTGTGTATGGCCTGAGTGGTTCGCCCTAGTGAAGATGGGGTTTAGGACTGGTGATATCTTATTCTACTTGGAGTGACATGATTTTTAAGATTCATGTTCTTCCTAAAGATAATATTAAGGTGAGAGGGAATATTTTCCGATTTAATATGGGGTCATTGGTGAGTATCCCCCAATGTTTGGATAAGGTGTGTTATCAAACTGTATTTCATTTTGTTCTCCATCTTATCGGGATTTAAGATTGGGGATGATGTTGAAGTATGTTTGGATTTTTTTTTATACAATCCTCCTGTTTAGTTACTATCCATTTGAAGGTATCTGCTATGAGGTTTTTAGTATAATGCTTCTCTTTAAACTTTAAAAAAAGAAAACAATTTGGGCCTTTTGGAGAAAATCAAGCTTCTCCATACAGTTTTTTTTAATCCTTTTATATTGCCCATGTGGAATGTTTGTCATCCATTTTGGCTGTTGAACTCTAACTTTTAAAAAACCTTGAAGTGAGAATAGTGTCCTGTGGACCCTTCGAGCTCTTTAAATCTAGGAACTTAATTCTTGTAGAGGAAAACTTGTGTGAAAAATTGAGTGTTTCTATTGAGATTCTGGACAAATAGTTCTGCCTCTTGTGAAGTACTTGTCCATATGATGAACAGATCATCTATAAATCATTAACCGGGTGTCAAATGTCATCCCAAATGCCACTCTCTTCCCACTCCCGTGTAGCGGTGGGATATGGGGTAATGAAGGGTTAATGCCACCTTGCTATTGTAAGGTGACATTAAGCCAGATTAATATTGGAGAGGCGTCAATTATGACACCTATCCATTATTAATCCAATCGTATGAAAGGGTTAACCCCTTCACCCCCATGGGTGGTTTGCACGTTAATGACCAGGCCAATTTTTACAATTTTGACCACTGTCCCTTTAAGAGGTTATAACTCTGGAACGCTTCAACGGATCTTGGCGATTCTGACATTGTTTTCTCGTGACATATTGTACTTCATGATAGTGATAAAATTTATTCGATATAATTTGCGTTTATTTGTGAAAAAAACGAATATTTGGCGAAAATTTTGAAAATTTCGCAATTTTCCAACTTTGAATTTTTATACCCTTAAATCACAGACATATGTCACGCAAAATACTTAATAAGTAACATTTCCCACATGTCTACTTTACATCAGCACAATTTTGGAACCAAAATTTTTTTTTGTGACGGAGTTATAAGGGTTAAAAGTTGACCAGCAATTTCTCATTTTTACAACACCATTTTTTTTAGGGACCACATCTCATTTGAAGTCATTTTGAGGGGTCTATATGATAGAAAATACCCAAATGTGACACCATTCTAAAAACTGCACCCCTCAAGGTACTCAAAACCACTTTCAAGAAGTTTATTAACCCTTCAGGTGTTTCACAGAAATTTTTGGAATGTTTAAATAAAAATGAACATTTAACTTTTTTTCACAAAAAAATTATTTCAGCTCCAATTTGTTTTATTTTACCAAGGGTAACAGGAGAAAATAGACCCCAAAATTTGTTGTACAATTTGTCCTGAGTACGCTGATACCCCATATGTGGGGGTAAACCACTGTTTGGGCGCATGGCAGAGCTCGGAAGGAAAGGAGCGCCATTTGACTTTTCAATGCAAAATTGACCGGAATTGAGATGGGACGCCATGTTGCATTTGGAGAGCCCCTGATGTGCCTAAACATTGAAACCCCCCACAAGTGACACCATTTTGGAAAGTAGACCCCCTAAGGATCTTATCTAGATGTGTGGTGAGCAGTTTGACCCAACAAGTGCTTCACAGAAGTTTATAATGCAGAGCCGTAAAAATAAAAAATCATATTTTTTCACAAAAATGATCTTTTCGCCCCCAATTTTTTATTTTCCCAAGGGTAAGAGAAGAAATTGGACCCCAAAAATTGTTGTGCAATTTGTCCTGAGTACGCTGATACCCCATATGTGGGTGTAAACCATTGTTTGGGCGCAGGGCAGAGCTCGGAAGGGAAGGAGCGCCATTTGACTTTTCAATGCAAAATTGACTGGAATTGAGATGGGACGCCATGTTGCATTTGGAGAGCCCCTGATGTGCCTAAACATTGAAACCCCCAACAAGTGACACCATTTTGGAAAGTAGACCCCTTAAGGAACTTATCTAGATGTGTGTTGAGCACTTTGACCCAACAAGTGCTTCACAGAAGTTTATAATGCAGAGCCGTAAAAATAAAAAATCATATTTTTTCACAAAAATGATCTTTTCGCCCCCATTTTTTTATTTCCCCAAGGGAAAGAGAAGAAATTAGACCACAAACGTTGTTGTGCAATTTGTCCTGAGTACGACGATACCCCATATGTGGGGGTAAACCACTGTTTGGGCGCATAGCAGAGCTCGGAAGGGAAGGAGCGCTATTTTACTTTTCAATGCAAAATTGACTGGAATTAAGATGGGATGTTATGTTGCGTTTGGAGAGCCCCTGATGTGCCTAAACATTAAAAACCCCCACAAGTGACACCATTTTGGAAAGTAGACCCCCTAAGGAACTTATCTAGATGTGTTTTGAGAGCTTTGAACCCCCAAGTGTTTCACTACAGTTTATAACGCAGAGCCGTGAAAATAAAAATTCTTTTTTTGTTCACAAAAATGATTTTTTAGCCCCCAGTTTTGTATTTTCACAAGGGTATCAGGATAAATTGGACCCCAAATGTTGTTGTCCAATTTGTCCTGAGTACGCTGATACCCCATATGTGGGGGGGAACCACTGTTTGGGCGCATGACAGAGCTCGGAAGGGAAGGAGCCATTTGGAATGCAGACTTAAATGGATTGGTCTGCAGGCGTCACGTTGCATTTGCAGAGCCCCTGATGTACCCAAACAGTACAAACCCCCCACAAGTGACCCCATATTGGAAACTAGACCCCCACAAGGAACTTATCTAGATGTGTTGTGAGAACTTTGAACCCCCAAGTGTTTCACTACAGTTTACAACGCAGAGCCGTGAAAATAAAAAATCTTTTTTTTCCCACAAAACTTATTTTTTGGCCCCCAGTTTTGTATTTTCCCAAGGGTAGCAGGAGAAATTGGACCCCAAAAGATGATGTCCAATTTGTCCTGAGTACGCTGATACCCCATATGTTGGGGTAAACCCCTGTTTGGGCACACGGGAGAGCTCTGAAGGTAAGGAGCACTGTTTTCCTTTTTCAACGCAGAATTGGCTGGAATTCAGATCGGATGCCATGTCCCATTTGGAGAGCCCCTGATGTGCCTAAACAGTGGAAACCCCCCAATTATAACTGAAACCCTAATCCAAACACACCCCTTACCCTAATCCCAACAGTAACCCTAACCACTCCTCTAACCCAGACACACCAACCCTATTCCCAACCATAAATGTAATCCAAACCCTAACCCTATCTTTAGCCCCAACCCTAACTGTAGCCCCAACCCTAGCAATAACCCTAGCCCTATCACTAGCCCTAACACTAGCCGTAACCCTAGCCCTAACCCTAGCCCCAACCCTAGCCCTAACCCCAACCCTAGCCCTAACCCTAGCCCCAACCCTAGCCCCAACCCTAGCCCTAACCCTTGCCCTAACCCTAGCCCTAACCCTTGCCCTAACCCTAACCCTAACCCTAACTCTAGTCCTAACTCTAGCCCTAACCCTAATGGCAAAATGGAAATAAATACATTTTTTAATTTTTTTATTTTTCCCTAACTAAGGGGGTGATGAAGGGGGGTTTGATTTACTTTTATAGCGGGTTATTTAGCGGATTTTTATGATTGGCAGCCGTCACACACTGAAAGACGCTTTTCATTGCAAAAAATATTTTTTGCGTTACCACATTTTGAGAGCTGTAATTTTTCCATATTTGAGTCCACAGAGTCATGTGAGATCTTGTTTTTTGCGGGACGAGTTGACGTTTTTATTGGTTACATTTTCAGACACGTGACATTTTTTGATCGCTTTTTATTCCGATTTTTGTGAGGTAGAGTGATCAAAAACCAGCTATTCATGAATTTCTTTTGGGGGAGGCGTTTATACCGTTCCGCGTTTGGTAAAATTGATAAAGCAGTTTTATTCGTCGGGTCAGTACGATTACAGCGATACCTCATTTATATCATTTTTTTATGTTTTGGCGCTTTTATACGATAAAAACTATTTTATAGAAAAAATAATTATTTTGGTATCGCTTTATTCTCAGGACTATAACTTTTTTATTTTTTTGCTGATGATGCTGTATGGCAGCTCGTTTTTTGCGGGACAAGATGACATTTTCAGCGGTACCATGGTTATTTATACCAGTCTTTTTGATCGCGTGTTATTCCACTTTTTGTTCGGCGGTATGATAATAAAGCGTTGTTTTTTGCCTAGTTTTTTTTTTTTTTTTCTTACGGTGTTTACTGAAGGGGTTAACTAGTGGGCAGTTTTATAGGTTGGGTCGTTACGGACGCGGCGATACTAAATATGTGTACTTTTATTGTTTTTTTTATTTTATTTAGCTAAAGAAATGTATTTATGGGAATAATATATATATATTTTTTTCTTTATTTAGGATATTTTTTTTATTTTTTTTTTACACACATGTGGGGAATTTTTTTTTTACTTTTTTACTTTGTCCCAGGGGGGGACATCACAGATCATTGATCTGGCAGTGTGCACAGCACTCTGCCAGATCTGCGATCTGCTGTGCAGGGCTGCAGGCTTACCAAGTGTCTGCTCTGAGCAGGCACTCGGTAAGCCACCTCCCTCCCTGCAGGACCCGGATGCCGCGGCCATCTTGGATCCGGGACCTGCGGCGAGGAGGGAGGTAGGAGACCCTCGGAGCAACGATCACATCGCGTTGCTCCGGGGGTCTCGGGGAAGCCTGCAGGGAGCCCCCTCCCTGCGCGATGCTTCCCTATACCGCCGGCACACCGCGATCATGTTTGATCGCGGTGTGCCGGGGGTTAATGTGCCGGGGGCGGTCCGTGACCGCTCCTGGCACATAGTGCCGGATGTCAGCTGCGATAGTCAGCTGACACCCGGCCGCGATCGGCCGCGCTCCCCCCGTGAGCGCGGCCGATCGGCTATGACGTACTATCCCGTCGAGGGTCAGATAGGCCCAGGTCACCTCGACGGGATAGTACGTCTAAGGTCACAGAGGGGTTAAAAAACACACACACACGATTTAAAAGTATTTTAATGAAATAAACACAGCGGTTGTTTTAATATTTTATTGCTCTCTCAATCCATTTGCTGACCCTCGCTTGGCAAAACAATAAATGCACAAGATACATACCCCTCTGTTGAACCGTCACGTCCCACGAGGTAATCCATCTGAAGGGGTTAAAATAATTTACAAGCAGGAGCCCTGCAAATGCAGCTGTGCTCGTGCTTGTAATTCCCCGGCGAATGAAGGAAATGTAGGTCATTGACCTACATTTCCTTCAGTCGCGGTGATGCGCCCCCTGGTGGATGTCCTCATATGACCTGGAGCATGGGAAAAAGTTCCCAGGCTGCAGTTCATGAGAACATCCAGCAGGGGCGCATCACCGCGACTGAATGTAAGTATAGATCACTCTGCTTTCCTTTCAGCACCCGGGGATTACAGGCACGAGCGAGTGGTTTAGCACAGCTCATGCCTGTAATATTAGTTAACCCCTTCAGATGGATTACCTCGTGGGACCTGACAGTTCATCAGAGAGGGTATGTATATTGTGTGTTTATTGTTTTGCCAAGCGAGGGTGTTGCTGATGGATTGAGAGAGCAATAAATTATTAAAACAACCTGTTTGTTTCTTTCATTAAAATACTTTTTAATAACGTGTGTGTGTGTTTTTTAACCCTTTCAGACAAATGGATTAATAATGGATAGGTGTCATAATTGACGCCTCTCCATTAGTAATCTGGCTTAATGTCACCTTACAATAGCAAGGTGGCATTAACCCTTAATTACCCCATATCCCACTGCTACAGGGAGTGGGAAGAGAGTGGCCAAGTGCCAGAATAGGCGCATCTTCCAGATGTGCCTTTTCTGGGGTGGCTGGGGGCAGATGTTTTTAGCCACGGGGGGGCCAATAACCATGGACCCTCTCCTGGCTATTAATATCTGCCGTCAGTCACTGGCTTTACCGCTCTGGCGGAGAAAATTGCGCGGGAGCCCACGCCAATTTTTTCCGCCATTTAACCCTTTATTTTAGCAGCTACAGCGCTGAAATTTTGCATACACACACTACTAACATTAGTAGTGTGGAATATGCCAAAAAAAAAGGGGATATGAGATGGTTTACTGTATGTAAACCATGTCTCATATCCTGTCGGGTTTGTGCAGGAGAAATGAAAAGCCGGCAATTGAATTACCGACTTTTCACTAACACCGCTGCGTATTTCTCGCAAGTCACACTGCTGGTCCGTGTGGAATCCGTATTTTTCTCGCCCCAATAGACTTTCATTGGCGATTTTTTTTGCGCAATACGGTGACAAACGCAGCATGCTGCGATTTTGTACGGCCGTAGAACGCCGTATATTACGGATCCGTAATTTACGGCTGATAGGACTAGACCCATTGAGAATCATTGTGCCGTATGTTATGTGAGTTTTACGCACGTAGTTTCTGCGCACTTACGTCCGTAAAACTCGCATGTGTGACGGCGGCCTTACAGATCTGAGCTGATGGTGGAGGCAGCATTGTGGTCTATGGTGCTGGGAAGGTTAATGGTGCAGGAGGAACTCTGTTCAAAAGGGGGCTTGTGCCATATTGTCATGTTGTCTCCTCCCTTGGCTGCACTGATCAGTGTCAGGTCTGTGAGTCAGGAGCCATGCTTTACATGCCTGTAGAGTTTGGATAATAAGACCAATCTGTTTTTATTATAGATGTGCTATATTGATTTGAAGCCCAATTTTATTTGCTGTGGTTAATTAACGAAGGGGGAACTGCAGGGTGCTGTTTTTCTGCACAGCAAAGTTAAAATCTTGCCAAAAACTCATAGTGGGAATGGTATAATCCTGTATTTGTAGATGATAGCTTAATCCCTGTTTGTGTTGCGACTGTTGAACAGCCGCGGGGACACGAACATATTTTTCGAGCACGGCGAAGTCGCTCAGTTAGCACCCGAGTATGGCGGATAACACCTTATCTGAGCACGGTCGCTCATCACTAGTATTAACCCCTTAGTGACCTGGCCAAATTTCTTGAAATATGCCCAGTGTCAGTTTGTGTGGTAATAAGTCTAGAACTCTAAGGCCATGTTCACACTTTGCGGGTTTTACCGCGGATCCGCGGCGATTTTGATGCTGCGGGTCCGCAGCAGTTTCCATAGCGTTTACAGTTACATGTAAACCCTATGGAAACAGCAATCCGCTGTGCACATGCTGCGGGAAAAACCGCGCAGAAACGCAGCGGTTTACAACCCGCAGCATGTCACTTCTTTGTGCAGAATCGCTGCGATTCTGCACCCATAGGAATGCATTGATCCGCTAACTTCCCGCATGGGGCTGTGCCCATGATGCGGGAAGTAAGCAGATAATGTGCAGATGGTACCGGGGGTGGAGGAGAGGAGACTCTCCTCCAGGCCCTGGGAACCATATTTGTGAAAAAAAAAATAATAATAATTAAAATAAAAAATAATGATATACTCACCTCTCAGCGCTGCACGCGGCCGTCCGGTATCAGGGTTGGTGTGCGAGCAGGGCCTGCGGTGACGTCGCGGTCACATGACCGTGACGCTGCGGTCACATGACCATGACGTCACGAAGGTCCTTCTCGCACAGCATCTTTGGAACCGGACCGCCGCGTGCAGCGCCGAGGAGATCGGGACGTCAGAGGATGAGTATATAACCATGTTTTATTATTTTTAACATTACTATTGATGCTGCATATTGCTGCATATGCAGCATCAATAGTATAGGAGTAAACACGCAGCGGAAACCGCAAAACAAACCGCGATAAATCTGCAGGGATAACCGCAGCGGTTTTGCCCTGCAGATTTATCAAATCCGCTGCGGGAGAACCCGCAGAGGACGCCGCAAAGTGTGCACATAGCCTGAGACTATCACAGAATAATATTTGGAATTGAGAGTCCTCAGTGGTTGATACCTTTTTAATGGCTAACTGAAAAGATGGTCATAAATTGCAAGCTTTTGAGACTACTCAGGTCTCTTCATCAGGCATAGGATAATACAAAATCTGAAGAATCACATATTTATACACAACATAGCACCAAACTGTCATTACGGGAGAGTGATAAACAGTTGTGTCCATAAATATTGGAACAGTTCGTAGATAAGGAGTGAATGTTTTATGGTCCTCTGATTGAGGTCTGGTTCTGTGTTATGATGTCACATAAGGTCTGAAGTGCAAATTTCTTAATTGATGTAAAAAGACATAAATCCATGCGATACATTCATTCCTGCACTAAGTGTGTCAAAGGTCATCATAAGTTTATACTCCCAGATTCTCCTGTCTCTCTGAGATTTGAAGTTACCTTTCAATACAAGTAATTTCAGGTCCGTGGTGCTATGATCAGGCATACAAAAATGGCCACAGGTACATCTATTCTTTTTTCTCTTATTGTGTGGCGGTGAGAATTTATCTTTCTTCTCAGTTTCTGCCCTGTCTCCCCAACATACAGACCCTCAGTTGGACATTTATTACAAACTAGATGGTGGCCCGATTCTAACGCATCGGGTATTCTAGAACAGAGGTGTCAAACTGCATTCCTCGAGGGCCGCCAACAGGTCATGTTTTCAGGATTTCCTTGTATTGCACAGGTGATAATTTAATCACCTGCACAGAATGATTCCAGCACCTTGTGGAATGCTAAGGAAATCCTGAAAACATGACCTGTTGGCGGCCTTCGAGGAATGCAGTTTGACACCTCTGTTCTAGAATGTTTGTATGTATGTACGGCGTGCTTAGCACAGCCACGTGGTATATAGCACAGCCCATGCAGTATATAACACAGCCCATGCAGTATATAACACAGCCCATGCAGTATATAACACGGCCCATGCAGTATATAACACAGCCCATGTAATATATAACACAGCCCATGTAATATATAGCACAGGCCACGCAGTATATAACACAGCCCACGTAGTATATAACACAGCCCATGTAATATATAACACAGCCCATGTAATATATAGCACAGGCCACGCAGTATATAACACAGCCCACGTAGTATATAGCAGTGTGGGCACCATATCCCTGTTTAAAAAAAAAAAAAGAAAAAATAGTTATATACTCACCCTCCGGCGTCCACCGAAGCTGTCCCGATGCGCGAGATGCTACCGCCAGCTTCCGTTCCCAGTGATGCATTGCGAAATTACCCAGATGACTTCTGGGTAATTTCGCAATGCATCACTGGGAACGGAAGCTGGCGGCAGCATCGCGCGCATCGGTGGACGTCGGAAGGTGAGAATAGCACAATTTTTAATTTTTTTGTAATAATTATTAACATTATATCTTTTTACTATTGATGCTGCATAGGCAGTATCAATAGTAAAAAGTTGGTCCGGGATGGGGCGACACACTGGAACTGACTGGAGGGGAGTAGGGAGGGGGCACTGACTGGTGGAGAGTAGGGAGGGGCCAATCAGCGACGCAGGATTTCGTTGCAAACAGAAAGACAAACAGACGGAAGTACCCCTTATTATATAGATAGATAATTAGGTACACCACATTAGATGTGAGGCAGCTGAAAGTACCTGGGATCTTGTAGTCCTGATGTGAATTGGGGATCTTTATCTTGTCCGTGGTCATTATAAATGGACAGGTTTTACATTTTTTCTGATTGCAAGGAAAGGTACCTGCAGCTGTTGGAGAGGACAGGGAGCTTCTGACAATTATGCTTCTTAGATTTGGGGGCTGCCTAAAACACAGTAGTGGGGGTCTGGGAAACTGGATTGTAAGTGGGCATCTTTTTCCAGTAAAGGTTGTAATTTCCGTGCAGCTCCCCTTAGCGCCTCCAGATTTGGATTGTAGGTAACCACTAGAGGCACCCGGTTATTTTCTTCTTTAGCTTTGTAATGTAGCAGGTGATTCCTTGATATTCTGGTGGCTCTTGTAATCTGGTTTTCACTAGTTCTTGGATGGTAGCCCTGATTCAAAAAGGTCTTTCTGAGGCGACCAAGGTGTTCATCTCTATCCATTGGGTTGGAACATATACGATTGTATCTGATGGCTTCGCTGTAGACAATGGAGTTTTTTATGTGTTTTGGATGGAAACTGTCCCATTTAAGGTATGTTGGACGGTCGATTGGCTTCTAATACAGGGATGTCTCTATTTCATTGTTCTGCAGCTTAATGATGGTGTCCAGAAAGTTAATTTCAGTGCAGGAGTAGTTCAGTGTTAAGTTGATGGTGGGATGAAATTGATTAAACTGTTCATGGAACGACTTTAGCTGTGGCTCAGACTCCGTCCAGATGATTAAAATGTCATCAATGTAGCGGTAGTACGCCAGAGGCCTGATGGGACATGAGGACAAAAAGTCGCTTTCAAGCTTGGCCATGAAAAGATTTGCATACTGTGGGGCCATTTTACTTCCCATTGCTGTGCCAGTCTCCTGCAGATAGATCTTCTTGTCAAATTCAAATTTTATCCTTTAGCAGGGGTTTAAGAATATCCTCTTAAAGGGAACCTGTCACCCCCCCAGGCATTTTTAACTAAAAGAGCCACCTTGTGCAGCACTAATGCTGCATTCTGACAAAGTGGCTCTTTTAGTTGGGGTCCCTTCCAATGCTAAACTATTCGTTTTTATAATTTGCCCCTCATACCTGTAGTCTGTCCGGGGGCATGTCTCTCCCTTCCCCCCGGACACAAACGCCTCGCAGCGATCCCTCAGCCCCTCCGGGCGCCGCCTCCACTTCCTTCATTAACGTCCCTGGCGCCTGTGCTGTAAGTTTTTTTTTTTTTTTCGGGCATGCGTAGTTTGCGCTGCCCTTCGACTCCCATCACATTATTTGAACTTATAGCGCAGGCGCAGAGGACGTTAATGACTGCAGAGGAGGCGGCGCCTGGAGGGGCTAAGGGATGGCTGGGAGGCGTCTGTGTCCGGGGGAAAAAGACATGCCCCCCAGACAGACTACAGGTATGAGGGGCAAATTATAAAAACGAATAGTTCAGCGTTGGAAGGGACTCGAACTAAAAGAGCCACCTTGTCAGAATGCAGCATTAGTACTACACAAGGTGGCTCTTTTAGTTAAAAACGCCTGGAGGGGGGGGGGGGTGACAGGTTCCCTTTAAAATATCCCATTGATTTTGAGTGTTTTTTTTGTGACACATTGTACTTTATGATAATGGTAAATTTATATTGCTTTTTTCTGCGAATATAAAAATCAGAAACTTTACAAAAAAAATTAGCAATTTTTTGAGCTGTGAATGATTATCCTTTTAATCCAGATCGTCATACCTACTAACATTAATAAATAACATTTCCCATAATATCTGCCTTATATCAGCACTAGTGATGAGCGAATATACTCGTTACTTGAGATTTCTCGAGCACGCTCGGGTGTCCTCCGAGTATTTGTCAGTGCTCAGAGATTTAGTTTTCATCACAGCAGCTGAATGATTTACAGCTACTAGCCAGCTTGATTACATGTGGAGATTCTCTAGCAACCAGGCAACCCCCACATGGACTTATGCTGGCTAACAGATGTAAATCATTCAGCTGCGGCAAGAAAAACTAAATCTCCGAGCACTAAAAAATACTCGGAGGACCCCCGAGCGTGCTCGGGAAATCTTGAGTAACGAGTATATTCGCTCATCACTAATCAGCACCATTTGTAAAAATGTTTTATTTTGTTAGGATTTTAGAAGGTTTAAAAATGTAACAGCAATTTCATTTTTTTCCCCAAGGAAATTTAGAATTTTGTTTTTATTTTTGGGACCTATGAAGTTTTGAAGTGAGTCCTATATGTTTTAGGCTAAGTTCACACTGAGCATTTTTTATGCTAATTTTCAGCTACATTTGACAGTACCAGCTATGTCTGACACTTCAGAAATCTCATGCACACAGCTTGTTTTTTTTTTGTCATCGGTATTTTGTGCTTTGCTTGTTTTTTTGGATATAGAGCATGTCACTTGCAGCGTTTTTTCACTCATTAAATTGAATAGAAGAAAAAGGCACCAAAAACGCCACAAAACCTGCTCTCCTGCCAAGCATATAGGTTATTGTCATGTCGGACACTGTTCACACTAGGGCGTCCGACAGACAGCGGCAATTCCACATACGTCCACTACACGCTCAGTGGCGTCGGCTAGACTTTATCCAGCTTGCTCGGGGTTAATCTAGCTGGTAATTTGGTTGGAGGCTGGGTCACGCCCACGGCCTTTAAATAGTCGTGCTGGACTATGGGCGTCGCCGATTATAGCTTGTGCTTTGTGCCTAGTGATTCCGGTCTGGAGTGGTGGTCTTGTAGGAATATCGTAGCTGGTAGTGTATTATCCTTTGTCATATTTCTCCTTCCTATATTTGTATTTGTTTTGCCCTGTGCACATTATAGTGTATTCCTGTGTGTCTGCGGCGTGGTGCGTTTTTCAGTTTTTTCCCTGTCTGTGCCTTCTGTGGGGGTTGGTGTGTGGTCTCTTCACTGGGTGGCGGGTGGTCGTTTCAGTTTAGGGCTGAAACAGGAGACAGGGTCAGGCCTAGCGGCCCAGACATGCACACCTTTAGTGTAACTTCTGGGAAAGGGACAGACAGTTTCCCTAGCCTGAGGGATATCACAGGGGCCTGGGTAACCAGCCTTAGTCTACCCAGTACTCCCGTGACAGTTATGCTGCCCCCCCAAAAAAAAGTCCAGTGTGAACTTAGCCTTAAACCCCCAATAGCGATACATTTATAAAAACAGCGCCCCTCAACATAATCAAAATTTCTTTCAGGTAGTTTAACCCTTCAGGTGATTTTTAAGGAATTTAATGCAAAGTGGCATAAAAGAAAAAGTTTATTTTTACCATGTAAATGCTGATAACTTCCGAACAGACCATTGTAGCCGGCAGACTCTAAGGCCGTTATTTGGCCATGGAAAACATCAGGACCACACAATCAAGGTCTGAGTGCTGATGGGGGGGTTAAGAGGAAGCCCCCATACTCTGTTAACCGTCTGGATGCTGTAGTCATTATTGACAGCAGCATTTAAGGGGTTACACAATTATAGCTGGTACCATCACTGATCGTGGCTGATGGAGCAGGTTGTCAGCTATAGTGTTCAGCCGACAGCTGCTGGATGGTCTCCTGTGTGGGGAGGCTAGTCTCTTACATCGCAGGTCAGTAAAAAGACGTATTGGCGGTCACTAAGGGGTTAAACCATGCTTGATATAGTGCATACTTTAATGAGCTATTTAAAAGGGCATTTGTCAGGATCAACCCTCCTAAGCCCTCTATATGGCCATGCAGGTCAGGAGAATGATACCCGAGTTCCTGCAAAATCCGCGTATTTCTTATATGTAAATGAACGGAATAGATCTCTAGAGGCAGATTATTTTCAGCTCCTTTGCCTAAGGCTGCGGTCACACTAGCAGGATTTGGTCAGTATTTTACATCAGTATTTGTAGCCAAAACCAGGAGTGGGTGATAAATGTAGAAGTGGTGCATATGTTTCTGTTATACTTTTCCTCTGATTGTTCCACTCCTGGTTATTTAGGACGGTGCTCAATGTTTTATAGTAAAATCATAAACTGACGTAAAGAAGGTCCCATCTGTGCATCTTATCACATTGTTTGGGCTCCTTTCAGTGCTCTATTAAAGAATTTCCCCCTTTCAACTGTATTCATCACATCTCATCGGCCCGGAGATTTTGTAAATACTAAATACAGCCATCCGCACCCTCCCCCGCTTCAGCGATACCGCTGCCACTACTCCCGCTGATGGTTGACAGGCTGCAGCGGTAACGTCCCTTCTACAGCACCCATCACCGCTGTACATAGCAGAGCCGCTGAGACCAGTGAGTGACCGCAGAGATATCGCACGCCTTTGAGAATTATTATTTTTTCTTCTAAACATTTAAGATATACAATTTTTAGATAAGAAGCCATATTGTTTTTCTGCACCAAGAGACACATCTTTATAGGTTTTTCTTTTTTATTAAATACACAGAATTATCCAAGAACAAAACCGCATGTAAGGATTTTCTTTTAATTTTCAGTTAGGATTAAAACTGTAAAAGTGACACACTGTATTTGCCTTTTGTCGTAAAGCAAACGATATACAAAATAAAACAAAAATCCTTTTACACATGTGAAAGCGATATAATAGTGAGAGCCATGTGAGCAACGGGAGAATTGAGTGGAATGGTTGTGCAAATTCCATTTACTATCCACCACCATTCAGAAGCCGCAGCTGTAGTATTTCTGATTAGCTTGTAGCCATAGCAACATATTAAAAATGTTTGCCTTTAGAGTGCATTTAAAGGGAATTAGTCAGCCGGGTTTTGCTAGGTAATTTAATAGCACCATGATGTAGGCACAGAGACTCTGATGCAAGCGATGTGTCACTTACGGGGCTGCTTGGTGTAGTTTGGATAGAATCCCTGTTTTTTCTGATGCAGATCTAGCAGCGCTCAAATGCGGAGCGGTGAGTAACCCCGCCCACACCCCTGATTGGTAGCCTCCTGTGTACACTGTCAGGAAGAAACCAATCAGAGCTGGGGGCAGGGTTACACAGATTAGCTGGACTGGCTTGCACATGACAACTAGTCCTACGGTGATAATCTCCTGCTGATAAAACAATGATTGTATTGAAATTACAACACAGCCTAATAAGTGACACATCTTTGTCATCGGGGTCTCTGCCTTGACTTCATGCTGCTCTCAGATTAAATGGTAAAAATCTGCTGACTGATTCCCTTTAATTAGCGACTTAACTGGTGAGTTAAGAAATTGCTGAAAAATGAACCAATATCTATGCATTCAATCCAGAATGTCAGGAGATTTATGTCCCCTATTTATAAAGATATAGCAGAATTTTAGACAAAAAAATGGCACTGTCAGTTCACAATGTAATATGAAGACTGCTATCATGTTAAAAACAAAACATAAGCCAAATGTGTTGATATAAACAACACCTGAATATCCCCATCAGGCCATTCTCCTTATGTTATTTCTCATTAAAAATACAGAATTCAGTGTCAAAGGCCATTGCACATGGACTAGTGGCATTCCTTACAAAAATATCAGTGGCCACTTATACCGCAAGATACTTACACGTGTACTGCAATGCGGACATGGGCGGCAGACCTTTTACATGAGACCGAATATTAATACCATATACACTATTAAAATCTACAATTAACCATCACTGAGCAGTCGCCATTTCCAAAGTGCACGCTCTCGGACTGCGACATCGCACCCAACGATGGACCGTATATCTGAACACTAAGAAGCGACGGCTGCCTTACACGTCTCCACACGTTCTCTTGCTCTCGGGCTTCATAAAACATTTGTACTTGTCAGAGGTAGTTCATTTTAATAAAGCTTTCCATCCGCATCCACCACAAGGCCGTCCGTAGTAAAGATGCCTGGTAATACTGCCATGTAGCTCGCTCACATCTCCAAATTTCCCTCTTATGTGCCGCTTGTCTCCTGGTATCGAGTCTCCAAAAATGGAGCGCCTAGTAGGTTTCAGAAGGCCGTGCTCGCCATTGCTGCCGGTGTAAAAAGTCGAGACAGACTTCCCGTAGTTTCCTCCAAATGCCGACAAGCAATTTTACCATCTTCTCCTGTGTTAGAAAACAAAAGTGAAATAAGAATATACAATATCTAATTTTTAGGTGTCCGAAAGGGATTCTCTCTCTGTGCAGCACACAGAAGGAAGCAGCACTGAGGACAAGGTAGCTGAATTTGAGACAAATCACTTGCTAGAAGCTGCAGCACAATCTGAGCCTATTACTGTGCCGGGTGACCCGCTCTTCCCATTTAAATAGACAAAGGGAACCGGTCACCAGTTTTTCCCGATAACCAACTTTCAGCCCCATGTGACAGTATTCTATAATGCTGCACATATGAGTAAATCACGCTGCAAGGCTAAGGGGAAAAAAAAGACCTTTTATTATACTTGCCTACGGGGGAGTCTGGTCCGATGGGAGTGGTTGGTCTTGGCCCGGCGTCTCCTGTCTACTTGCAATGCTTCGTGCGGATGACGTGTCCTACATCATCCACGGTGTCTCCCTTCACGCTTCTGCGTAGGTGCGCTTCTCCCTGTCCTGCTGAGGGCAGAGCGAAGTGCTACAGTGCGCATGTGCCGGAAAGGTCAAAAGAGCACCAGCACATGCGCACTGCAGTGCTCTGCCCTCGACAACGCAGAGAGAAGTGCGCCTGCGCAGAAGAGCGAAGGGGAACACTCTGGATAACATAGGATTCGTCATCCACACGAAGACCAGGAGGACGGCATCGAGAGAAGGCACTGGACCAAGACTCGCAACACCCATCGGACTGGACCGCCTCGTATGTGAGTAAAAAACGGTCTTTTTTTTCTTCCAGGGCAAATTGGAATCTGATTTGCGGCATTATAGGATGCAGTCACATGGGGCTGAAAGGCAACCGGCCGTAGGTTCTATCATAAAAAAAAATGAAGTCAGGTTCCCTTTAAAAAGGGAGCTGTAATCTGATACTTCAGTGAGCAGATGGCGAAATAGCTCAAGTTAAGGAATAAAAAACAAAACCTATTTCTCTAATAAGATCGATCACAAGGTTTCTTATATCCGCTCGCGCTATTGATTTATGCCGTTTGTTATAATAGTGACCCGTTAAGTCTCTGATGCAACCTGTTAGGTAAAGCGATCAATACAGAGAGATTATGTGCTACTTTCAAGGACCCATTACTCTTTATTTTCACTTTTCTGTAAATAGAGTGGTAAGAGGGCTTGTATTGTTAGGGAGAAGCTATAGTTTGGGAGGTTTTTTGTTTGTTTTGTTTGCACTATTTTGGGGTACAATTTTTCGATCAAATACTTTCCATCTTTGGCAAAAGAGTAGTGACCGAAGAAGAACAAGTCAAATATTTTTAATTTTAAATATTAAATAAATAAAAATGTCCCTTCGTCCAGGATATCAGCTTGCAACTATGTGTTTGCAGGTGTAATATTCGGCAGTAATTATGTATATTATATGGGCCCCCAGCTGCCTTAACCCTTCAGCACCAGGATCTGCACCACAAATAACCCATCATTATATAAACTAGCAAACAGATCGGCTGCACGGTAAAAAGTTTTTAACAAGTCAATGACTGCACTTACCAAAAAGTACCAGACTGTGTTTGGCGGCCTCCTTCACCTCCTCCTTGTCGGTTTGGCACAGGTATACAAGTTGTTCTATGCTTTCGTTGGCCTGTGGATGTACAGAAGAGAATGTGCAATGTAAGATTTTTTTTGTGCAAATCTGAACATCTTTAGGATGCAAAACATCATACATGAAATCTAGTGATGACCGAGCACGCTGGGATAAGGTGTTATCTGAGCATGCTCATGTGCTAACAGTGTGCTGGAATAATCTGTTTGAATCCCTGTGCCTGCATGTCTCATGGCTGTTCAACAGCCGCGGGGGACTCGAACATATTATTCAAGCACGCCGAAGACACTCTGTTAGTACAAGAGCATGCTCAGATAACACCTTATCCCAGCACATTCGCTCATCAATAGTTTTTACAAAGTTGATTTTTTTGTTAGATTATGATATGACATGGACAAGTTTACATTATCAAATATTTATCTAGGTTAAAAAAAAAAAAAAGGCAAATCTTGCATGTTTCACACTGGCCACTAGGTCTAATATGGTGGATCCTGCGTTATCTTTAATGAGACTGCTGAAAAGTCTTCTGCACAAAACAGGAATACTAGGCTTAGCGGCCAGTGTGAAAATAAGATCTGTGCAATTTTTTTTTAAATGTATACATAGAAATGAAAAACATTTTTTTTTTATCAAAGCCTGATACTAGGTAAATTTTTTTTATATACAGACATTTTGGCCAGGAAAGGGAGAACTGTGCATGTCCACGGTAATCTTAATGATGGGGCAGAGCTCTTTATAGTACCAGGCCTGAATATTAGAGTACCGGTCAGGGTCCACATGACTTTGGATTATTCACACAAGATGGGATTCAAAGGGAACACAAATGCATATACCCCAATCCTAGGGTTAGTTATGGCCAATATAACGGCTGACTATTCGGTGTCCCCTCTCGCCTCTTCTTTAACGCCTTAGAGCCCTTGGCAAAATTGTATTAGAGAAAACAGACATTGAGGCAGATTTATCAATATTGTAAAGTGCAAACATAGACTAAGATCAGATGAGCACCTTAAAGGGATTGTCTGGGACTTTTATATTGAAGGCCTCTCCTTAGCATAGGTCATCGAGGTCTATTCAGGGTAGGGGTGTGACTCACGTCAACTTAGTACATCCGCCTCATATCGATTTGAATAGGGGGTGGATGTGTAGTATTCGGCCGCGACCACTATTCCATTGACGAAGTGGTGCTGCGTAGCTCTGCAACTCAGCATATTGGGCCGCCACCAGGAATTGTGGACTGGTGGGGGTGCCGGGTGTTGCACCCCGACCAATCAGATATTGATGACCCTAAGGCACTCATACATTAATTTAATACTAAAAGTGTAATCTCCCTTTTTTTATTGCTTCTTCTGTAGGATACACTAGGGGGCGCTTCTTTTTATTTTTATCTGATTTATTGGTATAGGACTTTATAATAATAGAATGTGTACAATACAAGCATGGAAATAAAACTCCAGCTCCACCCCATGTGTATAATACATAGTAACAACAGTGTTTTATTAATGAAGTAGGAGAAAGCAAAATCCGCAGGATAGGACTTTTACAAAAAAGGTACCGCCCCCGAGGATCTAAGAACTGCAAAGTCATCCCTGGTGGAATGTTCTAATTAATGAGTATTCGATTTACAAAGATTAAAAAGCTGAGATATAGCAGACTAATAAGAGAACTGATTAGGTTACGCCATGTTTCGACCCCACACCTTTAGGCACCCCAGTGCCGCACAACCTGCCACACGCACAGGCACGTCTTCATCTTCCAGCTGCTCCAAGTAAGACACCAGAGCCTGCAACACACACAGATTCAGAGAATGACTTCTTTATATGGGGTTTGTGCCTCTTGGCATTAAAGAAAAAAAATAAACTCACATTTTACTAACTTAATCAAATCAACGTTATCAAACAACTAGTAGCAGGAGCTATACTGGCAGCAAGTTACCACTATTTAAAGCTAAAAGTGGTGTTAGGCCATGTGCACACGTTCAGTATTTTTCGCGTTTTTTTCACGTTTTTTCGCTATAAAAACGTGATAAAAACGCGAAAAAAACGCTTACATATGCCTCCTATTATTTTAAGTGTATTCCGCATTTTTTGTGCAAATGTAGCCTTTTTTTCCGCGAAAAAATCGCATCGCGGAAAAAAAGCAACATGTTCATTAAAATGCGGAATTGCAGGGGATTCCGCACACCTAGGGGTCCATTGATCTGCTTGCTTCCCGCACGGGGCTGTGCACACCATGCGGGAAGTAAGCAGATTATGTGCGGTTGGTACCCAGGGTGGAGGAGAGGAGACTCTCCTCCACGCACTGGGCACCATATAAGTGGTCAAAAAATAAGAATTAAAATAAAAAACAGTCCTATACTCACCCTCGATGTCTTCCCGCCTCCACTGCACGCTGCCGTTCGGTTCCTGTAGCTGGTGTGCGGCGAAAGACCTGCCGATGACGTCACTGTCCTGTGATTGGTCGTGAGCGGTCATGTGACCGCTCACGTGACCGTGACGTCACGGAAGGTCCTGTGCGCACAGACCAGCTATAGGAAGAGGAGCCGGACGCCGGTGAGGAGATGTCTGGGTGAGTATAAGCATTTTTTTATTTTTTTTATTATTTTTAAACATTCTATCTTTTACTATAGATGCTGCATAAGCTGCATCTATAGTAAAAAGTTGGTCACACTTGTCAAACGCTATGTTTGACAAGTGTGACCAACCTGTCAGTCAGTTTGCCAAGCGATGCTACAGATCGCTTGGAAAACTTTAGCATTCTGCAAGCTAATTACGCTTGCAGAATGCTAAAAAAACGCGAAAAAAACGGAAAAAAAACGCAAAAAAAAAATTGCGGATTTCTTGCAGAAAATTTCCGGTTTTCTTCAGGAAATTTCTGCAAGAAATCCTGAACGTGTGCACATACCCTTAAAGTGCAAAATAGGATGAGAACACGGTGTAAGTATGTAGATGTAGTGCGAAATAGGATGAGAACACGGTGTTGTAAGTATGAAAATGTAGTGCAAAATAGGATGAGAACACGGTGTTGTAAGTATGAAAATGTAGTGCGAAATAGGATGAGAACACGGTGTAAGTATGTAGATGTAGTGCAAAATAGGATGAGAACACGGTGTAAGTATGTAGATGTAGTGCAAAATAGGATGAGAACACGGTGTTGTAAGTATGAAGATGTAGTGCGAAATAGGATGAGAACACGGTGTAAGTATGTAGATGTAGTGCAAAATAGGATGAGAACACGGTGTAAGTATGAAAATGTAGTGCAAAATAGGATGAGAACACGGTGTAAGTATGTAGATGTAGTGCAAAATAGGATGAGAACACGGTGTTGTAAGTATGAAGATGTAGTGCGAAATAGGATGAGAACACGGTGTTGTAAGTATGAAGATGTAGTGCGAAATAGGATGAGAACACGGTATTGTAAGTATGAAGATGTAGTGCGAAATAGGATGAGAACACGGTATTGTAAGTATGAAGATGTAGTGCGAAATAGGATGAGAACATGGTGTTGTAAGTATGTAGATGTAGTGCAAAATAGGATGAGAACACGGTGTTGTAAGTATGAAGATGTAGTGCAAAATAGGATGAGAACACGGTGTTGTAAGTATGAAGATGTAGTGCGAAATAGGATGAGAACACGGTATTGTAAGTATGAAGATGTAGTGCGAAAGTAAGGAGCTAAAATAAGAAGGCGGTTAAATGGAGGTCTGGGCCAGATGAGATGATGTCAAGCACGAGTCATTGAAATTATTGTTTATTCTGCCTCTGGATTGGATCAGTTCTGTATTGATTTGTCTGATCTGTTCTCTAAAATAAACAACTCCTAGTAAAACTTTGATAATATTGTCAGGTTATAGCAGGAGATATAACTTAACACATTAGGAACTACAAGTGTTATATATTAAAACGTAATTTCTACCTCTGGCTATAAAATGGCCATTCCGATACTATTAAGTAATACTGCCAATATTTAAAGGGAATCTGTCAGCAGGATTTTGCTATATAATCTGACAGCAGCATGATGTAGGGGAAGAGATCCTGATTCCAGCGATGACACTAGTCTGTGTTTTGCGGTTTCAATTAAAATAAATCGGCAGGAGATTATCACTACAGGACTAGGTGTCTCATGCCTCCTAGTCCAAACCCAGTCCCAACCACTGATTTCTGCCAATGCACGGTGTACACAAAAAGTAGCCAATCAGTTGTGTGGGCGGAGTTATACAGGGCTCAGCATTTAGAGAACTGCTAGATCTGCAGCAGAGAAAACGGATTGTATCACAACTGCTGCTGCACCCAGTAATCTAAGTGACACATCACTGGAATCAGGGTATCTGTCCCTACATCAGATTACATATCCAAATCCTGCTAAATAGATTCCCTTTCAGCATTTATTGGTGACCCCTCCACACACTTTTTTTTCTTAAAAATAATTTACAAGGATAAATACAGTAAAGACCCGTATTGTCCTTACCCTTTCTTTAAAAGGTTGTTGTTCACAGAAGCTTCTAAGCAACGCAGACGTGGCTGCAATGACTCTGCTGTTTCCATTAGTAAGTAAAAGGCTCAGCGTCTTGAAGCCCTCCTTCTGTATGCTGCTCTCAGACACTTTCTTCAAGGCTTTCAGAACGACATTCTGATCATCAGAATTCAACCTTTGCACAAATAATACTAAAAATAAAATGCAAAAAAAGAAGTTGGTCATAGCGAAAACTTTAATTTAAAAGTTTATTCTCCATCTAAAGCAGTAAGGGATTTATGAAGGTTTTCCCAGAAAAAAATTTTTTTTTTTGTCCTGGACACCAGTAGTGATCAGGATAAAGGGGCTATTAGTACTACGCTGAACACCTAAAGTAATGGCCGAGACACCAATTCCAGCACTGGGTCACTTACTAGGCTTCTTGCTGTAGTTTTATTTGCTGCAGCTTGGCTAGTCCGATGAGTGATGAGCTCAGACAGCTCATCAAGGAGAGGACTAGCAGATAAAATAACTTATCAAAACTGCAGCAAGAAGCCCAGTAAGTGACATCACTAGAATCAGGATCTCTGTCCATTCTTTATGCTGCCCTTAGATAGGCAAGCTTAAATGTGGCGACAGATTCCCTTTAATGGTTAAATATAAGTATCTTGCAATGTTAAAATTCAGCTTATTGGCAAGCTGTGCAGCCTATCTACACCCACAAATACACCAATGCCCAGGTATAAACAAAAAGGGTAAAGGTATCTTATACCCTTCAAAGGGAATCTGTCAGCATTTTTTTGCTATGTAATCCAAGAGCACCATGGTGTAGGGGCAGAGACCCTAATTCCAATGATGTCACTTACAAGGCTGCGTGGCGTTGTTTCAATAAAAAGTATTTTATCAGCAGGAGATTATCACTACATGACTTGGTGTCTCACGCCTCCTGGTCCAACCCCTCCCCTACCTCTTACTGGCCAATCAGTGGGGTGGGCGGGGTTATACACAGCTCAGCATTCATAGAACTGCTAGACATGTAGCAGAGAAAACTGATTCAGATCAAAATGACAGCAAGCAGACCAATAAGTGACATATCGCTGGAATCAGGGGCTCTGTCCCTACACCATGCTACTCTCAGATTACATAACAAAAACCTGCTGATGGATTCATTTTAATACCATCAGTTGTGGGAATGGGACCTCACATCCATTGCGTCTATTTATCGATGTTGTATACCGTTAAAGTGTCAAAGTAATGAGCCGTCAAGATTATTTTACCTTCTTTTGATAAATCAGAAATGAGAGTATCCAAATTAGTCACCGTGGTGGAATCAAAGTATCTCCAGTACTGAAATATTGTGATCTGCTCACTGTAAGTGGTCCGGGACCTTCTGGGCAACTTCTGATCCAAAATGTCCTCAACAAGCTTTACAAGGACTGAAAAATAGAAATGGGGTTTATAAAGTTAAAGTACTATTCTATACATACAGAATTATTAATGTTGCAAAATACTAAAATGTCCCATCGGGGGGTCATGAAAATCCAGATTCGTCCTGACAACATAGGTTTCCTAAAGGGATCACGTCATTGTGATTTCTGTCATGTGTTCCATGACTGATGTTTATATTGGTGGAGTTCAGATGCGAAAATCCCCCGTGATCACTACAATGAAGGGGCAGAAGTGCTTGTGTTGGGCCATGTGCACACACGGAGTATTTGGTCAGTATTTTACATCAGTATATGTAAGCCAAAACCAGGAGTGGAACAATCAGAGGAAAAGTATAGTAGAAACTCGTCACCACTTCTGCATTTATCACCCATTCCTGGTTTTGGCTTACAAATACTGGGGTAAAAAACTCACCAAATACTGAATGTGTGCATGTGGCCTTAATATAACATCACCAAAAAGTCACAACTGTAAAGACAGCCTCATAAAAGGAGATTGGCGGTGAAAACACATTTTAGCACCATGCTAACCAAAATATTATAGGACCGGCGAGGGGTGCGCGGAGAGGACCGGCGAGGGGTGCGCGGAGAGGACCGGCGAGGGGCGCGCCGAGAGGACCGGCGAGGGGCGCGCCGAGAGGTCAGTGCAGGCACGACCGACAACATTTAGACAGATTTATTAAGAAGAAAATGTTGATAATTTTAGTGCAAATCATATTAAAGTTTTCCTTTTCTTTTCTGACTTTAGGACAGTCTATAAATGTGCCAATTTTTATTAAGGGCTGTGCCTCTTTTAGTAAATTTGATGCAATATATTCCACTCACCCCACCCCTTTTTTTTTTTTTTTAGTTAAGACTGGTGTAGTCTGCCACACCGCCTGCAGCATTAGATGTCCGAGGACCATTAACAAGACCAGGAGGGAAGGAAATGGCAGGATGAGAGCAATGCAGGTCACAAGGGGCTCGGCCCTGCACAGTGCTGCACTCACCGGCATCAGAAAGCCCCGGGTGTTGCAGGTTGATTTGCTCCGAGTATCTCGTACTGAGGGACTGCAGCAGCGTCTCCACTGAGCACAAAAACACGTCCGAGGGCGACACACACTCGTTCCAAAACTCCGCAACTCCTCCTTTTGGTGGTGAAAATGCTAAAACTGAAAAAACAGAAAGAATAAAGCTGGTGACAACTGGTGCCGAGATAAGATGGCCTATGGGAATAGTTACTGGTCCAGAGTATGGAAAACAAACAGCAAAAAACAACAAAAAATTCCAACCCAAGATCAATCAGCAAGTGAGTGATTCTGTATGGATTGTGACCGCGGCAGCAGAAAAGGCGCTATATATAAGATATAGGTGCCCTTTAAGCTGATTATTATGTTTATAATGTCAAAAAGATATATATATATATATATATATATATATATATATATATATATATATATATATATATATATATATATATATATATATATATATATACACACATACGCACACATATACACACACATCAGTAAAACCCCCTGAGGAAGGAGCTGCTAGCTCCGAAACGCGCGTAGGGGTCTGTGTCAGGTCACCCACGCATCCTGCCTGTTACATTCACATCAGGTATGTGCTCGCATTGAGCTATTATGCATTACTACTCTTTCTTTATGCTATGGCACTGTTCCATGATATAATAGCACAAGTAGTTATGGGCTTTACTTAGGGCATATTGCCACATTCTGGCATGGTATGTGTGGGTGCTCTGACCTTTCAGTATGACTGACAGAAATGCTTGTTTTCCCTCCTTTTACATCGGTTTACTTACCTGTTGGCTTTTATGTGTTGCTAATAAAGATTTATAGTGTTTTGGGACTATTTGGTTGCTTGTGTTTTATGTTCGGTGGTCTTATTGTATCATTGTATTTTTTAAGTGCTTTATTGATAACTTTTCTTTATAGACCGGATGAGAAAAAACAGAATAGGTTTTTTTTATTTTTTTATTTTTCCAGGTATGTTTTTTGTGGTGCTCACAGTATGTAACTATATGAACATTTTACAGTGTGGGACATTAAAGTCCAGCGCTGTTAGATAGCGTTGTCTCCCCTGCTCAATTCTTTGTTGACTGGCTGCAGTGTTGTTGTCACGATTACAGCGTACATCACCACTGCAACCAGTCACTGAGTTTGGTGGCTTTGCATGAACCGCTGAGTGACTGGCTACAGCGGTAACTAGGAGCATACCAGTTACAAGTAGTTATCACATGTGCAGACCCCCACAAACTACCAGAACAGGGTGCAGTGTGCACGCTGAAATGCTGCTTTTTTTTTTTAAATTATTATTATTATCTATATGACTGCTGGAGAAAGCCAAGTACAGCAACTCTCTTTTCTCTGGCAGTCTCTATTCAGAAGGGGGAGGGGTTGAGTGTCCCATTTTGGGAGTTAAAGCAGTCTATCCACCCCCAATTCCCCAATTTAGAAGTTATCACCTATTCAAGGGGAAACGGATTTCTTGAAGCTGGAATACCCCTTTAAGTTTTCTTACCCTTTGATTACAAGGCTCCAACCGCCTCTTGTGTTTTTACCTACATCATGCGTCAAAATTTTGCGTTTCACTTACTGGGCTGTGTTTTGCATTTTTAATAAAAGTCAGTGTTTTATCAGCAGGAGATTATCACTATAGGACTAGGTATCTCGTGCCTCCTGGTCCAACCACAACCAAACCATTGATTAGCAGCTTTCTGCCTAAGAGCAGTGTACACAAAAGACATCAATCATTGGTGTGGGCCGAGGTTATACTGAGCTCAGCATTCAGAGCTCTGCTAGATCTGCAGCAGAGAAAATAGGGATTGTATCACAACTGCTGCACCCTGTAGACTATGACACATCGCTGGAATCAGGGTCTCTGTCCCTACATTCTGCAAAACCTGCTGACACATTCCCTGGAGATATTGAACGTTCTTATTGGTTTATTATCTTGTTTGCAGAAATATTGATGCTGTAATACTCTCAGTATCGGATTCTTCTTGTTCCTGAATCATTTTGGATTTCTTACCTACATAGGTTGTATGTGGACTAATGATTCAGGCGTGTACCATTCCTTTATATGTGCTTTTACTTGTTTCTTCTCGATAAACTTTAATAAAAATACAGTGAAAAAAAATCAGTTGGAAACCGGTGGCTTTTGTCTGTAATTATGTGTAAACTTCTGTAAAATGTACAGTACAGACCAAAAATTTGGACACACCTTCTCATTTAAAGATTTTTCTGTATTTTCTTGACTATGAAAATTGTAAATTCACACTGAAGGCATCAAAACTATGAATTAACACATGTGGAATTATATACTTAACAAAAAAGTGTGAAACAACTGAAATTATGTCTTATATTCTAGGTTCTTCAAAGTAGCCACCTTTTGCTTTGATGACTGCTTTGCACACTCTTGGCATTCTCTTGATTAGCTTCAACAGGTAGTCACTGGAAATGGTTTTCACTTCACAGATGTGCCCTGTCAGGTTTAATAAGTGGGGTTTCTTGCCTTATAAATGGGGTTGGGACCATCAGTTGTGTTGTGCAGAAGTCTGGTGGATACACAGCTGATAGTCCTACTGAATAGACTGTTAAAATTTGTATTATGGCAAGAAAAAAGCAGCTAAGTAAAGAAAAACGAGTGGCCATCATTACTTTAAGAAATGAAGGTCAGTCAGTCCGAAAAATTGGGAAAACTTTGAAAGTGTTTCCAAGTGCAGTGGCAAAAACCATCAAGCGCTACAAAGAAACTGGCTCACATGAGGACTTCTCCAGGAAAGGAAGACCAAGAGTCACCTCTGCTTCTGAGGATAAGTTTATCCGAGTCACCAGCCTCAGAAATCGCAGGTTAACAGCAGCTCAGATTAGAGACCAGGTCAATGCCACACAGAGTTCTAGCAGCAGACACATCTCTACAACAACTGTTAATAGGAGACTTTGTGCAGCAGGCCTTCATGGTAAAATAGCTGTTAGGAAACCACTGCTAAGGACAGGCAACAAGCAGAAGAGTTTGGGCTAAAGAACACAAGGAATGGACATTAGACCAGTGGAAATCTGTGCTTTGGCCTGATGAGTCCAAATTTGAGATCTTTGGTTCCAACCACCGTGTCTTTGTGCGACACAGAAAAGGTGAACAGATGGACTCTACATGCCTGGTTCCCACCGTGAAGCATGGAGGAGGAGGTGTGATGGTGTGGGGGTGCTTTGCTGGTGACACTGTTGGGGATTTATTCAAAATTGAAGGCATACTGAACCAGCATGGCTACCACAGCGTCTTGCAACGGCATGCTATTCCATCCGGTTTGCATTTAGTTGGACCATCATTTATTTTTCAACAGGACAATGACCCCAAACACACCTCCAGGCTGTGTAAGGGCTATTTGACCAAGAAGGAGAGTGATGGGGTGCTACGCCAGATGACCTGGCCTCCACAGTCACCAGACCTGAACCCAATCGAGATGGTTTGGGGTGAGCTGGACTGCAGAGTGAAGGCAAAAGGGCCAACAAGTGCTAAGCATCTCTGGGAACTCCTTCAAGATTGTTGGAAGACCATTCCCGGTGACAACCTCTTGAAGCTCATCAAGAGAATGCCAAGAGTGTGCAAAGCAGTCATCAAAGCAAAAGGTGGCTACTTTGAAGAACCTAGAATATAAGACATAATTTCAGTTGTTTCACACTTTTTTGTTAAGTATATAATTCCACATGTGTTAATTCATAGTTTTGACGCCTTCAGTGTGAATTTCCAATTTTCATAGTCATGAAAATACAGAAAAATCTTTAAATGAGAAGGTGTGTCCAAACTTTTGGTCTGTACTGTAGGTATTCTAATTCAGATTTTATTTGTTTTAGGTCAGAAATGTGAAAATCCTAAATGTGCACAAAGTAAGGGTAACCGATGGATGGGGGGGGGATTTTACCTTCTTCTGCCGACTGCGCTCTTCCTGACTTTTCTTCCGTTAACGTACAGATCATCTCTAAGATTTGGACTTCCCTCATTAATTTATCAAGTGCATATAATTCGCGACAGCGAAGGGGTCCGTACGTGCCCAAATGCTGCAGGAAATGACAACAAAGGACGGGTTAGTGCAACCTCTTGTCAAATTATCTGTTCTGCTAAAATAACATTTTAAAAAATTGCTACCGGTAGAGTTTTTTTTCATTCTTACACTTTCTTTAATCCAGCATTGTTGGTGCCGGGACTCGCATTACATAACAATCGGCTGCTGCTACTGGGCTGCTGCACTCTCCCTTTCATTTGATGAACCTCCGACAAGTGGAAGAAGTGAAAGCAAAGCGGCCTCTGATTGGCTGCAGGGCTCATGTGGCATAACTACGTCACAGGAGATCCGGTACCCACAATGCTGGAATGGCGTCAATGCAAAAAGTATTTATTTTTATAAGGGGGACTATAGTTAAAACGGAGCTGTTCATGTATTAAACAAAGTAAACTTATTGGAGTGGTATAAACTTTAAGTTTAACAGAATTGTGTAAATATTTCTCCCCCTGGATGATAAAAATATTATCGGACATATTCACTGATCTGCAGTTCTCAACAGCGGCCACTACACAGCGGCTTCTAGCTACTGTAAGTTTGAAGACAGCTGATTGGTGGGAATGTGAGGTTGTCAGACCCCCGCATATTGGACATTGATGACCCCTTAATCACCTACCAGCAGTAGCCTATTGCAGTTGTGGAGATGTGAAACCAAGACCCTATCCAGCTGCTCGCTACCAGTGGTCAGAGGATTGGAGAGTCCTTCAGGAGAGCAGCAAGCCACAACATCCTCCATTCTAGGCTGTTTCTGGTCTGGTGTCGTTACCGGTCCATCTTCACAGTTCTCGGTCCTAAAAGTAAGGACAAGATGTGGTTATAAACCCTTCCTGGATCAAAGCTGTAGATTACTATGTACTGACTGTTCCCTAGAGCAGAGAAGAAGAAGACTGGATCTTTTCTCAACACAACTTTTAAGTATGGTATTTCTTCAAGAGGAAACAATATTTAAAGGGGTTATGCGACCTATATGAAAACACAACGAGGGGACCAGGTGGGATGAAAATAGCAAAGTCTTGCATGCTTACTTGCCATCACACCGAGGCTTTAACAGATATATATATAGGGTATTTTGGGGGTTCTTTCTGTTATTAAATATAAATAAAAGGGACTAACAATCATAAAAAGACATACACCACACAAAAAGGTGCACTCTAGGTCAACCCTATAAAGATGATTCCTAGCCTTTATTCCTGCCCATCAGCGGAGGTTGGCACCCTATAGAAATATCCACGCAAGTGGCATTTACCCTGGAACACCCTATATGTAAGTGATAACAGACGCACACTAATGCTTCATAGTCTATCAAGCTAGACACATGAAACAGGGCTAAAAGTAAGGATATATCAGCAAGCGATAATTGCCCCACCAATACAATCTACCCAGAGGTAATGCTAAAAATCGTCAACCCAGGTACATTCCCATCATATACCAAGATACATATATAGATCATCAGGAGGTAAGATGGGGAATTAATTCATCAGCGCGGCAAACACTGTTTCTGATCGGCGGTAAAATAATTACCGCCAGTCAGAGAGACGCGGTTCCCATGTTGTCAAATGACAGCGTGAGTCCGCAGCTGTGATCGCAATTAAAGAGTTTACCTCCGGTCACTGGTGTTGACTGATGGGACTACTATTCCCATCAGCTGAGGCCCGCTGCCGCTAATAAGAGTGAGAGCAGGCGATGGCTGACGGGAGTATTCCCAGTGAACTGCGGTGAACTCAGCGATGCACCGTGAGACTTTTTCTCACTGTGCTAGCGGTTATCTCCCCATGGTCACCGCAGATCAGTGAACTGCAGTAACCTCGATGCGTCGCCACTGGTCACAGATGCTGCATTCACAGCAGCTCATGCCATAGTGGTTCTCAGCCTGGATGGTCGCATCTTGGCACTGTCCATGTTGAAAACTATTTAACTATTTATCCCCAGACATGGCGTGGGACAGGTGAGGGATACGGTTGTTTATTTTGTTTTTTTTACTGGAGACGAGGGCTTAACTGGAATGGGCGTTAAGGTGAGTATAACTGTGTTTGTTAATTTTAAATAAAAAAGTAAAAGTGTTTTTTTGTTTATTTCACATAAAAGGACTTTATTCTGGCTGTGCCTTTATTCACCATACAACTATAGGATTAGAAATGGATGGATGTCTTATAGACGCCTCTCCATTACTAACCCACGGGCTTGATGTCACCAGACAATACAAAGGTGACATCAACCCCACAAATATGAACCCCAGTTGCCACAGGGCAAGTGAGAAGAGCCGGGCAAAGCGCAAGAATTAGTGCATCTAATATAGGCGCCTTTTCTGGGAGGCTTCGGCTGCTATTTATATGCTGAGGGTGGTCAATATCCATGGCCCCTTACCAGCCCCAAGCTGTCTGCTTCAGAAAGGCTGATTTTCAAAAATTGGGGAGACCCCACGCCCTTTTCAAAATTATTTATATAATTTAAAAAAAACAGCGTGGGGACCCCTCTATTCTTGATAACCAACCTTGCTAAAGCTCACAGCTGAGGGTTGCAGTTTTGCCTGGCTGGTTAGCAAAAATACAGGGGAACACACACTTTTTTTTTTTTTTTTTACTTGTTTATTTAGGCTATGTGCACATGTTGCGGATTAGCCTTAGGAATTTCTGGTGTGGATTCTGCCTCTCCTGGCAGAAAACGCACCTGTGGATTTGTTGCGTTTTTTGTGCGGTTCTGCAGCGTTTTTTGTGCGGATTTGCTGCGTTTTTTACCCCTGCTGTTTTCTATAATGGAATGGGTACAAAAACGCTGCAGATTCGCAAAAAAGAAGTGACATGCTACTTCTTTTAAACCGCAGCGTTTCCGCAGCGTATTTTCCGCAAAGTGTGCACAGCATTTTTTTTTCTCATTGATTTACATTGTACTGTAAATCAATTGCAGATCTGCAGCGTTTCTGCACTGCAAAAAACGCTGCGGATCCGCAGAGAATTCGCAACGTGTGCACATACCCTTACAGTGCACGCTGATGAATGCTCTCATTAGCCTACGCCTGCTCTTGCGGTTACTAGCAGCAGCAGGCATAGGCTCATGGGAGTAGCAGTCCCATCAGCTGACGCCAGTGACCAGATGTAAACTTTTTACCGCCGATCACAGCGACGAGCTCACGCTGTCATTTGACAGTGTGGGAATTGCGACTGATAGGTGGTAAAATCATTGACACATGACTGCGTGGCAAGCACTGGATGCTTGGGCCCCCCACTCAAGTGAATGGGGTCCAGTTACTGTTCTGGTACCCCAACCAACCTTTTTTTTTTTTACTGTTTGCTGAACCCAAACATCCAGGGGTCTGCCAATCACAGTTTCTTTAAGGTTCATTTCCCCGAACCTACTGTAGTGAAATTGTGCAAAAAAAAAAAATGGGACAAATGGCTATTAATTCTTGTGCAAATGTTTTGTGTACCCCACTGTGGATCAGATATTATTTTGGAATAACATACGTTAAAGTCTGACATACATTAAAAAATGCAGCCAAAACGTTGACTTTTGTTTTCATGAGGCTAACTCTGAACTCTGACCAATCAGAAGGTGACAAGATGAAATAATCTGCTGAAAAATCCTGGATTGTATGGGGGCTGGCCATAGGAGGACACCGAATAAACATTCACAAGCAGCAATTTATTAAAACTCAGTCATAACTAAGGATGGCGGCAATGCGAGTTTTCTGGAAGAAAGTCACAGTGCAGAATATGCCCATGATCGAAAGTAAAAAATTTGGTGAAAGTCCCCTAATACTAATCACATACTGACATGTACATGAATAATCATTGTCCACTAAAACTGTGCGGGCATCCATTTTTTGGATTTAAGCTCAAACTTTACATTGTAATTTAATGTGAAACTCGACCTTCTCCTGTTGGTCAAAACTGCAACACATCTATTAAAGTGCAGAACAACAGAAAAAGGGGTTGCGAACCTCTGGACAAGCCCCTTTTGAATGCTCCCATAAAGGAAAAAAACAAGCATACTTCCTTCCAGAACCGGTACCACAGCCCATCAGCTCCCTTCTAGTCAGTGGGGTAGCGCACTGCTATGTGAACAGTTAGCACTCACTACAAAGTAAGTGCACTGTCATCACTTTCCCTGGTGAACGCACCGTCATCACTTTTGCTTGACTGACAGTGTCAGTCAAGTAGCAAGTGGGGGTGTTTTTGTTTTTTTTTAAAGATATCAACCAAAATGTATGACTAACAATGTGTCCGTAAAAAACAAAACAACAACAACCTTGTAATCACAAGGATGTGTAACTGCAGTGGAAAGGTGCGGCTTCTACCTTTGGGAGATGAACATGTTGCCCCGAATCAGCACTGCAGAATGCCAGAATAGATTTTTTTATACATATTTACATGAACACTGTGTAATTCTTTGATAAAATGCTATCGCCTTGCCTTTCATTTGGAGCCGCTTCTTCCTCGGAGCCTTCTGAATCGTCCATGTCGGACGTGGTATTTAGGAAGTCAAAACTCTCCAGGGCATTTTCCACGGTGAGGCTGATGCTGGACGCCCGGCTTCTGAATACTCCTTGCTTCTGCTGTCGGAATTCAAAAAAACACAAGAGAGTTTGTGACTAAATGTTCTGAGGGTCGGCCACTACTTTAGGAGATTTTTATTATTGGGCTCAGGTTGGCCAAATACTAAGAACAGGACAGAGTCTACCGGAAAGTCAAAACTCCAACTCCTCAGCGGCCACAGACTTGGCAGCACCGGTCTACTAGTTTACTCTTCTTGGGGAAGGCGGCAGCCATATGGAGGACTGCCACCATTTCGGTAGAGAGTATACTTTTTTTATTTTTATTTTTTACTTTTTGACAATCCTTTTAAGGCCGGCGTCATACTAGAGTTTTACGGACGTATGAGAGGTGCAAAAACAACGCGTTGCACTCGGAGCAATGTTTCTCTATGGGGCAGCTCCTATCTGCCGTATATTTCTCAGCTGTATTTTACGGGCTGAGAAAATCTCAGCATGCTACGTTTGTCAGCGTATTGCGCAAAAAATCCGCCAATGAAAGTCTATGGGGCAAGATAAATACGGATTACACACGGACCATGCGTGTGACTTGCGAGAAATACGCAGCGGTGTTCTATAGAAAAGCCGGTAATTCAGTGCGGTGTACAGTAAAATCACACTGACAGAATAGGTAGAATAAATGTCTACACACATATATATATATATTTATATTTCATATAGCGCTAGATAGCAGAAAAGCCGGTAATTCAATTGCCGGCTTTTCATTTCTCTTTCCCTATCCCGACATGATATGAGACATGGTTTACATACAGTAAACCATTTCATATCCCTTCTTTTTTGCTGGTGATTCATTGAGCTGATTGTGCGGACACTTTTTGTCTCTTTTTATCTATTTTGCATCTTACAGATGTGCCTTTTCTGGGGTGGCTGGGGGCAGATGTTTTTAGCCGGGGGGTGGGGGGGTTCCTATAACCATGGTCCCTCTATACACTATTAACATCTGCCCTCAGTCACTGGTTTTCCCACTCTGGAACCCACGCCAATCGCGGAAAAAATGGTCGGGTGACCCTTTGGCTATTTCACACAAGTATATCAGAGTAGGGCATCTCGATAGGGAAATCTACAACTTTTTTCCATGATTAAACATACAATATATACTGAAAGCACATGCATCTATGTCGGTGACTCCCATCTCCTATATAATTGTCTAAGGGTCACTTCCGTCTGTCTGTCTGTAACTGAAATCCCAAGTCGCTGATTGGTCGCGGCAAAACAGCCGCTCCTTACTCCCCGCAGTCAGTGCCCGCTCCATACTCCCCGCTCACACAGGGTTAATGGCAGGGTTAGCGGACCGCGTTATGCCGCGGTGTAACGCACTCCGTTAACGCTGCTATTAACCCTGTGTGACCAACTTTTTACTATTGATGCTGCCTATGCCTATTATTCTGAAAACTTCATAAATAAACTACATACATATTCTAGAATACCCGATGCGTTAGAATCAGGCCACCATCTAGTATAATATATGCAGCCACATTTGGTTGCTGGATGCACATCCTAAAGACAGAATAATAATAAAAAGTTTTCTTTCCCCCTCTAACACATCGGAATAGCTCCAGCATTGTGTAGTTTGCCATATGCATTATATTGCAGTACATTTTTTTTTTATCAACTTGCATTATTTAGATTACGAGAATGTATTTGGGGTTTTTTTTACCCATCGGTGCTATGTCAGTGGTACCACACATCACTTCATTTTTTGTAAATATATAACTTATTTTATAATAAAGGGTTTTTTCATGTAAAGAGAAACAATTGTTTTAATGATATATTTATAAATCAATAGTACATGTGAAAATAAGAAACTGTGTAATGTATTTTATCGGAGAAATCCGCTTCCTTTCTCCTGCTGGGCTGATCATTCTCAAAATTGTCAATTCACAGGAAACAACTGTTTTTGGAGGAGACATATTTTCCCATTGCAGAGATGACATTTGGTGCTCATAAGGTTCCATGGAGGACTCTAACAGTTGTTTGCAGCAGAATGTCTGTCTGACTCTGGCTCCTCCCCCCTACATAGAGCTTTATGGGCACCAACTGTCATCTGCTATCTCTGTAATGGGAAAGTCTGTCTTCACTGAATTCAGGTGTTACCCATGAACGGAGAGTGAAAGAAAGAGAAAGAAGCAGATTTCTCTGATAACATATTACAAAGCTTCTTTCATGCGCACTATTGATTTTTTAAATGAAAGGATGTTCTTCATGAGGAGCACAGCTGCCATTGAAGCTCATCGGCACCCAGCGATTGTAAGCGGATTTATAGAAGAGGCAGCTCCCTGTTAGTTTAACCTCTTAGATCCTGCAGTTAGTAATGACCGCAGAATCTAAGAAGTTAAAGTTCTGGGATCAGAGCAGGATGCCGACTGTACAGTATATGACTGCACCGTACGATCGGTCATCAATATCGGACCAGCTATTTGCTTCTCTGTGGCTGGATGTACACAGAACATAGCAGTTCCATACACCGTGTAGTGACCCTTCCTGGGTATTGCAGTTCAGCTTCTATTCACTTCAGTAAGAACTAAGCTGCTGCACCCAAGAACGACCACTACCTACCATATGAACCCTTGATCTCTTCCCAATGTATATGCGAATACCACTGGAGCTGCAAACGGATGATCGGTGGGGATTTCAGGTGTCGGATCATCATCGATCTGATATACAGAACAGACCAAAAGTTTGGACACACCTTCTCATTTAAAGATTTTTCTGTATTTTCATGATTATGAAAATTGTACATTCACACTGAAGGCATCAAAACTATGAATTAACACATGTGGAATTATATACTTAACAAAAAAGTGTGAAACAACTGAAATTATGTCTTATATTCTAGGTTCTTCAAAGTAGCCACCTTTTGCTTTGATGACTGCTTTGCATACTCTTGGCATTCTCTTGATGAGCTTCAAGAGGTAGTCACCAGGAATGGTTTTCACTTCACAGGTGTGCCCTGTCAGGTTTACTAAGTGAGATTTCTTGTATTATAAATGGGGTTGGGACCATCAGTTGTGTTGTGCGGAAGTCCGGTGGATACAAGTCTGATAGTCCTACTGAATAGACTGTTAGAATTTGTATTATGGCAAGAAAAAAGCAGCTAAGTAAAGAAAAACGAGTGGCCATCATTACTTTAAGAAATGTAGGACAGTCAGTCCGAAAAATTGGGCAAACTTTGAAAGTGTCCCCAAGTGCAGTTGCAAAAACCATCAAGCGCTACACAGAAACTGGCTCACATGAGGACCGCCCTAGGAAAGGAAGACCAAGAGTCACCTCTGCTTCTGAGGATAAGTTTATCCGAGTCACCAGCCTCAGAAATCGCAGGTTAACAGCAGCTCAGATTAGAGACCAGGTCAATGCCACACAGAGTTCTAGCAGGAGACACATCTCTATAACAACTGTTATGAGGAGACTTTGTGCAGCAGGCCTTCATGGTAAAATAGCTGCTAGGAAACCACTGCTAAGGACAGGCAACAGGCAGAAGAGACTTGTTTGGGCTAAAGAACACAAGGAATGGACATTAGACCAGTGGAAATCTGTGCTTTGGTCTGATGAGTCCAAATTTGAGATCTTTTTTTTTTTTTTTTTTTTAATTCGTTTATTAAACATCAAAAGAACAAAGAACAATAAGACAAATGTATAGCACAAGACATATCAGCACATATCTTGGTACATAGACCCAGTCTCAGAAAGCTTAAAGTAATACAGTATATCCACGGACCTGTAATAAAACTCAAACTGTCTTGCTGCCAAAACCAATTCCATTTTAATTGTGTTTAAATGTTGAAACGAGGCGCGAACGAACCAATGTAGAATTCTACCATTTATTATAATGAGGCAAGGCTATCTGTCCCGTGATGACATGGTGAGGTATGAGGAGTTCCATATATCCCAGATCTTATCAAATTTTCCCATGCAACCCCTATTCTGGTATAATGTGCGTTCATAAGGTATAACTGAATTCACCAGATCAATCCAGGCCCTAAGGGATGGGTGATTGTTTCCATCCAGCGCAAAGCTATTATTTTCCTTGCCAGAAAAAGCGTTTCTCTCAAAAAAAAATTTGAACATGGTGCCCCCACGTCTCTTCTTCCAGCAGCCCGAATAAACATATTAATGGGTTCAAAGGAACGGGATATGTACAAGGGAGGTTAGTAACGATCTCAGCTCACTCCAAAAGGATTGAATAACTGGACATCCCCAGACCATATGTAAAAAATCTGCTTCCCCTATATGGCATCTCAGACATTCTGAAGAGTTAGTCCAACCCATTTTAAATAGTCGTGACGTGGTTAAATATGATTGATGTATTATATATAGTTGCATCATCTTATTGTTGGCCGAAGGGGACACCCTAGATGGGGATTCAAGAATTGTCTCCCAGTCCTCATCTTGAAGATCAGGAACTAGGAGTTTCCATTTTTCCTTAATCAGCAATACCGCCGAGTCCGCACTTACGGATAGCATATGAGTGTACAATGTGGATATAAGACCCCGGGGCCCCTGTGATTTAAGGATCCCTATTAATGGAAGGGATGATATTATTAGCATGGCATTTACTCTGCGCATGTACGATTGTATTGCTGATCTGAGTTGCAGATAACAGAAGAATTGGGGCCTTGGGATATCATACTTAAGGTACCGTCACACTAAGCGACACTGCAGCGATACAGACAACGATGCCGATCGCTGCAGCGTCGCTGTGTGGTCGCTGGGGAGCTGTCACACAGACCGCTCTCCAGCGACCAACGATGCCCCCGGGTAACCAGGGTAAACATCGGGTTGCTAAGCGCAGGGCCGCGCTTAGTAACCCGATGTTTACCCTGGTTACCAGTGTAAAATGTAAAAAAAACAAACACTACATACTCACCTTCGCGTCCCCCGGCGTCCGCTTCCTGCACTGACTGAGTGCCGGCCCTAACAGCAGAGCGGTGACGTCACCGCTGTGCTGTGCTTTCACTTTACGGCCAGCGCTCAGTCAGTGCAGGAAGCGGACGGCGGGGGACGCGAGGGTGAGTATGTACTGTTTGTTTTTTTACATTTTACACTGGTAACCAGGGTAAACATCGGGTTACTAAGCGCGGCACTGTGCTTAGTAACCCGATATTTACCCTGGTTACCATTGTAAAACATCGCTGGTATCGTTGCTTTTGCTGTCAAACACACCGATACACGGCGATCTGACGACCAAATAAAGTTCTGAACTTTAATCAACGACCAGCGATATCACAGCAGGATCCTGATCGCTGCTGCGTGTCAAACACAACGATATCGCTATCCAGGACGCTGCAACGTCACGGATCGCTAGCGATATCGTTTAGTGTGACGGTACCTTTAGTCTGTAACTGTTCGAAAGACATTAAGACGTCCTGCTCCAAATTTGAGATCTTTGGTTCCAACCACCGTGTCTTTGTGTGACGCAGAAAAGGTGAACGGATGGACTCTACATGCCTGGTTCCCACCGTGAAGCATGGAGGAGGAGGTGTGATGGTGTGGGGGTGCTTTGCTGGTGACACTGTTGGGGATTTATTCAAAATTGAAGGCATACTGAACCAGCATGGCTACCACAGCATCTTGCAGCGGCATGCTATTCCATCCGGTTTGCATTTAGTTGGACCATCATTTATTTTTCAACAGGACAATGACCCCAAACACACCTCCAGGCTGTGTAAGGGCTATTTGACCAAGAAGGAGAGTGATGGGGTGCTACGCCAGATAACCTGGCCTCCACAGTCACCAGACCTGAACCCATTCGAGACGGTTTGGGGTGAGCTGGACCGCAGAGTGAAGGCAAAAGAGCCAACAAGTGCTAAGCATCTCAGGGAACTCCTTCAAGATTGTTGGAAGACCATTCCCGGTGACTACCTCTTGAAGCTCATCAAGAGAATGCCAAGAGTGTGCAAAGCAGTCATCAAAGCAAAAGGTGGCTACTTTGAAGAACCTAGAATGTAAGACATAATTTCAGTTGTTTCACACTTTTTTGTTAAGTATATAATTCCACATGTGTTAATTCATAGTTTTGATGCCTTCAGTGTAAATGTACAATTTTCATAGTCATGAAAATACAAAAAAAATCTTTAAATGAGAAGGTGTGTCCAAAATTTTTGTCTGTATTTAGATGACCTCTACCAAGTCTTTGTAAACCCCTTTATAGAGGTTGTCCAGTCTTGTGGTGAAATGTCAGACTTCTAAATCCTTACAGCACGTGCACCACTCACAGCCAGGATTCTCTGGTGTTCTGGGTGAGCATTTTGGCCACATTCCTACTAGACGTGCTCGGCCTTGCTCAATTCAATGTCTAGTAGGTATATGATCGCATAGGTTCAAATTGCATACTTGTGGTCACGTGACAGTCTACTCTCACATGCATGAAAATAAAACCTTTCCTACCGCTATGCAGACATTGACTAACTTACCAGGAGAATCTCTTCCAGGTGTTTGATCTTATTTTCCAGTGACTGCAGTTCAGGGAACTGTCCCCGGTAGTCATCCAGTGATGAACTCAAGGAACTGATTGCCTCGTCCAAACCAGAGTCAATAATCCTCCTTTTTGTGTTGTCGGAGTGAACAACCTCAGGGATGGGACTCTCCCTCTCTTCAGGAACCGGGTCCAAACATGGCGTAATAATGGGGGAAGAGCGAACCGCAGGTTGTTGCTGATCCATCTCGATAACATCGTCCACCAAAAGCTGAAACTCTTCCCTGCAAGGCACGGCCTCGTGGACTGGAGACTGTGCACACCATGGCGGAGCAGAGTCAGTCCTCTCCGGCTGGTGATCTGCTTCGGATTCTGTGAGTATTATTTCAGGTTCCTCCTCCTGAGGACCATCCGATTGTCCAGTGGTTTGCAAATCGTCCTCGGATTCACAATTAGCCGGGACAGATAAAGTTTCTGAGATATCGATATCCAACGGTAAAATCACCTGGGATTCGTCCAAGACATGGAAGTCCGACCCTGAGGCATCAAAGCTTACTTCACTAATATGGCTCAATGTCCTTGAGTACACTACGTGGCCGTTAGCCACTGATGGTTTAGTCGACGCCACCTTGTCATGCACTATTTTACCGCTGTTTTCCACCTCCTGCATGGAAGCGTCAGCTCCAGTGTCCAGGCTCTCCTCTCTTTGTGTGAAGGAGATCTCTATCTCTGGAGCAGACGTCTGAAGTTCGGGTTGAACAATGTTCTTGGGAGCATGTCGGACACTGCTAGACAACTGTGGACTGGAGGAATCATCTGAGGATTCGGAAGAAATAGACCAGGCGGCTCCATTTTCCAAATCGTCCTGACGTCGTAACATATTCTAGAGGTAATAAGATACAAGGGGTTAAAACTGAATCTAACAGATTTCAGAGAGTCTCATATAGGGAAGATGCTATTGGAGACATTATTCACGGCTTTCCGCTGGCATTTTGATCAAGTGTAATGTGTAGTGATGAGCGAGTATACTCGTTGCTCGGGTTTTCCAGAGCATGAAAAACAAAAGGAGAAAAAGAACCACTCCAAACAATACCGCACACCACTAATGGATATAAATATAAAAGGCAAACTTTTATTGATGCAGCAATTTAAAAACATCTAAAAGATCCCCACCAAAACCCAGAAGATCCCGCCAAACATAACAGAGGTCAGAAAATGCATGTCTAAGATAAACACATAATAATATAACAAAGTGTGATGCAAGATACCAATATATCACATGACCTCTTATCTAATACCCTGAATGGCTAATGAGCACCCCGGGGGTAAAGAAAAAGATGACACAAGTATGTATGAAAAGATGAGTAAATGCCCGTCTGGTTAATAGAGAGCATACCACAACAACCAATGCCGTAAAGTAAACTACTGTACCTGTATGCCAGAAAAAATGTCAAGGTACATAAAAAAGCAGAAGCAATGGCACAAATGAATGTGATGCCACAATATGTAGACAAAATGACCACACTGCAGCGGTAACAACCGCAATCCTATGCCGGATAATGTGCAGAGCAACGTTGTGCTATAGTCTCTGAGCACGAGCATAACCTCAGTGGGGCATAGATGGGAACCTGAGTCCAGCCATGTGTGGAACCCAAACCAAAAGCAGGCAGCCATCGGGGAAGGGAGAGAAGGCAAGGATCAGCATGGGGACGAACCCTACGCGTGTCGCCGTTACAAGGACGGCTTCATCAGGGGAAGGTGCTTTTCCAGAGCACGCTCGGGTGATCTCCGAGTATTTGTTAGTGTTCTGGAGATTTAGTTTTTGTTGACACAGCTGCATGATTTACGGCTGCTAGACAGGCTGAATACTTGTGGGGATTCCCTAGCAACTAGGCAACCCGCACAAGTATTCAGCCTATCTAACAGCCATAAATCATGCAGCTGCGTCAACAAAAAATAAATCTCCGAGCACTTACAAACACTCGGAGACCACCCGAGCGTGCTAGGGAAAACCCGAGCAACGAGTACATTCGCTCATCACTAGTAATGTGTCATCAAGAATAAAAACAAAAAATGCTTCTTTTTTTTTTAAATCTCCTAGATCATATACACAAATCGAGACTCTCAATGGCCACTAGGCATAATTCTAGACCCATTCTTCGTGTTTTGTACAGATACGTTTCAGCAGTCTCATTATCGTCAAAACAGGAATACTAGGAACGATAACACCTCTATACAGTAGATAACACAGGATCCACAATAGGTGATGTCACAGCTCACTTCCTCCCCCTCCTGTACAATGACTGATAACACCTCTATATACAGTAGATAACACAGGATCCATCATTCACAATAGGTGATGTCACAGCTCACCTCCTCCTCCTGTATAATGACTGATAACACCTCTATATACAGTAGATAACAAAGGATCCACCATTCACAATAGGTGATGTCACAGCTCACCTCCTCCTCCTGTACAATGACTGATAACACCTCTATATACAGTAGATAACACAGGATCCACCATTCACAATAGGTGATGTCACAGCTCACCTCCTCCTATACAATGACTGATAACACCTCTATATACAGTAGATAACACAGGATCCAGCATTCACAATAGGTGATGTCACAGCTCACCACCTCCCCCTCCTGTACAATGACTGATAACACCTGTATATACAGTAGATAACACAGGATCCACCATTCACAATAGGTGATGTCACCGCTCACCTCCTCCTCCTGTACAATGACTGATAACACCTCTATATACAGTAGATAACAAAGGATCCACCATTCACAATAGGTGATGTCACAGCTCACCTCCTCCTGTACAATGACAGATAACACCTATATACATTAGATAACACAGGATCCACCATTCACAATAGGTGATGTCACCAGTTGTATCCTGTTGTAGCAGTGTAGTATTTTTGCACTCTGCATTATAAAAAGCCAAACTATGCCCTCAGTTTATGTGTATAAGATTAATGAATCATTAAAGGGAATCTTTCACATGTAAAACGGGAGCCCAATGTGCAGGCGGCATCATATAGAGCAGAAGGAGCGGAGCAGATTGATATATAAAACTTTGTGGGGAAAGATTCACTATAACCTCTGTTTTATTTATTTAAATATCTGCTCTTTCTAAGCTTAGGAGTCCAGTGGGCGGTCCTAATCAGTGATTGACAACTCTAATAAAATAATTATAAATAAATGATAAGTACTAATAACACTAGTAATAAATCTATGCACACTTATACAAGGAAGACTGTCAATCATTAATTAGACCCGCCAACTAGACTCCAGAGCAGTGATTTAAATAAATATATCTCGAGTTATACTGAATCTTTTCTCACAAACTATACATCAATCTCATCCGCTTCTCTTGCTCTATACCTAGATGCCTGCAGATTGAACACGAGACACATTCCCATAAATTGGATTTACACCAGCAATTTTATTAAAACACATTTTCTATTCTATCCATTGACTAAATATTTAGCATCATTGAATCCTATGGGGATTGCATAGACTAATACACACTTGCATTTACACAATTTGCAGGGGAAGCAAAAAAAAATTAAAATAAAAAATAAAATATAATATAAAATATTATATATTATATAAAATATAAATAAATAAATATTATATAAATGAAAAATATTTTTTTGCATGGATGGAAACTGAACTAGTGAACTATCCAGGCAGTATACTTTATTACGGATTCTATAAAGCAGAATGTTTCCGGAGGTTTTATTTATTAGCTATGCTACATCTAAAAACTTACATAGTAGTCTTGCTCATAAGTATTAACTTGGACAGATGAGACATCATTGCACGAGCAAGTCTGAGACAATTTGTCAGTAAGGGTCTCTCGGAGCATGACAAGCATTGGCCAGCTGTGCTTTCCCAGATCTGGCAACAAGGAACTCTTTTCGTGGCATAAATATAAAGAATAGGCATTATACAGGGGGTGGAAATAGTGCGGGAAGGTCAAGGAATTCAAATTAAAATGCATTCTGATTGGGAAAAAGATGAAGTCTGTTGTCAAATCAACAATAAAAATCTAAACAAAAAAAAATAACAAACACTGATACAATTAGTATTCAGACATCAGTGAAAAGTAGCATACTGGATTTTCATTTAAAAAAATATTACTGAATAGTTTAATTAGCAAACTTCATTAAAAGGTTAGGTGCACACTATTATATTCAGTCTTAAAGGGACTGTGTCGGCGTCACTTATGGAGTCATCCACATGTAGTGTTATATAGATCTGCATGTCACAATTCCAATGTTGCCTCTTTGACCCGGATCTGTTGTGTCTACGTTGAGAAATCCCGCTTTTTAGACTTTATGCAAATTATACTGCAAGTGCACTGACACCCCCCCAGTGTACTTGCAGTATAATTTCACTTTTTTTTTTTCTCTCTCTACCCAGCAGAACAACAGAGACAGTTTTATGCTGTGCGTGGACACATCTGACGGAGCAGAGCTGACATCACACACCAGATCCTTGATCTCTGCTGTCAGTCAAGTAGAAGAGGGTGGCATCGAGCTGGGAACACAGCAGAGGAGCCATGTGCTGGTGCAGATACGCTCCCAGTGCACTTACTCTGGTGCAATATTGAAATTGTGGAGCACTGACCTATTCAGCACTGCCACTGGTTGACACCATCAAAATGAAGCCGACTGGTTCCTTTTAAATAAATTCTACAGTGTAGTGTATACTGCTTCTATGAAGACCGATGGGTCTCCACGGTAACAGACTACAAACTAACAATGTGTAGTCTGGTTCTACAGTCGTGTTGCTTCCATTTATCTGCCTCGTGGCTTCTTGCCAACCTACAGACAGTAGGATGTGATATATATATTTTTTTAATCAAGACTGTAAATATCAATTTTGTCCTTTACACATTTGAAGATAATGTTTTGCTTACTTAAATGCTTGTATTTAAAGATAAAAATCATTTTTGCGATTGTTTTATTGAAAATGTTGCACTTTTTGCCTTCTATAGCCTCTGTATTGCACCTTTCATTGCTAGTTGCAGAAAGAGTTAACATAGAATCCGTCAGTGAGCTATGACAGTGACGATGAGTTGGTAAGTCAGTTATCTGTCTGTATCTGAGCGCTTCTCAGAGGATGCGAGATTACAGACCACATCAAAGTTGAATGTGCACGGAGGCAAAGATTCTGTAAAAGCAGAACGGTGCAAAATTTTTAATAAAACCGTATTGCAAAAATGAGTTTTAGCCCCAAATACATGCATTTAACTAAAGTAAAAAAAAAAGTCCCCAACTATGGAAAAGCCCAACTACAGCAGATGCATAGAATATACATCAGCCTTGACCTGGAGGATGTTTTCTGCATATAATAAGTCTCCACATCACGGCTACTTACATAAAAGGCTTGTTCCCGCAATGAGGGAGTATCGGGGGGACTCGGATTGTATGTGGAAAATCGTTTGTTCACGGTAGAGGTTTTATTCACAGTGCTGGCAGCCGAGGGTTGGTCTTCCTTGTCAAAAGGACTGGAGAAAAAAAAAAGGCAAAAAAATATATAAACATATAATAACTTCAAGGTATGAACTAAGCTTTCCCCACTTAAAGTCCAAGGCCAAAATGTGTAGATAAAGATAAATGTGGAGATCCTACATTAATTCCCCCATGCACAGAATGGTTCCACGGTCTCCAGTGGAAAATAACTTGGATCCTGGCAGATTAACCCCAGAGATGCTACAGTAAATAGCAGAGAAAGAACAAGGGGTTAACTGACAACAAGCAATAGGTTCCTGATCAACGAGATGCAAGACTTTACAGTCTGATCTTCGAGAACTACTGGAAAACGAGCTGCTGAAAAAGTTAACCCAATGGTGTGAGGACACACCGTGCCCAATGCCTGTAGAAAGCATTCACAATGGGCACATTAATATCGGAACTGAACCATCAAGCAATGGAAGAAGGCCTGGTCTCATGAACCATGTTTTCATGTGCAAAGCAAGAAGCACGTGCACGGTTTATCAAGGGAAGAGACTGCACTAAGATGCTCCAAATCCAAGAAGAGATATGACACTGCTCCAGGAACAGCTCCAATGTAGGGTACTCGGCTAAACACTGTTGTTCTTCTTAGCAGCGGGATTCTCTATCATCAATGTCATAGAAAATATTAAAATATCTGAAGCCACTAGTGAGGGAGGCAATAGGACAAGAATTTGCAATCAAACCTGCCTTGAAATAGACAGGTACAAATGGCATAAAGAAATAGGAAATTAGGTATAGTTGGGATGTGACAATCTTAATTAACATGCAGGTAGCTCCTTTTTGAAGTAAAGGACCCCTGCACTTGACAACTAGGATGTCTATTGTGCATAGACAAAGGTTTATAGATTGGACAGGTAATTCATACAGGAAAGCTATTTTCTGAGGGTTGGATAACAAAAGGGTACATGTGTTTACACATAGATAGAAAAGTGGAAGAGGCTTTTGTTCTCTCAGGGGAAATGTTATATCTACAATAGCCAGCCCAGCTCCGGGGTCCAGACAGAAATTTTGGAGTGTGTATAGAACAGATATTGATGGGACATACATTTTCAGCTTCAGGACAAAATGGGGAAATAGATGCATATTTTTTCACAACAGTAACCCCTGCCTATAAGCCACAAATCAATAGTGGGCAGATCACTGACAACAGCCATGGAATCGGAGATGTACGGTATATACCATAAGCTCACTGTTAGTTTCCCGATAACCAGCCTATTCGTGGAAACAGCCTACGGCCTCCTCCGTTAATCGTCGGTCAATTGCGTAACTGACCGAACAATGGGGGGCAGCGGAGAGCTGTTCACTCCAAAGATAACAGCGGGTGGGTTCAGATAAGACCCCCGCTGGCTGCGATCTTTGACAATCGTTGCCCTCATTTCACAGGACATTGCACGCTACGACACTGCAAAAATTGTCCAGGAATGGTTTGAGGAACATGGTAAACTGTCCAAGGTGATGACTTGGCCTCCAAATTCTCCAGATCCAAATGTGCAGGAAAAAGAGTCCAAACCATGGAAGCCGCACCTCGTAATTTCTACATATCTGCGACGTGTCAATGGGTCGGCATCAAGATACCACAGGACACAAGAGGAGTGTAAGTTTTTGCCCCAAGGGGATGTATACAATTTTTAGACTGGCAGTTTTAACGCTACGGCTGACCAGTCTAGATTTCTGCTTGCTTGTCTTCACTTACTTCCAATTGACTTCCAGGTTTAGCTTGATTGTTCCCAGGTCGTTAATATCCACCCCGACAACCTGGGGGAGAGCTGCAAAGAGATCTTTAGTTTCGCACGAGACACTGCCCACTATGACGTGATTTGCTAGACTCTTCAATTCTGTTACCTGCAGGAACAAAAAAGTCAATTGTTTTACGTATAAATTCCAACATTCTGGTTTCCATTATTAATCAATAACTGATGATATTTCTAAGAGTTTACAAAATTTCAAGGCTCAATGGCTTCTTGAGAAGGATTATCCTGGGCTAAGATGCTGGCTAGAGTTGATCAAATCAATTCACGGGACTCCAGTCCAGGTCTCCCTGGCAGATAGACAGGAAGTCCGCAGATCTCTTACCTTCCGATGTGGCTTTTGACCTGTTAGGGCTGGTGCAACGTCATCTGTACGACATCACTGACAGATGACACAAGCTAATATCCAAATTGGTGGGGATTCCAGGTGTTGGACCTCCACACACTTGGTACTTATGACCTATTTAATGGATAGGTCATCAATAGCTTATTCCTGGACAACCTCTTTCCCTCAATATAGCCATAGGAGGCTTGATTTTTGCATGATAAATTGTACTTTTGAATGCCAATATTGATTTTACCATATAACATAAGGGAAAACAAATTCCAAGTGCGGGGAAATTGCAAAAAAAGTGCAATTAGACAATAGTTTTTTTGCCATTTTTATTTACCATGTTCAATATATGGTAAAACTGGCCTGACAATATGATTCTCCAGATCAGTTCGAGTATGCACATACCAAACATGTATAGTTTCTTTTTTATTTAAATTGTGGGGAAAAAAATCAAAAATTTGTAAGAAAAACAAAAAACAAAAATTGCTTAAGTTGCCATTTTCTGACACCCGTAGCGTCTCCATTTTTAGGGATCTGGGGCTGTTCGAGGGCTTATTTTTTACACCTTGAGCTAATGTTTTTAGTGGTACCAATTTGGGGTAGATATGATGTTTTGATCGCCCGTTATTGCAATGTTGCGGTGACCAAAAAACACTTAATTCTGGCGGTCCAATTTTTTCCCTCATTACCGATCCAATTACGGTAATTTACTTTGTTTTGATAGATCGGACAATTCTGAATGCAGTGATCCAAAATGAGTATTTTTTTATTGTTTTATAGTCAATGGGTGAAAAAGGGGGGTGATTTGAACTTTTTTTTTTTTTTTTTTTATTGAATTACATTTTTTTTTTTTTTTTTTTCTTTACTTGAAGCAGCGAGCGTCCGATCGCCTGTGCTACACAAGGCTTCAGCCGCTATGTATAGGAGAAATGACGATCTCCTATGAATGCCGGCCATGTAGACCCCCTGGATCTTATGACAACCCATTAGTGCTCCGCGATCACATGACTGGGGCGCCAAAAAGCGCAACTTATGTAGCGCTTCCAGACTGTGCGTATTAAATGCCGCTGTCAGTGATTGACAGTGGCATATAACTGGTTAACTGGTCAGATCAGCTGTCATGTGCAGGGAAAGATACGGGCTCAGCATCGGAGCCCGCATCACAAGACAGGGTCACAACCATTGACCTACAGTCTAGAAGGGGTTAAGGAACAAACCTAATTGTGATCAAATGTTTTCATTGTTTATAAGCAGCAATTTGATGCATGAAAACAAAAAAAAAATTGGTGATGGCTGATAGCTGTGTGGTTCTGTCTCACAGTTGTGCAGCCATTGGCCACCATGTTAGGCCGAGCTTTGGCCGCCCGATCTTCTGCAGCCTTCGTACCTTTATAGACAGGAATTCCGTGATTAGTGGAAGAAACACCATGTCCTCACTGTCCCAAATCTGCTTTCCATTAACTTCAATGCGTCCCTTTAATTTCCAGCGTTGCCGGCCATACTTCATAAAAATCTGATGGAAATCGGAAAATCAAATAATGAAAATTACGACAAATGTGAGCGGCCTAGCAGACAGAATGAGTGGAGCCTATGGGTGGTAACAGGACCATGAATTGTAGTGGTGCAGAGTACTGCACTTATTGGGGGGGGGGGGGAGCCAGCAATAGAAAGATGTCCAGAAGAGGCTCATTCTGCTCTCCCCAAAATAAAATGGAGAGGCCAGAACCCCTGATGTCTCCGTCTCTCCGCAGCTGCCACTGGCTGTCATGTACTGCATACGGGGGAGTCATGTATAAAGGTCTCTGGCTGGAGTGACTCCCTATTAGCCCCATAGTCAGTGCTGTATTTAGTAGCGGTTCCTTTACGGTGAGTATTAATCAGATGTAACTTGTCCGCTTTACCTCATACTGGTCTCCGGCACACAACCGGGCAAATCCTGCGAGCCCTAAATTAGAGAGAAAGAAAACGTAGTTACATACGGTCCAAGCTGCGGCTCTCCCTACACCTGTCTATGGGGCACGGATGGATCGGGCATGTTACTATCCGCTCTGCCTCATCCTTACTTTACTTGATGGCAGGGGGGCTTCCGCCATATGCATTGAAGGGTTTGGCTTTTTTTGGCTTTGGGTTTTGATGTGTTGGGGACATAGTTTAGTGACATTTACTAATACACAAGTAATTACGGCTTCTCCTCCATTGGTGCCGCCTTCCTCCCAGACTGCACAGATCTCCATTTCTCCTCACTCCTGACACACATTTTGGCTTCTTCTTTTTTAGAGGCAGTTTTAAGAGCGGTAAAGTCTTTTGTGTTTTTTTTTCTGTTTGACTTATTTAAAAAAAACGTTTTTACTTGGGATACACGAGGTTAATTTTTGCCATTTTTATACTTATTATTTTTTTTAAATTTTCTACAGAAAATAAAAATCTATGTGATTATTACTCAAATTTTATACCATCTTTTTCTTTTCATGTCACTTAAATTACTTAAATTGTTTGCCCCTTACCATTACATATTAAAACACACACACGGAGAATTAAGTATTGAACACGTCACCAATTTTCTAAATAAATATAATTTCTTGATATGGAATTCTCTCCAGATGTCGGTAACAACCCATCCAATCCACACAGGCAAAGAAATCAAACCATAGATGTCCAAGTTATGTGTAATAATGAGAAATGACAGCGGGAATAAGTATTGAACACGTTTACTGAAATTTTTAGAATACTGCGTACAAAAGCCTTTGTTGGGGATGACAGCTTCAAGACCTCTCTGTATGGAGAAACTAGTCACAGGCATTGCTCAGGTGTGATTTTGGCCCATTCTTCCACACAAACACTCTTCACATCCTTAAGGTCCCGTGGGTTCCTTCTATGGACGCTGAGCTTTAGTTCCTTCCATACATTTTCTATTTGATTCAGGTCCGGTGATCGGCTCGCCATTCTAGCAACTTTATTGTCTTTCACTGAAACCAACTGACAGTTTCCTTGGCTGTGTGTTTGGGATCATTGTCTTGACAATCCAGTCTGTTTTATATTCATTATCCTGGAAGTTGACAGCATATTTTAAACAAGAATGTCTTGGTACATTTGTCCATTCATCCTTCCTTCAAATTGTATGAAGTTTTCCAGTGCCATATGCTGAAAAACAGCCGAACACAATGATGTTCCCACCTCCAAACCTGACTGTTGGTATGCTGTTTTTGGAGTCATATGCAGCGCCTTTTGGCCTCCAAACATGGTTGGTATTATGGCATCCAAAGAACTCAATGTTGGTCTCATCTGACCAGACTATATCCTTTCCAGTATTTCACAGGCTTGTCTAAATGTTGTTGAGTAAACTTTAAACACATTTCACCATGCTTTTTGTTCAGCAATGGAGGCTTGCGTGGTGAGCGTGCATTCAGGACATAAGGGTTAAGTGCATAACTTATTATTTTCTTTGAAACAATTGTACCTGCCGATTCCAGTTTTTTCTGTAGTTCTCCTCAGGTGGTCCTTGCCTCTTAGACAACTCTTCTGATAATTCTTTTCACTCCTCTGTCTGAGATCTTGCGGCGAACACCTAGTTGTGGCCAGTTTATGGTGAAATGATTGCCCCCAACAGTGCTCACTGGAACCTTCAGTAGTTTAGAAATTCTTCTGTAAGCAATGCCATCAGTATGCTTTGCAACAAGGTTGTGAAAGTCTTGTGAAAGTAGTCACTGGTTTTACCCATCATGAGATGTTTTTTTGTGTGACACCTCGGTAATGACACACCTTTTTATAGGTCATCGGTTAAATCAGTTGATATTTTTCACTAAGTGGCAGGATTGCTTTCTATTTACTGATAGATTTCAGCTGGTGTCATCACTTTCCATGGCTTTTGGACCTCTTCATGTGTTCAATACTTTTTCCCTCTCTCTCATTATTAATTTATGGACATCTATGGTGATGTCTTTGCCCCTGTGGATTGGGTGGGTTGTTACCTACATCTGCTGAGAATTTCATGTCAATAGCACCTGTAATATATTTACTTAGAAAACTGGTGATGTGCTGAATAGTATATATATATATATATATATATACACACATATATATATATATATACACATATATATACATACATATATATATATATATACATACATATATATATATATATACACACACATACATATATATATATATACATATATATATATATATATATATATGTGCAAAAAGAGAGCAGCACAGAAAAAACAAATTCAGAGTGCAAAGCCCCTCAGGCATGTACCAAACCTTATGAATAAGAGTCCAAAAAGTCAGAGGCAGCACCCCATTGCAAATAAGTTTCAAAAAGTGTTCAGGTTTTAATAGCCCATCATGGCGACATTTCAGCTCATGGAGAGCCTTTCTAAAGTATATATATATATATATATATATATATATATATATATATATATATATATATATATATATATATATATACATACATACATATACATACATATACACACACACACACACACACGGTAAATATATATATTGTTTATATATATTTATTAATTTTTATTAGAGGGTGGGACTAGAAACAGCTGTTTAGATTAGTAACAGCTTTTTATTTACTTCTTATTTGTATTTTTTCATATATTGTTTCAATTTATTTTATACATTGCTCCCTAATAAGTTGATAAACTTTTTTGGCGTGAAGATGGAGAGGAGAATTCAACCTACTGCCTGCACTGTGGAGCAGGTCTACATAAGATCTTGCACCCTCCCGACACCCAGCGATCATGTGATCAATAGGATGAGAATGAGGATTATTACTGGTTCCTGGATATTCCCTTTAAGTAATGTTAAAGAGGGGGAGGCATACAGGAAGGATTTGCCATATTTATGTGATGCCTTTTAAGACGGTAAGAATGGAAACTCCTTGGAGCCGTAAAATTCGAGGAAGCGCACGCGAAGCCACCAACTATTGTTGTAGGATTCTTGCTTAACATAAAAATCTGACATTAAAAAAAACTACCCATCATATAAAATCAAAAACATATGGGGGTACCGTAAGGGGCTCTACGACACCTCTATACGTATCAGAGCCTTAATATGGCTGCATACATCAGCGCTGAACTATTAAGTCAATACTCACCCTTCATTTTAATGCGAAACTCTCCGAGCTGATTTTCTAGGTCATTCTCCAGGACACACATATTCTGTACAGAAACAATATACGTCCATTATTATAAAAAATACTTTATTTTAATAGGAAGAAAAAAATGTTGTACATTACTAAACAAAAAAAACAATTTTGGGTCGATTTATAAAATGTTCCGCATCTGATGGCCGGAACGCACAGAGTGTACGGCGACGTATACATGAAGTCCTGGATATATTCTACCTAATGTATGGGGAACGAGTGGAGGGGCTTCAAGTCTGTATATATTCTATGATCTGTTCATAAAAGGGGCACAAAGGGCCACACAAATCGGCTTTACATGGATTCATCGTTTTTCTGGCATTTTTGCATCTATTGGATTTAGAACGTAAAAATATTTTCCCTTTTTTGCCAAAGTTTTTTTTTTTTTTTTTTTTTTTTTTAAAGTTTTCCAGTTCAGTGCATCTTATATCAATGCAAAAATATAGAAGGTTTCATACATTCACACACAAACATATATATGATATATACACATATGTATTGTATACCCCACCTCTGTGTATTCCTTGTAACCTTTCCCAGCTTCCGTCATACTTTCACGAGCCTCTTTGCTACTCGGAGAGGCAGAATAAGCCCGAACCATGTTATGCGCCCCATCTCTCAATCTCCGCTGGATACAGTATGCTTCGTACACCTCATCTATCTGGAAAAAAGTAACAACAAAATTACGTTATGTAGTATGAAGGTTACATTGCAAAAGCCCTCGTTGTCTCATGTGATAGATATAGACGTAGCAGCATACATTTGTATTATTTTTTTTATGGCAGAGTTTTATTTTTAAATAGCACTTCTTGGGGGGGGGTAACACCAACCCCGATTCTACCCTAAAGAAATGAATGATCATAATGCTGTCCTTGCCCACCACTTCCATACAGATGTATCTACTTGGGGTCTGTGAGGAAAACAGATTCATTCCACCACACAAACACACTGAATGCCCCAGAAGAAGCCATTTGTGGCGAAACCCTGTTTCGGTTAAAATGATCATTGTTGCAACCAATGGTTGGGCCAGATGCTTAGTGTGTTACCAGATATGATTTCCTGATGAACACTCTGAAAAGGAGATTTTTGTGTACTCACCGTAAAATCTCTTTCTCTTAGCCTCTAATTGGGGGACACAGGACCATGGGTGTTATGCTGCTGTCCACTAGGAGGCGACACTATGCATAATCTGAAAAAGATTAACTGTGGCTCCTCCTGTGCAGTATACACCCCTGGACGGCATCAGCCTTCTCCAGTTTTGTGCAAAAGCAGTAGGAGGAACATAACATGAATAACATAATTATGCCTGTAAGAAGGCAACTATGTACGAGCTCAAGAAACAATATGAGAACTCAACAGTTACAACAGCCCGGAAAGGGCAACAGGGTGGGAGCTGTGTCCCCCAATTAGAGGCTAAGAGAAAGAGATTTTACGGTGAGTACACAAAAATCTCCTTTACTCTGTCGCCTCATTGGGGGACACAGGACCATGGGACGTCATAAAGCAGTCCCTGGGTGGGAAGCAATGGACGAATATTGTGCAGACAGGCCCGTACACTTAGGGCACCGCCGCCTGCAGGACACGTCTACCCAGGCTCGCGTCCGCTGAGGACTGGGTATGAACCCTGTAGTGTTTAGTAAACGTGTGTAAGCTAGTCCAAGTGGCCGCCTTACACACTTGTTGTGCCGAAGCCTGGTGCCGAATGGCCCAGGAGGCCCCTACCGCCCGTGTAGAGTGTGCCGTAATACCGGCTGGAAGAGGAGAATTCTTAAGGCGATACGCTTCTTGTATGGTGGATTTGATCCACCTGGCAAGAGTAGCTTTGGAAGCTGGCATACCCTTGTGGCCGCCTTCCGGAAGGAGGAAAAGGGAATCAGACCTCCGGAAGGACGCAGTCCTAGACACGTATATACGCAAAGCCCTGACAAGGTCAAGCGTATGCAGAGCCTTCTCCACTCTATGAACCGGAACCGGACAAAGGGATGGTAGTGAAATTTCCTCATTGAGGTGGAAGTCGGACACAACCTTTGGGAGGAAGGATGGGACCGTACGAAGAACTACCTTGTCCTGGTGAAATGCCAGGAAAGGCCGTCTGCAGGAGAGTGCTGTCAGTTCAGACACCCTGCGTAGCGAGGTGATTGCCACCAGGAAAACCACCTTCTGGGAAAGAAGGCGGAGCGGGACCTCCTTAAGAGGTTCGAAGGGTGGTTCCTGCAATGCTGTCAGGACCAGGTTGAGGTCCCACGTTTCTAGTGGTCGTCTGTAGGGGGGAACCAATCGGGAAACCCCCTGAAGGAAAGTCCTTACTTGCGGCTTGGTAGCAATGCGCCTTTGGAAAAGCACTGAGAGGGCTGACACCTGGCTCTTAAGCGAGCCCAAGGACAGCCTGGCCTCCAGACCCGATTGGAGAAAACCAAGTACTTTGGGTATGGAATAAGGGAGTGGGATCTGGCCACGAGATTCGCACCAGGTAAAGAAAGCTTTCCAGGTACGGTAATAAATCTTGGCAGAGGCTTGTTTCCGTGCTCTGATCATGGTTCCAATGACATCTGCCGAGAGCCCTGCCTGGGTTAGAACCCAGGTCTCAAGGGCCACGCCGTCAAATTGAGAGCCCCTGAGTTCTGGTGGTAGAACGGCCCTTGTGATAGAAGATCGTGGCGGTCGGGGAGACGCCAAGGAGCGTCTGCTGTGAGTTGTACGATGTCGGCGTACCATGTGCGTCTGGGCCAGTCTGGTGCAATGAGGATGGTTGGAACTCCCTCTTGTTTGATCTTACTCACCACTCTGGATATCAGGGGGAGAGGTGGAAAAATGTACAGAAGCTGGAACTGGGTCCAGTCCTGAACCAGAGCGTCTGCTCCGAGCGACCGCGGATCGTGTGTTCTGGCAATGAAGTTGGAGACCTTGGCATTGAAGTGGGATGCCATTAGGTCCACATCCGGGGTCCCCCAGCGGAGACAGATCTGTTGAAAAATTTCGGGATGGAGAGACCACTCTCCCGAGTCTATTCCTTGTCGGCTGAGGAAGTCTGCTTCCCAGTTGTCCACACCCGGAATGTGGACCGCCGAAAGAACCGACCCTGTGTCCTCCGCCCAGCGGAGGATATGTGACACTTCCCGCATCGCCTGGGTACTGCGGGTCCCCCCTTGATGATTCACATATGCCACAGCCGTGGCATTGTCCGACTGTATCCTGATGTGAGAGGCTGCCAGTAAGTGATGGAAGGCCCTCAATGCCAGTAGGATGGCACGAATTTCCAGGATGTTGATGGGCATGGTCGCTTCCGCTGGGGACCACTTGCCCTGTGCCCTGTGGTGTAGGTGCACCGCACCCCAACCCGTCAGGCTCGCGTCGGTGGTCAGGACCTTCCATTGACCTGAGAGAAAGGATTTCCCCTTTGCTAGCGAGGTTGGCTTGAGCCACCAGTGCAGGGACCTCCTGGTTGACGACGTTAGCTGGAACTCCCTGTCGAGAGAAAAGGGATTCCTGTCCCAGGACTTGAGAATGGCTAGTTGGAGAGGTCTGAGGTGAAACTGGGCAAATGGGACAGCTTCTATTGCCGCTGCCATCTTGCCGAGAACTCTCATGGCAAACCGGAGAGATCGAGGGGGTTTGCGGAGGAGGGTGCGAACTGCTAGTCGGAGAGCCAGTGCCTTGTCCTTGGGAAGGAGCACTAGACCCCTGGAGGTGTTGAATAACATTCCCAGGAAGGTCAGGGACTGACTCGGGGTTGGTGATGACTTTTGTAGGTTGATTAACCAGCCCATGCGACTGAGAGTATCGGTTGTGATTGAGACGCTGAGCTCGCAGTCCTTGAAGGTGGGAGCCTTGATGAGTAGATCGTCCAGGTATGGAACGACTACTATGCCTCTGGAGTGCAGGACATCCATGGTGGCTGCCATGACCTTGGTGAACACTCTGGGAGCCGTGGCGAGTCCAAAGGGGAGAGCCACGAATTGGTAGTGGTCCTGGCCTATTGCGAACCTGAGAAACCTCTGATGGGCAGGTGCAATGGGTATATGCAGGTATGCGTCTTGTATGTCTATGGAGGCGAGATATTCTCCCTTCTCCATGGACGCAATGATGGACCGAAGGGACTCCATGCGGAAATGACGGACCCGTACATAGTTGTTGAGCTGTTTTAGGTCTAGTATGGGCCGTACACTGCCTCCTTTCTTGGGAACTACGAACAGATTGGAGTAGAACCCTCGGAAGCGGTCGGTCGTGGGTACCGGTACTATGACTCCTGATTGACAAAGCGAGGAGACCGCTTGGTGATAGGCTCGAGCCTTGGCTGGCGGTTTTGGGGGGACAGAGAGGAAGAACCGGTCCGGTGGGTTGGAGGTGAAGTCTATTTTGTATCCGGAAGACACTAGTTCCGTGACCCACCTGTCTTCTGTAATAGGCAGCCAGACTTGATGAAAGAGCAAAAGTCGGCCGCCTACTGGTGTGGTGTCTTCCGGAGTCCGTGAGTCATGAGGAGGAGAAGGTCTGAGATTTTCCTCCTCTGGGCTTAGACTGGCCTGCTTTTGACTGCCAGGTCTTGTCCGACCTTTGCGTCGATCGTGAGTTGTCCCTGCGTGGGGAACGGTTACGATTTTGTACTGGACGCGAGACGGACCAGCCGGAGGAATTCCGAAAGGATCGGAATCGAGTTTGGTTACGCTTCTTGTAAGTGCGTTTAGGTTTCAGTTGGGGAAGAGAAGTACTCTTACCCCCTGTGGCGTTGGATATCATAGTGTCCAACTGTTCACCGAAAAGTCTCCCACTGAGGTAGGGGAGGTGCGTGAGGGACTTCTTTGAGGCTGCGTCCGCTTTCCATTCCCGCAGCCAGAGGATACGCCGAATCGTGATGGCGTTTGATGCTATCCCCGCGACTCCCCTTGCTGAATCCAGAGCTGCATGGAGCATGTAATCTGCTACAACAGCAATTTGAACCGCTTGGTCCGACAGTTCAGGAGCGGATGCTTGGAAGGCTTGTAAATTCTTTGCCCAGGCCAGGATGGCCTTGGCAGCCCAAACTGAGGCGAACGCGGGAGCCAGGGATGCCCCTGCTGCCTCGAAAATTGAACGAGCCATGCGTTCTACCTGCCGGTCTGCTGCGTCCCTTAGGGTTGAGCTATCTGGCAGTGAAAGGAGGGTCTGTGCTGCTAGCCTGGAGACTGGGGGATCCACTTCAGGTGGATCTGTCCATTCCTTGGTGTCCTTCTGTGGGAAGGGGTACCTCGCCTCCAGATATTTGCGATTAGCGAATTTTTTCTCAGGCTGTGAGAGCTGTTTTTTAAGGATCGCCTTAAACTCTGGGTGGTTAGAAAAAACCTTAGGCGGCTTCAGAGGTCCTTCAAAGGAAATCTGATGTTCTGGGGCCTCTGGTGGCGGATCAGAAATGTCCAGCACCCGATGGATGGACGATATTATGTCCTCAACTAGCGCTGTATTGCTAGGAGGGATTGGGATCAGGGACCCCTCAGTTTCTCTGTCTGAGTCAGAGTCGCAGATGCCTTCCGAATCCTGTGTATCACTGAGGCGTCCCCTGCTAGGTGAGCTGGGGAGGAGGCCTTCTCTGGTTGGGGATTGCGGAGATCTGCATTGTCTGTCCCTGGAATGGGACGGTCTAGATGACCTGGAGCAACGGTGTCTCTCCCTAGAGGGGGATGACCGTGTGCTATGGGATGACGCAGATGGACTTGATCTATGGATCCGCTTGCGTCGTGACCTAGACGTGGATGTGCCAGGGTCATCTTGTTCCTGAGTCAAGCTCTCCCTTTGCTGGGTAACGGTCATAGCCGGGGCATGACCCTGCAGAGCCTGAAGCAATGTGGAAGTTAGGTTATCTATAGACTGCGTCATAGATTGCGATAACTGAGTAGCCCATTCCGGCGTGGCATTAGACACCGAGGCATTGGCAGGGGCTTCTTGAGGCTGTGACAGTAGTTTGTATACAGTTCTGACAATGCGGGTACGTGCTACTACTGGGGAGAGCGGTCCCGCAGGCTGTGCAGAATGCATAATAGCAGTTCTGCCTGGTTCTCTTAGACCTTGAGCCCGGCATAGTGCACAGAGTGCAGAAGTGCTGCCAGCAGATGGACCTTACAGGGGTAGAGAACCTACAGGGGAGCCTTATAGGTAATATGGATTCACAGCTGAGTAAAGATAACCCAGCTGTGATCTTACCCCACCAGTGTACCCCTAGGTCCAGCGCCGAAAATCCACAGTCCTGTGCCCCCCGGAGACTGGCTTGGTCCTGCAGACCGGGAGATGCAGGGTTAATCTGCAGCCGAAAATGGCTGCAGAGACAGAGGAGAGAGGAGGAGAAGGGGGCGGAGAGCTGGAAAAAGGCGGCAAGGCTATAAAAAACCCGCCCTTTCTGTCTCGATCCGCCCCTTGTATGACACTGTAGAGTGTCATATTTGTCATCCGGGGGGCGGGCCGGGGGGCGGAGAGGAGGCTGCTGCTTCAGCTAGGCCGAAGCCGGGGCCTAAATTAGATGCCTGAGGCCCAGAAGGGCTCCAGGCCGGCGCGAAAATCCGGGAGGGGGTCGGATCTGAACCGGACCCCTCCGGATTTGAAGGCAGGATGGCGGTGGGGCTATAAGCGGAAGGGGGAGCCCGGCTGGGGTCCCCCTGAGGCAGTATAGAGCTGGTGCTGCCGCAGAGACAGGGACGCAGGGAACCCTGTGTCTGTATGTGCCATGCCTGCCTGCACTCCCCCCGGCCCCAACAGGAGCCCGCAGCTGGGCTGGGGTCCCTGGATGCAGGCGCAGTGTGCTGGCCCATTGCTGGGAGCTGTAGAATGCTGCCTGTACAGGCCTTACCTGAGGTGTCTCAACCTAATACCCCCAGAGGGGGATAGGGAGGGTGCTTTGTCACACACCTTCAGGGGCCTTTATCCTCGCCTCGACCTCAACCCAGAAACCAAAAGGAATTGGGGAAGGAGGGGGGTCTCGACTTCGAACCAACACCCGAGAGGTTGGGGAAGGAGCAGCATGGGGAATAGCCATCTCAACTTCAACTGGGCACCCCATAATAGGGGGCCGAGGAAGGAGCCATGCCGGGGGTCTCACAGGAGACCCTCTTTTCTTCATCTGTAATCCCGTCGGAAAACGGGAAACGGAGTAAAACGTAGTAAAAATCTTTAGGTGTGCCTCCTTTGCGACACTAAGCAAAAACTGGAGAAGGCTGATGCCGTCCAGGGGTGTATACTGCACAGGAGGAGCCACAGTTAATCTTTTTCAGATTATGCATAGTGTCGCCTCCTAGTGGACAGCAGCATAACACCCATGGTCCTGTGTCCCCCAATGAGGCGACAGAGTAAATCTTTTTGTGACTGTATACAATAAAGAAGATCCATTTTGACTCCACGAGTTGGTGATCTGCATTGTGTCCTTTCTGATCATGAGTAGCTGCTCATATTTAGTAGCCACTGCAACCTAGGTTCCCTGACGGTCTCGATTTCCTTGTTTCCAGCGATGATGTTTCGGTTCTATTTATTGGCTGCTTGGAGACCCCCCTGGGGGTCACCACTGTAGTCAGCAATTGGCAGTCACATGTCCGTGTCAAAATATGTGCCGAAAAGAAGGACAGAGACTGTCGGGCCCCAGAAAGCAGCGGCACTGGAGCGCCAAGAGATGAGTGAAGTGAGCGTTACTCAGTTTCTTATTTTGCACCCTTCTAATCTTTTTGGAAATCATTCTGGGTGGATCTCACCACCTATTTTATACCAAACTATATTTCAGCAATTAAGTAACAAAGTACTAACCTTACTTGTGTGGAATTCTAATTTACGGATAAATCTTTCAATGGACTTCACTTGCTGTTTTTCGAGAAAAAAATAAAATACATTTTAAAACTTTTCAATGTGCATTGAATAACAAAGATGACATTATTGTGTTTATTTGGGCAGTAGGCAGAATGTCTTAGCATTTGGTCTTAGGATAGGTCATGGATATAGGATTTGCTGTGGTCCAACACCCAGGAAACCCCCAATCGGCTGTTACCGGCTCCACAATAAACCAAATATTAACAGTGTACAGAGCAGAACACAACAGCGCCATCCACAGTTCAGTGGCCGCTCCCGGGTACTGCAGATCTGCACCTCGCCATTTGAATAAGATAGTTTGAAAATAAAGAAGGAAGAAATGTCTTACCTTGTCTAAGTCATATAGAAACCCCTGCAAAGGAAAAAATAAAAAAGCTGTAGTTTACTTAGTAAATAAATTATTACCGTACATTGGATACATAAATCACAACTCATTTTTGCAGGCAATATAATCTCTTACTAGAGATATACCGTAATTACACATGTGCCCTTATATTTTTATATCGATTTCATATTATCTGTAATTGGTCATGTATAGAAATGCTAAAAAATGTAGAGCAGATAGGGGAAAGTCACACTGCGCTTTAGGAGGAGGTGAACTGTGACATCACCTATTGTGAATGGTGGTTCCTGTGTTATTTACTGTATATAGAGGTGTTATCAGTCATTGTACAGGAGGAGGAGGTGAGCTGTGATATCACCTATTGTGAATGGTGGATCCTGTGTTATCTACTGTATATAGGTGTTATCAGTCATTGTACAGAAGGAAGGAGGTGAGCTGTGACATCAACTATTGTGATTGGTGGATCCTGTGTTATCTACTGTATATAGAGGTGTTATCAGTCATTGTACAGGAGGAGGTGAGCTGTGACATCTCCTATTGTGAATGGTGGATCCTGTGTTATCTACTGTATATAGAGGTGTTATCAGTCACTGTACAGGAGGAGGAGGTGAGCTGTGATATCACCTATTGTGAATGGTGGTTCCTGTGTTATCTACTGTATATAGAGGTGTTATCAGTCATTGTACAGGAGGAGGAGGTGAGCTGTGATATCACCTATTGTGAATGGTGGTTCCTGTGTTATCTACTGTATATAGAGGTGTTATCAGTCATTGTACAGGAGGAGGAGGAGGTGAGCTGTGATATCACCTATTGTGAATGGTGGATCCTGTGTTATCTACTGTATATAGAGGTGTTATCAGTCATTGTACAGGAGGAGGAGGTGAGCTGTGACATCACCTATTGTGAATGGTGGATCCTGTGTTATCTAATGTATATAGAGATGTTATCAATCATTGTACAGGAGGAGGAGGTGAGCTGTGATATCACCTATTATGAATGGTGGATCCTGTGATACCTACTGTATATAGAGGTGTTATCAGTCATTGTATAGGAGGAGGAGGTGAGCTGTGACATCACCTATTATGAATGGTGGATCCTGTGATACCTACTGTATATAGAGGTGTTATCAGTCATTGTATAGGAGGAGGAGGTGAGCTGTGACATCACCTATTGTGAATGGTGGATCCTGTGTTATCTACTGTATATAGAGGTGTTATCAGTCACTGTCTGCAATAATGACTAAAAAGTCAGAACAAGAAGCAAGTTGAGTATTAAAGTCACCATTCATATTATATGAAAGGGGGCAGAGGAATTTTCCTATATCGATGGCTCCAAGAACATGACAAACTACAAATCAGCCAATATTGGATCTTTTCTACCCATGTTTTGAAGAATTCCAAACTTTTCTCATTTAGAACAAAAAAAAAAAAAATTGTTCACTTCACCAAACCAGCCAATAATCTCTCAATATAGTAAAAAAAATAATACAAGGCATTTTACATGGATTTTATCTAATGTTTATGGGCTCCTTTAGGTTTAGTGTTTAGTGTGAATACATCAACATTTTTGTATTCATTTAATTTTTTTATCAGATCGTGACATAGGGGAAAAAAGAAAATCAAAACATTTTTGAAAAACATTTAACATAAAAACCTATAGCTATTATTTTGGATGAAACATTCCCTTTAAGACCACATAAAACTAAATACAAGGAAAATAAAAAATGAAAATGCAACGTAGCCACACTAAATTACAATTATACATTTACCGTATATACTCGAGTATAAGCCGACCAGAGTATAAGCCGACCCCCCTAATTTTGCCACAAAAAACTGGGAAAACTTATTGACTCGAGTATAAGCCTAGGGTGGAAAATGCAGCAGCTACCGGTGAATTTCAAAAATAAAAATAGATGCTCCATACCATTCATTATGGCCCCATAGATGCTCCATATAAAGCTGTGCCACATATAATGCTCTGCACCGTTCATTATGGCCCCATAGATGCTCCACATAAAGCTGTGCCATATAGAATGCTCTGCACCGGTCATTATGGTCCCATAGATGCTCCACATAAAGCTGTACCACATATAATGCTCTGCACCGTTCAGTATGGACCCATAGATGCTCCACATAAAGCTGTGCCATATATAATGCTCTGCACCGTTCATTATGGTCCCATAGATGCTCCACATAAAGCTGTGCCACATATTATGCTCTGCACCGTTCATTATGGTCCCATAGATGCTCCACATAAAGCTGTGTCATATATAATGCTCTGCACCGTTCATTATGGTCCCATAGATGCTCCACATAAAGCTGTGCCATATATAATGCTCTGCACCATTCAGTATGGCCCCATAGATGCTCCACATAAAGCTGTGCCATATATAATGCTCTGCACCGTTCATTATGGCCCCATAGATGCTCCACATAAAGCTGTGCCATATATAATGCTCTGCACCGTTCATTATGGTCCCATAGATGCTCCACATAAAGCTGTGCCATATATAATGTTCTGCACCGTTCATTATGGCCCCATAGATGCTCCACATAAAGCTGTGCCATATATAATGCTCTGCACCGTTCATTATGGCCCCATAGATGCTCCACATAAAGCTGTGCCATATATAATGCTCTGCACCGTTCATTATGGTCCCATAGATGCTCCACATAAAGCTGTGCCACATATTATGCTCTGCACCGTTCATTATGGCCCCATAGATGCTCCACATAAAGCTGTGCCATATATAATGCTCTGCACCGTTCATTATGGCCCCATAGATGCTCCACATAAAGCTGTGCCATATATAATGCTCTGCACCGTTCATTATGGCCCCATAGATGCTCCACATAAAGCTGTGCCATATATAATGCTCTGCACCGTTCATTATGGCCCCATAGATGCTCCACATAAAGCTGTGCCATATATAATGCTCTGCACCGTTCAGTATGGCCCCATAGACGCTCCACATAAAGCTGTGCCATATATAATGCTGCTGCTGCTGCAATAAAAAAAAAAATGACATACTCACCTCTCTTGCTTGCAGCTCCTCAGCATCCCATCTCGGCGTCTCTCCGCACTGACTGTTCAGGCAAAGGGCGGCGCGCACACTAGTACGTCATCGCGCCCTCTGACCTGAACAGTCAGAGCAAGAGGACGGGAAGACGGAGCGGCGCCCGGCGTGTGGAACGCGGACAGGTAACTGACATACTTACCTGCTCCCGGCGTCCCTGGCTCCTTATCCCGGACAGCTGGTCTCCGGGTGCCGCAGCCTCTTCCTCTGTCAGCGGTCACCGTTACCGTCATTAGAGGAATGAATATGCGGCTCCGCCCCTATGGAAGTGGAGTCCATATTCATAACTTTAATGAGCGGTCCCACATAACCGCTGAACAGAGGAAGAGCTGCGGCACCGAAGACTGGCAGGGGGAGTGCCAGGACTAGGTGAGTATGCAACAGTCCTCTCTCCCCCTCACCCGCCGACCCCACCGCCGATCATGACTCGAGTATAAGCCGATAGGGGCAATTTCAGCCCAAAAATTTGGGCTGAAAATCTCAGCTTATACTCTAGTATATACGGTAATTACAAAATCTGTAATGTTCCATAAAATTCAACATGGAAACAACATTACATTCTGCTGATGGCATCGGGAAAAGCAAAACTTAGGAATTTAATTTTTCCACATCTGCTGTTATAAGCAGCCAAAATATGAGCCTGCTCCATCACGTAAGGGCCGGTTTGGCGAAACGTTGCTCTAGATACTCACCAGTCTTGAGTTCCTTTTGGATTCGCGGATCTGGATTGTTAGCTTATCCAATTCGATTTGGTGAACTTCTAAGTAGGCTCTAGAAAGGAAAACCAAATGGTCGGTTACTAGTGATGAGCGAACGTGCTGGGATAAGGTGTTATCTGAGCATGCTCGGGTGCTAAAAAGAGTGTCTTCGGCATGCTCGAATACTATGTTCTAACCCCCGCCCCCTCATGTTTCACGGCTGTTCGACAACCGCAACACATGCACGGATTGTTTGTTTGCCTTAACATTTTGTCTGAGTACAACTAGAGATTGTTCCTTTTGATTCTGATGAAATATGAAGGCTGTAGTGGACATGTGACGCCCCCTGGTTATAATAATCAGTCAGGAGACTGACGGGGGAACATAGTACCGAGTACAGAGAAGAAGTGCTGATCCTAAAGGTTAGTATAGTTCTTTTCCCCCTCAACCTTCCACTCCACCAACTTTGGCCCATTTAGATTATATAGTTTAAAGTAGTGGATAACCTCTTTAAATTGGAAAAGAGGAATAGAAATCTATCTTGGGAAAATTTTGGACATCCATTACTCTTGATCGGAGGTCTGAACTGAAGTTCTGCACAGTAAGTGGGAGAAACTTCTATCACAGTTACTTATGACGATTGGACAGCTCTTGTCACACAGTTATAAACAATCAAATGCAGGTGCAGGAATAATAATAATAAAATATATAATAAAACTCTGAACCTTGGAAAATGACAACTGTTGGTTACAAAATACTTAACGCTTTATGTACCACAAGTATTCTTACCCCAGTCCCTTTTTTAAAGCACTGTAGACCTCATCAACTCTATCAGGCTGAGGCACCTTAGGCGGAGGGGATTTGTGTGACATAGAGAACATTCTACGAACTTTGGATCCAGACCTTCGAGAAACTGTGGGTGTGTGGAAGGCCGGACGATGTCTAAAAGAAGAATTGGCAGAAGTTATGTGCAATTCCTGTCTATAGACCGATCCAAAATTCTCAAAAGCAACAATTCAGTGAACATTTCAAACCAAAACAGTAGATGTGATAGAACAAATATATGTAAAAAAAATCCTTAATTAAATATAAAGCAGAATATCCTTAAGATAGATCATCAATGACTGATTGGCCGGGGTCAGACACCCGTCACCCCCCGCTGATCTGCTGATATCGGGTGTCGGCTGGAAATACTCACTAGAGAAGCGGTCAGTCTTATGATAGTGGCCCCCGCAGGGTACTACTCAACAGCCTCCCATTGATTTGAATAGGAGGCCGATGTGCAGTCCGAAGGCCAGGACACTACAAGTAGACGGCCGGCTGATGACAGCTGATCGGTGGGGGTATCGACCCGGTGTTGGACCCCGGCTGATCAGACATCGATGACCAATCTTAAGGATAGGTAATCAATGTAAAAGTAGTGGACAACTTATTTGAAAGGCAGAAAAACAATATAATTGATTTTCAATCTTGCAAATGTTGACAAACAAAAAGTAAAATCATTCACGTCAGTTCTAATATTTAAAAAAGAAAACAAGAAATAAATAATGTAGTCAAACCTCACACCCCACAGCCACAGCGGACGAGCGGTTTAGCTTCAATATTAAGGCGCAGTGGAGATCAGTACATTTCTGCAATATTTAATCTCCATCAAAAGTAACAGGATCTGTAGCAAATGCCAAACATCACTACGACCCAGGAGACTTGTGCGGCATCAGAGGCCGAGGAATCTGAGCTCTTCCTTTAAGCATCGGTTTCCAAAGCAGTTTCCTAGGACAAACCAAATAATGAACTCCGCAGGACAATTCAGCGATCTACAGCCAGGAACACGCAGTGCTAAGAACGTGGTCATTTGTGCATGATTTGCTGATAAAAAATAGGTCACTTAGACATCATGTTGATCACAGGTTATTGACCTTTTTCCGCAGCCTCTATGGATGACGAGGGTTGATGTTTGTTAGCCTTTCGTTTCTTAGATACTGTTGCTTTGATGGAGACTTTTTTTTTGTGCAAATTGATTTCTATATTTGCTTCTCACAACCGGCTATGTGTCCCAAAAGATCCATTCTGGTCTCCACTGGATCCTCGCCCCAACCTACACACTATCATTATTATTAACAAACTTCAGCTCGATCTCGAGCCATGGGGCTTCAGGTGTGAACGCTCTGTCGGAAGATCAATCTTGAGCAAGCCTAGATAGGTCCACCAGGGTCTTCTCCGCCATCAACTTGATTGCATCAAGCCATCCGGTTGCTGGTCTTCCTCTTTGCCTTGCTCCTTCTATTCTTCCGACCATGATGTCCTCCAGTGATCGCTCACTCCGTATGATGTGTCCACAGTAGACAAGTCGTAGCTTGGTGATTCTTGCTTTTAGTGACATGTCTGGCTTCATTTGTTCCAGAATTGATTTGTTTGTTCCCCTCGCCATCCATGGTTTTGGCAACATCCTTCTCCAGCACAAAGTTTCAAAGGGGTTGATTCTTCTTCTTCTGTCTTGTTTCTTTATCATCCAGGTTTCGCATCCGTATGTTACCACATATACAGTACAGACCAAAAGTTTGGGCACACCTTCTCATTTAAAGATTTTTCCGTATTTTCATGACTATGAAAATTGTACATTCACACTGAAGGCATCAACACTATGAATTAACACATGTGGAATTATATACTTAACAAAAAAGTGTGAAACAACTGAAAACATGTCTAATATTCAAGGTTCTTCAAAGTAGCCAACTTTTGCTTTGATGACTGCTTTGCACACTCTTGGCATTCTCTTGATGAGCTTCAAGAGTTAGTCACCGGGAATGGTCTCCCAACAATCTTGAAGGAGTTCCCAGAGATACTTAGCACTTATTGGCCCTTTTGCCTTCACTCTGCGGTCCAGCTCACCCCAAACCATCTCGATTGGGTTCAGGTCTGGTGACTGTGGAGGCCAGGTCATCTGGTGTAGCACCCCATCACTCTCCTTCTTGGTCAAATAGCCCTTACACAGCCTGGAGGTGTGTTTGGGGTCATTGTCCTGTTGAGAAATAAATGATGGTCCAACTAAACGCAAACCGGATAGAATAGCATGCCGCTGCAAGATGCTGTGGTAGCCATGCTGATTCGGTATGCCTTCAATTTTTAATAAATCCCCAAAAGTGTCACCAGCAAAGCACCTCCACACCATCACACCTCCTCCTCCATGCTTCACGGTGGGAACCAGGCATGTAGAGTCCATCCGTTCACCTTTTCTGCGTCGCACAAAGACACGGTGGTTGGAACCAAAGATCTCAAATTTGGACTCATCAGACCAAAGCACATATTTCCACTGGTCTAATGTCCATTCCTTGTGTTCTTTAGCCCAAGCAAGTCTTGTCTGCTTGTTGCCTGTCCTTAGCAGTGGTTTCCTAACAGCTATTTTACCATGAAGGCCTGCTGCACAAAGTCTCCTCTTAGCAGTTGTTGTAGAGATGTGTCTGCTGCTAGAACTCTGTGTGGCATTAACCTGGTCTCTAATCTGAGCTGCTGTTAACCTGCGATTTCTGAGGCTGGTTACTCGGATAAACTTATCCTCAGAAGTAGAGGTGACTCTTGGTCTTCCTTTCCTGGGGCGGTCCTCATGTGAGCCAGTTTCTTTGTAGCGCTTGATGATTTTTGCCACTGTACTTGGGGACATTTTAAAAGTTTTCCCAATTTTTCGGACTGACTGACCTTCATTTCTTAAAGTAATGATGGCCACTCGTTTTTCTTTACTTCGCTGTTTTTTTCTTGCTATAATACAAATTCTAAGGCCATGTGCACACACTGCGGATTTTGCTGCGGATCCGCAGCGGTTTCCCATGCGTTTACAGTACAATGTAAACCTATGGGAAACGCAATCCGCAGTGCACATGCTGTGGAAAAAAACGTGCGGAAATGCAGCGGTTTATTTTCCGCAGCATGTCAATTCTTTGTGCGGAATCCGCAGGTGTTTTACACCTGCTCCATAATAGAAAACCGCAGGTGTAAAACCGCAGTGGAATCCGCACAAAAACTGAGGTAAATCCGCAATAAATCCGCAGGAAAAAAGCAGTGCTTTTGCCCTGCAGATTTATCAAAATTAGTGCGGAAAAATCCGCACACCATTCTGCAGCGTGTGCACATACCCTTACAGTCTATTCAGTAGGACTATCTGCTGTGTATCCACCAGACTTCTGCACAACACAACTGATGGTCCCAACCCCATTTATAAGGCAAGAAATCCCACTTATTCAACCTGACAGGGCACACCTGTGAAGTGAAAACCCTTCCCGGTGACTGCCTCGTGAAGCTCATCAAGAGAATGCCAAGAGTGTGCAAAGCAGTCATCAAAGCAAAAGGTGGCTACTTTGAAGAACCTAGAATATAAGACATATTTTCAGTTGTTTCACACTTTTTTGTTAACTATATAATTCCACATGTGTTAATTCATAGTTTTGATGCCTTTCAGTGTGAATGTACAATTTTCATAGTCATGAAAATACAGAAAAATCTTTAAATGAGAAGGTGTGTCCAAACATTTGGTCTGTACTGTAAGTGTATATATGTTGCAACACTACACATATGACCCTCGTAATAAAGATAACATATACGCAAGTATACACGGTAACACAGTTCTCTCACTTTACATTTAGATTATTGAAACTGTATCACCAAACCGTTAACTGTAACTAAATGGTAGAAGTACAAAATGTCTTTGAGCTTATTTATTTGGATGGTTTTATATTTTGCTTTGGATTTTTTGCATGTAAATCCGAAATGTGTACATGCACCCCAATTCTTGGGCTAGGTCCGTTATTCCCCATTGGTGCTGGTCCTCCTACTGGGCTGGTAACTTGCAGGGCTATAGCCTTTTCAGAAATGACCGTACAGATAAGCGAGGGGGAGGGGTGTGTCTGTATGTAAAATCGTCCTTAAAACCCATCCGGCGTGATAATATAGGTGAATCTAATGAAAATGTAGAGTCCCTGTGGGTGGAGATAAGGGGAGGGGGAAAAAATAATAAATTACTGATAGGGGTTTGTTATAAATCTCCAAAAATAATGGAAGCAATGGAGAATATCCTCGTAAAGCAAATAGATGAAGCTGCGACTCAAGGAGAAGTCATTATTATGGGGGACTTTAACTACCCTGAAATAGATTGGGGAACAGAAACCTGCAGTTCCAGTAAAGGTAATCGGTTTTTGACAACTATGAGAGACAATTACCTTTCCCAACTGGTTCAGGACCCAACAAGGAGGGGGGCACTGCTAGACCTAATATTAACCAACAGGCCAGACTGCATACCAAATATAAGGGTTGGGGGTCACTTGGGGAATAGTGATCACAAAATAATAAGTTTTCATGTATCCTTTAATAAGATGTGTAAGAGAGGGGTTACAAGGACACTAAACTTCAGGAGGGCAAATTTCCAACGGATGAGAGATGATCTTGGTGCAATTAACTGGGACGATATCCTGAGACATAAAAGTACACAAAGAAAATGGGAGACGTTTATTAGCATCCTGGATAGGACCTGTGCACAGTATATACCGTATGGGAATAAACATACTAGAAATAGGAGGAAACCAATATGGCTAAATAGAGCTGTAAGGGGTGCAATGAGTGACAAAAAGAAAGCATTTAGAGAATTAAAGGAAGTAGGTAGTGATGAGGCATTAAATAAATACAGAAAATTAAATAAATTCTGTAAAAAGCAAATCAAGGCAGCAAAGATTGAGACAGAGAGACTCATTGCCAGAGAGAGTAAAAATCCCAAAATATTCTTTAACTACATAAATAGTAAGAAACAAAAAAATGATAGTGTTGGCCCCCTTAAAGGGCCACTGTCACCCCCCCCCCAGCCGTTATAAACTAAAAGAACCACCTTGTGCAGCAGTAATGCTGCAGTCTAACAAGGTGGCTCTTTTAGTTTTTGATTCATTTATTACCTCAATAAAGCGTTTTAAAAATTGGCCACAAATACCAGATATTGTACCTGGAGGCGGTCCGAATCGTCCTGTATGAATCCCCCAACTGCCGTCACTCTTCTCTTCAGGGGCGATGGTCGCCGCCCCCTGAGCGCTGTTGCTTCTTAAATCCGGCACCTGCGCTGTGCGTGCCTGCCTGGGGCAGGCGCAGTCTTCATTGTCAGTCACAGCTCAGACGCAGGGTGCCTGACTGCGCCTGTGCGGGCAGTGCGGCCACCCTGTTCCTGAATCCCCGCCCCGCACTGTGTTATTCATTATGCACAGTGCGGGGCTGGGGTTCCTGGGCATGCGCACTGCGCTTGTCAGACGCTCCCCCGGTCCCCCGCCTTCCAGCATTGCCAGAATATACAGGTTTCATTGCCGACGTTTTGAACAGCCACAAAGAACAACGCTGGAAGGCGGGGGACCGTCTGACAAGCGCAGTGCGCATGCCCAGGAACCCCAGCCCCGCACTGTGCATAATGAATAACACAGTGCGGGGCGGGGATTCAGTAACAGGGTGGCCGCACTGCCCGCACAGGCGCAGTCAGGCACCCGGCATCTGAGCTGTGACTGACAATGAAGACTGCGCCTGCCCCAGGCAGGCACGCACAGCGCAGGCGCCGGATTTAAGAAGCAACAGCGCGAAGGGGGCGGCGACCATCGCCCCCTGAAGAGAAGAGTGACGGCAGTTGGGAGATTCATAGAGGACGATTCGGACCGCCTCCAGGTACAATATCTGGTATGTGTGGCCAATTTTTAAAACGCTTTATTGAGGTAATAAATGAATCAAAAATTAAAAGAGCCACCTTGTTAGACTGCAGCATTACTGCTGCACAAGGTGGCTCTTTTAGTTTATAACGGCTGGAGGGGTGACAGTGGCCCTTTAAAAATAGTCTGGGTGAAATGGTGGAGGAGGATGAGGAAAAAGCCAATATGCTAAATGACTTTTTTTCATCAGTATTTACAAAAGAAAATCCCATGGCAGCCAATATGACTAGTGATAAAAATTCCCAATTAAATGTTACCTGCTTAACCCAGCAGGAAGTACGGCGGCGTCTAAAAATCACAAAAATTGACAAATCTCCGGGCCCGGATGGGATACACCCCCGAGTACTGCAGGAATTAAGTACAGTCATTGATAGACCATTATTTTTAATCTTTAAAGAGTCCATAATAACAGGGTCTGTACCACAGGACTGGTGTATAGCAAATGTGGTGCCAATATTCAAAAAGGGGACAAAAACTCAACTCGGAAATTATAGGCCAGTAAGTTTAACCTCTACTGTGGGTAAAATCCTGGAGGCATTCTAAGGGATGCTATACTGGAGTATCTGAAGAGGAATAACCTCATGACCCAGTATCAGCACGGGTTTACTAGGGACCGTTCATGTCAGACTAATTTGATCAGCTTCTATGAAGAGGTAAGTTCCGGACTGGACCAAGGGAACCCAGTGGATGTAGTGTATATGGACTTTTCAAAAGCTTTTGATACGGTGCCACACAAAAGGTTGTTACATAAAATGAGAATAATGGGGATAGGGGAAAATATGTGCAAGTCGGTTGAGAGCTGGCTCAGGGATAGGAAACAAAGGGTGGTTATTAATGGAGCACACTCGGACTGGGTAGCGGTTAGTAGTGGGGTACCACAGGGGTCAGTATTGGGCCCTCTTCTTTTTAACATATTTATTAATGACCTTGTAGGGGGCATTCAGAGTAGAATTTCAATATTTGCAGAGGACACTAAACTCTGCAGGGTAATCAATACAGGGGAGGACAATTTTATATTACATGATGATTTGTGTAAACTAGAAGCTTGGGCTGATAAATGGCAAATGAGCTTTAATGGGGATAAATGTAAGGTCATGCACTTGGGTAGAAGTAATAAGATGTATAACTATGTGCTTAATTCTAAAATTCTGGGCAAAACCGTCAATGAAAAAGACCTGGGTGTATGGGTGGATGACAAACTCATATTCAGTGGCCAGTGTCAGGCAGCTGCTACTAAGGCAAATAAAATAATGGGATGCATTAAAAGAGGCATAGATGCTCATGAGGAGAACATAATTTTACCTCTATACAAGTCACTAGTTCGACCACACTTAGAATACTGTGCACACTTCTGGTCTCCGGTATATAAGAAAGACATAGCTGAACTGGAGCGGGTGCAGAGAAGAGCAACCAAGGTTATTAGAGGACTGGGGGGTCTGCAATACCAAGATAGATTATTACACTTGGGGCTATTTAGTTTGGAAAAACGAAGGCTAAGGGGTGATCTTATGTTAATGTATAAATATATGAGGGGACAGTACAAAGACCTTTCTGATGATCTTTTTAATCATAGACCGGTGACAGGGACAAGGGGGCATCCTCTACGTCTGGAGGAAAAAAGGTTTAAGCATAATAACAGACGCGGATTCTTTACTGTAAGAGCAGTGAGACTATGGAACTCTCTGCCGTATGATGTTGTAATGAGTGACTCATTACTTAAATTTAAGAGGGGACTGGATGCCTTTCTGGAAAAGTATAATGTTACAGGGTATATACACTAGATTCCTTGATAAGGCGTTGATCCAGGGAACTATTCTGATTGCCGTATGTGGGGTCGGGAAGGAATTTTTTTCCCCATGGTGGAGCTTACTCTTTGCCACATGGGTTTTTTTTTGCCTTCCCCTGGATCAACATGTTAGGGCATGTTAGGTTAGGCTATGGGTTGAACTAGATGGACTTAAAGTCTTCCTTCAACCTTAATAACTATGTAACTATGTAACTATTTCATCTGAATTTTGCTTTTGACTAGTCTGCATTCAGTCCTTCGCGCACACAGATCCAAAATAACGTGTGTGTGACTTCCTTGGGGCTCGTTCAGACAGACGTGTTCGATACGAACGTGTGCCATTAAATAGAAGTGTTCGAAATGTCCGAGGGGAAAAAAATAAAAAAATTGTAGCACGCACTATTCTGTTCCATAATTTGGATGTGACTTGTCTCTTCGCCCCCCCCCTCAAAAAAAAAAAAAGTCAAATCCAACATGGATCATCCATATTCCATCTGATTTTTATGGGTATTTGGCAATAACCCAGGGGACTGTATTTGGTCTTGAAAACAGTGATGTATAAAAACAGATGCCACATGGATGTAAACAGCAAAAATTTTCATCTGTATTCTCATCCATGTGCCATCCATTTGTTACATTGGTGTACCACACGGCCAATCCCTGATTGAAGGCTGGCTGTTTCATTAGCTATTGCACCTGTGCATTTGCTATTTTATTTGGGTCTGCTGCACCCTGCTTGTGCATTTGTATTGAGGCCCATTTAGACAGGTAAGCATCTCTGCCTGTTTTTGGTGTGTTTTCTTGAATTTTTCCTTTTTTGGTGTTTTTCATGTTAGAGTAGGACTGGCAAAAAGTAAGGACCCTTGACGTGGGTTGCCAGCTTACATATTATGGCCAGAATATCAACTAATACCTTACATATATTTACGGTATATGTTTTGTTTTGCACGTTGTATTTTTTGCAGGGTGCAGTTGGGCCCAAATGGTTCTGTACACTGTGGCCTCTGTTCACACAGGATGCATTATAGTTAGCACTGGGCAGCCCGCCATAGGGCGTCATTAATAGGCTGAGAACCAGATGCTTTGCATTCCCTGTGTGAACACGCCACATACAGATTATGTATCTTAGTGCATCGGTGTGCCACACGGCCAATCCCTGATTGAAGGCTGGCTGTTTCATTAGGTATTGCACCTGTGCATTTGCTATTTTATTTGGGTCCGCTGCACCCTGCTTGTGCATTTGTATTGAGGCCCATTTAGACAGGTAAGCATCTCTGCCTGTTTTTGGTGTGTTTTCTTGAATTTTTCCTTTTTAGGTGTTTTTCATCCATTTGTTGCACAGATAGAATATGGATGAATATGTTCTGGGTTTTTTTTTTCTGGCTGAAAATTGGAGATACATTGATGTAAACTCGGGCTTAAAAGAAAAATCAGGGCTATACCAACCATAAATATCAGAGGCCAAAGACATCACTGGCTAGGCAGCATGAAAGTGATGTGATGGGCAAACGTTACCTTTTTCAGGAGGATTCAGCTCAGTAAACCGCCTGAATAAGCGCTCACCAAACGCATAAAAGAACGAACAAAGATTTCTATCTAAAAATCGACTCGCTGTTCTTATGTTCAGTCTTTTGAGCATCTTTTAACTATTTCAAGTTACCAAAGTCGTCAAGTGATTACAAGAAATAACTGTTCTTAAGGTGACTGATTCTCTGAAGACGCTCTGTACTTTACAATACAAATCAATGGGAAAGCTCAGAAGACACCTGGAGAGTTATGGCAGCAACTCTGCTTCAAAAACCACCATTGTTCAATAGAGTTAAAAAAAAAGCCTTAAAACCTTAAAATTGATGTGGAAAAAAAAACAAAAACAGCAGTGATCAAAAAGGAGGGCAAGAAACAAGTAAATAAAAAAAAGTTAAAAAAAGAGACTTAAGAAAAAAAAAAAGATCTGGTGTCTCCTGAAACATCTTCCTTCTGCAATTCTCGGCAGATTCGCTTGCTTTAGGCTATGTGCACATGTTGCGGAATAGTGTGCGGATTTTTACGCACCGGTTTTCCGCAGCATGTGCACAGCGGATTTGGTTTTCCATAGGTTTACATGGTACTGTACACCGCATGGAAAACAGTTGTGGGTCCGCAGCAAAATCTGCAACGTGTGCACATAGCCTTAAAAAGAAAAAAAAACAAAAAAAAAAAACACACCACCTTGTGTGCACATACCCAAATGATCCACATTTCTACCTCCATGTTATCAGCACGATTCTGACATTGGCTTTTATTGGTTACCGCGCTTTTCTTGCACCCGGTATGTAAATCTAGTCTTATTAGCCGATGGGGCGTGGCACTCAAGTAATTGTGAGGACCACACCCCCTTGTCTTATTAGACTTATTAGATTTATACACAGGGAAGACAGGAGGTCATATGTCAGGAACAGAGAGGTGCAAGAACAAAATAAAAAACGCTGGATTCAGGAGAACAGCGACTTTTACAGCCCCTTTAAAAAAAAAAAATTACAACTTAATGGCAGATGGTCGAGTTTAAAGGGGTAGTCCCATCTCCAAGATCCTATCCCATTCTGTAGTAGGTGTAACAATATATTATTAGCCAATGCCTCCAATTAGAATTGTGGTATAGTTTTTCTGATTTGCTATGTCTCTTTTCTCATGTGCAAGCATAGCAGGACCTTAGGTATCCATGGTTCCGTCCACTGATAAAGTGACAGTTAGCTGCTAATGGTCATAACCATGGATACCTAAGGTCCTGCAATGCCTGCACAAGAGGAAAGAGTCATAGCAAATCAGAATAACTATACAACATTTCTAATTGGAGGTATTTGCTAATATTATTATTATTATTACACATTGGGATAGGATCTTGGAGATGGGAATACTCCTTTAAGTAAAAATAAATAGAACATGATGAAGACTAACGGCTGGCAGCATTGTAAATTGTTTTTATGTTTTGGCTCTTTGCCATCTTCTCATGTTGTCACTAGTTTAATGCAAATCTGGACTGTCAACTGGAGACAGTCCAGAAAAAGCCTTGTAGCTGCACATAAAAGTTTAGGCCCAATTATGGAGAGAAAACCAATCACTTACATGGGGGGTTGCGATACACCTAAGAAACTGAGGGAAACCTTAATGATGGGTGCAAAGATTAACAACGTCATATAGATTTGCAGCGACCCATGTGCACACGCCCTTATAGCGTGTAGGGGCCGTCTGGGAATTTTCACCAAGTTGCCCAGTAGTGGCATACAGTAAGCCGTGTATTTTTCCATTCTTTTATAACCATTCATGCTGTTGGGCAATTATCTCACATTCCCCTTTAACTCAATCGTAGATTATTGAGAATAATAAAACACCGCAAAAATTAACAAACCTGGTCTTGTCGTAATTCGAGTTAACTCCTGCAAACGATTGACTTCTAGTGATTGACGTGGAGGTGACCCTCGAGGATTGCACGGAGAGCGACATGGTGGAGTAAGCCTTGTATGTGCTCCCTGAAAGAAAAAAAAAACAAACAAGAAAAATAACTTTTTTCTTTCCAGTAACTTAATTATGGATTACAGATATCAAGTGTCAAGAAGACCAGCATTGGTATCCGGGTGTTTCAAGTCTCCCCTGATTAATGGAAAGAAGGATTGGACATGCAGGATTCGATATGCCTGATCATTTGTTCTTAAGTGTCATGTACACAGATTTCCACAATGTGGGAAGGGGAGAGAGTATGTGCAGTCTCATGGAGGGCAGAGAAAACAGACTAAAAAAAGGAGGAATTCACATAAAGAGAAAATAATTGAAGGATAGAAAGTGATGATATACGAGCTAATGACAATAGCTGCACCCGGGATACACACAGATCTCACATCCAGCCTATATTACAGGGAAAGACACTCCCATGAAAAAAAAAATCTGAAACTAGGATCAGGCTGCAAACTGCCTTAAAGGGGGTCTAAAAATGATTAAATAAATTATAACTGCAGCCTAAAACTCAGTACATTTTTGTTAATTAAAGTTGATAATTACCACGTGTAAAAATATTTTATTCCCATGTTAAAAGGCAATAATAACCTTTAAAGGGATGGTGTGCCTTTATGTAGTTTATTAAAGCTGACCCACTTCGTACAACATTTACTGAGGCCAAGAACATCACATGCATTTGTGTATTCAAATATCCATCATGACTAATTTACATATATATTTCCCGGCCTCTCAGTGGAATGTCTCGCTTATGCTAGGACATTAATGTATCGAGTTGCAGCCTTTATATGTTGAGTCAATTACCCTGCAATTAAACATTATAATCAAGATTTCAAATATATACCTGCAATAATTATACAGTGGTAATTCCACCTATGATTCAACATGCGCAGTATCGTACATAGTATGTAATGGGAAGAGAAATGTCCACCTTAAAAAGGTTCTCCGAACTCAAGAAAGGAGACCCTAAATCCCTCTTCTCAATGCAGCAGTGCCGCACCTCCCCAGGCTTTCCCTAATCCTTGTATATAAATGTGGTCTGGTTAGCCAAAGAGGTGTGGTCATAAAGAAGACACCCACGAGAACAGTTGAGGATAACGCCCATTTGGCTAACAAGACTAGTTTTAAATACAAAGAGGAGGAGATTAAATCTCAGGAAGGGAGTGACGCAGGAACAGCAAAAAAAAACCAAGATACATATGGGAGAAAAGCAGCATCCATACCAAGTAAAATTATTACATATTTATGGCAAGTGACAAGTCTTCTGTAAGGTCATTTATTTTCCTTGTACACTGGCACCAGTCACTTGTTGTTCAGGGAACTGTAGTAGGACCCCTTTAAATGTTAATGCGTCAGACGGCAATCCCCTGAAGATTAGTGTCACCGACCCTTTTTGTAGAAAATGTGGAATACTATCAGTTTCTAAGATTGGGGGAATATCAACCTCATGAATAAGTAAGGCTGCCTTCTTACATCCATGACATGTTCTAGAACATACATGTCAAACTCTGGCCCATAGGGGGGATGGGACTATATTTGGTCCACCTCCCAAGGCATTGCAATCTCAACTATCCAGTTGAAAGCAATGGTGGAAGAGGGGTCTGTCCGCTTCTTCCCCAGCATCTGGTGTCTCAGCACAGTGGGCGCAAGGACGTCACTAGTTTGTGCCCGCTGTGCCAAGCAATGAGAAGATTCAGATTGCTTGCTGCCGAGATGGGAGGGAGGAGTATATATTGTATGGAGCACTATGTGGGACCCATTATACTTTTTGGAAGAGACTATGTGGTGCCCATTATACTGTATGGAGCACTATATGGGGCCTATTATACTGTATGGAGCACTATGTGGTGCCCATTATACTGTATGGAAGACTATGTGAGGCCATTATTTTATAGGGAGGACTATGTGGGGCCCATTATACTGTATAGAAGACTATGTGGGGGCCATTATTTTGTAAGGACCATCATACTTTTGTGGGGCCCATTATACTGTATGGAGGGCATCATACAATGTTGGATCACCAGACTGTGCCAGGTGTGTGTGGGGGGGTACAATAGGATCATCATACCGTGTGTGGAGGGTACTGTGGGTGAATTCACTGTGGGGGAGTCATACCCAGGGGCGGATTATAATAGGGTCAATCTGGGCGGTAGCCCAGGGCCCAGTGGTGTGGGGGGCCCTGGGCTACCGCTCAGATTGCCCGCCGCCATCAGGGCATTACTGCCCTGACTGGCGTATGGGCCCGGTGGGCAGAGAGGGGGCCCGCATCTGGCCCCGTCTCATCTGCTCACCGGGCCCCTACCGGCGCTGCGGCAGTTTCACCTATTGACGTGCGGGTGCGCGCCAATTGGAGGCTGGCAGCTGAAGTCGGCCGCAGGCGCAGCGCACACGTCGCCGGCGTCTGACGTCTGTCAGTCGCCTGCGAGTGCACGCTACTGGAGGGAGCGTCGCCGCTGGAGCGCAGGTCAGGTGAGGAGAACTCGGTTTTTTTTTTGCGAACGGCAATCCGGGGGGCCCCGGTCAGAATGCTGGACACTGTCTGGGGGCAGAGGTGCCGGACACCCTGGGGGCAGAGGTGCCGGACACCCTGGGGGCAGAGGTGCCGGACACCCTGGGGGCAGAGGTGCCGGACACCCTGGGGGCAGAGGTGCCGGACACCCTGGGGGCAGGACTGGAGACATGGGCAGAATGTAGATACGGGGCATGATTAGAGACATGGGGCAGAATGAAAGACATGGGGCAGGATTGGAGACAGATCGTGCAGGATCATGGGGCAGGATGGATACGATGGAGACTGATGGGGCACGATGGGAGAACATATGGCTGGAGCCAGGAATGAGATACACGGGGCCAGGATGGGGGATATTATTATTACCATAGGGGCTAATTAAGGGATATTATTACTGCAGTGATGTATTTATTTTATTTTTTGAGGACACTGTTTTAAATGGGGGGGCGGTCCTGTTACTTTTTCTTCATGTGGTGTAATGTAGAAGTTGGGAAAAATTAAGTAATGTGTTCTACAAGCGGAGGTCGAGATAAGTGTGTTATTTCCTGCAGAGACGAGTCCTGGCTGGATGAAGTGATGGCGGTCTGTGCTGGATGAAAGACTTCACCTAGAGACGTCACTGGTGAGTCAGTGTTACCTATACACTGACACTATACACTGTATACTATATACTGAACTGAAGGGTAAATTGACTAGATCAATGGATGTTTGACAGGTTATAGTTTCACACAGCAACTATTTTTCTGGAATAATCTGGTTCAGGTATATGATGACCCCGTCGCATGACTCCGTCACATGACCGGGGGGCCCACAGTGTCTGGACAGCTCGGGGCATTGGCTACCCTTAATCCACCCCTGGTCATACCCAATTAAGTTGGTTTCCATATGAAAATGTTCATCGTTATATTTGATGATAATGAAAAAAAACCTTCAATAGTAGACTTTAAAAAAAAAAAAATTTGAATAAATACCAAGGTTGGCCCACAACTTTGTCCAAGCTTTTAATTTTGGCCCTTTGTGTGTTTAAGAGTTTGATATCCGTGTCTAGGCTGACTCTTCCAGCACTGCTGCAATTGATTGACAGGTCTTTCCCTCACATGTACATAGGGAGAGACATGCCATTCACAACAACTAGAATTTTATTTTATCACGATAAGAGGTGATCTTTGCCATATCCATGTGCCTCTTTGGCGCCATTATTCGAACACCACTCCTTTAAAGTTGTTTGCTTATTAATATGTCTACATGTGGTTTTATCCTGAAGAAGTAGTGTTAACCTTCAAATGGGTCACAAATACAACAGCAATATTTACAGTTCTTGTGTATCCTGGACCATTTTTTTATCAGTTCACCAGAAGTGAGTAACAGTCCCCTTTTTTCCCTTCTTCACTTCTGAAATGCTCTGGCGTTTCAGAGAAAATATACTTTGAAGACTGGGGACCATAGCTGGAGAGCAGACTAGTCCGGCTCCCGCCTTGACCGGCTCTTCCCAGTGCTGCTGGAAGTGATTGACAGGTTTTTCCCTCACATGTACATAGGGAGACACAGGTCATTCACAGGGAAGAGGAAGTCTCATTCACTTGCAGCAGTGCAGGGAAGAGCCGGTCTCATTCACTTGCAGCAGCGCAGGGAAGAGCCGGTCTCATTCACTTGCAGCAGCGCAGGGAAGAGCCGGTCTCATTCACTTGCAGCAGCGCAGGGAAGAGCCGGTCTCATTCACTTGCAGCAGCGCAGGGAAGAGCCGGTCTCATTCACTTGCAGCAGCGCAGGGAAGAGCCGGTCTCATTCACTTGCAGCAGTGCAGGGAAGAGCCGGTCTCATTCACTTGCAGCAGCGCAGGGAAGACCCGGTCTCATTCACTTGCAGCAGCGCAGGGAAGAGGAAGTCTAATTCACTTGCAGCAGCGCAGGAAACAGCCGGTCTCATTCACTTGCAGCAGTGCAGGGAAGAGGAAGTCTCATTCACTTGCAGCAGTGCAGGGAAGAGCCGGTCTCATTCACTTGCAGCAGTGCAGAAAAGAGTTGGTCTCATTCACTTGCAGCAGCGCAGGGAAGAGCCAGTCAAGGAGGGGGAGCCATCTCTTCAAAGTATATTTACTTTCGGATTCGCAGGAACACAAGGACAAGTAGCTAAAAAAAATTATATACAGAATACAGCAAGTGAATTTATATATGGTCTCTCCTATAAAAGCAGGTGGTTTTAAATTCCATAAGTAAGTGGTCTGCCCTGCAGCGGGGGGGTATCTAGTAGGTAAGGTTTATACTGTATGTTCTAAGCAATGGCAGCTCTCCGGTGTTTTAGTGAAATGAACTTCATGTAAGCGGATTAGAGGACTCACATCTGCTAACGTGATGTTCTGTACAACTAGTAACAGATGGCTTTACTCTTATCTGTCCTGAAGCCTGAGTATTACACTATTATCTCGTGACAGCTAATTATCAGCATTTACAATACTGCAAAAAAAAAAAAGAGTTGTTGTCCCATTTAATCATCCAGCATGTTTAGAACCGTGAACTATTCATATAGAACATTAGACAATGGGGCAGAAGCTTTCGCGGCTATTTTTGAAACGTTTATTAAAAAGTTATCAAAGAATACCAACTCTCCAGTGAGGACGATCGAGGGAAGGGCATAAAAGACCCCAATTCTTGAGGCAGGTGGGGGCTTACATCAGACATTTATGAATTATCATGTGGATATAAGATGAGAAAATCGCTTTAGAAATTGGGTGCACCGCCTATAGCAGCAAAACTTCAGACCAGACACACATGGGGCGTTTAACAAAAAAAAAGCCGATTCAATAGTTATGAGAAAATACGAACCAGCATCTTATTTCTATTCTCCATGCTTCAGATTAATCAGTAAAACTATAAATTACACACGGCGCCTATGAACCATCCACAAGGGGACTACAAAGTGTCTACAAAACACTTGTACAAAAAAAAGTAAAAGATAGAAAAAATACTAATTGATTCAGTGAGGTCAGGGGGGCCAAAATAGAGAAAAATGTGGAACGGGTTTCTAAAAGGGTCGACATAAAAAAATTCCAGAAGAACCTCACAAGGAGTCGGCTCTGGGCTCAAGGAAGGTCGGAGTTTACAATTCACGTGGGAAGTTTCCGAGAGATTCTGGATACTGTTACATTGAGAAAGTAGAGGAAATGTGACTCCGTGTACAGCACAGGTCTCATTACGTCTTGTAGAAAGCACAATCCGCGGCTCCAGTGTTTTTATTTTTTGCAAACTCCTAAGGTTCTGTTCACATGTCCGTTTTAGGAACAGACAAACGGATGAGCGATCCGTTGAATCAGTTATACAAAACGGAAGAAGAAGAGGGGCCACGCCGTTTATTGTTATCTATCGTTAAAGGCATGCAGGCAAAATATTTTTCCATTCCCCCCCAAAAAGAAACTGAACCCAGAGGGACCCCGTAACAATAAACACATATCCCGTTTGTCTGTTCCTACAGAACATTCATATGATCATTGCCTAAATCATTATGGATACATGTCATCCATGTGCCAATGCTGGGCAGGTTTACACACGCTCAGCCGAGTCCTGTCCCATTTGGAAACAGATCTGTCGCACAACAGAAAAGGTGCCAGACGGACCCCCATTGACCATAGTGGGGGTCTTTTAGCCCATCAGTCATTTTATCATGCAGCACTTTTCGTTCTAGGTGTTACGGTGCCTGTGTGCGGACCGCCATTTTTAGACCACACACAGATCTCCTGACCCGAACTCAACAGCCTCACATGAGTCCAGTAGTGCTGAGCGAACGTGCTAGGATAAGGTGTTATCTGAGCATGCTCTGGCGCTGTCTTCTGCTTGCTTGAAAAATATGTTCCAGTCCCCGCGGCTCCATGTCTAGCAGTTATTAGACAGATGCAACACATGCAGAGATTGTATAACAAACAGGAAATCCGTGCATGTGTTGTGGCTGTCGAACAGCCATGAGACATGCAGCCGCGGGGACTCGAACATATTATTCAAGCACGCCGAAAGCACTCGGCTAGCACCCGAGCATGCTCAGATAATACCTTATCCCAGCACGCTCTCTCATCGCTGGAGTCCAGGCCAGAAGACCCGCAGACAGGATGGACACTCCAGTCTGTACATTGACCGTAAAACTAGAAAAATGACAAAAAAAAACATTGCAGTATTGCTAAAATTATGAAAACCATGACAAAAGAATAAGAAAGATAAAGTAAAACAAAAAAATCCCCTATGACAGGTAAATACAGCCTAAGGATATGACGGAAATTACCATCAGAGGAAAGATGGAAAACTGCGCCTAAATGCAATTTTACCCTACGTAGCAAAACCTCATCGTCTGCGGCCAATAACAATTCAATGAGCAATCCCTTTAATTTTAGACCCAACCATGTATCATCCATTGAGACGAGGTTTACACGGGAGCGGTATTGGCCAACTAGCGGGCGCCATAGCTGTGCACGTTACCGGGTTTTGAGTTGCAGTTTTTGGCTGTGTGGCATCTATAGGCAAAATATTTATTTACAATAAGTGTACAATTGCGCCAATTATCCAATGGCAAAACCGCAGCAATTAAAGGGGAAAAAAACTGCGGCACACTACTGCTACATCTGATCCCAGCCTAAATGGTCACAGTTTGCAAAAAAAAAATACATATTTATATCTAACAAAACAAAAAGACAACAATCTACATTCTACAATATTCTGGTGGAAACTAATACTTTCTGATCAATTCCAAGTTCCGCACAGACTTCAGTACTACGTCCTAGTTTTCTTTGGAGACCGGTACCTTACCCATAAGCAGTAACGCCTCATCCCACAGCCCCGGCGCAGCATACGGCAGTATCCATCCGAGTGTGCAGAGGGCAAATAAAGAAGGAGATTCTCAGAGACTGGGCTTTAATCCCACTTACAAAGCAGATAAGGAATCGCACTCCCAGTCTCCTTACAGACCTCTCATCCACATTCCTCACATTCCTGGTTTGCAGTGGTTTGAGTCACTAACTGGTACTAAAAGATTGCAAGTCCACGGCTACCTAGTGGTTATCGAAAACAATAGCCCATAATTACGGTACACGTCGCCAACATATTCTGTAGCGGGGAACAACTCAGGAGGAAACAAGTAAAATGAAGAAGAGCATGAAAAAAAAATCTGGATGAAGTGGACTTAGCAACATATTAGGTAGTGTGTGGGTGCGTATGTGTGTATATATATGCACACACATTATATATATTTTTTTTAATAAGCCACCCTGGGCCCAGTAAGTATGTTGTAAAGTAGGACAACACCCTTTAAAGAGGGCTTGTCACTTGGTAAAAAAGTTAAATACCTTGTAAAATCCCTGATCTCCCCAGATTCCGCTGTTTTTTTTCCGTTTTGAGCTGTGTCACTCCACTGCAGAGATTATCACATTTGTTGCTTTTGGAGCACAGCATGTGAAATCTCTGATTGTAGTTCAACAAGGCCGTTTTTCAGCATCTTCTCCAGGAACAAGCGCTTTCACCCTTCCCTTTCAGATGCGGCCAATCACAGCCTGGCAGATAATCTAGTAGTCCTAGACACCACGGAGATGTGATTGGCAGCTTCTGGGAGGGGTACAAAAGTGAACTCCCCTAAAAGAAGAAAAAAATGTCCAGTCGGTCTGCAAGCAGAGATTTCACATGCTGCGCTCCAGAAAAGAAAAAAAAAGTGAAGATCTGCGTAATGGAGCGATGCAGAGCAAAACGGAAAAAACTGGCACAACAAGGGGAGCTCAGGAAATTTTATAAGGTATTTCAGGCACTTTTTTTGAGCAAATTAAAGGTCCAATTTAAGTCCAAGTTATCATGAACTTCTCCAGGGCTTGGCAAAATTAGGACCTTTCTTGCAAATAAAAACATAATTGCTAATGTTTAAAATAGTTATGAAAACCCAAAAATAATAAAATAAAAATACTAGCAACTGATTGGAGTGATTTGGGGGAGATCTAAGACTTCATCAGCTTTTAGATTCAGTGGTGGTCTACCAAAGAAAAGATTCATTCACCGAGGACAAATGGATCATAAAGGGAGCGATGAATTGAAGCACGAAAGTAAAATATTTAATTACACAATCAATTAAGCTTTATATACATAAAACTGAAATAAATACCGGGCTTGTGTGTGAATATTTAATCTAAATCTACAGATGTCCATGTGTGCTGCAGTAACCAGACAGCCACGAAATCGCTACAGAGTCAGAGAACAGGAAAAGGAAAGGCCGGGCGAGTCCTACAAAGAATGAACGGAAACACTCTGTTTTCCCAATGGAGCATCTTAAATAATAATCTGACTCTGTGGAACAGATAAAGTCCAATTCCCATAACATGGAGAAGAAAATATTAGGTTGGTAAAGAAGGTAAATTCCATGACACTTCTGAAAATCCCTCTGCTAATAGGATCTTATTCATATGTCGCAAGGTCAGAGGCGGTTGGTAGGCCTCATGGCCACAAAGTAGGCTGTTAATGTGCCAGGGAGTGATTACATCGAGCTAACTAGACAGTGAGGAGTGACTAATTGGTCGGCAGCTACAGGGAGGATAGAAGTTCAGTTTCTCCCTTTAGCCTCTGCTGCATTAAGCCAGCTATACAGAGTATAAATGGTATTTACTCCTAAATGAACCCTACATCTCCAGGTACTTAGTGCTTCTGGAGGTGACAGGTTCCCTTTAGTTACCATTATAAGCTATATGGGATGGACACTTCTTCTAGGAATCCGTTTAACCAACTGATGAGAGGGTGTAGTTTGTTATGCCCGTCCTGGTGTACCACTCCTGTACAGAACCATGACTGTCATGGCATTATGCTGAAAATCCAATTTGCAGTATACACACAAATGTCTACATTGCTATTCTTCATTTTGGTAATGAGAAACAGCCGTATGTGGATTTGTTCACCCGGCATTTGCATTCTTATATAATTGTCGGAACAGAGTAATAACATTTTAATTGCTTTCCATGATCCCACTAACAACAAGCCATCCATTGGCCACAAGTACTTTTATTCCAACATGAAATTTCTATTGTATTTAGAATATTTTTTTAAAGGATTTTCACCTTTGTTGGAAGAAAAAACTTAAAGGGGGCCTTTCACTAGATTTTTTAAATTTAAGCTGAATACCTCCTCCAATTGCCGCTGTTCCACTGATTCCGGAACAGTTTTTCATTTTCTTCTTTGCCCCTCCGTTTCAAAGTTATGTCCCTTGGAAACAAAGATGCAAATTTTCCCTTTAAATCAACTAGGCGTATACCACAGACCTTCTTTGGGTGTGTCCTTGTTTTGATTGGCCAGCATTACAGAAAAAGCAAACGCCCACACAGAACTTCTGTGGTATATGCCTAGTTAGGTAAAGAGAAAAGTTTGCATCATTATTTCTAGGGGACATAACTTTGGAACGGAGGGGCACAGAAGAAAAAGAAAAACTGTTCCGGAATCAGTGGAACAACAACAACAATTGAAAGAGAAAATTGGATTAAAAGCAGAAAGAAAGAAAAAAAAAAAAAAGGCCAATGAAAGGTCCTCTTTAAGCTGTTTTTCAATGGGCGTCAAATAGAAATACATCTCAGCTCAAAAAGAAAACTAAAGTGATAAAGGGAGTCAAATATATATTTTAAAGGGATATCTGGGACAGAGATATTGATAACCTATCGTTAGGAGATCAGTGGGGTTCTAACACCCAGTACATCCCACCAATCAGCCGATATCTGAACCGGTACTCACTTGAATGGGAGATAAACTTCAGTACTCAGCAGCGGCTGCTAAAGAATGTTTGCAGCTGCCCTGTTCTGCTCCGTGAAAACACTTACATCCCAGCCAATAACGGAGCAAAGAACAGCTGTTTAAAGGAGGTACCGGGTGCTAGATCCCCACCAATGAATTTTTTTTTTACCTATCCTGGTTGTTGTGGACAACACCTTTAAATATCCTAAGTACTGTAATCAGAGAAAGGCTTGTGCCAAAGAGGAGATCTGTAAGGGGCATAAATCTCTCCTCTTGCATAAGTGACTGGACATATTTTATTTTAGGAACTTGGTCATTTTCATTGTTTTTACAATGTCTAGGAATAATAAAATATGTTCCACTGTCCTGTGCTCCTCCGTGTTTGTATATAATTCAATGTACATGTGCTCTTGCTGTAGAATTAAAGGGGTTTCCAGGGAATGCAAACTATTGCTTTAACGTCACAGACAGCCTAAAAAGAGCTAATGTGTTCCCGATCTTCGGTGGAGTGGCCATGCTGGGTCCTTGGTAATGGGGTCCAGGACGCCGTACAGGCACGAAGGGAGACTAATGAGGATGTAGGAGGAAAGGGAAGAAATAGTTTTGGGAGAGTAAAAAAATGGAGGGGGGGGGGGGGGGAATGATTAAGTCACCATGGTGCACGGAGAACCTTAAGGGGTTTGTATCAATAATCCACATTTGGCTTGGTGCCACGGTGACCTACATTTTGCCTGTGTGACTCTTCAGACTTAGCATTTGTCCACCAGGGGAGCATCAGTGAACTAAGGCCAGGGTGCGAATTGGAGGGATAGAGGTTGGAGGGGACATGTCCATCATGAGAGTGTTGACAGGCTGCAGGTCCAGGGAAGTAATAGTAGGAACCTATGGAAATGCACTGGGTAACCCCACATGCCTTAGCAAGATTCAGGAGGAACCTTGCAGATCATCGCTGGGAAGCAGATGGAAAGTGGACTACGACATTGCTCCAACATATAGTACCATGGCTGTGATGGCCTTAACGTGAACCTGTCATGTTGCACCTGGAGACTGACCTGTGGACAGCACGGAATAGAGAAGGAGAAGCTGAGCAGAATGATATATAGGATTGTTAGGAAAGATTCATTATAATTTGCATTTTACTCATTAAAATCCTTGATGTTTGTATGTATAAGGCTCCAGTGGGCGGTCCTAGTAGTGATTGACAGCTGTCTCTCCAAGCATAGTCATACAGGGAAGACTGACAATCACAGAACAGAACAACCCACAGGGGAATTCAATGAATAAAATGTAAATTTCATGGAATCTTTTATTAATCTGATCGGCACCTGAAAGAGGATATCCACTTAGGACATTTATGGCACCGCCCTGTAAGAAACATATTTATAGGTATAATTGTAAAGATCTTTGTAAACTCATTTTTCTGAGAATATGTCACATAACTACAGTCATTCATAGAACACAGGACCCTGAACCTCTGTGTAAATTGCTTAATTTCCTACGGTCCCCTCCCCAGTCTTCCCATACTTGTAGTGTTTAATCTGCTTCCGACATCTGTTTATAACTGGGAGTTTTTGCAGACCACTCCCTTGAGAAACATTAACATTGCTACATCTGATGCGTCTCCCACTATCCCCAAGTCAATGAGGGGCTGAGGCGGACAATCTGGCTCCAACAGGGGAGTCCCAAGAGCAGGATTCCCCTCTAAGACATTGAGCACAAGGAAAAGGGTTGTCTTTAGGGGACAAACCCTTTAAAAATAAATCTATAGTAATCCCATAATATAGCTGAATCGCCTCCTTTATAATCCACCATTAATTGACCCTGCATTTTGTCAATGTGGAGAAGTTGCTGTAAAGATCTGTCGGTCCATGGCATCATTTAATAAATAAAGCTGTGCCAATAATTATTTGGCAACAGTTGCATGTCTACCTTTGGTTTATCCTTTAAAGAGCACTTTTCACCGAGTCAAAACAGTTTGCAGTTTTGCCATTATTTTATTCCTGTCATTCCCGAGTATTTTGTTTTTGTTATTCTTTAAATCCGCCATACGGTTCCAGAGATATGAGGCTTGTTATCTTTGTAAGGGGGTGTGGCTTTAGACTGCTCTGCATAATTACCCTGTGAACCACGCCCCCTTTGAAAAAGTCCATAAAAATTAAAGCTAAATAAAAAAGCTTGTATCTATAGAACCGTATGGCGGATTGAAAAAAAAACAAAAAGTAAAAAATTCAGTGGAGCAATGGGAATAAAATAAGAGCAAAAACTAGACAATTTTTACATGGTGATAGGTCCCCTTTAAGACTTTAAAACAAAAATGTCTACCAGCATAGAAGAACTGCGGTTGAGAAGTAGGGCTCTTCTCTTAGTAACAGCCAATAGACTAAAAGACTAATATGGCCGCTAGTCTACACCGACATGTACTACGACTATCATTTATAGTCCAACTGTGGCCAGCACTGCAAGAATGGTAAGTGATGATAGCCAAAAGGAAAACTACACATACACAGTATAAATATACAAAAGGTAGACAGTGCTACAACACTGTGGCCCAAGGCTACCTGCAGGTGCCAATTTTCTGCAGCATGTCTACGAATTTTGTAATGGATTTCACCCCATGTATTGCAAAACGTCACAATGAAAATTTACAGAAAGAATTTCCATGCTACAGTGCCTTGAAAAAGTATTCATACTTGTCCACATTTTTTTTCACCTTACCTCCACAAATGTAAACTTTCCTTTATGGTAGCAAGTATTTATAAAGTGTAGAGGAAATGGTACAAGGTTTTCTAAATATTTAAAAACATAAATTTGAAAATTGTGACAAGCATTTGTATTCAGCCCCCCTGTTGTCTTATACCCCTAAAGAAAATCCTGAGTGACCAATTGCCTCCAGAAGTCACATAATTAGTACCGTAAATTAAGTCCACCTGTAATTTATTCTCAGTAGAACTACAACTGTTCTGTGAAAACCTCAGAGGTTTGTTTGAGAATATTAGAAATCAAACAGCATTATGAAAATAAAAAGGAACACACCGGACAGGTCAAGGATAAAGTTGTAGAGCAGAGTTTGATTATAAAAAAAAAAAAAGTAGCCTGAGCTCTGTTCAATCCATCAGCCAAAAATGGAAGGAGTATAATAGCACAACTACAAACTTACCAAGGCAAGTCCATAATGTGAAAAAAACGTGGAACAGTGCAGGGGGTCTGGATACCTTTTCAATATTAAAAATAAAGGATACCGGTGTCCTTTAGATGTGAATGAGATGAAGCAGATAGCGGCACATCATTTTTCGCTAACTCTACGTAATGCCATTAATAAAGCTTCAATGACAAAAAACAAAAAACATTTTTTTTTTTTAGATGCGTGCACAAAATCATAAAGCGCTGTGAACAATACTTCAACATGTACAATGTAAAGGACAAATACATCACGATCCTTTCTCCATCACCAGCGCCCCAATGGACGCTCGCTCCGGCAGTAAGCCCCCGTTGTAAAGAATAAGAGCCCATTACCTTGCAGATTGCCGCTCATGTTGCTGCTGGCGTCAGGCAGAAATCAATATATCGGATGCCCTCATCTGCCCCAGTGATCCAGGCAGCTTCCAGACCTTCAGATCTGCGGGAGAGTCAGGTCCAGCAAGTCCGAGGCAGGAAAGGGCCAGGCAGGTTTCCTCCCTAAACTTCCCCTGCCAAACTATCTGACATCACCCTTTTCATGATGAGTCAAATCCTGATTTGCAGCAAAATAGTCGGGGAGGGAGACGACAGCTGGACTGTCAAACTCTAAAGTAGGAACGCTATGCACAGGAGCAGAAAAATGGGAAGGTCAGGTGCCGAGCAATAGGAAAAAAAATAAATAAAGGCATTTAGAATGGTGGATCATAGGAACGTTCTTATACATGTACTAGAACATTCCTTTTATCCAGAAAAAAAAATGGAAGTAAATTTGGCACATTTTCTAAAAAACAAACAAACAAAAAAAAGATCCTTTTCTGTGCCATAAACTCATGCGGTGGTCAGGATGCGTTACATGCCATACACAACAGAATGGCGAAGGCAAGGACGCAACCGGGAGTCTGATAAAGACCTCCTATGATTACATGGGCCATCTGACGAGATAGAATACACCTATAAATGTCCGATACACGTGCGTTCCATTTTTAGAACCGGAACCTAGCTTCGAAACGAGCATCCCGTAATCCTGTTCTGGCCGCCATCCGACGATCAGTGATGTGCTAAGGATATGCCCTCAATGCACTTCATGAGACAACCCCTTTAAGAGAGGATGTCATAGGCTGCATTAGTATAATGTTAGGAGTCATAATACGGGAGTGTTGCATCTTATTACATGAATGATTGAAAATCGAGGAAAAAAAAAGAAAAAGTTATAGGCAAAAGAGTAAAAAAACAAAAACAAAAATACATGCTATACATATAGTCTTCAACCACAAATGTTACAACCCGTACAAGAAAAATAAAAATAAAAAATGGCTAGACATTTCTGTGCACATTGACTGACCCCATGTTCCTTATGAGCAAAAATTTTCCATTTCGGATGACTTTTTATCAAATGTTTATGAACAAATGCACAACTTTTTTGGAAAAAAATGTATTAAAAAAAAATTAAAAAAATCGATGTTTGCAGTAAATGGAAGAAAAAAAAAATGGCGATTTGCAGGGTCCGGTACAGCGACCTTGTCAGTATTCTGGAGCTGCCTGACGGGAGCCTTGAGAACCGCCTCTTACCTGATGACATTAGTGGCAGTCCTTTTGATTAGTAAGCCAAGCGTGAGGTCGTCGTTGTAGTGTGACGCATATGCAACGTGGCACCAGGTCAATTAATCAAAATTAGCACCATGGATTCACGGAGTTGGTACGCAGGGCTCTTGGGGGATGACCACAGATTAGAGCCGTGGTCGCCGGTCCGGCTCTTGAGAATCGATTTGCACCATTGTTACAAAATGCCCAGAAAGGTTTAGTGACGCCACTCCATAGGTAACCTCACGTGAACGCTGCAGCCAATCACTGGCCTCATATCTAATTGTGGTCAGGAAGGTGGCTTTGAGCTTGTGTTTTACTACCCTACCCCAAAGTTTCTGACAGGTCCTCTTTAAAACAGAACCTGGTAAAATGCATGTCTCGTGTCGGCTGCAGAATGAGATAACTGAGAATCCATCAGCGAGCCCGTTCTGACCGCACAACAGGAGACTCTTGTGACGCCTCCTTTCTTTGTCTTTTTCTGAGCTCCTCTCAGTCGATTAATGAGCATGTAAAAAAAAAAAATGTTGAATGCGAAAGGAAACAAAGGTCCTGTAAAAGCAAAACCGTGCAAAATGTTTTATTGAAACCCAACTGCAACACTGATTTTTGGCCCAAAATATATTGCATTTAAGTTAAAAATGAATAAAAAAATCCCCCAATACCCAGACACGTCTCCCGCTCCTCACCAAACTCTTTATGAACACTTTTAGATGGTGCTCCTCCCAAAATGTGCACAGGGGTGTCGTGATGGCTGCAAAATAAACAAACAAAAAAAAAAAAAGGAATCTAGGCAGCACGACTCCCATCTGAAACCCAAGACTGGGTGAGAAAGGGTAGAAAATAAATAAATTAAAAAAAATTGCATAAGATGGAGTTGATGTGTCTGGAATTCATTGAGGTTTTCTTTGTGATTGTGCTTTAGAAACTTCCCATGAGGCTAAAGGTGGTCAAATACATTTTATATAAGTAGGTTGGTGGATGAACGATTGGTGGTCAATAGTTACACCTAATCAGTCACGTCCATAATGGCTGCTACAGATGTCAGGATTCTGAATGCTGAGAAATACAGGCAGATACTTATCCAACATGTAATACCATCATGGAGGCTACAAATTAATTCTGGAGCAAAACAACAATCCCAAACATCCAGCCAATGTCATTAGGAACAATGAGTCCTGGAAGTGATGAGCCGGCCCCCGCAGAGCCCTGATCTCACATCATCCAGTCTGTCTGGGCTCACACAAAGACACAGAAGGATTTGTACAAGGGACATCTACAGAAGATCTGGGGTCAGTTCTCCAAGATGTTTGGCACAATCCCCTTGCTTCAAAAACTATGTGCAAATACAAATGACCTTGAAGAACTGCAGAAGGTAAAGGGCCATCACCAAATATTGAGGCTTTAGTTTTCACTTTTGTTCACTCACTTAGAATTTTAACAGATAGAAATTAGTGGCTTGTTTTTATTCTTGAAAGCGTTCTTACTGTGCCCCATTTTTTTCACACCTGCCTAAAACATTTTCACTGTACTGTAAAATTAGGCAGGCGTGAACAGTCAGTTCTTGATCGTCAGAAGCTAAAATAATTAGCGCAAGGACTGAGCAACTGACAAGGACCAAATTGTGATGTTTAGACGACTCACTCAGAACATGTGCAAAGTGACAGATCTTGAGGGCTGTTCCTGGTATTTGGTGGTTAGTACCTACAAAAAGTGGGAGAACAGCTGATCAGGGACATATGTATCAAAGGCTCGATAATGGCTAGCCTGTGTGGTCCGATACTATGGGAAAGCTCCTGCAGCAAAACGTACGTGCACATCCTGTTGTCTTAAACGCATCCAATCTAGTCCCACCCTCCTCTGGGGTTGTCCTAAAAGGGGGTTATCTGACCATTTTTCTATTGCATTTCTTAAAGAGGACCAGTCACCAGGTGAAAAGTCCAGCTTTGGCTCTTCGTTTATTCCCGCTGCTCCCCTGGGTAATTCCACATTTAACTTTTAATTTAATCTGTAGTACAATTACAGCGAAATAGGCTTTTTCATTTAGTGTTCATTTTTTATAGTCTTTATCAAGTAGGTGGGGCTCATGGTTCTTCAGGGGCGTGTCTACAGCTGTTATGCATAATTACCTTGTGAGTCACGCCCCCTAGGTAGACCATTAAAAATTAACACTAAATAAAAAGCTTGGCATCTCTGGAACCATATAAAGGATTCAAAAAAACAAGTTAAAAATGGAATACTCAGGGAAGCAGCCAAAATAAAAAGAGAAAAAAGTGGACACTTTAGACCTGGTGACAGGACCTCTTTAAATTAGATCCCACTGTCAATATTTTTCTAATGTATCCCCATAGTGGCTTAAGCATTTATTTTTTTTTTTATGCAGAACTTTAAATCCCCTATGTAGACAGATTTTATGGGAATGAAGGTTCAGCAATTAAACGATAGTTGGTAAATTATTTCTTTGCCTGATTACACTGGTCAACAGCATTTTTGGTGCCAAAGAAATTTCATCGAATTTAGGGTATTTTTGGGGTGCTGATTCTGAATATGTCATCAGTTTTGCCAGATTGGCTCAAGTTTTTGAGATTTTTGGTATCTTATTTATAGCACTTGTTGGTAAATGCGACGCATCATCTCATTAATTTCTTTGGATTAGTACTTGAACTGAGCAGTTCTCAATATAGTTTTGTGTTAATTAGTGTTCTAAAAGTTTGTTCATAGCTTGATTTTTGCACTAACTTTATGTTGTTGTCTGTTTTCCAGTGAAAAGCATGAACTCATCAAGAAGAAGTTGTCTTAACGATCCAGACTCATTCTGTTACATTTGTGGTGAATACACACTGCCAAAACATAGAAGAAACATAACAGACTTCGTAAAAAAAGTGTATTTTGCCTATTTTGGGTATAGGCTTGGGGACCAAGACAAGTTTTGGGCACCACACATAGTGTGCAAAGCATGTATCGAATTATTACGAAAATGGAGCAAAGGACAAAGAAAAAGCTTCAAATTTGGTGTTCCAATGGTGTGGAGAGAGCCAAAAAATCATCATGATGACTGTTATTTCTGTGCAGTGCAAGTGCAAGGATTCAATAAGCATAAGAAACAAAAATGGGAGTAACATGGAATCTGCAAGAAGGCCTGTCCCTCATTGTGAAGATGTGCCTGTACCTGTGTTTACCAGAAATAACAGTCATCATGATGATTTTTTGGCTCTCTCCACACCATTGGAACACCAAATTTGAAGCTTTTTCTTTGTCCTTTGCTCCATTTTCGTAATAATTCGATACATGCTTTGCACACTATGTGTGGTGCCCAAAACTTGTCTTGGTCCCCAAGCATAACCCCAAAATAGGCAAAATACACTTTTTTTTACGAAGTCTGTTATGTTTCTTCTATGTTTTGGCAGTGTGTATTCACCACAAATGTAACAGAATGAGTCTGGATCGTTAAGACAACTTCTTCTTGATGAGTTCATGCTTTTCACTGGAAAACAGACAACAACATAAAGTTAGTGCAAAAATCAAGCTATGAACAAACTTTTAGAACACTAATTAACACAAAACTATATTGAGAACTGCTCAGTTCAAGTACTAATCCAAAGAAATTAATGAGATGATGCGTCGCATTTACCAACAAGTGCTATAAATAAGATACCAAAAATCTCAAAAACTTGAGCCAATCTGGCAAAACTGATAGCATATTTAGAATCAGCACCCCAAAAATACCCCAAATTCATTAAAATATTTTGGACACCAGAAAAAAAATTTTTTTTTTGTTGACCTGTGTTATCATTAAATAAAAAAAATCTCGTCTCGCCTTGAGCAAAGATTGTTTTCCTTTACGATCGATAATTTTTTCGCTCCCATAATTTTGCCGAACTCACAGCGAGAGCGGTGCGTTCTAGCAGATTATCCTGGCATGGGACTGGAGTGCGGTGTCACCTGAATGCAGTGCGATTCCCGCGGACGCCGGCAATGGAGGAGATGGAGAAATTTCTTTCTCCGTCTCCTCCACACCAAAAGATCGGAGCACAGAGCACTGACACTAGGCTCATGCTCGAAACAGAGCTGGAGCCGACGGTCAATGGCATATCGCATCAGATGCCATGCGCTAATGGGACTTTTCCAGATTCAGAAAACTCATATTTTATAAAAAAATAAAAAAAAAGTGTTAGGGCATTACTCACTCTCCCCGGGTCCAGCACAGAGTCTCCACCTCTCCTCCAGGTGTCTGTTGCACAGCGCTGCAGCCAATAACTAATCTCTTTGGCTCTGCCCAAGTAGACAACACAAACCGCTCAACGCTGCAGATCACAAGACATCGGGAGCAGCGGTGGAATCTCAGCCCTGGACCTGGGATCGGTGAGAAAAGCTAAGCCTGTTTACTCCCCCCCGCCCCTCAAAACTGCACTTGGGAATAGGAGTTTTCAGAGGCCACACACTCCCTTTAACTCTATTACAAGATTTTTAAAAATTTGATTGGTTGCAAAATTTTTTAGAAAACTCATTCTTTACTTAAAAAAAAACCAAACAAAAAAAACTTTGCTTCATTGTTCTAAATGATTCTAATCTAAAATTGTTTATGTTACTATATTTTGGCTTCATTGCTTCCCTTCTTTTGGGATTACATTTTACGCTTTACTTTGAAGCCAGTAACATTTGCCAATCACCCTGAGCAGACATTTGTGGACGTGTCAAGTATGGAACCAAGGAGCACAGACCAGAGGAGAGCGGTAACCATCGGCACAGGCGCTGCAGGCGATCACCAAGCACAAGTAAGGCTATTTCTTAATCTAGCACCATCTCAAAAGGAATTTATATACTTTTTTTTTTTTTTTTTATTATGCAGCCCATGGTTCCTATGCTTGCAGCCGTCTCTTCCATCTGCTCTGGCTGCGACTCTAAAAACTGTATCAAACCGGTACGTGTGAAAGAATCCTCAAACTGGCCGGACCGCGCAGATAGTCGGAGCATCAAGGGAAAAATTATAAATAGCCCGAGAGCCATTTATGGCAGAAGGAGAAAGAGGAAGAGCATCATGGTGACTCAGTGAGAAGAACACGATAAACTGTTCACAGCTGGAAGACAGAAGAGCTAACTAAGTGAACACTGGGTTAAAAAACCTAAAAGGAACCAGTCAGCAGGATTTTATATATAGAGTTCGTGTTATGGCTGCATAGCTGCTCGTGTCCCGATAAAAATGTCACCTTTATTGCAGAGATCCGATGTGCCAGTCATGAGAAATCTAGTGTAGAAGCCGTATGCAAATCAGGCTGGAAGTGCACTGGGGGCGTGTCTGTGCCTTGATTGCTTCTTCCCCCAGTGCACTTCCAGCCTGATTTGCATACGGCTTCTACACTAGATTTCTCATGACTGGCTCATCCGATCTGTACAAAAAAGGCGTCATTTTTATGGGGAGACGAGCGCCGACACAGCCGTACCAGACTACTGCTGCCATATGTAGAAGCCTACAGACACTTACCATTCAACACTGAAATAAGGGTTGTCATGGCATTCATTACTAACATAATGATAAATAGGAATAATTAAAATAACGGTAGTGTGAATACAGCCAAGCTTATGCTTTATTTTTAAGCATGGAGTAGCACATATGGTCCGTTTCAAACATACACAATATGGGCACTTTTCGGTCCACCGTTATGGCAGCCCATCCAACAGTCTCAGGACCTGAAATAACAAGCCCCATGATTCTGGTATTTCAGGTTATAAGCGTCACCTCTAGGAGAGAACATCTCCGTATGTATATATGGCATTATGGAGCTGTACTAGTCTCTGTGCACACTGCTCTGCTGTGGAAGTGGGGTATTGGTATTATCAAAAAAAAAAAAAAATCCAAAAAAACAGACCTATGGAAACTAAACAAAAATCCGCAAGTTAAAAGTATTCTGTCATGTAAAATGTTATATTTAAAAGAAAAATAAAAGAACCATCTAAAACTAAGAATTTAGGGTAGTACTGAATCTGGCTAGAATTAGTGATCCGGTCAACTTCAGAGAAGCGCCTACAAGCTCTATAGTAAAGAGCTTGTAAGAGCTGAACTCATTGCTCACGAGACCGGTAACCTGTGTTGTCAAGACTGCTTAATTGGGTAAAATTTGCAATAGGCAACTGAACTGAATAGTCAAGCGAACAAAGAAGAATACCAAATTATCTCTACAATTGGGATAGCAAGATACAATAATAATTCTTCTAGAATCATGGACTTCTCAAGACCGAAAATACAGAGTAAATTGGGAAGACACCAAGGATGCCACTCATGAACGTGCGCAATATATCCGCCTTTATCGCCGCACCTCTCCCTCGATGGACAGAAGCCACAATGAATGGACCGAGAGAAGTTACACAATTTGATTTCCTACGAGGAAGAAGGTTCTCCAGCAAAACTTTCAGCTCGGAGATTGCGTCAAACATTCTAGAGGATCCTGGAGGATCTTCTGTCATATTCAGACAAGTAAAAGCAGCCTTGAAAGAACAAAGATCCCCATTATCAACACCTACGACACTACCGGCGTGGGCGCTCCGAGTTTTATCATTTGTAGTTTGATAGAAGACTCTGTGCTCCTGCCTCCTCCAAACCTTTGTGAAAAGAAAGAGCCAAGGAAAAACAATTTTTTCTACTGGTTTGCTAGAGTCGAAATACGTAGAGGTAAATGCACTCCTGGAAGAAAAGGCTTTTATAATAAATGTGTTTTCAAAACCTTTTGTTTTTTTTTCAGGTCATGAACGGTATTGAAGAAAAAAATATACTACGATTTTCACACTGGAGACTAGGCCCAATACTAGACTCCTACTTCCCATTCTGCACATAGACTTTACCAGCAAAAAACTGACTCTGGACCTTCATTTTGCACAGAATCGTTATCTGAGCATGCTCTAATCTGGGCAAAGTCGTTGTACAGAAGGAGGAGGAGGTGAGCTGTGACATCACCTATTGTGAATGGTGGGTCCTGTGTTATCTACTGTATATAGAGGTGTTATCAGTCATTGTACAGGAGGAGGTGAGCTGTGACATCACCTATTGTGAATGGTGGGTCCTGTGTTATCTACTGTATATAGAGGTGTTATCAGTCATTGTACAGGAGGAGGAGGTGAACTGTGACATTACCTATTGTGAATGGTGGGTCCTGTGTTATCTACTGTATATAGAGGTGTTATCAGTCATTGTACAGGAGGAGGAGGTGAGCTGTGACATTACCTATTGTGAATGGTGGATCCTGTGTTATCTACTGTATATAAAAGTGTTGTCAGTCATTGTACAGGAGGAGGAGGTGAGCTGTGACATCACCTATTGTGAATGGTGGCTCCTGTGATACCTACTGTATATAGAGGTGTTATCAGTCATTGTACAGGAGGGGGTGAGCTGTGACATCACCTATTGTGAATGGTGGGTCCTGTGTTATCTACTGTATATAGAAGTGTTATCAGTCATTTTACAGGAGGAGGAGGTGAGCTGTGACATCACCTGATGTGAATAGTGGATCCTGTTATCTACTGTATATAGAGGTGATATCAGTCATTGTACAGGAGGAGGAGGTGAGCTGTGACCTCACCTATTGTGAATGGTGAATCCTGTGTTATCTACTGTATATAGAGGTGTTATCAGTCATTGTACAGGAGGAGGTGAGCTGTGACCTCACCTATTGTGAATGGTGGATCCTGTGTGAGCTACTGTATATAGAGGTGTTATCAGTCATTGTACAGGAGGAGGAGGTGAGCTGTGATATCACCTATTGTGAATGGTGGAACCTGTATTATCTCCTGTATATAGAGGGGTTACCTTTCATTATAATCCGGTCTGTGATGATAATGAGACAGCTGAACAGTCATCTGTACAGATCAGAAAATATGAGTCTCTTATAAAACCTAGAGACCAATGTGAAAATTTAAAGTGTCAGGTTTTTTTTTCCCTATTATAGATAGTAAGATAGAAAAATAATACAAATAAATTAAGCAACAGCCAAAAGGGCCATAGATTTACAGCACATATCACCAAGGGCTTAAAAACATAGGTGTTTTTCTGATGATATACCACATGATACTCAATGTTAATATATTACACGGTCGCTGTGCTCCAATGACAGTTACACACAGCCAATGACACAACCAACAATCCTGGTATTATAATAAGCCCCAGTAATCCAAATTACTAGCAGTATCATAGTCACAGAAACTTTGAAAGTTGGGTGTAGTTGTCAATTTGTCAGATCCTAATCCTTATCCCAAGATGGAAAAAAAACCTTGTTCAACAAAACATTGAGGACCAGGTAAACTGGACAGTTATAATTAAAGTAACACTCCCACTATTTATTTTAATAATTCATTCTGTAACTAGGCCCCAGTATATTTCAGCTATTATTGCCTTATTAAGTTATTCCTTTTCCCTTTCCATATGAAAATTTGATGATTTAAACAAATCCTTCTTCTCCACTAGACCATTTGATCAAATGATTTACAGGGCTTTATGTTTTCTGAATCTCAGTCACCAGAACTACATGTATGATGAAATTATATGGATTTTACTACTAAAGTTGTCTAGAGGGGAGGATGGAACAAAAACGCCTATCACACTTACTGATCATGATTATACAGCTCCTGTCGTACAGTTATAATGAAGATGACAGCTCATCCTTCATGATTACGGTATATATTTATAGTATATTAGCTTTTTTAGGAGAACAATCACATATTACAGTATAAGGGCACAGATGTATTTCAGATACCATCTGTGTTCTGTCCGTTTTGTTGCGAATCGATAAGGAAAGCTTCATACAAAAATTGGATCAAAACTGAGCAAATCTGCATCAAAAGGGCAAAAAAAAACATGGCTAGGATGCGTGTATGAAACTCAGATGTGGGAATGGGGACTTATCCCTACACAAAGTTCTATCTAGCTACAAAAGAAACTTAAGAAAGGTATCTCAGAATGATTACAGATGGGGTTGATAAAAAATGTATAGTGTATGTGGGTCCCACCAATCTCGAGATCATGGACCCGACACACACAGCCGTCAGTGGCGAGGTCCTTGAAAATCACAAACGTGTAGGACTTCAGACCACCTGTCCACTGACAGCAGAGGGTGACAGGGTCCTGTTCCCGAGACCTACATCTACTAACCATTTATAGCATATCCTTTTTAAGGACATTGTGGCTTTCTGAGAAAAATAACAATCATTGATAGGGCTGTACCTAAAAGATCTATTTTTTTCTGGAAAGTCATTGAAGATCTGAAGTCTCTTCTCTCTTCACATGCTATGGTCGCAACTAGGTTTTATAAGAAACTTGAAAAAGAACAACTCTAAAATAAAAATTGTGTTTCTGAGAATTTTAATGGAGTCTGCAGAACAGATGTGTTTTCTCCATCCAGAACGGATCAAGTCTTCCAGGAGATCCAAAAAAAAAAAAAAAGTATAGGAGTTTAACCACTGGCCTGCCTGACCTGTCCAACAAAAAAGGACTCTTTTAGGGACTCTGACGGCATGCGACTAGCTCTTCACTGGGGCCAGATTCAGAACTGTCGACACCAACGGTGAATCCTGTAGTCACGGAACAAGAGAGAACTTCCTAGTAAAGTTGCCGATGGTCCACAGTCAGGAGGAATTCTGTTCACAATTTGATGGGAACCCAAAGTAGAAGTCTTCTTCTTAATGGCACAGATGCAAGGATGTGGGGTAGCGGAGCACACATTCACCTTACTTTCCAGGCAAAAAAAAAGGTGGCGATTTTCTTTGCTAAACCTGCCAGATTATTTGACTCCTAAACTAGGAATGGGGAACACTATCAAGACCCATGCGATCATATCTAGTGCTCAGGTTACTTCTGACTGCCTAGATCCTGAGACGCTAATGTTAGGGTGCATCTAGAGTAGCCAACGCACGTCGTTGAACATCCACCAAGTAAGCCGATCACCGGTTGTTTACCAGCCTGGATAGACAGGAGAACCGCACTTCTGATGAACAAGGAACGATCGGCAATAAATCATTCAATCGGCACAGACTAATTGTTCTGCATTCTTAAAAAATAAATTTCACTTCACGAACAAGACTTCTGCCCGTTCGTTGGACGATTGGCAGTAGTAAGGTAACCCTTTCCAAAACTCAAAATTGTGGAGAAAATTTTCCTCCTGGAGACTTACGTCTGTTGAAGTGATTGATCGCAGGTTCATATTTCAGTCTAATAGGGAACCTCTGATGTCCACAAATGTTAATTACCTGCAGATATAGGGTTAATCTGCAGGTAAGTAAGGTTAAAATCCTGCCTGGCTGCATTACTGTAGCAGTGGCTACAGGGAGAAAATTAGCTTATATTCTCCCTGTAGCCACTCGTTTCCAGTCATTGGGGCGATGCTGGGGGCGGTTACAGTCACTGCTGACAGTTTGATTGACAGCCTGCTCTGTGTGTGCGTACTGTCAAAGTGTGAGTGTAATTATAGAGTTCTCACTGTATAATAAGTGGTGACTGTAACAGCCCCAATGACTGGAAACGAGCGGCTATAACTTAATTTTCTCCCTGAAGCTGCTGCTCCAGAAACGTAGCCTTTTAACATTATTTACCTGCAGATTAACCCTATGACTGCAGGTAAATAGCGTTACTGGACAAGACAGGATCCCTTTCCAGCTTTAACTTTTATTTTTTTCTTTAAAAGCTAGATCTGTATAACTAGTTTTTTTTGGGTGTAAAATAATCAGTGGCCGCAGAGATCCCACAGCTGGTGACATATCCGAGTCCTTTTTCAGCACAGACCACGAAGCAACGTGCACTGGATTCAGGTAGGTGAGATCAATTACCTTTATTTTTTTTACAGATCGAAGCCCAATGGGAGTGGCCGCAGCAGACAGGTGAATTGAGCAGCACATCTTTAGTTGATTTTTTTTACAATGCACTGCTGAAGTGACAGGCCGCAGTGGTCCTGAAGCTGCTGGAACCGTGGTGGTGACGCCTCCGATGCCAGCACAGAACACGGAGCAGGAGGAGGTTGTTGTTGTTGTTGTACAGATCCAAGCAAATGAGAGCCTTTTCTCTCTTTTTACCAGACAAACCCTTTAAATTTGCTCTCCCGATGCTTACAGATTTCTTTTTTTCTGCTGTAATTAATTTTCGCACAGTCCTTGGTGGACGCTCAGTTTCTCCAATGTGCAGAGATTATTCCATATTTAGCAGAATACCATTGCTTTGTCCTGTAAAGTCTATTCAGCTTTCATCATTTCAATAAAAAAAAAAAAAAACACTAAAGAAGAAAAAAACTAAACAAAGCCCATTATCAGTCAAGGATGCGGCATGGAAGAGTTTCGAGACAGGAAATGCCGGAAGGACAGAAAAAAATAAATAAAATTCAGTATTCTGCTGAGAACAGGAACTATGGCGGATGAGTATAATATACGGACAATTTACACGCAAAGGGGTCATGATCGGGGTCAGTCTCCCGAACGATGAGATTTGGTGATCCTGAGATCTACCTGTATACACACGCAGAGGATCTCCTAGCAAAGCAGGGAGAAACTGACTATCAACACACTGTATAATCCGGAGAGTCATAATCAAGGATCAGAACAGAGCAGCTAATTGATGGATGGGTACAGACCACCGATTTCAACACTGGCTCACTTTTTGGGCAGCTTGCTGCGGTTTTATCTTCTGCAGCTCTGCCAGTCCTCTCAGCAAGAGCTCCTGCCATATACAACTCATTATTCATGAGCTCCGTCTTAGGCCGGTTTCACACGTCAGTGGCTCCGGTACGTGAGGTGACAGTTTCCTCACGTACCGGAGACACTGACACACGTAGACCCATCAATGCATCTGTTCAGATGTCATTGATTTTTTGTGGACCGTGTCTCCGTGTGCCAAACACGGAGACATGTCAGTGTTCGTGGGAGCGCACGTATTACACGGACCCAATAGAGTCAATGGGTCCATGTAAAACACGGACCTCACACGGACGTTCTCCGTCTGGGGTCCGTGTGCGTGCAGGAGACAGCGCTACAGTAAGCGCTGTCCCCCCCACATGGTGCTGAAGCCGCGATTCATATGTTCCCTGCAGCAGCGTTTGCTGCAGAGAAAATATGAATAATAGTGTTTAAAATAAAGATCTATGTGTCCGCCGCCCCCCCGCTGTCCTGAAAATACTCACCCGCTCCCACGTTGGCTGTCACTCCTTCCTCTCTGCCCCGCGCCTTCTACTGTATGCAGTCACGTGGGGCCGCTCATTTACAATCATGAATAGTTGGCTCCGCCCCTATGGGAGGTGGAGCCACATATTCATGACTGTAAATGATCGGCCCCACGTGACCGCATACACTAGAAGCCGCGGCCAGACCAGGAAGCAGCGAGGGAGGCGGGTAAGTATTTTCAGAACAGCGGGGGGGGGGGGGGGGCACACAGGGGGTTGGGGGGCGGCAGACACATACATCTTTATTTTAAACACTGTTATTCATATTTTCTCTGCAGCAAACGCTGCTGCAGGGAACAGAACATATGAATCGCGGCTTCAGCATGATGCAGGGTACCACACGCGTGGGTACCACACGCTCCGTGTGGTACCCACTCGCCATACGGGCGACACACGTGTGCCGCACGTATGGCCTACATGAGTTCCCAGGCACACGGACACGGATAACTCCGGTACCGATTTATTCCGGTACCGGAATTATCTGGACGTGTGGGACAGCCCTTACCCCGGTCCCACCACCATTGATCGGCCACTTTCTTCCTATGCACAGCATCGGAAGAACAAGGTCAATTAAGAGTCCATCACTGAGAAGACTAGCAGAGCTGCAGCAGATCAACGCTGACTATCAAAACTACAGAAAGAAGCCCAGTAAATTACATAACACTTTTAATGCTGCTCTCAAATTGTAACGCATAAACCTGGTGACAGATTCCCGTTAATGGTCATGTACAGTTCATACAGATTTTTAAGTTAAGCAACTTTGCAAATAGAAAATTTTTAATGAGGACTAAAATTTTGCTGCTGCAGAGACTCAGAGTCCTGCAAAAAATGTTCTAAATCCATTAGCGCTCCCGATTCTGATGGCTCTTTCTGCTCTCCCCCTTCACACGGACAGCACAAGAAGCAATTATATGCTGGTTTGAATGAGCCATGGAGACAGCAGCAGGGAATGATACATGTACACATTTCCAATATAGAGAGGGGGAAAAGCATCTACAATCTCAAGGAGGGCAGAGAAAACAGGCTGTAAATAAGGTCACGTGCACACGATCAGGATTTAGTCAGTATTTTACATCAGCATTTGTAAGACAAAATCAGAAGTGGAACAATCAGAGAAAAAGTATAATAGAAACCACTTCTGTATTTTTTTTACCACTCCTGGTTTTGGCTTATAAATACTGAAGGTGTGGACAAGGCCTAAGGAGAAAAAAATACATGAAGAGGAAATAAGTGCAGGATATAAGCTGTGCTAATATATGAGCTAATGAAGACAACTGCAGCCAGAATACACACAGGCCTCACATCCAGCCTTTATTACTGGGAGAGACACTCCAGTAAATCGAAATTTCTGACATTTGGATGAGGCTGCAAACTTTACAACAGGAGGGAAGACAAAAAGGACGGACGAACCATAAAAACCCAGTGCAAACAAAAATAAAAATAAAATATATATATATATATATATATATATATATATATATATATATATATATTTTATATAAAATATTAGTTACTTGTATTGTTTAAGATTATTGTACTTGCCTTTACTATGTATACCCCTCCTCACATGTAAAGCGCCATGGAATAAATGGTGCTATAATTTTATATATTATACATACACACACACACCTTTATTAATAGTCAGGAATATTTTAACAAAAATACAAAAACATAAATAAGGGGAGCAGACCGAGAGTGTAGTGAAAAGCCGGGGAGTCAATTAGTCAATTATATACAGGTCCTTCTCAAAAAATTAGCATATAGTGTTAAATTTCATTATTTACCATAATGTAATGATTACAATTAAACTTTCATATATTATAGATTCATTATCCACCAACTGAAATTTGTCAGGTCTTTTATTGTTTTAATACTGATGATTTTGGCCTACAACTCCTGATAACCCAAAAAACCTGTCTCAATAAATTAGCATATCAAGAAAAGGTTCTCTAAACGACCTATTACCCTAATCTTCTGAATCAACTAATTAACTCTAAACACATGCAAAAGATACCTGAGGCTTTTAAAAACTCCCTGCCTGGTTCATTACTCAAAACCCATATCATGGGTAAGACTAGCGACCTGACAGATGTCAAGAAGGCCATCATTGACACCCTCAAGCAAGAGGGTAAGACCCAGAAAGAAATTTCTCAACAAATAGGCTGTTCCCAGAGTGCTGTATCAAGGCACCTCAATGGTAAGTCTGTTGGAAGGAAACAATGTGGCAGAAAACGCTGTACAACGAGAAGAGGTGACCGGACCCTGAGGAAGATTGTGGAGAAGGACCGATTCCAGACCTTGGGGAACCTGAGGAAGCAGTGGACTGAGTCTGGTGTGGAAACATCCAGAGCCACCGTGCACAGGCGTGTGCAGGAAATGGGCTACAGGTGCCGCATTCCCCAGGTAAAGCCACTTTTGAACCATAAACAGCGTCAGAAGCGCCTGACCTGGGCTACAGAGAAGCAGCACTGGACTGTTGCTAAGTGGTCCCAAGTACTTTTTTCTGATGAAAGCAAATTTTGCATGTCATTCGGAAATCAAGGTGCCAGAGTCTGGAGGAAGACTGGGGAGAAGGAAATGCCAAAATGCCTGAAGTCCAGTGTCAAGTACCCAGTCAGTGATGGTGTGGGGTGCCATGTCAGCTGCTGGTGTTGGTCCACTGTGTTTCATCAAGGGCAGGGTCAATGCAGCTAGCTATCAGGAGATTTTGGAGCACTTCATGCTTCCTGGCACCTGCTCACAGTGCCAAAACCACTAGTAAATGGTTTACTGACCATGGTATTACTGTGCTCAATTGGCCTGCCAACTCTCCTGACCTGAACCCCATAGAGAATCTGTGGGATATTGTGAAGAGAAAGTTGAGAGACGCAAGACCCAACACTCTGGATGAGCTTAAGGCCGCTATTGAAGCATCCTGGGCCTCCATAACATCTCAGCAGTGTCACAGGCTGATTGCCTCCATGCCACGCCGCATTGAAGCAGTCATTTCTGCCAAAGGATTCCCGACCAAGTATTGAGTGCATAACTGAACATTATTATTTGATGGTTTTTTTGTTTGTTATTAAAAAACACTTTTATTTGATTGGACGGTTGAAATATGCTAATTTATTGAGACAGGTTTTTTGGGTTATCAGGAGTTGTAGGCCAAAATCATCAGTATTAAAACAATAAAAGACCTGACAAATTTCAGTTGGTGGATAATGAATCTATAATATATGAAAGTTTAATTGTAATCATTACATTATGGTAAATAATGAAATTTAACACTATATGCTAATTTTTTGAGAAGGACCTGTATAACTAGATGGCAGCCCGATTCTAAAGAATCGGGAGTCTAGAATCCATATATACTTTATTTATTCAAATGTAAGAATAATACAATTAATAAATAATAGTAAGAAAGAACAAAAAATGGCTGCACTCACCAGCTCTTGACAATTCTTGTTATTTAAGGTACAGTTACACAGGATCCATGAACATGCTTATGAGGGGAGTGATGAAAGACATCAGACAACAACTTTGCGTGTTGTGGCAAATGCCACAACAACGGTTCTTTGCTTAAGAACAATAATGTAAATAATAAATAATATGTATCAATAACTATGTATATTGGTATGTTCTATGACATTTTAAAATATTTCATTATTATGTGGAAAAGCTCTTAGTACCCATACTGGCGCATACTTGTGTGCCCATCAGGTATTTTCACAGTAAAATTTTCACAGGTGGGGCCCCTCGTCCTCCGATTTGGTGGGCGGGGCCCCTCGGCCTCCGATGTGGTGGGCGGGGCCCCTCGGCCTCCGATGTGGTGGGCGGGGCCCCTCGGCCTCCGATGTGGTGGGCGGGGCCCCTCGGCCTCCGATGTGGTGGGCGGGGCCAGGCCCCTCGGCCTCCGCTTTGGTGGGCGGGGCCGCTCGGCCTTCGATTTGGTGGGCGGGGCTCCTCGGCCTCCGATTTGGTTGGCGGGGCCCCTCGGCCTCCGATTTGGTTGGCGGGGCCCCTCGGCCTCCGATTTGGTGTGTGCTCTGCCTGGGGCCCCATATGCTGCCTGGGGCCCCTGTGCTCTGCCTGGGGCCCCATATGCTGCCTGGGGCCCCTGTGCTCTGCCTGGGGCCCCTGTGCTCTGCCTGGGGCCACTGTGCTCTGCCTGGGGCCACTGTGCTCTGCCTGGGGCCCCATAAGCTGCCTGGGGCCCCTGTGCTCTGCCTGGGACCACTGTGCTCTGCCTGGGGCCCCATATGCTGCCTGGGGCCCCATATGCTGCCTGGGGCCACTGTGCTCTGCCTGGGGCCACTGTGCTCTGCCTGGGGCCCCATATGCTGCCTGGGGCCCCTGTGCTCTGCCTGGGGCCCCTGTGCTCTGCCTGGGGCCCCATGTTCTGCCTGGGGCCCCTGTGCTCTGCCTGGGGCCCCTGTGCTCTGCCTGGGGCCCCATATGCTGCCTGGGGCCCCTGTGCTCTGCCTGGGGCCTCATATGCTGCCTGGGGCCCCTGTGCTCTGCCTGGGGTCCCTGTGCTCTGCCTGGGGCCCCATGTTCTGCCTGGGGCCACTGTGCTCTGCCTGGGGCCACTGTGCTCTGCCTGGGGCCCCATATGCTGCCTGGGGCCCCTGTGCTCTGCCTGGGGCCCCATATGCTGCCTGGGGCCCCTGTGCTCTGCCTGGGGCCACTGTGCTCTGCCTGGGGCCCCATAGGCTGCCTGGGGCCCCTGTGCTCTGCCTGGGGCCCCATATGCTGCCTGGGGCCCCTGTGCTCTGCCTGGGGCCCCATATGCTGCCTGGGGCCCCTGTGCTCTGCCTGGGTGTAGGACACTGGTGACGTCACTTATCTCCGGACATTAGCTCCGGACATTAGCTCCGGACATTAGCCCCGGACATTAGCCCCGGACATTAGCCCCGGACATTAGCTCCGGACATTAGCTCCGGACAAAGCCACGGAAGTTGGCACAAATTGCAGGAAGTAGTATTCTAGGCAATTATATATTAGATGGTATAATGCCAGTACTTGTATAAATACATACATAATGTGAAGCATATAGCTATCAATGTGGCATATATCCTTAGCAACAAAGTGCAAAAGTCTCCACAGTAAAGTGGCCCGGCAATATCAATAATGGGGGTGTGTGGAGGAGATGAACAGGAGACTCCCTGCTGAGTGGCATCCACCCCGACGTGCGTTTCGGCTAAGGCCTTCGTTGGAGGATAATAGGAGGTCAGAAAATGAATGAAGGAATGAAGATTGCAGAGTGAAACATGGGGTGAGTAATTAACTAAAGGTAACCACTAATATATAAAAAGCCATTGGTAGAATCATTTTGCAATACTCCTAGACTACATGATGCTATCATATATGTCTGCAGCAGACTGGCATTGAGTACTAGAATGATGAATCTCCACTAAAGACTCACCCAACAGTGATTCATTCAGGGTGTATATAGTATGGCTAGGCTCAATATAAAGAATCCTATATGCATAATCATTAAACCTTGTCGGAAAATTTGCTCCCTGGTTGACCATTTTAATAAAAAATATATATATATATATATGGCGTAATACACACTGGCGGACACAGACAGAAAAGGGCCCCTGTGCAAAAACAATATACAGTATGTGCCCTTGGCAGCCCTAGAGCTCCTAAAAAGTGTAAAATTGCACCTGCTTTGGAAGTAGAAATGGCCCCCTTACCTTTTGGGTCCCTGTTCAGCTGCACGGGTGGCACCATTGACCTGTCCGCCCCTGGTAATACAGCCAAAAGAAAAGCTATCCGAACACCAATATATATTTCAATTCACTCCTGGAGGTCCCTTAATGGAAATTTAACAGCAGGCTTTTATACAATCTAAGAGCAGCATGATGTAGGGGCAGAGACCCTGATTGCAGTGATGTATCACTTACTGAGCTCTGTTGCAGTTTCAGTAAAATTGGTGGATCATTACTACAGGACTAGGTGCCTGGTGCCTTCTAGTCCAACCTCACCCCCACAACTGAAAGCCGCCAATGCACAGTGTACAAATAAAGAAACCAATTAGTGGTGTGGGTGGGTTTATACACAGAAAGTAGCCAATCAGAAATGTAGGCGGTGTTTAAGGCTCAGCATTCAGTGCACCGCTAGCTCTGCAGCAGAGAAAACGGAGATTGTATCAAAATGACAGCATGCATGCCAGTAAGTGACACATGACTGGAATCAGTGACTCTGTCCCTACTACATCATGCTGTCAGATTACATAGTAAAAACCTGCTGATAGATCTCTGTAAATTTACGGTATATATTGGAGCATGATGACACTGTATGAAATACGGCAGTCCGCAATGGGACACAATCTCAGCACGGTTCAGCCAACGTGTAATGAGTAACAGTATTTCCGAACATATGGAGACAAGATGAGGAATGTGTGACAGCTGCAGCCGAGGCACAGATAACCAAGACAAGAGAATAAAAAGTCTCCTCTGAGCAACAAGCAAAGAAACGCATAAAAAAAAAAAAATAAAAATAAAAAATCAGAACGCTCAGGAGTCAAAGCGTTTACGATAATTCCACAGTCGGAGGTTTACACATTCCGTCCAAGAAAAAGGACAAAGTTATATAAAAAGTATTAGGATCATCTGGACATATGACTCGTGCCACATAAGATCAGATCCTGGTCTGCGAGGTCTGGAAAACCTTCCCCAACTTTTATAAAGAAAACACTTCTTGACGTCCGGCCACCTTTTCCCCAAAGCGGCAATATAGGGGAGCGGTTGGGGGGATCCGACGCTATGTCCTGGGTCGGCCTCATTTGCTCTGACACCAACACACCAGCAAATAAAAATGGCGTCTCAGTCAAAAAGCGATAAAAATATAACAAACAGTACGCCAATTTTCTACATTTATAAATAAACTTTAACAAAGTCAAAACCTTAAAAAAAAAAAAAAAAAAAAAAAAAGTAGTGACAAATTCTCTAAGTAATTTAGGGCCGCCTTGGAGCAGCCCCCATGATGCGAGCAGAGGGTTAGAAATTAACACTTTTTATTCTTACCCCACCAATAGCTGAAAAAGTTGACCAGCAAAGCAAAATATTGTGAAAAGTAGAAAAAAAATTATATATATATATATATATATATATATATATATATATATATATATATATATATATATATATATATATATATATATATATATATATATATATATATACAGTGGGGCAAAAAAGTATTTAGTCAGTCAGCAATAGTGCAAGTTCCACCACTTAAAAAGATGAGAGGCGTCTGTAATTTACATCATAGGTAGACCTCAACTATGGGAGACAAACTGAGAAAAAAAATCCAGAAAATCACATTGTCTGTTTTTTTATCATTTTATTTGCATATTATGGTGGAAAATAAGTATTTGGTCAGAAACAAAATTTCATCTCAATACTTTGTAATACATCCTTTGTTGACAATGACAGAGGTCAAACGTTTTCTGTAAGTCTTCACAAGGTTGCCACACACTGTTGTTGGTATGTTGGCCCATTCCTCCATGCAGATCTCCTCTAGAGCAGTGATGTTTTTGGCTTTTCGCTTGGCAACACGGACTTTCAACTCCCTCCAAAGGTTTTCTATAGGGTTGAGATCTGGAGACTGGCTAGGCCACTCCAGGACCTTGAAATGCTTCTTACGAAGCCACTCCTTCGTTGCCCTGGTGGTGTGCTTTGGATCATTGTCATGTTGAAAGATCCAGCCACGTTTCATCTTCAATGCCCTTGCTGATGGAAGGAGGTTTGCACTCAAAATCTCACGATAGATGGCCCCATTCATTCTTTCATGTACCCGGATCAGTCGTCCTGGCCCCTTTGCAGAGAAACAGCCCCAAAGCATGATGTTTCCACCACCATGCTTTACAGTAGGTATGGTGTTTGATGGATGCAACTCAGTATTCTTTTTCCTCCAAACACGACAAGTTGTGTTTCTACCAAACAGTTCCAGTTTGGTTTCATCAGACCATAGGACATTCTCCCAAAACTCCTCTGGATCATCCAAATGCTCTCTAGTAAACTTCAGACGGGCCCGGACATGTACTGGCTTAAGCAGTGGGACACGTCTGGCACTGCAGGATCTGAGTCCATGGTGGCGTAGTGTGTTACTTATGGTATGCCTTGTTACATTGGTCCCAGCTCTCTGCAGTTCATTCACTAGGTCCCCCCGCGTGGTTCTGGGATTTTTGCTCACCGTTCTTGTGATCATTCTGACCCCACGGGGTGGGATTTTGCGTGGAGCCCCAGATCGAGGGAGATTATCAGTGGTCTTGAATGTCTTCCATTTTGTAATTATTGCTCCCACTGTTGATTTCTTCACTCCAAGCTGGTTGGCTATTGCAGATTCAGTCTTCCCAGCCTGGTGCAGGGCTACAATTTTGTTTCTGGTGTCCTTTGACAGCTCTTTGGTCTTCACCATAGTGGAGTTTGGAGTCAGACTGTTTGAGGGTGTGCACAGGTGTCTTTTTATACTGATAACAAGTTTAAACAGGTGCCATTACTACAGGTAATGAGTGGAGGAAAGAGGAGACTCTTAAAGAAGAAGTTACAGGTCTGTGAGAGCCAGAAATCTTGAATGTTTGTTTCTGACCAAATACTTATTTTCCACCATAATATGCAAATAAAATGATAAAAAAACAGACAATGTGATTTTCTGGATTTTTTTTTCTCAGTTTGTCTCCCATAGTTGAGGTCTACCTATGATGTAAATTACAGACACCTCTCATCTTTTTAAGTGGTGGAACTTGCACTATTGCTGACTGACTAAATACTTTTTTGCCCCACTGCGTGTGTGTGTATATATATATATATATATATATATATTAGTAGAACAAGAGAAGGCAGCACTCCAGATACTTTTCAAAGTGAAAAAAAAGTGAGGTTTATTCAGCTCACATCTCTGTGCGACGTTTCGGCTCACACTGAGCCTATTTCAAGCCTGAGTGTGAAAGTGTGAAAAAGGCTCAGTGTGAGCCGAAACGTCGCACAGAGATGTGGGCTGAATAAACCTCACTTTTTTTTCACTTTGAAAAGTATCTGGAGTGCTGCCTTCTCTTGTTCTACTTGTATACATTTGGGTGGAGGAGTGGACTACCCAACCCAGGAGGCTAGGCACCCACCGGTGTGCACTGTGCTGTATATATATATATATATATATATATATATATATATTAAAAATTCACTTTTAGTCAAAATAATGCCCCAAAGTTCTGATTCCCCCATATTTCTGCATCAATGATGTGCATGAAGGGGGCTGGCTGACTGACTCTTACTACTAGCTAAGCCAGCCCCTTTCTTCTTTACTGGTGATTTAGGGAAGGATCTTCCTAGCGATTGCAAGGAGATTCCCCACATACAAGTCGCCATCGTAAAAAGCTAAAGTTCTCAGCTGGGTTGGAATAAAGAAAAGTGAAAATGGCAGAGGCTCAAGGCCGGGTTCTGGAGCCGGGACAAGGGCCAGTGATGAGAATGAAAAGTATAATGAAAAGTATAGTAATAAAGTTTTAGTAATTTTCTTCCAGATAACAACTAAATTAGCTTTTACATATCCCAGGACCACTTCTTTACCGACTAGGACACGTCCCTGTGCGTAGTCTGAACCCGCCGTTTTGGATGACGGTCAGTCTACCGGCACGATTTGCTTTGTTTTCAAATATTGTGATACATGTCATAAAACATTTGGTTACTTTGTTACAAGGGTTGTTACACTTTCTATACCACTTCCTATTTAAAAAAACAAAAACAAACTACTAAAGCCAGTTCCTTGTTACTTGCCGTTTCCCTTTTCCCCCCCTTGGTCAGCAAAACGAGGCGCAACAATGTAAAAATGCTGCAGTCCTAGTACGGTCCTACAACGCCATGTCACCTTATAGATGGCGTCAATACTTTCCGCATAGGCGAGTTCTGTAATTATTGATTGCTCAGATGTAAGAAAGTAAGAGAAGTTTGGCCCCAAGTGCAACAAGTGCAATGTGCTCGATAAATCTGATCCACTAAGTGTTGTACTGGGGTAATAGAGATGAGGTGAAAACTTGTTGCAGCGGATTTTGCTGCACAATGCATGATGATACATCACTAGCCACAGGTGAGAACGTCAACGGCTCGGACTGCCAATATTACACACAGAAATCCATATTGGAGTCTTACAATGAAGCCAATAATGGTCCTGCCGAACCATAAAATAAATAAATAATACCGCACCCATGTGCTTTATACACAACACTCTTCAACACAGTTGGGGCTGTAACTGGTCACCAAATCAAAAGCAGACAGTTTTTCGCTCTTAATTTTATTCCCCATGCTCCCCTGATTTTTTTTTTTTTTTATTATTTTTTTTTTACATCTGTAGGCGCTTTTATTCAGTGCCAATATTTTTTTATCATCTTTACAAGGGGGCGTGGCTCACAAGATCCTCAGGGGCGTGTCATTAATTTTTATTTTTACACAACCTATCACTAAATAAAAAGTGCCCGTATCATTAAAGGACAGATTTATTAATAATAATAATAATAATAATAATAATAAAAAAAAAAAAATTGGAATAAAATAAGAATAGTAACTTCTAATGTCGGACCTGGTGACGAGTCCTGTTTAAGCCACGGCTATACAGCGTCACATATTGTGACGTGAAAGTGGTCACATTGTGACACTGACATACAGGTTGCAAGAAACTAAAAATTAAGTAGGATTTGTAGCCACTCGGCGGGCAGAGCCAGAATCACACTTGCCACACAGCTGGCACCTGGGCATAACAGCAGTAATCGGAACTGGCGCCAATTGCAGAAATGTAACCTCAATCACAATGGTAGCACTTAAGAGGTGGAAAATGGGTCCGACAGCCATGTAATGTGTATGGTCGGCCTTACAATGCCATCAGCTGCCCCAACCTCCCCGCAACATGATTGCAGGTGGCGATAGCATTGTCACAGCAGCCAGCAAGCAGGGGCTACTGAGGACCCCCAGGTCTGTGTCCGGACCACTGCAATGTTAATGGGTGTTGTGCTGGCAATTGCAGGTTCATGTCGCCTAGAAAGACGATTATATATATATATATATATATATATATATATATATATATATATATATATATATATATATATATTTATTTTAAACAGTTTATGTTTATAAAGAAAAAAAATACAAACGTTTATAGTAAATAAAATCATTATTCGCTATAAACTTATGTTTCTCTGTTTTATAAAAGGAAATATATATAAATCGAATATCATAAAAAGAGAAAAACATTTATGTACCATAAATTTATTTTTCTCCTTTTTTTATAATTATATATATATTCTATTTTTTTTTCTAAAATATATATAACAGTAAATAAAACAAAAAAAAATGATTTGGTACCACAGCGAGTGTAACTGTGGAGTATTATGGCGCCATACCATTATGTCACACAGCAAATCCCCAAAAAAATGACACTGACAGCATCACAGGTTTATGGTCATTTCCTCTCAGAAAGTCATATACACCCCAAAGTGATGATGATAAGAAATACTCCCACCCAAAAAACACAGTCCTGGTGCCGGTCTACAGACCACAAACACTAAAGTTCTGGGTATTGGGAGGCGGAGAGGAAACATGGCGGCAGAGAGGGTGGGCACGGTGACCCCAGGGTGGCCAGGGCGTTGACATGATTACCCGAGGGTGGGCAGGGTGACCCCAGGATTGACAGGGTGTCCCCCAGGCAGCACATAGCAGAAGCCGGCCCTGACAACGTCACGATATCACCACTGTCACGATATAGCGGCCCTCATCCTCATTGCCTGGTGTATGGGGGGCAGCAGACCCCACAGCCGCTGTGCCCCCTCAGCCCTGGCACGTCTCCTGCTCAGTAAACAGCAGCTGCCCACATTAACCCTGCAGCTCCCGGCCGGGATAATAGGGCACTGGCGCTTTAAATGATGACGGCACTGAACACAAAGCTGCTTATCCCGAATCCACGGGAGATTCCCCCACTAGAAGCAAATCACAGGCTCTTACATGGCTGCTCCGAGGTCAGCTGCAGGAAGGGCAGGTCCGGGCTGTGCAGGAATCCCCGCTGCTGCGGTCACATCACCGTCCTCCCTCCCCGGTAACGCCCGGATATGTGGCGGCTGCTGTCAGCCCGAGCGGAGGAGGATAACGCTCATCAGGCAGCTCCACTACGTGCAGGAGGGCGGGGGTGGGGGAGGGCGCAGTGAGGAGCAGGCTCTCTCCTTCCTGTGATTTCTCCCATCAGGAGGGGATGAGGCTGACATCACATCACATCCATGGCTGTCCTCTCCTCCGACATCACATCTATGGCTGTCCTCTCCTCACTGACACCACCTCGCATCCATGGCTGTCCTCTCCTCCCTGACATCACATCTATGGCTGTCCTCTCCTCACTGACACCACCTCGCATCCATGGCTGTCCTCTCCTCACTGACATCACATCCATGGCTGTCCTCTCCTCACTGACACCACCTCGCATCCATGGCTGTCCTCTCCTCCCTGACATCACATCTATGGCTGTCCTCTCCTCCCTGACATCACCTCACATCCATGGCTGTCCTCTCCTCCCTGACATCACCTCACATCCATGGCTGTCCTCTCCTCCCTGACTTCACCTCACATCCATGGCTGTTCCTCTCCTCACTGACATCACCTCACATCCATGGCTGTCCTCTCCTCCCTGACATCACCTCACATCCATAGCTGTCCTCTCCTCCCTGACTTCACCTCACATCCATGGCTGTTCCTCTCCTCACTGACATCACCTCACATCCATGGCTGTTCCTCTCCTCACTGACATCACCTCACATCCATGGCGGTCCTCTCCTCCCTGACATCACCTCACATCCATGGCTGTCCTCTCCTCCCTGACTTCACCTCACATCCATGGCTGTTCCTCTCCTCACTGACATCATCTCACATCCATGGCTGTCCTCTCCTCCCTGACATCACCTCACATCCATGGCTGTCCTCTCCTCCCTGACATCACCTCACATCCATGGCTGTCCTCTCCTCCCTGACATCATCTCACATCCATGGCTGTTCCTCTCCTCACTGACATCACCTCACATCCATGGCTGTTCCTCTCCTCACTGACATCACCTCACATCCATGGCTGTCCTCTCCTCCCTGACATCACCTCACATCCATGGCTGTCCTCTCCTCCCTGACTTCACCTCACATCCATGGCTGTTCCTCTCCTCACTGACATCATCTCACATCCATGGCTGTCCTCTCCTCCCTGACATCACCTCACATCCATGGCTGTCCTCTCCTCCCTGACTTCACCTCACATCCATGGCTGTTCCTCTCCTCACTGACATCACCTCACATCCATGGCTGTTCCTCTCCTCACTGACATCACCTCACATCCATGGCTGTCCTCTCCTCCCTGACATCACCTCACATCCATGGCTGTCCTCTCCTCCCTGACTTCACCTCACATCCATGGCTGTTCCTCTCCTCACTGACATCATCTCACATCCATGGCTGTCCTCTCCTCCCTGACATCACCTCACATCCATGGCTGTTCCTCTCCTCACTGACATCACCTCACATCCATGGCTGTTCCTCTCCTCACTGACATCACCTCACATCCATGGCTGTCCTCTCCTCCCTGACATCACCTCACATCCATGGCTGTCCTCTCCTCCCTGACTTCACCTCACATCCATGGCTGTTCCTCTCCTCACTGACATCATCTCACATCCATGGCTGTCCTCTCCTCCCTGACATCACCTCACATCCATGGCTGTCCTCTCCTCCCTGACATCACCTCACATCCATGGCGTTCCTCTCCTCCCTGACATCATCTCACATCCATGGCTGTTCCTCTCCTCACTGACATCACCTCACATCCATGGCTGTTCCTCTCCTCACTGACATCACCTCACATCCATGGCTGTCCTCTCCTCCCTGACATCACCTCACATCCATGGCTGTCCTCTCCTCCCTGACTTCACCTCACATCCATGGCTGTTCCTCTCCTCACTGACATCATCTCACATCCATGGCTGTCCTCTCCTCCCTGACATCACCTCACATCCATGGCTGTCCTCTCCTCCCTGACATCACCTCACATCCATGGCTGTCCTCTCCTCCCTGACTTCACCTCACATCCATGGCTGTTCCTCTCCTCACTGACATCATCTCACATCCATGGCTGTCCTCTCCTCCCTGACATCACCTCACATCCATGGCTGTCCTCTCCTCCCTGACATCACCTCACATCCATGGCTGTCCTCTCCTCCCTGACATCACCTCACATCCATGGCTGTTCCTCTCCTCACTGACATCATCTCACATCCATGGCTGTCCTCTCCTCCCTGACATCACCTCACATCCATGGCTGTCCTCTCCTCCCTGACATAACCTCACATCCATGGCTGTTCCTCTCCTCACTGACATCATCTCACATCCATGGCTGTCCTCTCCTCCCTGACACCACCTCACATCCATGGCTGTCCTCTCCTCACTGACATCATCTCACATCCATGGCTGTCCTCTCCTCCCTGACATCACCTCACATCCATGGCTGTTCCTCTCCTCACTGACATCACCTCACATCCATGGCTGTCCTCTCCTCACTGACATCATCTCACATCCATGGCTGTCCTCTCCTCCCTGACATCACCTCACATCCATGGCTGTTCCTCTCCTCACTGACATCACCTCACATCCATGGCTGTCCTCTCCTCACTGACATCATCTCACATCCATGGCTGTCCTCTCCTCACTGACATCACCTCACATCCATGGCTGTCCTCTCCTCACTGACACCACCTCACATCCATGGCTGTCCTCTCCTCACTGACATCATCTCACATCCATGGCTGTCCTCTCCTCCCTGACATCACCTCACATCCATGGCTGTTCCTCTCCTCACTGACATCATCTCACATCCATGGCTGTCCTCTCCTCCCTGACACCACCTCACATCCATGGCTGTCCTCTCCTCACTGACATCACCTCACATCCATGGCTGTCCTCTCCTCCCTGACACCACCTCACATCCATGGCTGTCCTCTCCTCACTGACATCACCTCACATCCATGGCTGTCCTCTCCTCCCTGACATCACCTCACATCCATGGCTGTCCTCTCCTCCCTGACATCACCTCACATCCATGGCTGTTCCTCTCCTCACTGACATCATCTCACATCCATGGCTGTCCTCTCCTCACTGACATCATCTCACATCCATGACTGTCCTCTCCTCACTGACATCATCTCACATCCATGGCTGTCCTCTCCTCACTGACATCACCTCACATCCATGGCTGTCCTCTCCTCCCTGACACAACCTCACATCCATGGCTGTCCTCTCCTCCCTGACATCATCTCACATCCATGGCTGTCCTCTCCTCCCTGACACCACCTCACATCCATGGCTGTCCTCTCCTCACTGACATCACCTCACATCCATGGCTGTCCTCTCCACCCTGACATCACCTCACATCCATGGCTGTCCTCTCCTCCCTGACATCACCTCATGAAAAGGAGCATCATGCAGCAGCAGCGACATGTCCATTCCATGCGTGAATAGGATAGATTGTGACCACTAAGAACTAGGACTGAGACCATGCATCACCGCTGCAGATAGTGATTGGCTGCAGCGGTCATATGGCAATGAAATCTAGGAGAGAGATGGGTGAGTGCAGACCGGGCTGCGGGTCTCCTGACTTGAGTCCAAAGCCAGAGACGTTCGGTCCTCTCCATTCTCAGGCTGCAGAACACAGATGTGCCAAATCGCCTTAACCCTTTCCGTTTTTGCGTTACCTTTTTTTCTTCCCAGAGCCATAACTCTTTAAATTTTCTGTTCACGTAGACATACGAGGGCTTGTTTTTTTGCGGGACAAGTTGCACTTTTGAACGACACCATTCATTTTACCACATAATGTACTGGAAAATGGGAAAAAAATTCCAAGTGCAGTGAAATTGTGCAAAAAAATGCAATTCTGGCACTGTTTGTTGGTTATTGTTTTTACGGCGTACATTGGATGGTAACAATGACTTTGCAATATGATTCTGGTTATCAGTACGATCACGGTGATACCCTACATATCCAGGATTCTTTTTTATTTTAGTGCTGAAAAAAAAATCAGAATTTTGCAAAAAAAAAATTGTGTGTGTGGGGGGGGGGGGGGGTGGGTGCTGTAGTCGTCATTTTCCAAGACCAGTAATGTTTTCATTTTTTTGTGAATTGCAGTGTCTAAAAAAACTTAATTTTGGCGTTCTTGATTTTTACAGTGTTTACCGATTGGGTTAATTATTTTAATATTTTGATAAGCTGGACTTTTCTGAACACAGACATACCAAATATGTGTATTATTTAAAAAAATAATAATTATTATCCTTAACAGGATAAAAGGGAGGTGAGTTTAACTTTTATTTTTTCAGATTTTTTTAAAACTTTTTTTTACGTTTCTCTTTTCTTGTTTGTCCCCTTAGCTGCAATCATCTGATCACGGTGCATTAAGGGGTTAAATGCTTTTATGTTTAGTTTTTTCCCTTCTCCCATAATAAGACGTCACCCAGATAAACATTCCTAGCAGCATTAGATGTGCTGCCGAGGTTTTGCTTTGCATAAATGACCGATCTATGACTGTCTAATGTTTTTTGGGGGGTCTGTGAGATCTTGACGTCAACCGTTTCCTTTCTTAATGACATTTTGCACAGTTGAAAATTCCGAGCTGGAAGCGTTTAGATGACTTTTTATAGCTTTTTTTCCTGCTTTGTGTGTGAGCTACCACTGAGCTCGGGCTTCATTATGGGGGCCACCAAATACCTCGGTGCCCTCTCACCATATAGGTTGCACAATATGGATAGAAGTATGTGCCCCCTCCACATTATTCTACCATAGCTTTTCTGACCTCCAATTCCATCTCCATAGACAGTAAAATGGAGTCGGGCCCCTTTGCAGGTATCATGGCTCCCGATCGTCTGGGAAGGATTTGTACAAGATTTTGAAGCCATCTGTGGAAATGTTTGCCCCTTCATCCAGAAGAGTGTTTGATATTCTATGGGCCTGCGCACTTGTCCAATTTTTTTTTTTCCTTGGTCTGAGCAAAAAAAATCACAGCATGCTCGAGTGTTATCTGATATTCGGATCGCACTCGGCCATGGAAACCATAAGACTGCACTCGGATGACATCTGAGTGCAGTCCGATTTCCAAGCATTGACAGAATATGGAGAATTTTTCTTCTCTATCTTCACTGCCCCATGTCTAAAGTCACAGCTGTATCTGTGCATTCATGAGTTATAGAGAGCACCATAGTCAGCAGATAGAACCGCATCGCTGTGTGCACGGATCCTAAGCATAGTCATAGGCATCTGGGGACAGATCTACCCTAAAATAGTTGGCACTGATCTTCGGGCGTCTCTACCAGCTGCTCGTCACTGACATTTTATGCTCTACAAATACTCAGCTGCCGCCGGTCCTTTGCCTTTATATGTCATCCCAACAGTAATCCCTTTATTATACCTATATATGTGCACTGGCCCAGTAGAAGCAATGGTATAAGCTAAACTCGTCATTTCGGAACCGTCCATCTCATAAGATACATTTATAACATGCCAACAAGAAATACATTAGATACTAAATGCAACAGTTCATAGGCAGGTGTGAAAAAAATGCCGCAAAGTAAAGAATGCTCTAAAAATTAGAAGCAACAATAGTTTGTTTCTGAACAAAATGTAAAGAGAAAATAAACGAGAGAAATGTAAATGAAAGTTTACAGGAGGCTGAAGGTCGGTTCCTTTGTCATCTTGAACGTTTAGTGAAAACATAGATAAATATATTTAGGATTTCCTCACTTGTCTCCTACCATTTCCCTTTCCTCTTTTTTTCTGCAGCAATACTGTGACTATTCAGTAAGTGCAGACCACATCGGTCACTTTGCCTGGAGCCGTTACATTGCTTTGCCTCCGCACATGTCACTTTGTATCGGCATTTTCATCCTGCAGATGAAATATGTTCACTTCACATCAAGAATAATGCAACTTTTATGGGTGGCGTGCCGGGAAACATGACAGCAGGATTTACTTTATTTACCTTTATTACAGCAGTAGATTTGTCAGCAGGTTTTTGGTGTAGGGTCAGAGACCCTGATTCTATCGATGTGGCACTTACTGGGCTTCTTGGTGCAGTTTGGATAGAATCCCTGTTTTCTCTGCTGCAGATCTAGCAGTGCTGGGAATGCTGAGCTGTGATTGCTGAGCTGTGATAACCCCGCCCACAGCCCTGATTGGCAGCTTCCTGTGTACACTGAGAAAGCTGCCAATAAGTGTTGGGGGCGGGGTTACACAGATTAGACTGGCTTGCACATGCCACATAGTCCTCTAATGATAATCTCCTGCTGATAAAACACTGATTGTATCAAAACGACAGCAAGCTGCTGAACAAGTAGCACATCACTGGAATCTGGCTCTTCCCTTTAAAGGGAACTTGTCATCATATTTAATGTTGTTTGAAACACATGTAGGACATTGGATGAGTGATTTCAGGCAGGCGATACAGATAAAATCTAGTTTGAAAGGCCATCTGTGAACTTTGTGTCTCAAATGACAAAGAAAATCCTTGGTGACTTCTCCCTGCCTCGTTACCAATGATTGACAGGTCTCTCCCTATACACATACAGACCACAGCGTTTCAGAGTAAAACAGACCTGACCACAGTGTCTGAGTCATGCTGTCCATCGTTCAGGCAGTATAAATCTGATGGCAGCTTCACTTTAAGGGAGCAGACACCCATACAAATCAGACCAGGATCGGACCACAATGCACGGACTGGCCGGCGGCTCTCCAAAGCCCAGTGTGAAATCTGGTGTAACTATATGTTGTAATCAGGGTGTGCGTGTATGGAGCGGGCTCCGATGCTGTGTGTATTATACAGCCGACAACTGCCTCTGACAGCAGCAATCAGAAACTGCTCCGATCGCTGCTGTTTAACTATTAAAAAGCTGCCGTCAATCACTAACAGTAGCATTTAAATAGCTAAATTCCAGGAGCGTTCATGCACCACCTCCCATATGATCACAGGGTGCTGATGGGTTAGTATGGCAGCCAGTAATTGGCTGAAAGGTCCTGTAGCTGCAATTATGGTACTCACATCAAGTCCAGCCTGTGCAGTATATAGTATAAGCAATTAAATGATTTGCAGGAACTAAAAACTAAACTAAAAAAAAAATGTAAAAAATATATTAAAAAAAAAAAAATCTGATTTCTTTTCAGTTCAATAATAAAGAAATAAAATACATTTACAAATTTGGTTGTCTCATCTGTCAAAGTACCATCTGTAAATTTTTTTCAATTATTTTAAAATATCCACATGTGGTAGCCAGAGATTAATCTGTTACTTACATATTAACTTTGAAACGCAGACACACAAATACTTGCAAAAATTGGAGCCGCATAAGATCCCATCAACGTCCCCTGAAGATGCAAGTAAAGCCTAGAAACAGAGATGAGCGGACCCCTGGAGGTTTGGGTTCTTAGACCTGACTTGAACGTTAGACCAAAAGTTCGGTTGTGGGTACCAGAACTCTACCTGAACCCCTTTGAAAATTATGGGGACCTGAATTTTGGAGCTAGAAAATGCTCTCTTTCATCCCGAAAAATGGAGACGCTATGGGTCTCAGAAAAATGGCTTTTTTTCACATTAATCATTTAAGGAAGCATCATCATAAACAAGAAATGTATTGAAAAGCTCAAAGATACCATTGCACAGCAGATACGAGTGTGTATGACAGATGCCCCTATCGGTCGTCCATTAGTATGAATTGGACATATACATTGAGTTAGGATTAGGGGATAGGGTTCATTTATTAAAAAAAAAATTGCAGTTCTCCACTTGTAAAACAGACAGTCGAAGAAAAATGATTAACATTTTCTATAAGTCAACTTCATGTTGGCGTAATCTTTTAATCAAATTTTCATGTTTAAAATTTTAAAATGTTCAAACATATTTTTAGCCACTAATACAATTCTGAATTGGCTTTGAGGGGCCTATATGGAAACCCCCATAAATCACTATTTTTAAAAGCAGCACCACACACGATATTAAAGGGTGAAATTTAGTAAATTTAACACTGGAGTTAAAATGAGAAAAAATATATATATATTTTTGCAGCTATTCAATTCTTTATCATGTTTGTTTAGTGACCCAGCAGGTATGAACAGAGAAACAATTTTTAGAATCAGTTTTTAGAACTATCCCACACGTGGCCCCAGTGCGCTAGACTCAGCACAAGACTCGTTAATAAAGGGGCATCTTGTAGATTTTGGGGCTTGCTTTCTGTGTTTTTCCTGCACCCTCGGAGGCAGTGACAGACTGGGTTAGCAAAGGTTGGCATTGGCACTACTTCACAAGGGCGGCCCACCAGAAGATTCTCCTGTCCTCCTGTGGGCCAGTCCGAGCTTGGTTGTAGGTTTATGACAAGAAACAATTAAATAACCCCTTTTGGAATCTACGAAAAGGCAGTTATTTAAAAGTAAGCATTGTTTTTCCTATTGGCTGTTAGATCTTGACTATAAAAATTAAAAGTTACATTTTCTTCCAATAATATATAGTTTAAGCTGAACATTTTTCAACTGGACGTGGGGTACTAACAGAAAAGAAAAATAATCCAAAATTTGCTAAAGGATATATATATTTTTTTTTTTAACTGGGCTAAAATCATTTTTGCAAAACGATTTAATTAAAAAATTGTGGACAATTTGCCTGTGTCGCACTATTTATTGCCATCTGTCAGAATGATTTATCTGAGAATCCATCATTGAGCTCCAGTTTTTGAGCTCCTCTCTGCTGATTTATGACCCCAGACCACATCAACGTTGAGATGAATTTCAGCAGAAAGAAGCTCAGAAAAATAAGAGTTAGAATGAGCTTTTTGATGAACTCTTTGTTTTCCTGCTCATTACCGGCTACAGAAAAGCTAACAAAGAGCCGAAAAGCCAAACAATACAAAACTTGGAAAGACATCAAACTGCAAAAACTATTTTTAGACTAAAACACATGAATTTAACTAAAAAAGGATTGTCCAAAATGTGACCATAGAGTTGATTTGTAGTGTCATGGGGCTCATTGGCCATGTTGGTCGTTCATGACTTCTAGACCACAGTCCTGTGAAACACCTGTTACTTGGTCCGGTACGCGCTCATCAATGTGCATACAAGGTCATTCCAGGGAGGAGGTGGTGAGCTGTGACATCTATTGTGAATGGTGGGTCCTGCGTTATCTACTGTATATAGAGGTGTTATCAGTCATTGTACAGGAGGAGGAGGAGGTGAGCTGTGACAGCGCCTATTGTGAATGGTGGATCCTGTGTTATCTACTGTATATAGAGGTGTTATCAGTCGTTGTACAGGAGGAGGTGAGCTGTGATATCACCTATTGTGAATGGTGGATTCTGTGCTATGTAGTGTATATAGAGGTGTTATCAGTCATTGTACAGGAGGAGGAGGTGAGCTGTGATAACACTTCTATATACAGCAGATAACACAGGATCCACCATTCACAATAAGTGATGTCACAGCTCACCTCCTCCTCCTGTACAATGACTGATAACACCTCTATATACAGTAGATATCAGTCATTGTACAGGAGGAGGAGGTGAGCTGTGACATCACTTATTGTGAATGGTGGATCCTGTGTTATCTACTGTATATAGAGGTGTTATCAGTCATTGTACAGGAGGAGGAGGAGGTGAGCTGTGACATCGCCTATTGTGAATGGTGGATCCTGTGTTATCTACTGTATATAGAGGTGTTATCAGTCATTGTACAGGAGGAGGAAGCGAACTGTGACATCTATTGTGAATCCTGTGTGATCAGCTTTAGATAGTTGTGTTCAGTCATATCAGTCATTGTAATGCTGTCTGTGATGATAATGAGTCTGCTGAAAAGTAAGGATACTTTCACACTAGCGTTGTGTGACGTACGTCACAATGCGTCGTTTTGGAGAAAAAACGCATCCTGCAAAGTTGCCCGCAAGATGCGTTTTTTCTCCATAGACTTGCATTAGCGACGCATTGCCACACGTTGCATCCGTCGTGCGACGGATGCTTCGTGTTTTGGCGGACCGTCAACACAAAAAAAGTTCCATGTAACGTTTTTATGTGCGTCGTGTCCGCCATTTTCGACCGCGCATGCGCGTCCGAAACTCTGCCCCCTCCTCCTCGAACATTACAGTGGGGCAGCGGATGCGTTGAAAAACTGCATCCGCTGCCCCCGTTGTGCATTTATTTCACAACGTGCATCGGTACGTCGGGCCGACGCTAGTGTGAAAGTAGCCTAATCTGTCCAGAACAGGAAGTATGAATCTAGCATCAGGCATAGTTGCCAATGTGAAAATTGTTTTTGTTTTTTTTCAATTTTCCAAATCTCTTTATACATTAAGAAACTACATTCATCACAAAACATTTAAACATTAGGCAATTTTCTGATGACACATTCCCTTTAAGAGTTTTAGAAAACAAAGTGCGGCACTGTCACATTTGCATCTGCACAATCCGGCAGCCTATTTTAGCATGTTGGATGATGCTGACTCATTTGTGACATTTCCTGTTCACAAACAGAAATAGCTGGGAGAAAACATTGTCACCCGGCGTGGTGCGCCTCATACATAACCACTATACTACCTACGGGATCAGGGATGCCCACACTAATCCCTCTGGTTGCAGCTTTCTTTCTTATCATATGGTTAAAACTTATCTTTTAGGTTTAAGATAAAATGTGACGTAATGTTTTTAACCCCTTAAAGGGAAGCTATATTCAGAAAATTACCTATTACTTTTTTGTGTTTTTTTTTTTTTACATTTTTGGTAAAGATTTTTTTTTTAATTATCACAATCTGTATAAATTAAAAAAAAAAAACCAAACAAACAAAAAAACAGAACTTCTGCAATGTTCACACCGTCCACTATTTTTTTTTTTTAGACTCGTACCACATTTTGTTTTAGGAAATGCACAAGTACATTAGCCACAATGAACAGATTGCGACCCTATCATTTGTATTGAAGCATCTAATGAGCATGTGCAAATGTCATTATGAAGGTATGGGGAGCAGGGGAGCTGTGACATCGCTTATTGTGATTAGTGAATCCTGTATTATCAGCTGTGTAGAGAGGAATTACCTATCATTGAAATCCTGCCTCTGCGGATAATGAGCCTGCTGAAAGTTTTTCCTGAAGATAGGAAGTGTGAGTCTAAAAACGCAAATGGCCAGTGTAAAAATTGCAAGATTACTAGTGCTTTTTTGTATAGTAAAGATCGTGATATGAAAAAAACAAAACAAAAAAACGAGAAATACAGTAATAGTTGTCGTTTTGATTGACACCAATAAATGTTTAATACAATGTTATGGAAAACAATTCCAAATGTGGTGACATGATGGGAAAAAGGCAATTCTGACAGTTTTCGGAGTTTTATTTTTATGGTGTTCATTGTGCAGAGAGAAAAAAAAAACCAAGCACCTTGCAGCTTAAGCAGTTGCACAGCATTTAAGTGGTTAAAAAGCTGCGATCAGAATTTCCTCTGATTGCTGCTGTTTCAGGCATATGCTGGCTGTATAAAACACCTGGCACCTGCCCTGTGTGGCATGAGCCCAGATTCATAAACCCCCACATGCTTCAAGACGTAATCGTGTATGATGGGATTGGAAGGGGTTAATCACATACAGTAATATATTTCCTTATCATTCAGCAGTAATAATTTTCTAGGAATAATAGTGAAAATATCTATTTTTCCAGCTTTTATTTATTGGTAAAGACAACAAAGTTTTCAAGCACGGAAACTGGAGTTCCCTACAGCAAAATGTAGGATAGGCCCCCACTGCATTAATGTCAGCTATTGTGGTGTACTTATTTTCTTTCACTTTTCTAAAAGCGATGGTCATTAACACCCTGAGACTTGTATCTGCACAGGTCAGAAAAAGTGCTAGCCTAACAGCCTTATATTTTATTGTATTTACGCTTTAAAACGATGTAAAACACAGATAAATCCTCTTTAGTGAGCGCCAAACTCCCTGCTGCCTCTCTCCACATTGTAAATGATAAAATTCTAACTGCCTCTAGGCACCACTAGGGGGAGCACCGTGCGTGTGGCTTCATACAGCTACTATAAAACTCAACAGGAGCTGTATGCAGTAACCCCACATCCTGATCCCCTAGTTGCAGCTGGAGGAAAAGCCTCCTTCAGTGCAGGTCCTGCCTAAACAGTTGCATAATCTGCCTCCATGGAAGGTAAACTACTGCATAACAACAGTATGAATGTATAAAACGGATTTGCGTATGTACCATATGATATGTATTGTCTAAAAGGGGTTTTCAAGGGATTTTAAATTATGGGCTCTCTAGTATTACTCCATAACTTAATTAGAATATAGTCGTTACACTGACGGTGAAATATACTGACCACTCTTAATGCTACTACATATATTTATTCAAATGATATCATATCACCTATATGTTAACTAAAGAATACCTGTCATTTCATATTAGCATTCAGAATAAGCTATCCTCTGTGTGCACGCACAAGAGGAATAATTCTAATTGTATCCTCCATTTTTCACCAGTTTTGCTCTTGGCAGGCATGATCACCGTGCCCATAGCAGTCCTTTCCAATATGGAAACACATTTTACAGCACTTTATTTTCTAATTAAACCTACAATACAAGCCAGAAGAAAAAACGTATTTCAAATATATTTTTTGCCAAGAAGCCACAGGTGCTGAAAAGTACTGAGGGCATTATATTTAATGCACTTCATTACATACAATGGCACTGTTTACCCACTCTTAGATCACACAAAATATAATAGATTTTCTAGAATGTAGACATTTCTGTTATATACTTGTTATTGCGCCCTCTGGTGTTGCATTGATTCCCTCACAGAACATCCACATAATGCAGTAAGTTTAATAAAAGAGTTAAGCGAGTTGTCTTCATTTTAGGGCAATTTTGTACTTCTTACTGAAATGCATGTATTTTGACCTTAAAATATTTTTATTTTCGATTAGGTTTCATTACATTTTTTGCACTATTTGCCGTCTAAAACTTCTATATTGCACTGACTTTATCTGGCTGCAGATTGGGTTAACTTAGAATCTGTCAATGAGCTTGTTCTAATGGTCTGACAAGGAGTTTGTAACTCCTTTATCTGTATTTTCTCAACTCCACTAAGCTGATTTATGATCACAGACCACGTCAAAGTTGAATGTGTATGGCCGGCGTCACACTACGCGTATGAAAATACGGCCCATTTTTTACGGCCGTAATACGCAGTAATTGTCCCAAAACACTGTTCTGTATTCAATGCGAGGATGCGATTTTTAAGCACAAATTTATCCGTGTGTCATCCGTATGGCATCCGTACGGCGATTTTTTTTCTTGCAGGCTTGCAAAATGGACATATCATGGATCCATCGGCTCAAATATTCTTAAAAACATATATACAGTATATATATATATATATATACATATACACTCACCGGCCACTTTATTAGGTACACCATGCTAGTAACGGGTTGGACCCCCTTTTGCCTTCAGAACTGCCTCAATTCTTCGTGGCATAGATTCAACAAGGTGCTGGAAGCATTCCTCAGAGATTTTGGTCCATATTGACATGATGGCATCACACAGTTGCCGCAGATTTGTCGGCTGCACATCCCAAAGATGCTCCATACAAGGCAGGATGGATCCATGCTTTCATGTTGTTTACGCCAAATTCTGACCCTACCATCCGAATGTCGCAGCAGAAATCGAGACTCATCAGACCAAGCAACGTTTTTCCAATCTTCTACTGTCCAATTTTGATGAGCTTGTACAAATTGTAGCCTCAGTTTCCTGTTCTTAGCTGAAAGGAGTGGTACCCGGTGTGGTCTTCTGCTGCTGTAGCCCATCTGCCTCAAAGTTCGACGCACTGTGCGTTCAGAGATGCTCTTAGGCCTACCTTGGTTGTAACGGGTGGCGATTTGAGTCACTGTTGCCTTTCTATCAGCTCGAACCAGTCTGCCCATTCTCCTCTGACCTCTGGCATCAACAAGGCATTTCCGCCCACAGAACTGCCGCTCACTGGTTTTTTTTTCTTTTTCGGACCATTCTCTGTAAACCCTAGAGATGGTTGTGCGTGAAAATCCCAGTAGATCAGCAGTTTCTGAAATACTCAGACCAGCCCTTCTGGCACCAACAACCATGCCACGTTCAAAGGCACTCAAATCACCTTTCTTCCCCATACTGATGCTCGGTTTGAACTGCAGGAGATTGTCTTGACCATGTCTACATGCCTAAATGCACTGAGTTGCCGCCATGTGATTGGCTGATTAGAAATTAAGTGTTAACAAGAAGTTGGACAGGTGTACCTAATAAAGTGGCCAGTGAGTATATATATATATATATATATATATATATATATATATATATACACTAGATGGTGGCCCGATTCTAACGCATCGGGTATTCTAGAATATGCATGTCCACGTAGTATATTGCACAGTCCACGTAGTATATTGCACAGTCCACATAGTATATTGGTCAGACACGTAGTATATTGCCCAGCGATTTAGTATATTGCCCAGCCACGTAGTATATTGCCCAGCCACGTAGTATATTGCCCAGCCACGTAGTATATTGCCCAGCCACGTAGTATATTGCAGTCATGTAGTATATTGCACAGCCCACGTAGTATATTGCACAGCCCACGTAGTATATTGCACAGCCCCGTAGTATATTGCACAGCCACGTAGTATATTGCCCAGTGACGTAGTATATTGGCCAGCCATGTAGTATATTGGCCAGCGACGTAGTATATTGGCCAGCGACGTAGTATATTGCCCAGCCACGTAGTATATTGCCCAGCGACGTAGTCTATTGCCCAGCGACGTAGTCTATTGCCCAGCGACGTAGTCTATTGCCCAGCGACGTAGTCTATTGCCCAGTGACGTAGTCTATTGCCCAGCCATGTAGTCTATTGCCCAGCCATGTAGTATATTGCCCAGCCACGTAGTATATTGCCCAGTGACGTAGCATACAGCAGAGCCACGCAATATATTGCACAGCGATGTAGTATACAGCACAGAGCCACGCAGTATATTGCACAGCGATGTAGTATACAGCACAGAGCCACGTAGTATATTGCCCAGCAACGTAGTATATTGCCCAGCCATGTAGTATATTGCCCAGTGACGTAGCATACAGCAGAGCCACGCAGTATATTGCACAGCGATGTAGTATACAGCACAGAGTCACGTAGTATATTGCCCAGCCACGTATGTGATAGGTTAAAAAAAAAAAAAATACTCACCTTCCGATCCGAGGGCCCCTTGTAGCTCTAACATACTCACCATACTTGTAGTTCTGTCGCCTGTGAGGCGCGCAAGGCCTCTGATGACGTCGCGGTCACATGACCGTGACGTCACGGCAGGTCCTTCTGCCAGACCATCTGTGCTAACGGAACGTGGCGGTTGCATCTCGAGGAGCGGGAAAGGCGGCGTAGGTGAGTATATAATAATTTTTTATTTTTTTAAAATTATTTTTAACATTAGATGTTTTTACTATTGGCGCTGCATAGGCTGCATCAATAGTAAAAAACTTGGTCACACAGGGTTAATAGCAGCGGTCCGTTACCGCCGGCATTAACCCTGTGTGAGCGGTGAGCGGAGGGGTGTATGCGGGCGCCGGGCAGTGAGTGCGGGGAGTAAGGAGTGGCCATTTTCGTCTGGACTGTGCGCGTCGCTGACTGGTCGCGGCAGCCATGACAGGCAGCTGGCAAGACCAATCAGCGAACGAGTAACCGTTACAGACAGAAGGACAGACGGAAGTGACCCTTAGACAATTATATAGTAGATAAATATTATATATATATATATATATATATATATATATTGTTCAATACAGCGCTAGATAGCAGAAAAGCAGGTAATTCAATTGCCGGCTTTTCCTAGCTCCTTCACAAACCTGACATGAGACATGGTTTACATACAGTAAACCATTTCATATCCCTTCTTTTATTACATATTCCTCTTTACTAATGTAAGAAGTGTATGTGCTTTAAGTTTGGGGGCTCTAGCTATTAAATTAAAGGGTTAAATCCCGGAAAAAACTGGCGTGGGCTCCCGCTCAATTTTCTCCGCCAGAGTGGGAAAGCTAGTGACTGAGGGCAGATATTAATAGCCTAGAGAGGGACCATGGTTATAGAACCCCCCTGGCTACAAACATCTGCCCCAGCCACCCCAGAAAAGGCACATCTGTAAGATGCACCTATTCTGGCACTTAGCCTCTCTCTTCCCACTCTCCTGTAGCGGTGGGATATGGGGTAATAAGGGGTTAATGTCACCTTGCTATTGTAAGGTGACATTAAGCCAGGTTAATAATGGAGAAGCGTCAATTATGATACCTATCCATTATTAATCCAATAGTACGAAATGTTAATAAAACACACACATTATTAAAAATATTTTAATGAAATAAAGACACATGGTGTTGTAATATTTTATTATACTCTTAATCCACCTGAAGACCCACGCCAATTTTTGTCCAGGATTTAACCCTTTAATTTAATAGCTAGAGACCCCAAATTTTACACAGAGACACTTGTTACAATAGTAAAGAGGAACATGTAATAAAAGAAGGGATATGAGATGGTTTACTGTATGTAAACCATGTCTCATATTGTCGGGTTTGTGAAGGAGATCGCAAAAGCCGGCAATTGAATTACCGGCTTTTCTGCTATCTAGCGCTAAAAAAAAAAATATAAAAAAAAAAAAATTATATATATATATATATATATATATATATATATATATATATATATATATATATATATATATATATATGTGTATTTATATATACACCTAATCTAGGTGTACACATTTATTCTACCTATTCTATTCTGTCAGTGTGATTTTACTGTACACCACACTGAATTGCCGGCTTTTCTATAGAACACCGGTGCGTATTTCTCGCAAGTCACACACATGGTCCGTGTGTAATCCGTAATTTTCTCGCCCCCATAGACTTTCATTGGCGGATTTTTTGCGCAATACGCTGACAAACGCAGCATGCTGAGATTTTCTACGGCCGTAACATACTGTATATTACGGATGTGTAATATACAGCAGATAGGAGCTGCCCCATAGAGAATCATTGGGCCGTGTGCAATCCGTATTTTCCGGACGTATTTTCTGCGCTCATAAGTCTGTAAAACTCGCTAGTGTGACGCCGGCCTATGTCTCGTGGCTGTTCAACAGAGAATCCCTGCACGTCTTGCTGCTGTCAAACAGCCATGACACATGCAGCCGCGGGGAATTGAACAAATTTTTCATGCACGCCGAAGACACTCGGTTAGCACCAGAGCATGCTCAGATGACACCTTATCTCAGCACGCTCGCTCATCAATACTTCTCAGGCCTCTTGTCCAGGAGCCAAGGAACAACCGATCTGGCTGCTGGTGGACCAAGGTCTTGTGAATCTTTTTGATCCACTCTAGTGACTACCGATACAAGTAACCAGGGGTGTAACTATAAGAAGTGCAGGGTTTGTAATCACATCTGGGGCCCGGAGCCTAGAGGGCCCTAAAGGGTTTTGATACAAAGTCATCAAGACATGAATAAAATGTAAGCAATTTTCAATTTTTATTAATGCGGTTTTAAAACATGATTGCAGTAGCCATTTAGCAATCACAGCCTTTTTTTTTTTTTTTTTTAATACACAGTCCCTCACTGTCTAAGTACTGATGAACCCAACTGTAGGCTTCGATTAACGGCCATCAAAGCAAGAAATGGATGGTTAGAATCCACAAACACGAGCGCAGCGGCATGCTTCAGGCTCTCTGTTCCGACTTAAAGAAGAAAATCCCGGGTATGATCAGATAATCGATTAAAACTTTTTGATTTCAGTTTTGTGGCAGATTCCCTGTGCAGATGTCACACCAAATATCTGCATTCAAGTACAGAACAGAAATAATTTTTGACCAGTTTCCTGATGAGCATTGATGTGGATGTTTAAAGGGGATTTCTGGGCTACAGCTTAATTTCTGCAATCATTTTATGTGACTGCAGATTGTCGATTACGGATAGTGTGTATTGTGCCCGCTGTCAGGATTCACCTTCAGAGATGGGCGAATCAATTTGCGGCATCCAGGACCTATATGCCAGCATTTCCAGCTACTCCTCTGATTAGCTGACTTGGCCCGACGTCATGTGTGCTTCATGCCACAATAATGTCATCATGTCAGACCGGCTAATCAAAAGAGGAGGAGGAGATTCCGGCAGGTAAGAGGCGATTCACAAGGCTCCCGTCCAGCGGTATTAGAATACGTCAGATTAAATTCTCTCAACATGGCATACTGACGGTCACATTACCCCGTGCTCGATTTGGCAGGAGAGGGGAATCTTGACAGTGTGCACAATGTCACGCTTTGACAATCTTCAGTCACACAACTTAGCTGAAAAAAGGAAAGGGTAAAAAAAAGGAAAGGGTAAAAAAAAAAGAAAGTGTAAAAAAAAAAAGGAGAGGAAAGGGTAAAGAAAATGAAAGGGTAAAGAAAATGAAAGGGTAAAAAAAGGAAAGGAAAGGGTAAAAAAAGGAAAGGAAAGGGTAAAAAAAAGGAAAGGAAAGGGTAAAAAAAGGAAAGGAAAGGGTAAAAAAGGAAAGGAAAGGGTAAAAAAAAAAGGAAAGGAAAGGGTAAAAAAGAGGAAAGGAATGGGTAAAAAAAGGAAAGGAATGGGTAAAAAAAAGGAAAGGGTAAAAAAAAAAGAAAGTGTAAAAAAAAAAGGAGAGGAAAGGGTAAAGAAAATGAAAGGGTAAAGAAAATGAAAGGGTAAAAAAAGGAAAGGAAAGGGTAAAAAAAGGAAAGGAAAGGGTAAAAAAAAGGAAAGGAAAGGGTAAAAAAGAGGAAAGGAATGGGTAAAAAAAGGAAAGGAATGGGTAAAAAAAGGAAAGGGTAAAAAAAAGGATAGGAAAGAGTAAAAAAAAGGAAAGGGTAAAAAAAGGAAAGGGTAAAAAAAGGAAATGGTAAAAAAAGGAAAGGGTGAAAAAAGGAAAGGGTAAAAAAAGGAAAAGGGGGAAAAAAGGAAAGGAGGAAAGGAAGGGAAAAGGGAGAAGCAAAGAAAATACTTTTTTTTTTACTTTAAAAAGGTGAACCAAAAACATCTTTGGCTCCTTTTCTTGTATGAACTTGCAGACTTGCTGAAATACTTAGTGATATTTGATATCGTGATGACATCTGTAGATAAGTTATGATATAAAACCCTAACCATGACGTACAAAGCCATCCACAACCTGTGCCCTCCATACATCTGTGACCTAGTCTCCCGGTACTTTCCTCACGCAACCTCTGATCCTCACAAGATCTCCTTCTCTACTCCCCTCTTATCTCCTCTTCCCACAATCTCATACAAGATTTCTCCTGCGCATCACCCCTACTCTGGAACCCTCTACCACAACACATCAGACTCTCACCTACCATCGAAACCTTCAAAAAGAGCCTGAAGACCTACCTCTTCCGACAAGCCTACAACCTGCAGTAACCACAGATCCACCAAACCACTGCATGACCAGCTCTATCCTCACCTACTGTATTCTCACCCATCCCTTGTAGATTGTGAGCCCTCGCGGGCAGGGTCCTCTCTCCTACTGCACCAGTTATGACTTGTATTGTTTAAGATTTTTGTACTTGTTTGTATTATGTATACCCCTCCTCACTTGTAAAGCGCCATGGAATAAATGGCGCTATAATAATAATATTAATATGTTGTTTTTAGACACAGACAAAAGCAAAATGGATGTTGGCATCGATAAAAGTTCCAGTACGAAAAGTTTCTTAAAAAAAAAAAAAACCCCAGTTACCTGGCTAATTAGAATCTTTTCACACTGTATTATAAAAAATACTGGATTTCAACTCAACCTCAAATCAGTGAAAAAAGAAAAAAAAACCTCACCGCGCTCATCAATATCTAAACTGTCTTATACTAAGGTCCCATGCACACGTCTGATTTTGATTCCTAGTGTGTGGAAACATTTCAGCCTTTGGTTCATTATTTCTTGCAGTCGAGTCACAAAAACAAAAAAAAATGTGATTATTCGACTGTCAATTCTAATGACATTTTTTCACACAGACATATGTTGCAATGCATTTCCAGCAGAGATTTTTCCGATTTAGTTTGATACAGGCGATAAGGGCTTATTCACATATAGCATTTTTTAAGCTTTTTTTTTTTTCAGTCAGAATAAACACAAACGTTTTACAGCAGCCACAAAATGAATGAGATATCTAAAATCTCATGCACATGTCGTAGTCACACAAAATATTAATTTTATTTAAAGTTCTCTTCTCTTTCATTCATTCCAATAAATAGGAGCTGATCTGCAGTACTGGCAGTGGCCACTACACAGTGTGCGGCGCTGTTGTTACATACACGGCTTACATCCGGCTGCTGCCAGAATGACAGCTGATTAGTGGTGCTTCCAAGTGTCAGACCCCTACTGACCTCATTATGATGTCCCACCCTAGAGATAGGTCATCAATACCACTGTGGTGGAAAGCCCCTTTAATTTAAAGGGAATTACCAGTTAGGCATAAAACACCAAAAGCAGTGTTATTAGTGCACATCCATACCAGAAATGAAGAACTGGAAATACACTGCATTACCTCTGGTGCACACGCATTTCCTATGTATTTAGGTCATGCTTTATCTATGTAATTCTGTTACTGTCACATACAGTAAGGAGCAGGTTCTAATTTGGATCTATATTTTCATAGTAATGTAATCATCAATGAAGCTTACCAATGTAATGTGTGTATGCCTGTACTGCTCCCAGTACTCCCAGTAATGGTGCAGGACTTGTGTCCCTACATTAGGGGCAATAATACACCTTGTTTACCAGGCAAGTCTGCATGTCTCTAAGCTGACACACAGTGGCCGAAATGAGAACTGCAAGAACCAGGAAACAATGCAGTAAGCTCCTAGGCTCCCTCTAGTGGTGGAAGCAGGTAAGCACTACTTTCTATAAAATCTACAAATCACATAGGGAACCTGTAGCTAAAAGATAAAATTTATAAAAACAGAGCAAAAATGTTAGGCTGTAAAATAAAAATAAATGTTACATTCCAGAAGTAATTTGTTACAGCATTAGGATTAGATCAATAACTGTTTGGACTGGTCACATGAGGGTTATGGCATGACATTACTCCTGAAATGTAAGTAATGAACCTCAAGGGACCACCAGAGCGATAAGTGGTAGTGACCAGCAGCAGGGCAATTAGCGACTTTTCTGCCCTCTGGTTCTCAGCACTCGGCCCCCGCTCTGCAACGTTATGGGGTCTCCACTTTGTGGCCGAGTTGCTGCAGTTCCTTCCATTTTTCCCAATAATATCACTCACAGATGATGGGAGAACATTCAGGTGAGAAGAAATGTCATGAATGGACTTATTATGGATGTTATATACCAGGTCTGAGGGGCTGGATGTTATACAACAGGGGGGAGGCGAGGGCCCGAATGTTATACACCGAGGGTAATGGGCCGGATATTATACACTGGGGGGAGGTGAGGGCCCGCATGTTATACACCGAGGGTAATGGCCTGGATATTATACACCAGAAAGAGGCGAGGGCCTGGATATTATACACCGGGGGAAAGACTAAAGCCCGGATATTATACACCAGGGGGAAAGGCTAGGGCCCGGATGTTATACACCAGGGAAAAAGGAGAGGGCCCAGATATTATACACCAGGGGGAAAGGCTAGGGCCTGGATAATATACACCAGGGGAAAGGCGAGGGCCCTCATGTTATACACCGAGGGTAATGGGCCGGATATTATACACTGGGGGGAGACGAGGGCCCGCATGTTATCCACCGAGGGTAATGGCCTGGATATTATACACCAGAGAGAGGCGAGGGCCTGGATATTATACACCAGGGGGAATGGCGAGAGCCCGGATATTATACACCAGGGGGAAAGACGAGAGCCCGGATATTATATACCAGGGGAAAAGACTAGGGCCCGCATGTTATACACCGAGGGTAATGGCCTGGATATTATACACCAGAGAGAGGCAAGGGCCTGGATATTATACACCGGGGGAAAGGTGAGAGCCCGGACATTATACACCAGGGGGAAAGGCTAGGGCTTGGATATTATACACCAGGGGGAAAGGAGAGGGCCCGGATATTATACACCAGCGGGAAAGGAGAGGGCCCGGATATTATAAACCAGGGGGAGAGGTAAGGGCCTGGATATTATACACCACGGGGAGAGGTAAGGGCCCGGATATTATACACCAGGGGGAAAGGCGAGGGCCCAGATATTATACATCAGGTGGCAAGTAACAGGCCCGATGTTACACACTAGGGGTGAGAAATGGGCCCGGATGTTATATACAGGGTCCAAGCAGCTGGATTCTGTACAACAGAGAGCAATGGAACTGAATGAAAAACCTGAACTCATTTCCTACTTTTTTCAGTCTCACCCTTTAAAAGCACAATCTCTGTAACATGACTTTTTTAGTAATAATCACACACAGCTCTGCAGTGAGACCAGGAGAGGAGAGGACATTGCATATCACATTGGAAACTCTCCCTTCTATTTAAAATAGTCTCTGGAGGCAGGTTCTTTGGAACTATGGGCCGGGCATAGATCTCCCCAACATTTATATTTAAGAAAAAATGTGGATTTCTTGGGAACCATTCATCGGATCTCCGATATCGAGGTATCATTTTAGTCATCTTCCTATGAGCTGTGCACCCATTTAGACTGCTACTGACAGGTTCCCTTAAAAAAGCTTACTTATGCTGATGATAACAGATGATTTCACCAGGTTACCTGAGAAATCAGTCTCAGCATACTATAGATATAAAAAAAAAAGCCATAAGATAAGGGAGCCAGGACAGGTGAGAAACAGTTTATCAACATTCTAGCAATCCAAAACTAAAGAATTCTCTCAATGCAAAATATTTATTACTTAATGCTTCATTTTTAAAAGTGAAATCTTGTGCTGGTCTAAAAAAAACAAACAAACAATATGTAAAAGCTAAAGAACAAAGATTAGAACACACCTAAATCAACCCGCAAAAAAATAAAATGGGAAAACTTGCAATCACACGTCGCACTTCCTGGAATTCTGTCTGAACCTTTTCCCTTGTGTTGAGCAAAAGAGGAAAAACATTTTTCTATCGGACGCACACAGTTTGGGTTTTTCTGGCAGCCCAGCAATGAATAACATTGGCTTCCTCGTGCAGTAGATCAATCACAACGACAGAGCAGAGAGGTTTCAGCTTTTGTTCAGGATACTATCTATCTATTGTTGCTCCAGATTTCTTGGAAAATCACCAAACCAAAGAGAACAAAAAAGGTGACGATCTAGATATAAAAACCCAAATGAGCTGTGGGTGTTGTGGCTCCGTGGGTTTTCTCTCACACAGGAAAGATGATAAATAAAAGTAGTTGGAGGAGTAAAAAGATGGCTTCTGCGTGACGTCCATTTTTAAATGGACCATCAGTTATTACAGTTTTCACACAAGACTTTTCAGTAGTCTCATTACCAGCACAGACAGGATTACAAGGAAACGTAACACATACAGTACCAGTTATTGGAGTAAATAGGGGATGACTTTGGGAAATCTAAAGGTTTATTTCACACGTTTCTTTACTCCATGCAATTTTTGTGTGACTTTGCAGCCTTCCAGCTTAATCTACAATGTGCACCTTCCAATATAGTGAGCGGTGACTGCAACCGCTCCCTGCACTACCATGATAACCGGAAGCGAAAGGCTACACGGAGGATACAAGTTCATTTTCTCCCTGTAGCCGCTGTGTATCTTTTAATTTGCATGGAAAAAAAAAAAAAAAACAGCAAAAAACCCTTTGCAAAAAAGATGCATGTGAACATAGTCTTAGGCAGCATTTTAATGCCTTGCTGATTTACCCTTTATCTGCAGGTAAATTGTTTTTTCCCTCCCTGAACAGACAGGTTCTTTTTAAACAATAGGACGTTTTCTGATGACACATGCTCTTAAAAGAGAAATGAAGAAAGGTCACCAATATCTGCTGAAGGTCATTAAGGGATTAACCGTGGAAATTAGATTTCCTGTTTTTTCGGAGTACCTCTGCAGAGCCAATCATTATCAGCAGCAGGGCGAGCTAATGGAAAAAAAAAAAAATCACTATCTTACTGGAGGTAGAAATGTCTGTATGGCCGCTTCTCTGTCGTTTTAGTAGATGAAGACGACAATAGACACAAACAACTATTCAGAAAATATGATAAGAACGATCAGTGGAAAAACTGACCAGATGATCAAAAAATGTGCCGATTATGACAATGCGATGTTAAGTGACCCCCTAGGCTCCCCAATAAGAGTCCACATTCCTCGTCAGATGTCGGTGTTCACCCGATAATCACTTTTTCTGACTTTCATCTCCACTTTGCAATTGTTCTGCCCATGCACAACGGTAATTAGCTCCGCCTGCGCTGTCTTCCCGCTGAGCCCGCCTTAGACTTGTGTTTATACACAAGCCAATAAGAAAAGGTAGAGATGCAGGTGGGTGGAGAAAGCAGCAACCTAAACCAATGATGAGACAGGGGGCGTGTCTCAAAGCAGAAACCTAAACCAATAATGAGACAGGAGGCGTGTCTCAGAAAGCAGAAACCTAAACCAATGATGAGACAGGAGGCGTGTCTCAGACTACTGCAGACTCCCTGTAGGCAGTGAAACTAAGAGGTCACAGATCACAGCTCTGCCAACATAAGTATAGCTAAAAAGACACGAATCAATATTTGAGAAAAGGCTGCTGAGTTCTACATAGGCAATGAAATGTTCAGCATTGCACTGAGCTTTTACATCTTATTTGCTGCCTATGCACAGCACCTCATCCAATAGCAAAGTCTCTGACTGCTGTGCCCTCTGCATAGGCAGTGACCACAATGACAAAGGTTGAGCTTAGTATAATAAAGTACTGTATCATGAGCAGGGCACAGCACTGTATCCAACGTCAAAGTCTGCTATGCATATTAATTATGCGGGCGTATTGGAGGACTAACATTACAATGCATTAAAGTGGTTGGGGGATTACACTGTTGGAAGGAACCCGAAGTGCAAAATGTATCTCTCAGCCAGTGCACACATCATTTCCATGTAGGTGACAGAAACTCCTATCACAGTTACTGATGATGATAACACAGCTCTTCACACAAATATAATGAAGACCACAGCTTAGCCTCCCTGACTGCATACAGATAGTGCATTAGCTTATTTAGGAGAATATACAGAGAAACATAAATCATATAGTCCCATAATAAATAAATCATAGGCTGAGATGGTACTGGTTCCATCTACTTATTTGATGACGTACTGATGCATCATAGGACTGATAGAGCAAAGAGAAATAAAAATGCAGGGAGACATCTAGAAATGAATATGGAATATAAATATATATATATATATATATATATATATATATATATATATATATATATACACATACATATATATATATATATACATACACATATATATATATACATACACACACACACACATATATATATATATATATATATGTATATATATATATATATATATATATATATATATGTATATATATACATATACATACATACATATACACAGCGCCTACAAGTAGTATTCAACCCCCTGCAGATTTAGCAGGTTTAATAAGATGCAAATAAGTTAGAGCCTTCAAACTTCAAACAAGAGCAGGATTTATTAACAGATGCATAAATCTTACAAATCAAAAAGTTTTGTTGCTCAGTTAAATTTTTATAAATTTTAAACATAAAAAAGTGTGGGTCAATTATTATTCAACCCCTAGGTTTAATATTTTGTGGAATAACCTTTGTTTGCAATTACAGCTAATAATCGTCTTTTATAAGACCTGATCAGGCCGGCACAGGTCTCTGGAGTTATCTTGGCCCACTCCTCCATGCAGATCTTCTCCAAGTTATCTAGGTTCTTTGGGTGTCTCATGTGGACTTTAATCTTGAGCTCCTTCCACAAGTTTTCAATTGGGTTAAGGTCAGGAGACTGACTAGGCCACTGCAACACCTTGATTTTTTGCCTCTTTTCTTCGCTGTGTGCTTTGGGTCGTTGTCTTGTTGGAAGATGAAATGACGACCCATCTTAAGATCCTTGATGGAGGAGCGGAGGTTCTTGGCCAAAATCTCCAGGTAGGCCGTGCTATCCATCTTCCCATGGATGCGGACCAGATGGCCAGGCCCCTTGGCTGAGAAACAGCCCCACAGCATGATGCTGCCACCACCATGCTTGACTGTAGGGATGGTATTCTTGGGGTCGTATGCAGTGCCATCCAGTCTCCAAACGTCACGTGTGTGGTTGGCACCAAAGATCTCGATCTTGGTCTCATCAGACCAGAGAACCTTGAACCAGTCAGTCTCAGAGTCCTCCAAGTGATCATGAGCAAACTGTAGACGAGCCTTGACATGACGCTTTGAAAGTAAAAGGTACCTTACGGGCTCGTCTGGAATGGAGACCATTGCGGTGGAGTACGTTACTTATGGTATTGACTGAAACCAATGTCCCCACTGCCATGAGATCTTCTAGGAGCTCCTTCCTTGTTGTCCTTGGGTTAGCCTTGACTCTTCGGACAAGCCTGGCCTCGGCACGGGAGGAAACTTTCAAAGGCTGTCCAGGCCGTGGAAGGCTAACAGTAGTTCCATAAGCCTTCCACTTCCGGATGATGCTCCCAACAGTGGAGACAGGTAGGCCCAACTCCTTGGAAAGGGTTTTGTACCCCTTGCCAGCCTTGTGACCCTCCACGATTTTGTCTCTGATGGCCTTGGAATGCTCCTTTGTCTTTCCCATGTTGACCATGTTTGAGTGCTGTTCACAAGTTTGGGGAGGGTCTTAAATAGTCAGAAAAGGCTGGAAAAAGAGATAATTAATCCAAACATGTGAAGCTCATTGTTCTTTGTGCCTGAACTACTTCTTAATACTTTAGGGGAACCAAACAGAATTCTGGTGGGTTGAGGGGTTGAATAATAAATGACCCTCTGAAAAAACTTTTCCCAATTTAAAAAAACAAACAAACAAAGAAATAACATTCTTTTTTGCTGCAGTGCATTTCACACTTCCAGGCTGATCTACAGTCCAAATGTCACAATGCCAAGTTAATTCCAAATGTGTAAACCTGCTAAATCTGCAGGGGGTTGAATACTACTTGTAGGCACTGTGTGTATATATATATATATATATATATATATATATATATATATATATATATATATATATATATATATATATATATATATATATATACACACACACACATATATATATATATATATATATATATATATATATATATATACACACACACACACATATATATATATATATATATATATATATATATATATATATATATATATATACAATACATACATACATACATACATACATACACATATACACACACACGCAATATATACATATATTATGTACCGTATATACTCGAGTATAAGCCGAGATTTTCAGCCCAAATTTTTGGGCTGAAAGTGCCCCTCTCGGCTTATACTCGAGTCACGGTCTGTGGCAGGTTCGGCGGGTGAGGGGGAGAGAGCGCTGAGGCATACTTACCTAGTCCCGGCGATCCTGACGCTCCCCCTGCCCGTCACACTGTCTTCGGGTGCCGCAGCTCTTCCCCTGTACAGCGGTCACGTAGGACCGCTCATTAGAGAAATGAATATTAATTTCTCTAATCAGTGGTGCCGGTGACCGCTGATAGAGAAAGAGGCTGCGGCACCCGGAGACCAGCTGTCCGGGGGAAGGAGCGGGACGCCGGGAGCAGGTAAGTATCTCATATTTACCTGTCCACGTTCCACACGCCGGGCGCCGCTCTGTCTTCCCGGCGTCTCTCCGCTCTGACTGTGCAGGTCAGAGGGCGCGATGACGCATATAGTGTGCGCGCCGCCCTCTGCCTGATCAGTCAGTGCGGAGAGACGCCAGGACCGGACGCTGGGGAGCTGCAAGCAAGAGAGGTGAGTATGTGTTTTGTTTTTTTTATTGCAGCAGCAGCAGCAGCGTTATATATGGCACAGATTTATGTGGAGCATCTATGGGGCCAAACTGACCGGTGCAGAGCACTATATATATATATGGGGCAGCTTTATAATGAGCATCTATGGGGCCATACTGAACGGTGCAGAGCATATAGGGCACAGCTATATAAGGAGCATCTATGGGGCCAAACTGAATGGTGCAGAGCATTATATATGGCACAGCTTTATATGGAGCATCTATGGGGCCATAATGAACGGTGCAGAGCATTATATAGGGCACAGCTTTATATGGAGCATCTATGGGGCCATAATGAACGGTGCAGAGAATTATATATGGCACAGCTTTATAAGGAGCATCTATGGGGCCATAATGAATGGTGCAGAGCATTATATATGGCACAGCTTTATAAGGAGCATCTATGGGGCCAAACTGAACGGTGCAGAGCATATAGGGCACAGCTATATAAGGAGCATCTATGGGGCCAAACTGAACAGTGCAGAGCATATAGGGAACAGATTTATAATGAGCATCTATGTGGCCAAACTGAACGGTGCAGAGCATATATGGCACAGCTTTATATGGAGCATCTATGGGGCCATAATGAACGGTGCAGAGCATTGTATATGGGGCACAGCTTTATATGGAGCATCTATGGGGCCATAATGCACGGTGCAGAGCATTCTATATGGCACAGCTATATATGGATAATATATGGGGCAATAATCAATGGTATGGAGCATTATATATGGCACAGCTTTATATGGAGCATCTATGGGGCAATAATGAATGGTATGGAGCATCTATTTTTATTTTTGAAATTCACCGGTAGCTGCTGCATTTTCCACCCTAGGCTTATATCGAGTCAATAAGTTTTCCCAGTTTTTTGTGGCAAAATTAGGGGGGTCGGCTTATACTCGGGTCGGCTTATACTCGAGTATATACGGTATGTGTATTCGGACATCCCACTAATAATAAATGCAAGTTATTTTCCCATTGAAAATGGATTAAAATTTTAATTGCAACAAAACAAATTTGCATATGCGGAGCATTGTCCTACTTCGCATTTTACCCTTTCTCAGCTTTACAAGCTATCCGGTTCAGAGCCGTGCACAGGATTTTATCCCATATCTTGCAAACACGCACACAAAAATTCACGAACGTTTCCCTTTTATTAAAAGCCACATACGTGACTGTATAAAACAATGCCGCCACACTGTGCAAGCAAAAAGCTTTATTTAGGTACAGTCCAATACATGATCTATTGTTCTAGAAACATTTCCTGGAACCGCGTCATTAATAGAAAGCACAGCGGTGACTGTTGCATAAGCATTTGCAGCAACCGCATGTTTTTTTTGTTTTGTTTTTGCAGAACTGTTGGTGCAGTCATTTTTGCTTCCTACCCCGGCGTTTTCCCTTTAAATCTGTAGAGTAAAGACTTGCATAAAAATGGATGAAATAATAATAATGCATTTATCGTTCCCTTTGTATTTAACCCCATATGTGCTGCACAAACACATTAAGCATTTGAGTTACATTTCTTTAAGTCTCTTGGAAAATTTGCTACATTAATGTAAGGAGAAAATTTGCTTTGTAAAATTAATAACAGACTGTCACATACCGGGCAATGACAGCACAGGCTGGTCCACCGCCGCAGCCTCCTGGTATAGTGAGGTTTACTGGGGGGTCTCCGGTTGAGCTTTAGGGTGGATGGATGTCAGTGGTCAGGTTTTCCTTCCCTTCTGAGGCTCGTTTCAGGACTTGCTGTCTCATCCTGCTTTCTCTCTCCGGACCTGCCTCCCATTACCACCACCGCCCCAGTCAGTGTTTCCAGAGTCAGCTCTTCTCTTTCTGACTAGTGTGACGGATGTAGCAGAGTGGATTTTGCAGGATGTAGCAGCAGCTAGGCATAGGTATATGGTCAGGAAAGGTTTAGCATTTTAAAATTAAAATAAATGGCACAAAAAAAATATTTTGGAAATGGTGCAAAAATGAAGCATTTATCCAAGTCATTAAAGGGGTTTTCCATAACTTCAATATCGATGGTGATGTCAACAATACCAGAAAAGTGGGGGTTCAACCCCAGTAATACACCAATCAGCAGTTTGCAGCTCCCGCTGCAGCCGGTTGTAAAGAGCCGTTACATCACAGCGCCGTAAGCTGTGCAGTGGCCGCTATCGGTACTGCAACTCAGCTCCTATTGAAGGGCAACAGGGCCATGTGTAGATGGTCATTCCACAAATTGTCAAAGGGACTCAATATATGCAAATGTGCAACCAGATATGCGACTGCCACAAAATAAATGAATTTAAAAAAAAATAAATTCTAAACCTGTTGGATTTTAGGCCACAACTTTGCCTCAACAGGCTTTAGCCTTTTAAGTACCAAGAATTTTTTTGTGCTTTTGTCTTAACCCCCCCCCCCCACCTTCTTCCAACCCCATAACTTTTGTATTTTTTTAATCAATATAAACTTCTGAAGGTTTTTTTTGTGAGAACAGCTGTAGTTTTGCTATGCAATGCACTGAAAAAAAAAAACCGGGAAAAAAAATACCAAGTAAAATTAATAAAAAAAAAAAAAAAAGTTTCACCTTATTTTTTGTTGGGTTTCAATTTTACAGTAACAATGACCTGAAAACAATTTTTACGATACCAATTATTGATTTTTTTTTTTTACTTTTTAAGTTTTAGTGTTGTGTCACCATTTTTCCCGAGACCCGTAACATCGTTATTTTTCCATTGATGGAGTTGAGTAAGGGTTAGTTCAGTGCACAGTCAGTGGACTTCTTCTATCCCAATCTTGAACCTATGATTGTTTATGCCATTTACTACATGGTTTTACAGTATATAGTAAAAATCTTGGTCTACGGCTGACCTTCACATTAAGACCGAGGGGACAGTGATGGGGGCCTTCAGCAGGCCCCCGGCTTTAATAGTAACCCATAGATTGATCACGACATGAGGGCCAATCCATGCATTTCATTTAAATGCCGCTGTCCGAGATTGACACCAAAGAGAAACAGATGCCAAATGGTGTATATGCAGTTGGATTATTTCTGCCATATGTGAACATGGACTAATTGTACATTTTGGGACCTGCAGTAAAAGCAATTAGGCTGCGGTCCCATCATACATGTTAGCTTTATGTTATGCATCATAGAATTATATGGCTGTTTCAAAGTTATACCATTCACTGCAGACATCGGTGGTATCGTATTTGTACAGGTACTGGATGATAGGCAGCAAAGTATAATCACCTAATCACTCACCATGGCTGGCTTTACCTAAGCAGTTATTGAGTGCTTGTAAAGGATGTTCTGAAATACTTATCCCCTTGTAGTGTACAGCTTCTCCTTGCCAAGGTGCACTGCGTGCCAGATGATTGACAATTCAGGCTGGCAGAATGGCTAAACCGTAGTCCCTAACTGCCCACTCTCCCATGCTGCTTGCAGAGGTAACATTACCTCTGCAGCACTGGTGAAGTGCACAGTGACTTAACTTGGCTTCAGAACGGCGCTTTCAAGCTGTAAAAGCAAAATCGCAATAGACTAATTTTCTATTGAATCCATACTTTGCTATGCGCTCCCGAGTCCAGAAATACACATTTCTCAGTGGTCTTTCCAGCGATCAATAGAGTTCACGGAACCAAGACCTGTACCAACTGAAGGGACTACAAAAAAAAAACGGCAAGAGTTTAGTTAATCTTTAACGGGTTAACATTTCTACAGATATAAATTATTATTATTATTATTATTTATTTATATAGCACCATTAATTCCATGGTGCTGTACATGAGAAAGGGGTTACATACAGAGTTATAGATATAATTTACAGTAAACAGGTTTACAGTGACACACTGGTACAGAGGGGAGAGGACCCTGTCCTTGCGGACTTACATTCTATGGGATAGTGGGGAAGAGACAGAAGGTAGGGGTGAGGCGGCGGCGGCTCTGGCGGTGGTGAGGCGGCGGCTCGGTTATTGTAGGCTGTAGGCTTTCCTGAAGAGATGGGTTTTCAGGTTCCGTCTGAAGGATCCGAGGGTGGTGGATAATCGGACGTGTTGAGGCATGGAATTCCAGAGGATGGGGGATATTCGGGAGAAATCTTGGAGGCAGTTGTGTGAGGATCGAATAAGTGTGGAGGAGAGTAGGAGGTCTTGGGATGAACGAAGATTACGTGAGGGAAGATAGTGGGAGATTAGTTCAGAGATATAGGGAGGGGACAGGTTGTGGATGGCTTTGTAGATCAGTGTTAGTAGTTTGAACTGGATTCGTTGGGGGATTGGGAGCCAGTGGAGGGATTTGCAGAGGGGAGAAGCAGGGGAGTAGCGAGGAGAGAGGTGGATTAGGCGGGCAGCAGAGTTGAGGACAGACTGGAGTGGTGCAAGAGAATTAGCGGGGAGGCCACAGAGGAGGGTGTTGCAGTAATCGAGGCGGGAGATGATGAGAGCATGCACAAGAGTTTTGGTAGATTGTGGACTGAGGAAGGAACGGATTCTGGCAATATTTTTGAGCGACAGGAGGTGGCAAGAGCTTGGACGTGAGGTTTGAAGGACAGGGCAGAGTCAAGAGTTACTCCGAGGCAGCGGATTTCAGGAGCGGGAGAGAGCGTGATGCCGTTCACCATAATAGATAGATTGGGTAGGGGGGATACGTGAGGTGGGGGAAAGATGATGAATTCGGTTTTGTCTACATTGAGTTTTAGGAAGCGAGAGGTGAAGAAGGAGGATATGGTTGACAGACACTTCGGGATTCTGGACAGCAGGGAGGTGACATCTGGGCCAGAGAGGTAGATCTGAGTGTCGTCTGCATACAGGTGGTACTGGAAGCCATGGGACTTTATGAGTTGTCCTAGGCCAAGGGTATAGATGGAAAAAAGTAGGGGTCCTAGGACAGAGCCTTGAGGGACTCCAACAGAGAGAGGGCGGGATGAGGAGGTAGTGTGGGAGTGGGAAACGCTAAATGTGCGGTTGGATAGGTATGAGGCAATCCAGGACAGGGCGAGGTCTTTGATGCCAAGGAAAGAAAGAATCTGTAGCAGTAGGCAGTGATCGACTGTGTCGAAAGCAGAGGACAGGTCAAGAAGGAGGAGGATGGAGAACTGTCTGTTAGCTTTGGCTGTGACTAGGTCATTAGTAATTTTTGTCAGGGCAGTTTTGGTGGAGTGGTGGGGGCGGAAGCCAGATTGGAGGTTGTCAAGGAGAGAGTTAGATGAGAGGTGGGAGGAAAGTTGACCATGGACATGCTGCTCAAGGAGTTTTGAAGCAAACAGGAGCAGTGATATTGGGCGATAGCTGGGCATAGCAGTTGGGTCAAGGTTAGTTTTTTTGAGGATGGGTGTGATGGTGGCATGTTTGAAGGCAGAGGGGAAGGTACCAGAAGAGAGCGATAGGTTGAAGAGATGGGTTAGGGCTGGAATAAGCCCTAAATCAGACCAAAACCATGACAACAGTGAATTACAAAGTTGTATATTTAAATATTTTATTTAAACTGTTTTTACAAGATAAAACCAATAAAATTAAAAAGGGGAGGGATTAGGATGCATTTAAAATATTTTAAAGAATGAACTTAAATAAAAAAATAAAATAAAAAAAAATGTCACAGCTTTATCCTGAAGATATCACAGTGCTACAAAAAGGAACAAATTAGGAAAAGATTAGATTATAATTTCACACACCATTTGGAGGATCTTTTAAGGTCCATGTCGTAAAATATGTCATCAGCATACCTTTCCTCCCCCACCCCCCCCCCAAAAAAAAATTATTTTAAAGTGACTCTTTTTCCAACTTTGATAGGTTGGATGGATTCTTTGTATGTCTCGTCTCTCACATTTTTTTTTCACCATGTTAAGTATTTAAAATCTATATATTAAAAAAATCAGTTTAGTATCACAAGGAAACGGGAAAAAATTAGCCAACAGACCCACAAAACAATAACGAAACATTGTTAAACACATTAAATCAGTAAAATAGAGATTCAGTAGCGCGGCCTCCCCTCCTCCGTCAGCAGTAAGGACCGCATACAGCACAGTGTCACACGTAATAGATGATGATATATGGCTATGTTCACACACAGCAGGTTTTTTTTTTCTGCAGAAAAGAAGCTGCATTTCACAGTACCAGCAAAAGCTATGAGATTGAAAAAATATCTTGCATGCACCTTTTTTACCTTACCGAATTTCAGAACTGCAGCGTTTTTTAATTCTGCATCGTGTCAATTCTTTCAGTGTTTTTGCAGCATTGTTCAAACAAAAAGCAATAAGAAAGTGGAAAAAAGTTGCATACTGGTTTTGCTTCTTTTTTTTTAGTTAAAAACTATAAAATATGCAGAGTAGGCAAATCACACATGTAATCTGTACCCCCCTCCCCCCCAAAAAAAAAAACTGCTAAAAAAGTGGCAAAAAAGAGGCATAAAAGTGAAAGAAACAAATAAACAAACACAAAAAACGCTGCCTGTGAACATAGCCTTACAGTGGTTCAATCCAACAAGAATCTGGATTAATTCAGGTCACCATTGAAATGTAGCATATTTGTAACCCATTGTACCATAAATGAGATTGTTCCTTTCTGTTCGATAAAAACAAATCTTCAACATTGCTGCAAATGTAAAAAGAAAGCAAAATTAACCCAAACTACACAGAACAAGAACAAAACCAAAAAAACATGCTGAGCGCTTTCAAAACCATACAGGAAAAGAAACTCCGGGTACGTTTATGTGTATACATGCACTAATACATATATTTATGAAAGAAGTGAGGAGGTGAGCTGTGACATCTATTGTGAATGGTGGATCCTGTGTTACCTACTGTATATAGAGGTATTCTCAGTCATTGTACAGGAGGAGGAGGTGAGCTGTGTCATCACCTATTGTGAATGGTGGATCCTGTGTTATCAGTCATTGTACAGGAGGAGGAGGAGGTGCGCTGTGACATCACCTATTGTGAATGGTGGATCCAGTGTTATCTACTGTATATAGAGGTGTTATCAGTCATTGTACAGGAGGAGGTGAGCTGTGACATCACCTATTGTGAATGGTGGATCCTGTGTTATCTACTGTATATAGAGGTGTTATCAGTCATTGTACAGGAGGAGGAGGAGGTGCACTGTGACATCACCTATTGTGAATGGTGGATCCAGTGTTATCTACTGTATATAGAGGTGTTATCAGTCATTGTACAGGAGAGGGTGGAGGTGAGCTATGACATCACCTATTGAGCATGGTGGATACTGTGTTACCTACTGTCATATGATGTTGTAAAGGTCAATTCACTAAACAAAGTCAAGGAGGGCCAGGATGCTTCTCTTGATAAATATAACAGTACTAGTAGAGAGATGGGACATACATTCATCCAAGGAACTAGTTAGATTGCCACACTTGGAGCGGAGCAGGAATTTTTCCCCTAATGTTGGGCAATTAGCATTTGCCTCCTGGGGTTTAAGCCTTTCTCTGGATTAACATATTTGGGTATAGGTTGAACTAAATGGACTCTTGTGTACTGGAAAACCATTTTCATAGTTTACAGATTGAAAAGTCAAAAATTCACTTATAGAAGGAAAGTCCTCCTTTCTCTTTTGCTTCATTGGGGGACACAAGTAACCATGGGTGTATGCTGGTGCCACTCGGAGGCTGACACTAGGCAGAAAAAGTAATCTCCTCCCCAGCAGGGTACACGCACCAACCGGCATGAAGCCATCAGTTTCAGTTGAGTGTCAGTAGTAGGCAGATACTGGTGTGGACGCAGGCCCATTTCTACCCTAGGATTAGTTGTGTTTTATTAACCTTTTCTCTTTTTTTTTTTTCAGGTGCGGCTTGTTACTTGGGCTACAGTGTGTAATCACTCACTCTGTCTTTTTTAACCCAATGGGTGCAAAAAAAAAAAAACCCTCCAGGTCAGGAGACCTCGGCGACCGTAGTCAGAATACCCCCTTTATGACGGTCATTTACGGTCGCTTTTATTTGGAAATTACCTTATTTAAAATCGTACAGGATCATAGGGATCCACTCTGACTTTCTGCAGGGCAGATGAGAAGATATCCCGAATCTGGTTGTAATTCGGCTCTTCTATGTAGTTCATGTTCATCACTTTTTCCAAGAACGATTTCACCACGTCTACAAACAGGATACAAAAGATTTTCATTTACAAACAATTTTCCAATATGTGTTACATAATATTCTTGCTAGCGCATAAAAGAACACACAAAGAAGGTAACAAAACGGTTATTGTCAAAACTAGACCCGCACATGAGCAGCTTATGGATACATCGGATTACAAAAAAAGCAATTATTGGAGGACTAAAAGACCTGTGGAGTACTAAGGAGATTCATGTGTGCACCCGCTCCATTCATCGTCTATTGGACTGACTTGGATAACAGATGGTGATGAGCGAACGTGCTGGGATAAGGCGTATTCGGAGCATGCTCGGGTGCTAACCGAGTGACTTTGGTGTGCTCGAATACTATGTTCAAGTCCTTGCGGCTGCATGTCTCGTGGCTGTTCAACATGACATTGGACGTACCTATACGTCGTAGGTTGTGAAGTAGTTAAAGAAGCATTAGGCTTCGGTGGCAACAGCTCAACCATTTTTTTTTTTCAGAAAAGCAAAAAAAAAAATAAAAAAATAAATACAAATCATGGGCACATCGTTCTGTTAATTTAAAAAAGAAAATGACACTCAGCGATCGAATGGGAAAAATACTGGACTGAATTGTGCAACTCCCCGGACAGCTTACCAGCGAGCCCCGGACAGCTTACCAGCGAGCCCCGGACAGCTTACCAGCGAGCCCCGGACAGCTTACCAGCGAGCCCCGGACAGCTTACCAGCGAGCCCCGGACTGCTTACCAGCGAGCCCCGGACTGCTTACCAGCGAGCCCCGGACTGCTTACCAGCGAGCCCCGGACTGCTTACCAGCGAGCCCCGGACTGCTTACCAGCGAGCCCCGGACTGCTTACCAGCGAGCCCCGGACTGCTTACCAGCGAGCCCCGGACTGCTTACCAGCGAGCCCCGGACTGCTTACCAGCGAGCCCCGGACTGCTTACCAGCGAGCCCCGGACTGCTTACCAGCGAGCCCCGGACTGCTTACCAGCGAGCCCCGGACTGCTTACCAGCGAGCCCCGGACTGCTTACCAGCGAGCCCCGGACTGCTTACCAGCGAGCCCCGGACTGCTTACCAGCGAGCCCCGGACTGCTTACCAGCGAGCCCCGGACTGCTTACCAGCGAGCCCCGGACTGCTTACCAGCGAGCCCCGGACTGCTTACCAGCGAGCCCCGGACTGCTTACCAGCGAGCCCCGGACTGCTTACCAGCGAGCCCCGGACAGCTTACCAGCGAGCCCCGGACAGCTTACCAGCGAGCCCCGGACAGCTTACCAGCGAGCCCCGGACAGCTTACCAGCGAGCCCGGACAGCTTACCAGCGAGCCCGGACGACATTGAGCTGTGGACTTCAGAGCTGCGTTTCAACTAAATTGTTTGCAAACTGTCCGTACCTGGAGTTTTGCTTCTGTTGTAGCATTGCTTCAGGAGTCCGGGTACATCTGTACGAAACCTGGAAATAAAATCAATGCATATAAGTAACAATTTACCTTCTAACAAGCGCTGAAATTGAGCCTCTAACATTCCTTTGAAGACAAGATTGAGGTCAGGAGGACACAAACGCCGCTGCACCAGGGGGACGGGGATTGTTAATGAGTAAAACAACAAAGTGCTTGTAAAAAACAAGCAAGTTTGCAAATTAGCTCTTAATAAAAACCCTTTTTTTTAAAAAAAACAAAAAAAACCAAAGCGATTTTAATTCTATTGTGTACTGCTTCTTACCCATTGTATCCCCCACCTCTACAGAGTAACAGCGGTGGCCGGTTGCCCAGGCAAGGAGCGTAGCATTTGCAATCTCTATGAAATAGAGCGCTGCTATGAAGCTGGTCAAATCCTGTGTCCCTGCGCTCCTCCGAATGTGCAGAGGTGAAGCTGCTCTGCTTGCAGCACAGGACAGAGCCACGTTCAGGCCAGCGGAGCGACATTGCTATTGGTCCAAACTGTTAAATCATTCATGAATACACCGCCAAAGTTCGGAGATTGTGCGATCCTGAAGACTAACCTTTGTTTTTGCTCCATTATGGAGGCTGGATTTGTTTTGTCACTCCAGGGTAAGGAGCCTTGCAGCCATTTCAGCATGCAATACCCCAAGGATTCCAAGTCACTGCGGCGGGTTGGTCCTTGAAAGATTTAAAAAGGGGGTCATCCACTTTTTAAAGGCAGAGAATACATTCTAATCACTTGGGTAAACGGCAAGCAATCAGCCTAAGGGTACCGTTACACAAAACGATTTACCAACGATCACGACCAGCGATACGACCTGGCCGTGATTGTTGGTAAGTCGTTGTGTGGTCGCTGGGGAGCTGTCACACAGACAGCTCTCCAGCGACCAACGATGCCGAAGTCCCCGGGTAACCAGGGTAAACATCGGGTTACTAAGCGCAGGGCCGCGCTTAGTAACCCGATGTTTACCCTGGTTACCAGTGTAAACTTAAAATAAAAAAAACACATACTCACATTCCGGTGCCTGCGTCTGCTTCCCTGCACTCCTCCTGCATCCTGTGTAAGCGCCGGCCAAAGCAGAGCGGTGACGTCACCGCTGTGCTCTGCTTTCACTTTACGGCCGGCACTCACAGTCAGTGCAGGGAAGCAGACGGCCAGGGACCTGGCGGACACCGGAATGTAAGTATGTACTGTTTTTTTTTTTTGACATTTACGATGGTAACCAGGGTAAACATCGGGTTACTAAGCGCGGCCCTGCGCTTAGTAACCCGATGTTTACCCTGGTTACAAGCGAACGCATCGCTGGATCGGTGTCACACACACCGATCCAGCGATGACAGCGGGAGATCCAGCGACGAAATAAAGTTCCAAACGATCTGCTACGACGTACGATTCTCAGCGGGGTCCCTGATCGCCGCTGCGTGTCAGACACAGCGATATCGTATGGATATCGCTGGAACGTCACGGATCGTACCGTCGTAGCGATCAAAGTGCCAATGTGAGACGGTACCCTTAGGGAAGTAACGGACTAAACGGGACCATCAGATGATTTTACATAAAGCGTTCCCTGATTTGGCACAGTGTCCCCTTCATAGATATTCCATGCACAGCAATTCCTGACCACCAGCTCTGTAGAAAATGGCAGAATGGACTTACTAAGGCCATGTACACATTGTCACAGAATTGTTTATTTGTTTTCTAAATGCAAAGCTTAGCAACTTTCTTAAATGGTCTTCATTACAATATTTGTTTTACCATCCCTTCTCTTGGTGTTAGAGATAGCAGAAGGCAGGGGGTTGCACAAAGATCTGCAATGGAGAGGGGGAAAAGTGTCTAAAAAGATGGAGAGCAGAGAAAAAGAAACTGGTTACGAGGAGGGAAGCACATGGAGAGAAAATAGGTGCAGTATTGGAGATGCACCAATACATAAAGGCAAGAGAAGACTGCAGCATCCAGAGCCAAAATCCAGCCTGTATTACTGGGAGAGGACACTCCTACAAAAGGAAAATCTGAAGCTTGTATCAGGCTGCAAATGAATGATCATTGCAAACTGGAAGTTCGTGCAAGTTTATTATCTAAAAGGTAGCCTTTAAATGAATGGCGTTGGTTACAGAAAGATGCTGATGCTCCATCATTATGCAGATCGATCAATATACTATCAGTAAATAATTGTGCACTTTTCTTGAAATATTTACAAGCTTAAACCATAGGTCAGGCTGCTAATAAAAATGGAAGAAATACTGCAATCTAAAAACACCATTTTACTCAAAGTCAGAAATCAAAATAAATGGTGAAAGTGTGCTAAGAGATCAATAATAAACACATTTTCCTGTTACATAATGCCACATCGGCATACAAAGAAAAAGAATACGTACCGGTGCCATTGTGAACATCCAGACTGATGAACTCGGCCGCTCCGTCATGGAGCGTTCTGCTGCCATCCTTCTGTGCCACATGGTTTCCACCAGGACAGTAGCGAAATGCGTTATAATATCCTGCGAGGCAGACCTAGGATGACAGAAGTCATTTATTGCTCCAGTGTTTGTGTGCACAACATAGGAGATTCCTTTACAATCACTAATCCATAAACTATCTATACATGCACGTAAAGCCATTACAAACACTGCCGAAAAAAGTCACAGCCAAATTTACTTAGATTTTGGTTTTTGCCTTCTCTTCTTCCACTAGTCATAACTTCTTTTTATTTTTCTATCGACCTATACGTTTTTTTTTTTCCTGGAGGTTGAGGAGTGGGATTTGTAGTTTTGAAGGACACCATTCATTTCAGGAAAAAAAAATTCCAAGAGTGAAAAAAAATGCAATTCCACCTTCCGTCTTTCAGGCATTCATACAGTTACAATGGCTCAGATGCTGATTTTAGTGGATTTAAACCAAAACTCCAACATTACAAAACAACAGGCTTAGCCATTGGGGTGGATAACAGAGTTGCCCCATCATGATTACAGGTAATTGAACTTGTAACAGACTGGTCTGGTGTCCTGCCGGAGACCATGGCTGGCGGGAAGCAATGGCTGCTCCTGTTGCTCTTTTTCTTTTAGGAGAAGGGAGGAACATGTGATAATTCAGCATGCCTTTCCCTCCCCACTTGGGAAGAAATATAGGGATTTTTGTGTACTCACCGTAAAATCCTTTTCTCCAAGCCAATCATTGGGGGACACAGGACCATGGGTGTTATGCTGCTGCCACTAGGACGACACTAAGTAATACAGAAAGAATAGTTCCTCCCCTGCAGTATACACCCTCCTGCTGGCTCCAAGTGAACCAGTTCGGTAACAAAGCAGTAGGAGCTTAACATTTAATTAGAATGAACCATGTCAAAACCAAAGCAACACAGAAAACCAAAGCAGTTAGGCTAACAGGGTGGGTGCTGTGTCCCCCAATGATTGGCTCGGAGAAAAGGATTTTACGGTGAGTACACAAAAATCCCTGTTCCTCCTCGCCTGATTGGGGGACACAGGACCATGGGACGTCCTAAAGCAGTCCCTGGGTGGGGAACAATCAACTGTAATTGCTCCTTGTACCCACAGGATACAGATGCGGCACAGCCGCCTGCAAAATTCATCTGCCGACAGTCGCGTCTGTCGAGGCCTGAGAATAAATATGGCAAAGTTTTGTAAACGTGTGCAGACTGGACCAGGTCGCAGTTCTTCGAACTTGTGCTGCTGAAGCTTGGTGCCGGATGGCCCAAGATGCACCCACTGACCGAGTAGAATGAGCCTTAATCCCTACTGGGACAGAATGACCTCTGACTCGGTAGAACTCCTGAATAGCTAAACGAATCCATTTTGCTATTGTCGCCTTGGAAGCGGGAAACCCCTTCCTTGGCCCTTCCTGGAGCACAAACAGGGCATCCGACCTGGGAAGGACGCCGTCCGCGAGACCTCTCTCTTGAGAGCTCTCACTAAATCCAGTGTGTCGAGGGCCTTCTCGATGCGATGTACTGGTGCCGGACAGAGAGAAGGTAAGACAATCTCCTGATTGAGATGAAAGGATGAAACAACATTGGCAAAAAGGACGGGGATGTTCTCAAAGCCACCCTATCCTGATGAGAATTCAGGAACGGAACTTGACAAGACAGAACCGCTAGCTCTGAGACTCGTCTAATGGACGTGACTGCAACCAGGAAGGCAACCTTCCTTGAAGGAAAAGACAGGGAAACCTCCTGTGGAGGTTTGAAAAGAGCTTCTTACAAGACTCCGAAGACCAGATTAAGGTCCCATGGTTCCAATGGCATCTTATATGGCGGCACCCTGTGGGAGACTCACTGAATGAACGTCTTCACTTGTAATCTGTTAGCAATCCTGCATTGGAACAGAACGGACAGTGCCACCGTGAAGTGGCAGTGGGCTTCATACAGTCTGATCAGAATGTTAAACTGAAAACCTCATGTTCAGTAATATAAATTTTTGCCTAGCGGCTTTAGATCAACGTATGATTTTTGGAGGTGCGGTTCATGCTCTTTTTTTTCTTGTTGTACAAAGTGCTGAAATCTGCCCCTTGAGAGAACTAAGGGCGAGACCTAAGTCCTAACCCGTTTGTAAAAATTTGAAGATGGAAGGAATGGAAAACTCAAGAGGAGAACGTCCCCGGTCATTGCACCAGGAAAAGAAGGTTTTCCAAGTGCGATGATAAATGCGCATAGACGTAGGCTTTCTAGCGCTGATCATGGTAGAGATGACTTCCGGAGAGAAACCTGTCTGGGTTAGAACCCAGGACTCAATGGCATGCCGTCAAACACAGTGCCTCGGAGTTCTGATGGTAAATGGGGCCCTGTGAAAAGAGGTCTGAGCGATTCGGTAACCACCAGGGAACATCGACGACTAGTTAAACTAGTTCCGCGTACCACTCCCGGCACGGACAATCTGGCGCAATCAGGATTACCGGTACTCCCTCCGCTCTGATCTTCTTGATGACTCTCGGCAGTAAGGGGAGTGGGGGAAATATGTACGGAAGCCGAAAATGATGCCACGGGAGTACGAGTGCATCTGCCCCGATTGCTGCTGGATCGTGGGACCGAGCTATGAAGTCGGGAACCTTGGAATTTAGCCATGAGGCCATCAGATCCACGTCCGGGGAGCCCCAACAACAGCAGATCTGGTGGAAGATCTCCGTATGGAGAGACGACTCCCTGGAGTCGAGGCCTTGACGACTGAGGAAATCTGCCTCCCAATTGTCCACTCCTGGATATGAACCGCAGAAATCATTGAGCGGTTTTCCTCGGCCCAACGGAGAATGTAGCCTACCTCGTTCATGGCTGCCATGCTGCGGGTTCCCCCTTGTCGGTTGATGTATGCCACTGCAGTGGCATTGTCGGACTGAATCCTGATGGGAAGACCCGCCAGAAAGGGATGGAATTGGAGAAGAGCTAACCTGATTGCCCGAATTTCTAAGATGTTGATCGGAAGGCGTGATTCCTGAAGCGACTAGCGGCCCTGAGCAGTGTGATGTAAGAACACCACTCCTCAGCCTAGAAGACTGACATCTGTTGTCACAACTAGCTAATGTACTGGAAGAAAAAACTTCCCTTGATTCAGGGAGGACTTTAATGTCCACCACCTGAGAAACTGTCTGACTTGCTGGGGAAGGAAGAACCGACGGTCGAGGGAGAACGGGTTCCTGTCCCAAACAGCCAGGAGGGCATGCTGTAAGGGACGGAGGTGTAATTGGGCAAATGGAATTGCCTCCAAGGCTGCTACCATGCTGCCGAGGACTCTCATACTGAAGTGCAGAGAGTGAGTGAGGTTGAGAGAGCTTCCAAACTTCCCGCTGAAATGCTCAGATCTTTTCCGGGGGAAGAAGCACCAACCCCTGGGACGAGTCCAGTATCATTCCTAGAAAGAAAATTCGCTGAGCTGGTACTGAGGAAGATTTTTTGAAGTTAATCTTCCAACTCAGGCGAGAAAGAGAATCTATTGTGATGTTCACATCCTCCTTGCAGGCACGGAAAGAGGAGCTTTTGACGAGGATATCGTCTAGATGCGGTAGCACCACCACCTCTCGGGTGTGGAGTATGGCCAAGGCAGCTGCCATGACCTTTGTGAATACCCTGGGGGTGATGGCGAGGTCGAAGGGCAGAGCAATGAATTGGAAGTGTTGTTCCTGAACTGTGAAGCGAAGAAACTTTTAGTGAGAATGTAAAATAGGAATGTGGAGGTACGCGTCCTGGATGTCTATAGATGCCAGGAACTTGCCTTTTCCCATGGAGGCGAAGACAGAACTAAGCGATTCCATCTGAACCGTCACACCCTGACGAACGTGTTCAGCAGTTTTAGGTCCAGTATGGGCTGTGCTGTACCAGCCTTCTTTGGAACTATGAAGAGGTTTGAATAAAAACCTTGATACCGTTAGCTTTGAAGGACCGGAATAATAACTCCGTCTTTTCTCAGAGAGCTTATAGCTTGGAAGAACTCTGAAGCTTTTGCCCTGGGAGGACGAGATAGACTTCTTATCTTGTATCCGGAGGACACTAGGTCGCGGACCCACTCGTTGTGAGCGACCGAGAGCTACGCGGCACTGAAGGAAGGCAGGTGGTCGCCTACTTTGAGGATGTCCCCCAGATACCACAGGGAGTCACTGTGTGGAAGATCTGCCCGTTCTGGAGCCTCTGGATCCCGACTGCCTAGGCCTGCCTCTCCATCAAGGGGAAGGTTTATAAGAGGCCTGGGAACCTCTGTCTCCACGTTGTGCCTGGCCGGAACCGGGAGATGTGGAAGTAGAGGACCAGTTTGAGTTGTAACGAAAAAATCGTGACCGAGCCTGTGGTTGTGGAAGTTACTCTTCCCTCCAGTGGCGTCGGAAATCAATTGGTCGAGCTTTTTGCCAAAAAAGGCGACCGCTCTGATATGGTAGAGAAGTCAATGACTTTTTGGGAGCAGAATCCGCACACCAGTCCGAGCCATAAGGACCTCCGGATGGTGATGGCGTTTGCTGCTGCTTGAGAAGCGCAGTTAGCAGCATCCCGGGACGCGGTCACTACAAAATCTCCAACTCTGGCTATCTGAGTAGCGAGGTCAGTTATCCCAGGGGGAAGATTGGTATCCATTACTGCTGAAGACAAGACCTCAGCCCAGTGGGTCATAGCCTTAGCCACCCGCGTAGCGGCAAAAGATGGAAAGAGTGCGGCTGCTGAGGCTTCAAAGGCTGAACGTGCCATATTGTCGATCTAACGATCGGTTGGGTTTTTAATAGAGGCGCCCTCTGAGGAGGATAAAACAGATTTAGTAGCCAGGCGCGATCGGGGGAGACTGCGACCAATCTTTTCTTGGATCCTGGGCAAAGGAATATTTTGACGTCATGGGCTTCTGCTCTGTGAATTAATAGAGGCGCCCTCCGTTTCCTTACATTCGGGATAAGTGGCGAACACGCTGTGAGCTCGCTTGGTCCTCTTAAAGGACACGGCATGATCCGTTTTAGATAAAAGTTCCTCCTCAAGCTTCAAAGCCTTATTCACTGACTCAGAGTCGAGAGTCTCCTGATCGTGATGAAATTCCCGATCTAGGGACGTATCAGAATCGTCCTCTGAAACAGGTTCTTTACTAGCCCCAATGGAAGGAGAGCGAGAAATGGAGCTCTCAGAACCCGACTCCCGGTGATGGTCTGAGGATATGGCATGAGTCCTGTTCCTGGAAGAGCGAGAGCTCCTTGGCAAGGTACGACCCCTGGAGTACAAGGGGTTCTGATCATCGGAAGTGTCGTCTGAAATAGTGCCCTGGTTAGAGGAAGGGTCTCGGAACGATTCTAACACTTTTGCCAGGGATGCCATAGACCGAGTAAGGGAGGTAGCCCACTCAGGGGGACTAGGCTCACTGGGTTCCGTATCAGTAACCGGTGGTTCCTGAGCAGTCACCGGTTCACAAGCTGTGCATAATGCAGTATTGTGACCCCGTGGTAATGACACCTTACAAGAGGTACATGCCGCAAAGAACATAGTGTGGGTTTTCCCAGACTTTTTGTGAGGCTATGATTGAGGCATAGCATAGCCTTGAGGAGAGCGCTTACTAACAGGGGAAGGGATAAGCCATGTTTCTGCAGCTTGCCCTGGTCTTGGGTCTTGAATCCCCAGGGGAGGTCCGCAGTGTATGCACAGAAAACGCTAGTCCTGAAGGCTGTGATTCAAAAGGCATTAGTGGCGCTGCAACATCAGTCATGTAGGTGGACCAAGATGGCCGCCGAGATCAGGAAGTGAGAGCGCTTCTCAGGGAACGAAAAGCGCCAGAAAGAGTGGGTGGCGGCAACTGCCGGTGGGCGTGGCCACAACTCCGGTCTGTATGAAGGGGAAAAGCCGGAGGCTAAATTTTAAACCTGCGGTTGCGGCCTGCAGCGCCGCGACCGCTATTAGCGCCATTCTTAAGCCACACTCGTTCGTTGAACTGCCGCACCGCAGACCACCCATGGACCCGGGCTTTAAGGTGCAGACCTCCCATACCCCGGGGACCAGGACCCCCCAGCGCCTCGGCCCCCGCAGTGTACTCACGGTAGATGCGGTGGGAAGGTGCTCAATCCACCGTCGCCATAGTCAGGGAGGGGGTGGAGAGCTTCTGCCGCCTTGCGTCATCCGCTATATCAGTGGTGATGCAGAGGGGGGCTGCATGGACGCCATACATATTTATGTCCGGCTATGCACCTGGCTCCAGGAGAGGTAGATGGAGGGCTACTCCATGTTGTCTGCTATGGAGGGGGGAGATCGGAACGCGAAGGAACCGTCGCCCGTAAGGTGAGCTCAGGGCTGGCATCCAACGGTGCAGGAAAGGGTACGGGAGGAACGCTCCACGTACTTGCCTGTTGATTCGGGGGACATCGGAACCTAGAAAGGGTCCGTCGCCCCCATTCACTCCATTAAGGGAAAAAATAGAATAAAAAGTAAAAAACTAAAATAAAAACGGTGGGGTCTGAAAGCAGACCCAAGTGCCTCCTACAGACACTAAGCAAGAACTGGTTCACTTGGAGCCAGCAGGAGGGTGTATACTGAAGGGGAGGAGCTATTCTGTATTACTTAGTGTCCTATTAGTGGCAGCAGCATAACACCCATGGTCCTGTGTCCCCCAATGAGGCGTAGGAGAAAGGAAGGTTAAATCCACCACATTTCCCAGCTAGAGGGAAAGAAAAAAAAAAAAAAAAGAGCTAAAATAATAAAAACAAAAGCAAGGAGTTCTGCATCCTACATGTTACTTATTAGCTCAATGCATGCAAGAGGGGTAATACTCCTCAACACTTAAAAAATGTTTTCCAATATGACAGGTTCCCTTTATCTGCAGATATAGGGTTAATCAACAGGTAAATAGCATTAAAATGCTGCCTTACTCAAAGTGCGGCTACTGGGAGAACTTACTTCCTCCCAGAAGCCGCCGGCTTTCAGTCATGAGGCCTTACATTGTGCAATGACAGTCAGCCATCGCTCACAGAACTGCTTACTATACTGTAAATCATAGTACAGGGATGTGTTTATAGTGGACGCTCACAATATAGTGCTGTGAGAGGTCATTGTAGCTGCTTCATGCCCCACCTATGACTGAAAGCTGGCGGCTCCTGGAAAGAAACAAATACATTTTTCTCCCTGTAGCTGCACTTACCATATGGTAGCCGAGCAGCTTTGTGATGCCATTAACCTGCAGATTATCCCCAAATAGCATTTTCCAAGGTAGACAGATCCCCTTTAACCCTTTTCCCAGTCAAGTCGTATCCATACGTCCCTGTGATCTGGTACTTATCCATACATCCCAAGTCATTATGTCCCGATAATTGTGCGAGCACAAAGGCAGTGCTTGAGCGATTGGCGCTAAGTACCAGGAGCGGTCCCACACTAGTCCTGGTGCTTTAACCCCCTAAGTGCTATAATTAAACTCGATCGCAGCATTTCGGGAGCAGACAGAGGGAAGAAAGCCCCTCTGCCCTTAGATCAGAGATCCTGTGATATCATCGCAGGGTCCCGATCGTTGGCATGCTGACCCGATGTCATGACGTCATCCGGGTAACTAGAGCTAGAAGAACCTAGAATATAAGACATAATTACAGTTGTTTCACACTTTTTTGTTAAGTATATAATTCCACATGTGTTAATTCATAGTTTTGATGCCTTCAGTGTGAATGTACAATTTTTATAGCCATGAAAATACAGAAAAATCTTTAAATGAGGTGTGTCCAAACTTTTGCAGAACAGGCCTCGACCAATCAGCGACGGGCACAGCATGGCGACGATGATGTCATAAAGGTTGCCTCGACCAAACAGCGACGGGCAGTCTGCCGCGAATTCTGGAATCATCATTGTCCATATACTACGGGGACATGCATATTCTAGAATACCGGATGCGTTAGAATCGGGCCACAGTCTAGGCTATATATATATATATATATATACAGTGGGGCAAAAAAGTATTTAGTCAGTCAGCAATAGTGCAAGTTCCACCACTTAAAAAGATGAGAGGCGTCTGTAATTTACATCATAGGTAGACCTCAACTATGGGAGACAAACTGAGAAAAAAAAATCCAGAAAATCACATTGTCTGTTTTTTTATCATTTTATTTGCATATTATGGTGGAAAATAAGTATTTGGTCAGAAACAAAATTTCATCTCAATACTTTGTAAAATATCCTTTGTTGGCAATGACAGAGGTCAAACGTTTTCTGTAAGTCTTCACAAGGTTGCCACACACTGTTGTTGGTATGTTGGCCCATTCCTCCATGCAGATCTCCTCTAGAGCAGTGATGTTTTTGGCTTTTCGCTTGGCAACACGGACTTTCAACTCCCTCCAAAGGTTTTCTATAGGGTTGAGATCTGGAGACTGGCTAGGCCACTCCAGGACCTTCATATGATTCTTATGAAGCCACTCCTTCATTGCCCTGGCGGTGTGCTTTGGATCATTGTCATGTTGAAAGACCCAGCCACGTTTCATCTTCAATGCCCTTGCTGATGGAAGGAGGTTTGCACTCAAAATCTCACGATACATGGCCCCATTCATTCTTTCATGTACCCGGATCAGTCGTCCTGGCCCCTTTGCAGAGAAACAGCCCCAAAGCATGATGTTTCCACCACCATGCTTTACAGTAGGTATGGTGTTTGATGGATGCAACTCAGTATTCTTTTTCCTCCAAACACGACAAGTTGTGTTTCTACCAAACAGTTCCACAGTTTGGTTTCATCAGACCATAGGACATTCTCCCAAAACTCCTCTGGATCATCCAAATGCTCTCTAGCAAACTTCAGACGGGCCCGGACATGTACTGGCTTAAGCAGTGGGACACGTCTGGCACTGCAGGATCTGAGTCCATGGTGGCGTAGTGTGTTACTTATGGTAGGCCTTGTTACATTGGTCCCAGCTCTCTGCAGTTCATTCACTAGGTCCCCCCGCGTGGTTCTGGGATTTTTGCTCACCGTTCTTGTGATCATTCTGACCCCACGGGGTGGGATTTTGCGTGGAGCTCCAGATCGAGGGAGATTATCAGTGGTCTTGAATGTCTTCCATTTTCTAATTATTGCTCCCACTGTTGATTTCTTCACTCCAAGCTGGTTGGCTATTGCAGATTCAGTCTTCCCAGCCTGGTGCAGGGCTACAATTTTGTTTCTGGTGTCCTTTGACAGCTCTTTGGTCTTCACCATAGTGGAGTTTGGAGTCAGACTGTTTGAGGGTGTGCACAGGCGTCTTTTTATACTGATAACAAGTTTAAACAGGTGCCATTACTACAGGTAATGAGTGGAGGAAAGAGGAGACTCTTAAAGAAGAAGTTACAGGTCTGTGAGAGCCAGAAATCTTGATTGTTTGTTTCTGACCAAATACTTATTTTCCACCATAAAATGCAAATAAAATGATAAAAAAACAGACAATGTGATTTTCTGGATTTTTTTTTCTCAGTTTGTCTCCCATAGTTGAGGTCTACCTATGATGTAAATTACAGACGCCTCTCATCTTTTTAAGTGGTGGAACTTGCACTATTGCTGACTGACTAAATACTTTTTTGCCCCACTGTATATATATATATAAAATTGTCTAAGGGTAACTTCCGTCTGTCCTTCTGTCTTTCTGTCACCGTTATTCGTTCGCTGATTGGTCTCGGCAGCTGCCTGTCATGGCTGCCGCGACCAATCAGCGACGCGCACAGTCCAGAAAAAAAATGGCCGCTCCTTACTCCCCGCACTCACTGCCCGGCGCCCGCATACACCGCTCACACAGGGTTAATGCCGGCGGTAACGGACCGCGTTATGCCGCGGGTAACACACTCCGTTACCGCTGCTATTAAGCCTGTGTGTCCCCAACTTTGTACTATTGACGCTGCCTATGCGGCATCAATAGTACAAAATGTAATGTTAAAAATAATTTAAAAAAAAACCTGCTATACTCACCCTCCGCCACCTTTCTCGCTCCTCGCCACGCTCCCCGGACCGCTCCATTACAACCGTAAGCTTGCGGTGAGGTCCCGTCCCAGGGCTGGTGTGCGGCAAGGACCTGCCGTGACGTCACGGTCATGTGACCACGACGTCTTCATAGGTCCTGCTCCCACCAGCCCTGGCACTTGCAATGGAACTCGGCTTCAGGAAAATGGCCGCCGCGATCTCGATCTGCGCACGCGCGGCATATACACACACACACACACACACATACACATATATACACACATGGTGCGGCTGAAAACGTGACCTTGTCCAGCAAAGAAGGCAAAAAAGCCGTTCTACAGCTCCATCAGCGGAAGAATAATAAAAGTTATAGCTCTCAGAATAAAGCGATGCAGAAATTATTATTTTCTCCACGAAACAGCTGTTATTGTGTAAAAGATTTGAAACCTTTTAAAAACACAAACAACAAAAAAGAAAAAAATATATATATATGTGGTATCGCTGTAATCGTACTGACCTGAAAAATAAAGATGCCTTATCTATTTTTCCACACACGGAGTGACAAAGAAAAAAAAGAATCCTGAATTGCTGTTTTTTGTTCTTTCTGCCTTCCAAAAATCAGAATAGAAAGCGATAAAAAAAGGTCATGTGCCTTTAAATGGTACCAATAAAAAAAAAGTCAACTGGTTCTGTAAAAAACAAGCCATCACATGACTGTTGGCTGAAATATGGAAAAATATTAGCTCTCAAAATATGGAGATGCAGCAGCCAAACATAAAAACCTGATATCAATCTGGTATCGCTGTAATCGCACCGATCCAAAGAATAAAGTCACCTATAATCACTTATACTGCATTAGGAACGGTGTGAAAATAACAGGATTTTTGGTTGCTTACTGTAAAATCTGTTTCTCAGAGCCTTCATTGGGGGACACAGGAACCATGGGTGTATGCTGCTGCCACTAGGAGGCTGACACTATGCACAAAAAAAGTTAGCTCCTCCTCTGCAGTGTACACCCCACCGACTGGCATTCTGAAACTCCAGTTAGTTAGTGAGAAAGCAGTAGGAGAAAAACGATAAGGTTGAAATAACATAACCACAAATATAAAAACTGTAAGCATGAAAACAGTCATCTAACATAGAACAACAGGAACTGAATAATATGGCAGGGTGCAGTGTCCCTCAATGGAGGCTCCGAGAAACAGATTTACGGTAAGCAACCAAAAATCCTGTTTTCTCTATCGCCTCATTGGGGGACACAGGAACCATGGGACGTCCCAAAGCAGTCCCTGGGGAGGGAAAAACAGACTTCCATCAGGTCAGAGGACTCACCACTGCCGCCTGCAAGATCTTTCTGCCTAGGCTGGCGTCCGCCGAAGCGTAGGTATGGACCTTGTAAAATTTAGCGATTGTGTGGGTGGAAGACCAGGTTGCCGCTTTGCAAAGTTGTAGGACCGAAGCCCTGTGGTGCACCACCCAGGAGTCGCCGACAGCCCGGGTAGAGCGAGCCTTAACCTCAGGAGGGGGCACTCTGTTCTTGACCCGGTAAGCCTCCAAAATTGCCATTCTGATCCAGCGAGCAATAGTCGCCTTGGAAGCCAGCAGGCCTCTACGCATGCCATCAGGAATGACAAAAAGAGTATGTCTTCCGAAAAGAGGCAGCTCCAGCCAGGTAGATCCTTGCCACCCTGACGACGTCTAGCTTGTTCAAAGAACGCTCCAGAGGATGAGTCGGAGCTGGGCAAAAAGAAGGTAGCAGAGCATCGGCGCCCACCGTGAGGATCGTGGGACCTGGAGACAAACCAAGGGACCTTCCTGTTCAGTCAGGACGCCATGAGGTCCACATCCGGAGTCCCCCATCGAAGGAAAATCTGATAGAAGACCTCCTGAGGCAAGGACCATTCCCCTGCCACGAGGGCCCTCGTGGCTGAGAAAATCGGCGGCCCAATTGTCCACACCGGGGATATGCACCGCGGATATCACTGGAACCGTTGCCTTTGCCCAATGGAGGACCTTGGATACCTCGGCCAAGGAACTCCGGGTCCCCCCCGATAGTTGACATATGCCACTGCTGTGACATTGTCCGCCTGAATTCGGATTGGCAGACCCCTGAGGATCCTTTCCCAGTGAAGAAGGGACAGAAAGATGGCCCGTATCTCAAGGAGGTTGATCGGCAGAGAGGACTCCTGTGCCAACCAACGACCCTGAACATTCAGGTGACGAAACACCGCACCCCAGCCGAGAAGGCTGGTGACCGTCGTCACCACCTGCCAGTGAATTGGAAGGAAGTACCTACCCTGGGAGATGAGGGGTGACGTCGGCCACCAATTGAGGGACCGTTTGACCCGGGACAAAAGCCGAATCGGATGATCCAGAGAAAAGACACATTTGTCTCACTGTGAAAGAATTGCCTGCTGAAGAGGTCTTGAGTGAAATTGGGCAAAGCGAATCGCTTCAACCATTACAACCATCCTCCCCAGAAACTTCATGGCCGATCGGAAGGAAGCCGAAGACCCTGGAGCAAGCGAACTTCCCGACGGAGAATGGTTCTCTTCTCTTCAGGAAGGAAGAATTGTCTGACGGGTGTCGAAGAGCATGCCTAGAAATACGAGGCGCTGGGAAGGAACGAGGCAGGACTTCTTCCTGTTCACAAGTCACCCGAAACGGGATAGGGTGTCGAGGACGATGGTCAGACTTTCATGAGCCTGAAAAAAGGACGGAGCTTTGACGAGAATGTTGTTGAGATACGGAAAGAGCACCAGGCCTCTGATCCTCAAAATGGCTATCAACGCTGCTATGATCTTTGTGAAAACCCTGGGAGCGGTTGCGAGACCAAACGGCAGGGCGACAAACTGGAAATGATCCTGATGTACTGCGAAACGCAAGAATTTTTGATGTCCCGGGAATATAGGGACATGTCTATGGAACACAGAAATTCCTGTGCCTCCATGGAAGAGACTACTGAACGAAGGGATTCCATCCTGAAATGTCGGAGACAAACCCTTTTGTTCAGTAACTTGAGGTCCAAAATGGGACAAACCTTGCCGTCTTTTTTCGGCACCACAAACAGGTTCGAATAGAAACCTGTGAAACGTTCTCCCTCTGGAACTATTACCCCCGAATCGAGAAGGGAGGTGATGGACGTAAAGAAACCCTGGACCAGAGCGGGGTCCCTTGGAGGACGGGATTCGAAGAATCGATCCCGGGGCCGAGAAATGAATTCTATTTTGTATCCCGAGGATACAACTTACCTGACCCATGCGTCCTCCACTGAAGTGAGCCAAACGTCTCTGAAGAAAAGGAGACGGCCGCCCAGCTTGGGAGATGCGCTGGGGTCTCGTCGAGAGTCATGCCCAGGTAGACCTTCCAGGTCTAGGCCTGGTGGATCTACCTTGGGAGTAACGGGAACACCAGGAAGGGGTGGGCCTAAAGGACACCTTCTTCCTATCAACGTGCCTGTGGCCTCTGTTGTTGGGAAAAGGTATCCAACGCCACGAAACGACGAAAGGGGCGAAAGGACAGAAACTGTCGCTTTGTGAGAGGCTGGCGAGGTTTGGACTGGGGAAGCAGGTAACTTGTGCCCCCAGTGACATCCTTAATAATTTCGTCCAGCTTGGAACCGAAGAGACGCAATCCCTGAAAAGGCAAGTTAGTAAGGGACTTTTCTGAGGACAAGTCCGCCTGCCAGGCCTTGAGCTAAACGGTCCGACGGATGGCAATGACATAACTGGACGCCCGAGCTGCAGAAGAAGCGGCATCCAGGGGGGCGGAAACTAAATACTCTCCTGCGTGAGAAATCTGGTTGGCAAGATCCGCCAGCTGTTCTGGCGGAGCCCCAGCCAGAATGCCCTGATGGAGTTGTTTGGCCCATTTGGCTATAGACTTAGAGACCCAAGTGGAAGCAAAGGCCGGACAAAGAGTGGACGCAGCCGCTTCGAAGGCTGACTTAGCAAAGGATTCTATAATTCTATCATGAGAATCTTTCAGGGATGCTCCACCCGAGAGCGGGAGGACCGTGTTGGTGGATAGTCTGGAGACTGGCGGGTACATGGAGGGAGATGCTGTCCAGTTGGCGGTGAGCTCTGGAGAAAAAGGATATAGCATGCCAAGACGTTTCCCTCTTTGAAAGCGCCTGGTGAGAAGCTCATCGAATTCAGGATGAGGAGCGAAAACCTTGGAAGGTGGTTTAGACAGTCTAAACGAAACCGCCTGATCTGAGTGTTCAGTAGAGGAATCTTTGATGCCACAGGTCTGATTGATCGCTCCGATGAGGCTCTGAACCATATCCCTCATGCTAGCGATTTGGTTCGAATCCAGTTCCAACGCTTCGCCTGACTCGGGGGAGGAAGACCGGGAAGAAGCAGACCGCTGAGGCGGACCGAGGGGTGAGATGGAACGGGAAGAGGACTACGACCGGTGTTCTTGTCTGGATCTCTTGCGGCCTAAATTGGAAGGCTCGGACGGAGCTTCCTGCGACCCGCTGGCTACTACGGGAGTCTGCAGGGGCAACCGATCAAGTACGGACACCAGGGTCTGAGACACCCTTGTCAGATCCGCTACCGATTCTGACAGAGAGGAAGCCCACCCAGGGATAGAGGCGTCACTTTGAAGCGGAGCAGCAGGGAGTTCCTGGGCGGTGGGCACAGTGGGGTTGCTGCAGACCTGACAAGGAGGGGAGAGGACTGACCTGAGGGGAGAGGACTGACCTGAGGGGAGAGGACTGACCTGAGGGGAGAGGACTGACCTGAGGGAAGCCTGCCGTTACAAGACGAACAGACAAAGTGTTTGACTAAGGCAGAGGAAGTAGAGGAGGAAGCAGGGGGACGAGAACGACCTCCCTTAGAGTTAGACATGGTGAGCAGACCCACTAAGTGATGCAAGAAGGTTAGGGGACAGAGGCAGAGCAGGGCTACTCACAGTACTGTTCAGTCCTGGTTCAGCGTCTAGGAGCAGGGCTGCTTGCAGGAAGAGGGTCTTCAGAAGGCACTATCCGGCTCCAGGAATGATCAGCCACGAGGGGGACAAAGCGCGCTGAAAAGCCCGCTCTTGAAAACAGGAAGAGGAGGGGGGTGGCACCACAATGCTGTGACAAGGAGAAAGCAGGCTCCGGAAGGGGGCGGAGCTAACCGCCGACAGGAAGGAGCTAAGAGACGGGCGGGTGAAAAGCCTGCCCGAAGAGCAGGAAAAAGGGGGGCGGAGCCAACGCTGCAGCTAGGCCAGGGAAAAGGCGGGACCTAAATTTGCAGCTGGTGCCTGCCGGAGTAACCTGGAGCGCCGAAAACAGAGGGATCGGGTCCCCAACACCCCTGGATCAAAGGGGAAAGAAATAATCACTGAACGCTGCAGCTAGGTCCCGGGGAAGCCGGGACCCAGGCTACAGCTGACTGCCCAAGGATGGGAGAGCAGCGTGCAAGCTCTAAATCAGAACCTAAGGCACCAAAGGTAACTGAATTATGGGGGAAGACCCCTAAGGCCCTCTATAAAGGAATTCCCTCTCTTTTTTTTAAGGCTAAAATTCCCATCTTCTTTCTTCTTCTCTTCACCGCACCTGGAGGGGAAAAGTGGGAAAGTACCTACCCGTCCAGGAAAGATCAGACGTCCGAAGATCTTGTGATGTGGGACGTCCTCCTCTCGTTCAACCGACAGGCTCTGGTGGGCGAGTGGGTGGGAGACGAAGGCAGGACCGGGTCCGGATCACCTAAACACGCTTCTGTGTTACGGGCTGGGGTCCTGCCGAGCAGAAGTATGAGGATACGGGGTGGCAGTACACGCCGTACTCATAGTCTTTGTGGGAGTACAGTAGTGACCGTTCACACTGTATCCCTCTGGTACCTGAAAACAAACGACGCACATTGAGGTAGATATGGGCCTAATAAAAGACCAGTGTCCACCTCCTACTGACACTAAGCTAAACGGAGTTTCAGAATTCCAGTCAGTGGGGTGTACACTGCAGAGGAAAAGCTAACTCTTTTTGTGCATAGTGTCAGCCTCCTAGTGGCAGCAGGATACACCCATGGTTCCAGTGTCCCCCAATGAAGCGATAGAAATATTGGTGGCAAAGATGTAGCTATTTTTTCTTCACTACACAATGGTATAAAATTCTGTGACACACCCATGGCGTCAGTATGATCACTGCACCCCTAGATGAATTCGTTGTGAGGTATAGACAGCAAAATGAAGTCCCTTATGGGGGATTCTGCTTATCTGGCAACTCAGGGGCTCTCCCAGTGGGTCATGACACCTGCAAACCATAACAGTTAAATCTGGCATTCCTTGCCTTCTGAGCTTTGCACTGTGCCTGAAAAATATTTCCTGATTACATTACAATTGCAAAATTTTCCAAATTTTCACCAAATTTCGTTTTTGTCACAAATAAACGCAAAGTCATATCAAAGACATTTTATTACCATCATGAAGTGCAATATGTCACGAAAAAACAATCTCAGAATCAGTGGGATCTGTTGAAGCGTTCCAAAGTTATTACCTCAAAGTGACAGTGGTCAGAATTGTAAAAATTGGCCCGGTCATTAACGTGCGCACCACCTAAAGGGGTTAACTACTTACTGTTCGCCTACTAGTGACAGCAGCTATAACCCAAGGTCTCTGTGACCCCCAATGGCACAGACAAGGAATAACTTTTTGTTTTGCTACTCAGACTTTTGGTATTCCACATTTTAATCTACATGGCGGAACCACCAATATTTTGAATCTGAACATAAAAAAGTTTCTTACCTCCTCGTAATCCGAGCTTACATATATATTCTCAGCTGTGATATCACCGTGGACATACTCATTTTCATGAACAAATTCCAGTACGTCAATCTGAAAAAGTTAAACGGATTTACTTACTTTTCACGTATAATGCACAAGTATGGATTATTTACAAAGCATAATGTTGAGATAGAAAATATTGAGTGCATGTAGGATAGCTGCGGAGACACCATCACGTGTTTCTCAACACAAGCAGTGAATAGCCAGACCTTTCCCCGGGAAGGAACAACCACGGGAAGGGCAGCATCCAGTAAAGGAAAACATCCAATACAGGAAAACCACCTATGCCAAGCATGGTATCCATCCACAGACAGCTGTTTCGGGGTGTTTGCCCCTCATCAGTGTGGAGTAGGAATCTGGCTATTAGGAGCAGTGCCTAGTAAAAGGCTGTAAAGGCACAGATGATTGGCCTCGGGGAGACCAAAACATCCAACACCACGGAGACACCATCACATGTTTCTCAACGCAGTGATCCAGAACACTGCCCCCAGGCACTGCTCCTAATAGCCAGATTCCTACTCCACACTAATGAGGGGCAAACACCCCGAAACAGCTGTCTGTGGATGGATACCATGCTTGGCATAGGTGGTTTTCCTGTATTGGATGTTTTCCTTTATTGGATGCTGCCCTTCCCGTGGTTGTTCCTTCCCGGGGAAAGGTCTGGCTATTCACTGCTTGCGTTGAGAAACACGTGATGGTGTCTCCGCAGCTATCCTACATGCATTTGCATATTTCCCATAAGGGATGGGGGCAGTGTTCTGGATCACTGCGTTGAGAAACACGTGATGGTGTCTCCGCGGTGTTGGATGTTTTGGTCTCCCCGAGGCCAATCATCTGTGCCTTTACAGAAAATATTGAGTGACGTGTGTGGTATAAACTATTAGCTGTAGGAAGCACAAGTTTACTTTCCACTACAATAGTTTTTTTTTTCTTCTTCTTAGGACATTGAAATGAGCAGTCTTTACAGCTGATGGTCATGACTCCTGGACTGTCCTGGTTCGCCATCCTCTGTGGCAGCCAGACCGTGGAAGTCTTGACATTGCACCAGGATGCCAACTGTGCAGTACAGAAGACTGCCCCGGTCCAGCTGCCACATAGGTCCAGATTGAACGTTGGACCGGGGCGGCATCTTTTTCCTCAACTCTATCAATAGTTTTATTGTTGCACCCTCCGGCATAGACCCCTTCATATGCAAGCACTTAAAACATCTTTATTAAAATACATGATCATTTTTTTTTTTTGTTTTTAATTATCATTTTTTTCTTTTTTTGATATATGCGTGATCAGCATCAATAACCAGTTTTTAAATTTATATGCGTGGATTTTATATATGTAATTAATGTGGAAAATTAAGTAAAATCATGGTCACCTACCATCCTGTACATAATCTGATAGACAGCAATCTCAGGCAGTCGATCATTGTGTTCACTGAGGATAGTCTGAAGATTATCTCCGAGTTCATAAAACACCAAAAACCTGCAAAAAGCACAAAGAATAAAAAGAAAACAAAAAAAAATTTGTAAAAAGTTAGTGAGTGATTTTCTGTGTCAAATAAACCTATGTGATTAATATGTTTGTAAATAAATAGTATATAACACTTATCTTGTAAACATAAGGGTTTGGAACTTGTGGAACTAGTTTTAGCTTTGATTGACAAGTTCAGTGTACAATATAATCTGCTGAAGATGTTCTAAACATGGTGGAATGGAGAAAAAGAAAAATTCAATCCCACCCTGGTGTCAACAAGATTCTCCTGGTCAGTATAGTTATGGAGAAAATATACATACCGTATTTTTCGGACTATAAGACGCACCGGACTATAAGACGCACCCAGGTTTTAGAGGTGGAAAATAGGGAAAAAAAATATTTGAAGCAAAAAAGGTGGTAAAATATTTAACAACAAAATACTATTATATGTGTTGTTATTATATATAATAGTATGTTATTATGTTGGAAGCTGCGGGTAGAAGATGGAGCTGCGGACCAGTGTGGTGTCTGTAAACTAAAGTACTATATGAAGACGCTGGAGGATGAGTATAAGAATGGGGGCACAGGGCTTATATTTAAAGCACCACTCCAGCACTGCAAAATAACACTGGAGTGCTGCATTGAGATCCCATTGGGAGAACTATAACTCCCAGCATGTTCTGCAGATCCTATGGCAAGCTGGGAGTTATAGTTCACCACAGGAGTGGCAGAGTGCTTTATTGTGTGTTGTAGTGACTAACCTTTTAATTGTGGCAGCCAGCCAGCTGTGGTAAGGTAAAATGTTGGAGCCTCCCATCCCATGACACCACAGAGCGCTCCCTCTTGTTGCCACTCCACAGCACAGGAGTAAGCTTGCAGATTGTAGTGTGGTGTCTGCAGGACCTGTGATGACATCAGAAGAGGGAGGGCTCTGTGCTGCCATGTGATGCACCAGCCCGCCCTCTTCATGACATCACACAGGTCCTTGTGCTGGAGCACTCAGCACAGCCCCGGCAAGCAGGTATGCAGCGATCTTGTCCCCTCTGGCCCCTGCTGCTGCCTCCTCCACCAGACACAGATCTCCCCAGCTGCTGCAGGAATCCAGCGCTAGGGAAACTATGTGTGCCCCTGTGAAGGAGTATTCATTTGCTGCTCCCCGCTCACTGCTCAGCTGACAGGTGGGCGGGGAAGCAACTAATAATATTCACTGCACTTTAATGATAGGGACCATGTGGATTCCCCAGAGCGGATTCCTGAAGCCTGGCAGGGACATTTTTCTGCCTCCTGCCTCCCAGTGCAATCCCACTCGCTGCTGCCCCCTCCCCACCTTACATCCCTACCATAAGACGCACCCACACTTTCCTCCCAAATTTGGAGGAAAAAAAGTGCGTCTTATGGTCAGAAAAATATACACACATTATAATATATATATATATATATATATATATATATATATATATATATATATATATATATATATATATATATATATATATTTTGAGGCAGTGACCCCTGGTACAGCTAGGGGGCGCTGTATGTGCTCTGCAGAATGTGCATGGAAGCGTAGTGAGGCCATGAGGGCGTACTACAGACACAGGTGTGGCTGTAATTAGAATAGTGAAGCAGTGACTGATTAAAAAGCCCTGTAGTAGTGGGGGAGGTGTGTCAGTGTGTTCTTGGAAGTTGGCAGTTGTCTGCAGAGCTCTCTCTGTGTGGAGTAACACAGAGGCTAAAGGAACCGGAGAGACTGACACCCTGTATCTTGGGCTGTCTTATGTGTACCCGGCTGCACTCCAGAGGATAAAGAGTGCAGTGCGCTGAGTACAGAGACTTGTTACTGGTGTGCGGTCACCCAGGGAAACTGGACAGAGGGAAGTTCGGCCTGTGTATTGACTGCATCATATAGCCATGCATTATTAATGGACTGTATGAAGAAGCCGTATACTATATTGACTGTGTGAAGTAACACAATAAAAGAACGTTTTGTTTGAACTTGCTGGGGTCACTGCCGTTTCACTGTGTATGGTCCTACCACTGCATCACAAAATAAAAAAAAATAAAATAATATAAATATATATATATATATATATATATATATAAATAATTATTATTATTACGCCACTTATTCCATGGCGCTTTACATATGGGGAGGGGATATATATATATATCCCCTCCCCACATGTAAAGCGCCATGGAATAAGTGGCGTAATAATAATAATTATATATATATATATATTTTTTTTTCTTCGATGATTGAGATATATATTATCTGAAAAAATATATTGGTTTTTGATAATCAGTTTTGTTTATTTTTTTACTTCCCTTCACTAGAATTTCAACCTACACTTGCTCATGCTATATGCTGCAATATATAGTTAAAGGTGGTTTCCAGGCTTGGAGTTCAAGTCTGCAGTCACTGTCGGGCACATGTGCTGACTAGAAGAAAGCCACAGGCGTCTAGTCGTCACGTGACCGTACGTATGCAAATTGCATATTTGTGGTCACGCTCCCACCGCTCTCAGCCCCGGAGAGTGACCCCGTACTTGAATCCCAAGCCTGAACAAACCCCTTTAAACTGACATTGTTCTATGACGCTCAGCCGTGGTGACTCAACGGCATCCTGCGATTGCATTACAAGTTATATATTTTAGAAGCCTAACCAGTCTACATTTCTCCCTACGCTCAGAAGCTCAAATTTCCTAGTCCTGAATTCTGCGCCTACGTCTTTAAAGTGGGCACAGGGCCCAGATCAGTTTAATTGGGGAGCATCTGCTTCTCCATGGGAGTTGTCAGCTTGTCTCTTGCGCCCATCCAAAAAACAACAGGAGCAGAGTGTTTGGGATATAATACCCAACGTGGGCCATGCATCTTAGATAGCGGTCTGCTGATTACGTGTTTGGCCGACAGCTCTCTCTTCTGTCTCTGCCATACACACAAATGCCCAGCTCCACCGGGAGCACTTGTGTGCTCTATGGGGAAAGTGGAGGAAACAGTCATCAGATGCATCTTGCAGTGGCTATGCACAAAACAATCGGTCATTAAAATTGCAACTGTCTGGTCCTGCTCTCCTCCATCATCACCTGCCAGGTCCTCTCGTGGTTGTATATTTTTCGGTGAGTGCAGAGATTCTGAACAGATACAGACACTGCAATGATCAGGTACAGAGGGGCGGAAGCATTTTTGTTTAACAAGTTATTACAAACGTTTATTGGTAGATACACAAATTAAAAGGAGTTCAGTTTAAGAAGCATTTTTATTTTCTATTCTATTGTGCCTTGTTTTGTAGTTGTTACCTGTAACAGGCTTGATCCAAACTGTGCGTACCAAAACCAATACAAGTAGGAATCCCCAGTACCGGGCAATTATGAGACTTCTTCCATTTGTCAACTAGGGGAAAATATATAACAAAAACACATTAGGTATATAGTGAAAATTGTGGAATAAAAAATTTAAAAAAAAAATCAAAACAAAAATCTGAAATTCCATCATTTCTTTTTGAGCTGTTCACCATATGTCATTTTTTTTCCTAATGGTCAGAATGCCAAAAATTTTGCCAAATATATATATATATATATATTTACTATGCGTATCATACAGATTAACCGGTACAATAACCTATACTGATCTGACATTACTACTGTAATTATGTGCCATTTGTTCCCTGTTTTTAAAATAATAAATCAATTTAACTTGAAAAAGTGTTATGTGTAATGACTTTCATTAGACCTTGGCCGTTATGAATACCCACCGGCACCATGGAATTATGTTTCGGGGGAGTCAGTGGAGCAGACAGACTCTCAAATCCCTTGGATGCCGCAGGCATTACTGATAGAGTTGTAATTGTTCCAGCTGGCACCCACTGCTTATGTCTTGGGTAACAGAAGAATACCACCATTTCTGATGATTGTATGACTTGTATTCTGCATCTAATCACCAATATTACACTCTGCAGGCTCCATTTCTATTGTTCTGTTGTCTCTGAGCTAGTGGGTGATGACCAGCTGCTATGATGTCTCCCATACACAGCACACACAGAAGAGGACAATCACTCGCTCTTATCTCTCTGTAGCACACACTCAGAAACTGCAGCAGCATGGAAACCATCACACATCACCACTGAGCAGTACAACTGTGAATCCAGCTCTGGTGATACCAGGAGTGTTGAGATAAGAAGAGGCTGCTCACACTGCTGTCCACCCCGTGTATCTGATCTAATGCTTGAAATACCAGGAGTGCCAAGGTAAAAAGAGGCTACTTACATGCTGTCCACCCTGTATACATGATCTAATACTGGAGATATCAGGAGTGCTGAGGTAAGAAGAGGCTGCTCACACTGCTGCCCACCCTGTGTATCTGATCTAATACAGACGGACCATAGCAAGGGTGACGAGGAAAGAAGAAGCTGCTCACACTGCTGTCCACCTTGTCTATCTGATCTAATGATGGAGATACCAGGGTTGCTGAGGTAAGAAGAGACTGCTTGCACTGCTGTCCACCCTGTCTGTATATGTCTGTATATCTAAATGTTGAATAAGGAGATTTTTGTGTACTTACCGTAAAATCCATTTCTCCGAGCCAATCATTGGGGGACACAGGACCATGGGTGTTATGCTGCTGCCACTAGGAGGACACTAAGTAAACACAGAAAGAATAGCTCCTCCCCTGCAGTATACACCCTCCTGCTGGCTCTCAGTGAACCAGTTCGGTAACAAAGCAGTAGGAGCTTAATATTTAACAAGGATGAACTATGCCAAAACCAAGTTAACTCAAAAAACCAAAGCCAATAGGCTAACAGGGTGGGTGCTGTCCCCCCCAATGATTGGCTCGGAGAAAAGGATTTTACGTTGAGTACACAAAAATCTCCTTTTCTCCTATGCCTCATTGGGGGACACAGGACCATGGGACGTCCTAAAGCAGTCCCTGGGTGGGAAACAACTGCAATTGCTGCTTGTACCCACAAGTTACAGATGCAGCACAGCCGCCTGCAAAATTCGTCTGCCGACGGTCGCATCTGCCGAGGCCTGAGAGTGAATATGGTAATGTTTTGTAAAGGTATGCAGGCTGGACCAAGTCGCAGCCTTACAAACTTGTGCTGCCGAAGCTTGGTGCCGGATGGCCCAAAACGCACCCACTGACCGAGTGGAGTGAGCCTTAATCCCTGCTGGGACAGGAAGACCTGACTCGGTAGGACTCTTGAATAGCCGAACGGATCCATTTGGCTTTTGTCACCTTGGAAGCGGGAAACCCTTTCCTTGGTCCTTCCGGGAGCACGAATAGGGTATCTGACCTGCGGAAAGATGCTGTCCGCGAGATGTATCTCCTAAGAGCTCTCACTAAATCCAGTGTGTGAAGGGCCTTCTCGATGCGATGGACTGGTGCCGGACAGAGTAAGACAATCTCCTCATTGAGATGAAAAGAGGATACAACTTTCGGTAGAAAAGAGGGGGATGTCCTCAAAACCACCTTATCCTGATGAAAATTCAGGAACGGAACTTGAGAGGACAGAGCCGCCAGCTCGGAGACTCGTCTAATAGAGGTGACCTCAACTAGAAAAGCAACTTTCCATGAAAGAAGAGACAGGGAAACCTCCTGTAGAGGTTCGAAAGGAGCCTGTTGCAAAACACAGAGGACCAAATGAAGATCCCATGATTCCAACGGCATTCTATAGGGGGCGCCCGATGGGAGACTCCCTGAATAAACGTCTTGACCTGTAATCTGTTGGCAATCCTGCGTTGGAAGAGAACAGACAGGGCTGAGATCTGCCCCTTGAGAGAACTAAGGGCGAGACCCAAGTCCAAACCAGTTTGTAAGAACTCGAGAATGGAAGGGATGGAAAAATGTAGAGGAGAACGTCCTCGGTCGCTACACCATAAAAAGAAAGTCTTCCAAGTGCGATGATAGATACGCATAGACGTAGGCTTTCTAGCGCTGATCATGGTAGCTGTGACTTCTGGAGAGAAACCTGTCTGGGATAGGACCCAGGACTCAACGGCCATGCCGTCTAACACAGGGCCTCTGAGTTCTGGTGGTAAAAGGGGCCTTGAGATAGCAGATCTGCGCGATTCGGTAATCGCCAGGGAACGTCGGCAACTAGTTGAACTAGTTCTGCGTACCACTCCCGGCGCGGCCAATCTGGCGCAATCAGGATTACAGGTATCCTCTCCGCTCTGATTTTCTTGATGACTCTTGGCAGGAGAGGAAGCGGGGAAATATGTACGGAAGCCAAAAATGATGCCACGGGAGTACAAGAGCGTCTGCCCCGATGGCTGCTGGATCGTGGGACCGAGCCATGAAGTCGGGAACCTTGGAATTCAGCCGTGAGGCCATCAGATCCACGTCCGGGGTTCCCCAACGACAGCAGATCTGGTGGAAGATCTCCAGATGGAGAGACCACTCCCCGGAGTCGAGGCATTGCCGACTGAGGAAGTCTGCCTCCCAACTGTCCACTTCCGGTATGTGAACCGCAGATATCATTGAGCGGTTTTCTTCGGCCCATCGGAGAATGTGGCCTACCTCTGTCATGGCCGCCCTGCTGCGGGTTCCCCCCTGGTGGTTGATGTATGCCACTGCAGTGGCGTTGTCGGACTGAATCCTGATTGGGCGACCTGCTAGGAAGGGATGGAACTGGAGAAGTGCCAGCCTGATCGCCCGGATTTCCAAGATGTTGATTGGAAGGCGTGATTCCTGGGGGGACCAGCGGCCCTGAGCAGTGTGATGAAGGAACACCGCTCCCCAGCCTAGAAGACTGGCGTCTGTCGTCACAACCAGCCAGTGTACTGGAAGAAAAGACTTCCCTTGATTCAGGGAGGATTTCAATGTCCACCACCTGAGAGAATGTCTGACTCGCTGGGGAAGGAGGAACCGACAGTCTAGGGAGAACGGGTTCCTGTCCCAAACAGCCAGGAGGGCATGCTGTAGGGGACAGAGGTGTAGTTGGGCAAATGGAACCGCCTCCATAGCAGCTACCATCCTGCCGAGGACTCTCATACTGAAGCGCAGAGAGAGTGAGAGCGAGGCTGAGAGAGTTTCTGAGCTTCTCACTGTAAGACTGAGATCTTTTCAGGGGGAAGAAGAACCAAACCCCGGGATGAGTCGAGTATCATTCCTAGAAAGGAAATTCGCTGAGCCGGTACTGGGGAACATTTTTTGAAGTTAATCTCCCAACCCAGGCGAGAAAAAGTATCTATTGTGATGGCCACGGCTTCCTTGCAGGGGCGGAAAGAGGGGCCTTTGATGAGGATATCGTCTAAATACGGGAGCGCCACCACTCCTCGGGTGTGGAGTATGGCCACGGCAGCCGCCATGACCTTGGTGAATACCCTGGGTGCGGTGGCGAGGCCGAATGGCAGAGCAACGAATCAGAAGTGATCTTCCTGAACTGCGAAGCGAAGAAACCTTTGGTGAGAAGGTAAAATAGGAATGTGGAGGTATGCGTCCTGGATGTCTATAGACGCCAGGAACTCGCCTTTTTCCATGGAGGCGATGACAGAACGAAGCGATTCTATCCGGAACCGTCGCACCCTGACGAACTTGTTCAGCAGTTTTAGATCCAGTATGGGCCGCACTGTACCGTCCTTCTTTGGAACAATGAAGAGGTTTGAATAAAAACCTTGAAACCTCTCTCTTTGAGGGACTGGAATAATAACTCCGTCTTTTCTCAGAGAGCTTATAGCTTTGAAGAACTCTGACGCTTTTGCCCTGGGAGGAGAAGAAAGGAAAAAATGGTTTGGAGGACGAGACAAGAGATCTATCTTGTATCCGGAGGACACTAGATGGCGGACCCACTCGTTGTGAACGACCGAGAGCCACGCAGCACTGAAGGAAAGCAGACGGCCGCCTTCTTTGAGGGTGCCCCCTGGATACCGCAGGGAGTCATTTGTGTGGAAGGTCTGCCCGTCCTGGCGCCTCTGGATCCTGGCTGCTTTGGCCTGCCTTTCCATGAAGGGGAAGGCTTAAAAGAGGCCTGTGAACCTCTGTCTCCACGTTCTGCCTGGCCGGAACCGGGAGATGTGGAAGTAGAGGACCAGTTTGAGTTGTAACGAAAAAAATCAGGACCGAGCCTGTGGCTGCAAGTTCCGAAAGGGCAGAGAGGGTCTCTGTTGTGAAAGAAATTTACTCTTCCCTCCAGTGGCGTCGGAAATTAACTGGTCGAGCTTTCGCCAAAAAGGCGACCGCTCTAATATGGGAGAGAAGTCAATGACTTTTTGGAAGTAGAATCCGCACGCCAGTCCCTGAGCCATTAGGACCCCCGGATGGTGATGGCATTTGCTGCTGCTTGAGAAGCGCACTCAGCGGCATCCAGGGACGCGGTCACTACAAAATCTCCAGCTCTTGCTATCTGAGTAGCGAGGTCTGCTATCTCGGGGGGGAAGATTGGTATCCACTACTGCTGAAGACAAGACCTCAGCCCAGTGGGTCATAGCCTTAGCCACCCACGTAGCGGCAAAAGATGGAAAAGAGTGCGGCCGCTGAGGCTTCAAAAGCTGAACGCGCCATATTGTCGATCTGACGATCGGTTGGATTTTTAATAGATATGAAAATAAACTCCGTGTGCACTGCTATTATCAGGTGCAGAGACTAGGTACCCAAACCATATAGTAAACTAAAGAGAAGTCTCGCACTCAACTTAAGTATTTTTGATTTGCAGATTTTATTAGTACTGAGGTAGCACTGGAAACGTTTCAGCCTTTATCAGGCTTTCATCAGTCACTACGATATTTAGAGTGAAAAAAAAAATATAATGAATATAATACAGTGTACAAACAAACGTATAAATACAACAAAAGTATATACAGATGTACATAAGATACAATGAGAGCCACAAAATTGCAAAATTACGCAAACAGTCATGATATGGCAGTGAAATCATGCATAACAATCTCGCTCAATATGTAGATACAATGACAATTGTGGACGAAGCATATTGTGAAAGAAACACGTACCGTGTTGTGCCTTTCAGAGTATGTAGATAGTACTCATAAATAGGACGCCGATCAAGCGTGATGCCTAGTGTGGCGTGAGAAGAAAACAGTAGTTTACAAATCGTAAAAGGACATGAATAGAAGAGATGGGGTGGATATAATCGTACTTACAGTGGGTAGCTGTCTTGTATAGAGGTGGAGTGTTTAGTACAACGGTACAATACGAAGGAGCTATAAGAAATGATGGTAACAGAAGGAGGAGGAATGTTGAATATATGATATTCATTATGTCCTGCGTTGAAAATCTCAGATCCACCATTATATGTATATATACTTCAAGAGCTCATGTATGGGGCTCAGAGATAATCCCCTCTAACGGCCAGCTATGGCTATAGGAACCGGGGCTGAAAAGAAGTATAATAATATAGTTTAGCCACATACTTACAGGATAGGGGCTGTGGTCTTAGGCGTGTGCGGTATGTTACCTGGAGGGAAGCCCTTAGGCTGCGCAAGATAACCTCTCTGACGCGGTATCCACCGCTCGTCTATGAGGTGTATGTGCGCGGTGCTATTTAAGCCACCGTGCTAGCGTTGTAGTAAAACGCCGAAACCGGAAGTGACGAAAGCTGACCCGGCCAAGGCGGAAGTGCATGGCCGTGCGTGTCACCTACAGTTATGCGAGTTATACGACCTCATAGACGAACGGTGGATACCGCGTCAGAGAGGTTATCTTGTGCAGGAGAAGGGCTTCCCTCCAGGTAACATACCGCACACGCCTAAGACCACAGCCCCTATCCTGTAAGTATGTGGCTAAACTATATTATTATACTTCTTTTCAGTCCCGGTTCCTATAGCCATAGCTGGCCGTTAGAGGGGATTATCTCTGAGCCCCATACATGAGCTCTTGAGGTATATATACATATAATGGTGTATCTGAGATTTTCAACGCAGGACATAATGAATATCATATATTCAACATTCCTCCTCCTTCTGTTACCATCATTTCTTATAGCTCCTTCGTATTCCGTTGTACTAAACACTCCACCTCTATACAAGACAGCTACCCACTGTAAGTACGATTATATCCACCCCATCTCTTCTATTCATGTCCTTTTACGATTTGTAAACTACTGTTTTCTTCTCACGCCACACTAGGCATCACGCTTGATCGGCGTCCTATTTATGAGTACTATCTACATACTCTGAAAGGCACAACACGGTACGTGTTTCTTTCACAATATGCTTCGTCCACAATTGTCATTGTATCTACATATTGAGCGAGATTGTTATGCATGATTTCACTGCCATATCATGACTGTTTGCGTAATTTTGCAATTTTGTGGCTCTCATTGTATCTTATGTACATCTGTATATACGTTTTTTGTATTTATACGTTTGTTTGTACACTGTATTATATTCATTATATTTTTTTTTTTCACTCTAAATATCGTAGTGACTGATGAAAGCCTGATAAAGGCTGAAACGTTTCCAGTGCTACCTCAGTACTAATAAAATCTGCAAATCAAAAATACTTAAGTTGAGTGCGAGACTTCTCTTTAGTTTACTATAGGATTTTTAATAGAGGCGCCCTCAGAGGAGGATAAAACAGATTTCGTAGCCAGGCGCGATACCGGAGGATCTACTGGGGGAGATTGTGACCAATCTTTTCTTAGGGTACTGTCTCACAGTGGCACTTTTGTCGCTAAAACGGTACGATCCGTGACGTTCCAGCGATATCCATACGATATCGCTGTGTCTGACACGCAGCAGCGATCAGGGACCCTGCTGAGAATCGTACGTCGTAGCAGATCGTTTGGAACTTTCTTTCGTCGCTGGATCTCCCGCTGTCATCGTTGGATCGGTGTGTGTGACACCGATCCAACGATGCGTTCGTTTGTAACCAGGGTAAACATCGGGTTACTAAGCGCAGGGGTGCGCTTAGTAACCCGATGTTTACCCTGGTTACCATCGTAAAAGTAAAAAAAACCAAACCGTACATACTCACATTCCGGTGTCCGTCAGGTCCCTTGCAGTCTGCTTCCTGCACTGACTGACTGCCGGCCGGAAAGTAAGAGTAGAGCACAGCGGTGACGTCACCGCTGTGCTGTGCTTTCACTTTACGGCGGCACTCAGTCAGAGCGGGAAGCAGACTGCAAGGGACCTGACGGACACCGGAATGTGAGTATGTACGGTTTGTTTGTTTTTTACTTTTACGATGGTAACCAGGGTAAACATCGGGTTACTAAGCGCGGCCCTGCGCTTAGTAACCCGATGTTTACCCTGGTTACCCGGGGCCTTCGGCATCGTTGGTCGCTGGAGAGCTGTCTGTGTGACAGCTCCCCAGCGACCACACAATGACTTTCCAACGATCACGGCCAGGTCGTATCGCTGGTCGTGATCGTTGGAAAGTTGCAGAGTGTGACAGTACCCTAAGATCCTGGGCAAAGGGATATTTGGACTCCATGGGCTTCTGCCCTGTGAATCGTTTATCTGGACGGATCCTGTGAGATTCAACAATTTCCTTAAACTCGGGATGAGTGGCGAACACTCTGTGAGCTCGTTTGGTCCTCTTAAAGGACACGGCATGATCCGTTTTAGATAAGGGTTCCTCCTCAAGTCTCAAAGCCCTATTCACTGACTCAATTAGAGAATCGAGAGTCTCCTGATCGTGATGAAATTCCTGATCTAGGGACGTGTCAGAATTGTCCTCTGAAACAGGTTCTCTACTAGCCCCAATGGAAGGGGAGCGGAGCGAGAAATGGAGCTCTCAGAACCCGAAAAACCGGTGATGGTCTGGGGATATGGCATGAGTCCTTTTCCTGGAAGAGTGAGAACTCCTTGGCAAGGTACGACCCCTGGAGTACGAGGGGTTCTGACCATCGGAAGCGTCGTCCGTATTAGTGCCCTGGTTAGAGGAAGGGTCTCGGAACGAGTCTAACGCTTTTGCCAGGGATGCCATAGACCGGGAAAGGGAGGTAGCTCACTCAGGAGGACTAGGCTCACTGAGTTCAGTATCAGCAACAGGTGGTTCCTGAGCCGTCACCGGTTCACAAGCTGTGCATAATGCAGTATTGTGACCCCGGGGTAACGATACTTTACAAGAGGTACTGTGAAGGAGAAAATGGCTAATGAAATCAATTATTAAACCTTATATAAGTCAATTCAGATATGGTGTAGCAAGATGGCGATTGTGTCTTTGAAGCTGTCTTGGAGATCCTTGAAACTGTCCTGGAAGGAATCTTTGGAATGCAGGAGTGAAGTCACTGGAATACCCCACATTTGGAAATGAAGCTTGGACTGGACCAATTACAAAGTGACTAGCTGTTCAAAAGTTGTGCGACCCCCCTATTTCCTGCTCTTAGTATATTCTTTTGTTTTGAGAATAAAGTTCAGTTGGGCATCAACTTTGACTGAGAGAGGAGTGTGTATCGTCTCTGTGAATCTGATACATTCTTAGCCTCTAAGCTAGCACTCAGCTTATATTTGGTCAGGTACAAGCAATCATATAGATCTCACTTTAAGAAATCACCCTCACATTTTTGGCGCCTCAACGTGCGGCTCACTGAGGATGTACACTCCCCAGACACTGACACCCGGAATGGATCGAGGAAGAACGTCCAGAGTGGTTCGACTGGGAGACTGATCACCTCCATAAAAACACGGTAAGTCTGCTGATTCATTTATAAATCTGTAGTACTTGCCTGTGTTTCTTGAACCATTCTGTGTGTTCTGTACTCGTGTTTGCCGAGTGTCTGTGCCGCCCTGACATGGTGGGTGTGGGATATGTACACCTGGTGGCCCTAAAAGAACCCACGGCTAGTGGCTGTGAGGAACACAAACCGTGATTGACTGCTTGTAACCTGCTGCATGTCTTGTCTCATACCAGTACTGTGCTGGGCTATTGAGTCTTCTGCCTGTGTGTAGCAGGCAGGGGGAGAGGAGGTTGTCTATGATATGGTGAGCGCAAAGTTGCTCCTAGAGTCTCGGGTGCTGAGCATGGCGTGATAGAATCACGGGTGGTCGTACCACGTAGTGCAAAAAAACCGTAGAAACCTCTTTGAACCCTAGCATTGTGCACAAGGTCTGAGATAGAAATCCCAGTTACAGAGGACGGTCAGTTTTTGTGTTTGTCCGTCCGTCTGGTTGTGTGTCAGAGTGTTGTCCCTCTTCCGCGATTAGCCGTCCTATCAATGACCGCACGTGAGGAACGGCGAGATTTGGTGTTGGTGCTGGGGTGAGCGCAAATTCTGTGTGGTACCAGGTAACTCAGTCCAATTCCGAGGGGAGACACGGTGTTAATACAGCAGACACGTCTCATCCTCTGTGCGGTTCATAGATTTGGGCTGGGACTTCTGGTGACTGGATAACACTCAGTCTTTTTGTTTGTCTAAAGCCAGCAGAAAGTGGAGAAGTTTTTGCAGTTTTGTAAGAGAGGAGGGAATGTGATGATGGCAGATAAGACTGCTGTATGATAGTGTATGCCAGAGGGGGGAAGAAGTATATATAGAATAAGAGGTGATTAATGAAAATATGTGTATTCCCCGAGAAAGGCAGATTACAGTAGTTAGAATGGCAGGGAGTTATTAAAAAAAAGAAAGGAAGTTGGAAGATGAGGAATTGCTGCAAGTAAGTTTAGCATGGTGCAGAACAACAGAAAATCTGTCTGTCTAAGGAAAGTTGGGTGACTGACTTAATGAGGGTTTTCTGGAAGTGTATTGAAGTAAAAAAGAGGATCTTTAAATGATGCTGGCTTGTTAGATCAGGCTGAGATATTATGGAAAAAACCTGTACAATTAGAGGTGATGTGCAGGAAGAAAATAGGGATTTTTGTGTGTACTCACCGTAAAATCCTTTTCTCCGAGCCACTCATTGGGGGACACAGGACCATGGGTGTTATGCTGCTGTCACTAGGAGGCGGACACTAAGCTGAGACAAAAAAAGGTTAGCTCCTCCCCTGCAGTATACACCCTCATGCTGGCTTCCAGAGACCCAGTTCAGTGCAAAAAGCAGTAGGAGAATAATAACAATATATCATGTAACAGTAGAGTACAACATGTCAAAGAAAGTCAAAAACCGAAAAAGGTAAAGAGCCGAACAGGCTAACAGGGTGGGTGCTGTGTCCCCCAATGAGTGGCTCGGAGAAAAGGATTTTACGGTGAGTACACACAAAAAATCCCTATTTCTCCATCGCCACATTGGGGGACACAGGACCATGGGACGTCCCAAAGCAGTCCCTGGGAGGGAAACAATACAACCAAAAAACTCCGTGTACCATCTAACTTACGAATGCGCGACGGCCGCTTGCAGAACACGTCTGCCAAGGGCCGCGTCCGCAGAGGAATGAATGTGGACATTGTAGTGCTTTGTGAAAGTATGCAGGTTGGACCACGTTGCGGCCTTGCAAACCTGCTCCACCGTTGCCTGGTGCCGGATGGCCCAGGAAGCACCCATCGACCGAGTGGAGTGAGCTCTAATCCCCGCCGGGATAGATCTGCCCCTGACCCGATAGGATTCCTGGATAGCAGATCGAATCCATCTGGCTATCGTGGCTTTAGACGCAGCCAAACCTTTTCTGTGACCCTCCGGGAGAACGAAAAGGGAGTCCGATTTTCTGAAATGAGCCGTTCTGGAAATGTACCTCCTAAGGGCCCGTACCACGTCCAGGGTATGAAGGGCTTTTTCAACCCTGTGTTTTGGCTGCGGGCAAAAAGAGGGAAGAATGATGTCCTCGTTAAGGTGAAAAGAGGACACCACCTTAGGGAGAAAATCCGGAGATGGACGAAGGACTACCTTGTCCTGGTGGAAGGCAAGAAAAGGAGCCCGGCAGGATAAAGCGGCCAATTCTGAGACCCGTCTGATAGACGTTACGGCCACAAGGAAGGCAACCTTCCAGGAGAGGACCGTAAGCGGAATGTCCTGAAGAGGCTCAAAAGGAGGTTCCTGAAGAGCCCCCAGAACCAAGTTGAGATCCCGGGTCTCTAACGGCATCCTGTAGGGGGGTACCACATGGGAGACCCCCTGAATGAAAGTCTTGACTTGAAGGTTGGCAGCGATCCTACGTTGGAATAACACGGATAACGCTGGGATCTGACCTTTGAGGGAACTCAGCGCCAAGCCAGAGTCCAATCCGGACTGAAGGAAATCCAAAATGCAAGGAATAGAGAAAACGAGCGGAGGGCGAAAGGATTTCCAGGTGCGGTGGTAGATAGAAGCGGAAGACGACTTGCGAGCGCTTATCATGGTGGGAATGACCTGCTGAGAGAAACCAGCTCGAGTTAGAATCCAGGTTTCAACAGCCACGCCGTTAAACGTAGGGCCCCTGAGCTCTGGTGGCAGATCGGCCCTTGACGAAGCAGATCTGGGCGGTCTGGTAACCGCCAGGGGACGTCGGCTACGAGCTGAACAAGCTCGGCGTACGAAGCGCGACGTGGCCAATCCGGCGCGACCAGAATGACCGGAACCCCCTCAGTCTTGATCTTCCGGATCACCTTCGGCAGTAAGGGAAGTGGAGGAAACACGTACGGGAGTTGGAACTGACGCCACGGGGATATCAGCGCGTCCACTCCGATAGCCTGGGGATCCCGAGAACGTGCAATGAAATTGTGAACCTTGGCGTTCAATCTGGACGCCATCAGATCCACATCTGGGGTCCCCCTGCGAAGGCAGATCTGCCGAAAAACCTCTGGATGGAGTTCCCACTCCCCCGAGGCAAGGCCCTGACGGCTCAGAAAGATCGCCGCCCAGTTTTCGACGCCCGGAATGTGCACAGCGGGAATGGTGGAATGGTTGGCTTCGGCCCAACGAAGAATGTGTGAGACTTCCTGCATCGCCACCCTGCTGCGGGTACCCCCCTGGTAGTTTATGTATGCCACCGCTGTGACATTGTCCGATTGGATTCGGATTGGGTGACCCGCGAGCTGGGGGTGAAAGCGTCTCAGGGCGAGTCTGATCGCCCGAATCTCCAGGATGTTTATAGGGAGCCTCGACTCCCGAAGAGTCCAACGACCCTGGGCAGAGTGGTGAAGAAACACCGCACCCCAGCCAAGAAGACTGGCGTCGGTAGTTACCACTAACCAGCGGATCGGGAGAAAAGACTTCCCCTGGAGGAGAGATGGACCCAGGGTCCACCATAACAGGGATTGTCTGATCCGCGGAGACAAAGGGCATGGACGATCGAGGGATAAGGGACTCCTGTCCCAGTTGTCCAGCAGAGCCTGTTGCAAGGGGCGGAGATGGAGTTGAGCTTCCATTGCGGCTACCATTTTGCCCAGGATCTTCATGGCGAACCGAATGGGTCGCGGACGAGGTTGGCAGAGCGTCCAAGCTCCATGCTGAAGCTCTCGGGCCTTGGACCGAGGGAGCAAGACCAGTCCCCTTGAGGTGTCCAGGATCATTCCCAGAAAGGAGATCCGACAGGCAGGAACGGGGGAGGACTTGTCCCAGTTGATCAACTAGCCCAGGCGCGAAAGAGAATCCAAGGTGATGTGGACGCTTGCCTCGCAGGCCTGATAAGACGGACCTTTTATGAGGAGGTCGTCTAAGTAAGGCAACACGACCACTCCACGAGAGTGAAGAATGGCCATGACGGCCGCCATGACCTTTGTGAATACCCTGGGCGCCGTGGCAAGACCGAAGGGTAAGGCCGTGAATTGGAAATGGTCCTCTAGGATGGCAAAACGGAGGAACCTTTGATGTGATGGGAATATTGGGATAAGAAGATAGGCATCCTTGATGTCTAGTGATGCCAGGTATTCCCCTCTCTCCATCGAGGAGATGATCGACCGGAGCGATTCCATCCTGAAGTGCCGTACCTTTACGCACTTATTCAGGAGCTTCAGGTCCAAAATGGGGCGCACTGTCCAGTCCTTTTTTGGCACGACGAAGAGGTTTGAGTAAAAACCTCAACCTCTCGTGTTCCGGAACAATGACCCCGCACTGGCGGAGGGAATGAATGGCGCAAAGAAGGGCACGAGACTGAGCCCCCGAACTGGGGAGACGAGAGGGAAAAAACCGAGCTGGAGGGGAGGCAGAGAACTCTATTTTGTAGCCAGACGACACCAGATCCCTGACCCATTCATCGTGGATGACGGAGAGCCAGACTTGCTGATAAAGAAGTAGACGTCCGCCTACTTTGGTGGTATCGACTGGAACAGTTCCCGAGTCATTGCGAAGGGAATCTGGCAGGCCTGGACCCTCTGGTTCTGGGTTGCCTAGGCTTTCCTCGCCAGGACTGATTTGGCCTAAAAGAGGGACGAACGTCTGTCTGAGCGAGCGGATCGATCCGATCTGGAAGAGGCGGCAGGATTGGACCAGGCTGGACTGCTACGAAAGGGCCGAAAGCGAAAATATGGTTGGCGCTGGAAGGCAGTCTTGGGCCTCTGTTGTGGAAGGAACTTGCTCTTTCCCCCTGTAGCGTCGGAGATAAGCTGGTCTAGCTTTTCTCCAAAAAGACGCCCGCTCTGAAAAGGGAGAGAAATCAGAGACTTTTTAGAGGAGGAATCTGCGCGCCACTCTCTGAGCCAAATAGCTCTTCTGATGGTGATGGCGTTAGAAGCCGCCGATGCTGCACAGTTCGCTGCATCGAGAGATGCGTACATCACGTAATCACCGGCCATGGCAATCTGTTTGGGAAGGTCCACCATCTCGGAGGGAAGAACCTGTTCCTGAACGGATTTTGCTAGGGCATCTGCCCAGGAAACCATTGCCTTGGCCACCCAAGCCACGGCGAAGGAAGGAGAAAGAGAAGAACCTGAGGCTTCGTACACTGAGCGAGCTAGGGAATCTACCTGGTGCTCTGTGGGATTCCTAATTGAAGCGCCATCTGGAACGGATAAGAGAGTTTTGGAAGCTAGGCGCGAAACCGGAGGATCTACTAATGGGGATTCCGTCCAGTCTTTAACAAGATCTGCGGAAAAGGGATACTTCGATTCCAGGGCCTTTTTGCCCGTGAAACGCTTATCCGGACGCTCCCTGTGTCACCTGACTATATCCAGGAAATCTGGGTGAGAGGCGAACATCTTATGGGAACGCTTGGCTCTAGTAAAGGAGACTGAGTGGTCCGGAGCAGGATTAGGGTCATCGTCCACTTTAAAGGCATGATTGACTGCCTCAATGAGGGAGTCAACTGTAGATCTAAACTCCGGAGCATCCAGGTCTAAGGATACATCAGACTCATATTCAGAGTCGTGAACGCTACGAACCCCTAAAGAGGGTGAGCGAGAGGTGGAGCCGCCAGAAGCTGAGTGGCGTGGTGAGTGCTCAGGAGAGGTAGAGCGGATCCGTTTTCTGGATGACCGCGCCTCTTTCCGGAGAGAGCGGCCCCTGCTGGCCGACGATTCCCCTGTAACGGAGGGATCTCTTAACCCAAGAAAGGGATTGCCCCGCTCCCCAGGGGGGTTCTGAATGGATTTGATAGTATTGGCTAAAAAGTCCACGGACTGAGACAGTGAAGCGACCCACGCAGGGGGACTAGATACGCCGGGGTCGGTGGAGGGCTCCTGGGCACTTGGGGCATCGCAGGCTGAGCAGAGGGGGGAAATCTGAGGCTGAGGAAGTGGAGCCTGGCAGGTGGTACACGCAGAAAAAAAGGTAGTATGCACCTTAGAGGACTTTTTAGTCTTTGACTGGGACATGGTGTACCCTAATGTAAGGTAGGCCTCAGGGTCTATAATAAGGAAGCGAGGGCGGCGCTGCAGGGGAGAACCTGATGTGGTCTCCTTACCCAAGGTCCTGTGTCCCGCAGAGGGAGAGAGAGAGAGCGGTGGTGCTGGCGACAGCCGGCGTTCACAGCGCTGCACGTGGGAGAAGCTGCGGCTGGGAGAGCTGGAGCTGCGGCGTGCATGGGAAAATCCAAGATGGCCGCCGAGATTAGAAGAGAGGAAATCTCGTAGAGAGCGAGAAGCGCCAGGACCGGGGGGGCGCCGCCGCCGAATGACGCGAAAAAGGGGGCGGAGCCTATCGGGAGAACGGCCTGAGCTAGGCCAAAGCCGGGGACTAAATTTGCGGCTTTGGCCCGGCACGCAGCCGATGAGCGCCGGAGGCTATGGGGCCCGGAAACAACGTGCCGCTGCTAAGAAGGAGCCCTCCGGACCGCAGAGCAGGCGACCCCCCCCCCGAGGCACTTACCCCGATAGAGGGTGGAGCGCAGAGACTGCTGCACACAGAATCCTGGTGAGCTGTGCCTGGGGTGATTAGGACGGTGCAGGGATTGGGGAGCCTCCATCCACCATCCCCTTAAAGGGGGATGGAGAGGAACCGTCCGCCACCATCCATCAACCGCGTATTCAGTGGTGATGCAGTGGGGGCTGCACGGACGCCACAACGTAAGGTGCCTCTGAACAGCCGAGGGTGAGACCTGGTGGGCAGGGCAGATGTCCGGCAATAAGGCCTGGCTGCAGAAGAGGGTACTGGAGGGGACACTCCAGTGCTCGTCTGTAAAATAGGTGGGGAGATCGGTCCCTTGAAGGGGCCCGTCGCCCCTAGAATCAGCTCAGGCAGTGGCATCCCAAGTCGCAGGAGAGGATACGGAGAGGTGAAACTCCCGTGCTCGCCTGTTGTTGGTTCGGGGGAGATCGGAGCATGAAAGAATCCGTCGCCCCCTTCGTCCGGATTAAAAAGGTTTAAATCAAGTGTGCCTCCTACGGACACTAAGCTTGAACTGGGTCTCTGGAAGCCAGCATGAGGGTGTATACTGCAGGGGAGGAGCTAACCTTTTTTGTCTCAGCTTAGTGTCAGCCTCCTAGTGACAGCAGCATAACACCCATGGTCCTGTGTCCCCCAATGTGGCGATGGAGAAAACATGGTGATGAGTTTTAGTATGAGAAAGTATGAAACAAAAATGCTGCTCCCATTTTGTCTCCACCCCTTACATTGTCCCTAGAGGATGGACATGTTGTGTATGTAGGAACTAGAATTTAGTTTGGGTGGAGACCTGTCCTGTATGTGGTGCCCCCTGTTGGCACATAGGAACTATTAAACCTATTTCTAAGCTAGGATTATATCCTTTGTTATGCCCCCCCTTACCATTCATGTGCATAGTGTGCCTCTTGTCCAGTGCCCCAAATGCTATGCCCCCATAAGTCTTGTCCATGCCCTCAATGAATATTATGCCTGCACTGGATGGCACCAGCCCCCCCTTCAGGCCCTCCTGCCCTCTAGTTCTTTTCTTGATAAAATCCAAATGGATGCAGCAGTTACTAATATGTCTTTTGCTGCCATCTGAGACTCACTAGGACGATTACTCAGCCAGGGTGGGCAGCCCACCTCAACCCCCTGCTGCTCTTTTGCAGTGCTCATCTGGGTTATAGCCACCAGATCTTACTACCCAGACTAGGGGATCAGTTATGGTGGAGCCCCAGGAGAGTGTATGGCGTCCCTGGGATCCTAGTGAAATGCTGGCCATAATGAGTAGAATGAAAGACCCTGGAATATTTCACATGTCATTTGTTACAGAGGATAATTAAAAAAAATAAAAAAATATTAATGCTTTCTGCTGTTGCTGTTGAAATTTAGAGGAACAGATTAGCCTCCAGAAAGTCATCCTTCATGACATCCAACAGGATTCTACTGAATCAGGAGAAAATATGATACCCGGCTCTGGCAAAGTTAAAGGTTTAAAGTCTGTGATTATAGAGCCACTAATAATGTCCCACTCAGAGTATTAAAGTCATATTCCCAGCTCTGATAACGTAAAAACCTGGTCCAGAACCCGTTACGTAGACCAGGGAAGGGAGAAGAAATTTAATGTGTAACGTAGAAAAATATTTAGAATTGAGAGTCCTCAGTGATTGATATATATCTTTCCTGTATGTGTAAAGTATGCACACAGAGGCTGCGCAGGGGGATAGCCCCCTCCTTATCCCCTCTTCAGTCTCTTAGGGTACTGTCACACAGTGCCATTTTCATCGCTACGACGGCACGATCCGTGACGTCGCAGCGTCGTATGATTATCGCTCCAGCGTCGTAGACTGCGGTCACACTTTGCAATCACGGCGCTGGAGCGATGCCGAAGTCCCCGGGTAACCAGGGTAAACATCGGGTTACTAAGCGCAGGGCCACGCTTAGTAACCCGATGTTTACCCTGGTTACCAGCGTAAACGTAAAAAAAAAAAAAAAACAGTACATACTTACATTCCGGTGTCTGTCCCCCGGCGTTCTGCTTCTCTCTTTTTTTACGTTTACGCTGGTAACCAGGGTAAACATCGGGTTACTAAGCGCGGCCCTGCGCTTAGTTACCCGATGTTTACCCTGGTTACAAGCGAACACATCGCTGGATCGGTGTCACACACAACGATCCAGCGATGTCAGCGGGTGATCAAGGGACGAAAGAAAGTTCCAAATGATCTGCTACGACGTACGATTCTCAGCAGGGTCCCTGATCGCTGCTGCGTGTCAGACACTGCGATATCGTAACGATATCGCTAGAACGTCACGAATCGTACCGTCGTAGCGATGAAAATGGCACTGTGTGACAGTACCCTTAAGGTACCGTCACACTAAACGATATCGCTAGCGATCCGTGACGTTGCAGCGTCCTCGCTAGCGATATCGTTTAGTTTGACACGCAGCAGCGATCAGGATCCTGCTGTGATGTCGCTGGTCGCTGAATAAAGTCCAGAACTTTATTTGGTCGTCCGATCGCCGTGTATCGTTGTGTTTGACACCAAAAGCAACGATACCAGCGATGTTTTACACTGGTAACCAGGGTAAACATCGGGTTACTAAGCGCAGGGCCGCGCTTAGTAACCCGATGTTTACCCTGGTTACCAGCGTAAAAGTAAAAAAAACAAACAGTACATGCTCACCTGCGCGTCTCCCAGCGTCTGCTTCCTGCTCTGACTGAGATCCGGCCCTAAAGTGAAAGTGAAAGCACAGCGGTGACGTCACCGCTCTGCTGTTAGGGCCGGAGCTCAGTCAGTGTCAGGAAGCAGACGCTGGGAGACGCGCAGGTGAGCATGTACTGTTTGTTTTTTTTACTTTTAAGCTGGTAACCAGGGTAAACATCGGGTTACTAAGCGCGGCCCTGCGCTTAGCAACCCGATGTTTACCCTGGTTACCCGGGACCTCGGCATCGTTGGTCGCTGGAGAGCGGTCTGTGTGACAGCTCTCCAGCGATCAAACAGCGACGCTGCAGCGATCGACATCATTGTCGCTATCGCTGCAGCGTCGCTTAATGTGACGGTACCTTTAGGGTGAGTCAGGGTCATAAAGCTGTGCTGCTGGGATAGCCCCCTCCCTCTCTCCCCCTTCTCTCAGTGCTGCTGAGATCTCAGGTTTCACTGTGTCTTTATAACATGAGCATTCATGGCGCACTACTGATTTCAGCCATCCTGCTGCCTCTGGGGGGGGGGGGGGGGGGGGGGGAAGAGGAGGGAAGTGGGTGGTAGTGGAACCTGCCTGACCTGCTAGTTGAACTACAACAGGACCATGACTGTGTACAGATAATGTCCCACAGGGGGGTTTCAGTCATGGTGCCAATCTCCCACTAGATAACCCAGACCATGAGCTCTTTGTGGATGGATTGCAGTATTGTGTGGATGACCAGTTCTACGCCGAATATGCTGTTGGTCCATGAAACCATAAATGTGGAACTGTTGCCCCCACACGTCGGCCCAGGAAGAGTACTCTGACGTGACGCACGAACATGACTGCATAGATGAGTCAGGAGGCCGTGGGTTTTGCACATGTCCATGATAAACCTGATCCTAATGCAGATTTTGAGTTTTTTCTTGTAGATGGCTCCAGATACCACCAGGATGTGTGATTCTACACTGGATATGCAGTAGTATCCTCAACATGAGGTAATCTGAGCTGAACCACTCGCTCCTCACATGTCGGTGCAGGAGGCAGAGTTGAAGGCACTCACTGAGGCGTGTAGAGCTGCTGCAGGTAAAGTCGCTAATATTTACAGATTCGAATTGTGCATGGGGAATATGCCATGATTATGGCCCTATCTGGAGAAGCAGAGCGTTTCTTACATCAGCCAGTAAGCCCATTGACAATGCAGAGCTGGTGGAACAATTAATGGAGGCATTGATGTTACCAGTCCAGGTTGGCATAATCAAGGTGAAAGCACGCACAAACGGTGACTCCGTGGAGGTAGAGGGCAACAGAAGGGTGGACGAGACTGCTAAAGTAGCAGCAAGGCGGACTAGGGAGCAGTGGACGGTGGCGAGGAGTCAGCGTATTCCAGCCACACTGAGCCTAGGTGTCCTGAAATCCCTCCAGCTTCCCAGAGAAGGAACACTGGGGGAGAATGGGAGCTGAGCTGAACTCAAAAGGAGTATGGGAGAATAAGGATAAATTGTATATACCAAGGTCCCTGTTCCTAATTATGGCGCAAGCAATATATGGCCCCAGTCACACCTCAAAATGTCACATGTGTACCATGGTAAATGCCTTCTGGATCGCTCCTGGTTTCAGTTATGCAGCCACGAAACTCGTACAGTCATGCCTCATCTGTGCACAGCACAACCCAGGTAAAACAGTAAAAGTCCCTAAGAAAGCGACACCCAGGCCTCTCTACCCGTTTCAGAGACTACAGACTGACTACATACAGCTACCCAAGGTAGGAGTGTATGAAAAATGTCCGAGTATGTGTAGATCTCTTCTCTGGTTGGCCGGAAGCCCATACAGTAAAATGTGCTAATTAATGCAAAAATGACACTTAAAACTTAAAAATTCAGAAGGCCATGACAGACACGTGAAAGAATTAGAGAATTGGGTAGAGCGCTTGTCTCTTGACTCTCTTCAGTCAGACACACTCCAAATAGAAAGACAGGCTTATCTCTTTCTGAAGTCCTGCTTGGTAGTGCCCCAAAGACGTGTCTGTACTTCCCATAAGTACTACAGCCTATGTCCAGGCCTTACAGAAAAAGGCTTAATATGGTGCATAAACATGTGTTGTCATCCATTCCAGATTCTAATGAAAGTGCAGACGTGCATCAGCTGAATCCAGGTGATTGGTGGTCATATGCAGACATGTGAGAAGAAGCCTAGATCCGCAGTTTGAGTGGCCATACCAAGTTCTCCTGACAACGCCTACCTCAGTGAAACTCTAAGGGAGACCACCATGGATTCATGCCCAACATTAAAAAAAAAAAGTGGATTAACCACCCGAGTAATACATATCCTTGCCATCATCTACCTAATGTTATGTATAGGAAAAGGGCAATAGGTAGCTGTAACTAAAGAAAATAGGTATTAAGCTTACCGTTAATGAGGTTTCCAGGAGTCCATCCTGACAGCACCCTGGAGGACGTCCTCCTCCCCTTGCTGGGACAGGAAACACACGAGAGTTCAAAAGGTCCGGTCCCACCCCCAAACCTCAGTGTTGTAACAAGAACCGCATCAAGGAAATGCAGAAAAGATACTTTAATGGTCAATAGAACATATTACATCAAATACCAGGAACATATTACATCATATGCTAGGAACGTATTACAAATATGCTAAAGTTATATTACATAATGCATATAAATATTACCAGGGAGGGAACTACCCGTGCTGTCAGGATGGACTCCTGGAAACATCATTAACGGTGAGCTTAATACCTATTTTCCAGGACGTCCCTCCTGACAGCACCTTGGAGAGTACCAAAGCACCTCCTCAGGGTGGGATTACCGCTTGGAGAACTTTTCTCCCAAATGCAGTATGTTGACCAGACAAAACATCAAGTTTATAGTGTTTACAAAAGGTATTTGCACTAGCCCATGTTGCGGCATTACAAATCTGCTCTAGAGAGGCGCCTGCCCTCTCGGCCCAAGAAGTAGCTATCCCTCGAGAAGAGTGTGCATGGAGACCCTTTGGAGGTGGAATCCCCTCTGACTGGTAGGCCTCGGAGATCACAGACATGATCCAACGAGCGATGGAAGCCTTAGAGGCCCTTTTACCTTTATTCTTTCCACCAAACAAAATAAACAAATTTGGATCAATGCGCCATGAGTTGGTGGCTGACAGGTAGTGAAGGACCGCCTGTCTGACATCAAGAGAATGCAGAGCTCTCTCTTTAGCATTAGTAGGGTTACTGCAAAAGGATGGTAACACGATTTCCTGATTCCTATTCTTAAGAGTTCCTACTTTTGGAATAAACGAGGGGTCAAGTTTAAGGATTAAGCTTTCATCTCTAATCTGGAGGTACGGGTCCCTAGTGCACAGGGCTTGAATTTCCCCCACCTTCTTAGCTGTAGTAATTGCAACTAAGAATGCTGTTTTACGTGTTAGGACTGAAATGGGCATGTTATCAGCCGAAGAATAATTATCTTGACAGAGGAACTTGAGGACCAAATTAAGGTCCCAAGAAGGCGATAATTGTCTAATGGTGGGGCGCAACCTCTGGGTGGCTCTGATAAATTTAACTATCCACGGATGAGCTGCTAGGGGATAGTCAAAAAAAGAGCTAAGTGCCGAGATCTGCACTTTCAAGGTGCTTGGTTTAAGACCTTTGTCAAACCCGGCCTGTAGGAAATCTAGAATCCTAGGTAAGTCGGGAGTGCCTGCTGCAGTCTTAGACCAGCCACCCTCCAGGCAGAACCGTCTCCAGATCTTCAGATAAATTGCCGATGTGACAGGCTTCCTACTGGCCTTGATCGTGGCTATTACTTGGTTCGACAGACCTCTTGCCTTTAGGATCTTCCCTTCAGGATCCAGGCTGAGAGATGGAGCTTCTCTGGGTTCGGGTGATACACAGGACCCTGGTGGATTCTATCTGCCCTGAGAGGAAGCTCTACTGGGTTCTCGATTGCCAGGTCCACTAGAAGAGAGAACCAACTCCTTCTTGGCCAGTATGGAACCACCAGAATAACTCGAGCTCGATCCTCCTTGATCTTCCTGAAAACAGCCGGAATTAGTGCCAGAGGAGGAAATGCGTATGAGACAGGTTCCGTCCATTCCTGGCTCAGACCATCTATCCCTTCCGGAAGATCCTGAGGGTTCAGTGAGAAGAATCTTGAGACCTTCGAATTTCTCCTGTTTGCAGATAGGTCTATACTGGGAGTTCCCCAGCGAAGACAAATCCCGGAAGATACCTTGGTTGAGTTCCCACTCTGTTGCAAACACTTTTCTCCTGCTCAAGTAGTCTGCTATGATGTTCTGGGAGCCCTCTATGTGAATTGCTGAGATGGAGAGGACCGATCTTTCTGCCCACCGAAATATTCTCCCCGCCAGCTCATGAAGCGGATGGTGTCTTGGGCCTCCTTGATGCTTCAGAAAGGAAACCGCTGTCACATTGTCGGATAGTATCCTGACATGGCAATTCTCTAGAGTGTGATGGTTCCTTCTCAAAGCTTCCCAAACCGCATACAGCTCTTTGAAGTTGGAAGAGTTGTGAATGACATCTGGAGGCCATCTCCCTTGAAGGATCCTGCCTTTTAAATGGGCTCCCCAGGCGCTGGCGTCTGTAGTAATTACAACGTAGGGATCGGTAGACCATAGCACTCCGTTCCTTAGCTTCTCTGGGTCTGTCCACCAGAGGAGAGACCTTTGTACTGGATACGATAGCCTTAAAATACTGTCCAGAGAAGACTGACAACGGTCCTACTTGGAGAGAATTATTTTTTGCAGTGGTCTTGAATGGAACTGTGCCCATCTTATACACGGTATGCAAGCCGTCATTAGGCCTAGCACTCTCATGGCCGTCCTTATTGAAACTCTGCGTTCTAATAGGAGTCTGATCTGGATTTGTATTGCCTCCAGCTTGCATTCGGGTAGTAGAGATATTCTGTTTGCGGAGTCCAGACACACTCCCAGGAAGACCTTTTTGTGTTCCGGAATTAGGTCGGATTTCTGCCAATTTATGATCCATCCCAATTGCTCCATCACAGATATGGTTCGGTTCCTGTGATCCAACAGAATCTCTGGTGTTCTTGCTACCAGGAGAAAGTCGTCGAGATATGGGACTATTATGATCCCCTGGTTCCTCAGGAAAGCAACGATCTCAGACACCAGCTTTGTAAATATCGGAGGTGCTGAGGCAAGTCCGAAGGGAAGGCACTGAAACTGGTAGTGACAGGTCCCAGACGGCAGAACTACCGCAAACCTTAGAAGCCTCTGAGATAGAGGATAATAGGCACTCTTCAGGTCGAGAGTGCACATCACAGCGTCCTGATCTATGAGGAGGATTGCTGAACGAATGGACTCCATACGAAACCTCTTGTACCTGACCCAGGCATTCAGAGGTTTCAGATTTACTATTGTGCGGGAATCGCCAGATGGTTTCGTTATGAAAAATAGGGAAGAGTAGTGACCCTGGCCTACTTCTAGTGGCGGTACTGGAACTATGACTTTTGAGGAAAGCATCCCCATTAAGTCTGTCATCATGGGAGAGTCTCGCAAAGCCACCGTAGGTACGATGTATCTGTCTGGTGGAGGGGAGTAGAGCTCGATACTGTAGCCTTCTGACACAGTCCGAACGACCCACTGATTTTGAGTGATTCGGGCCCAATTGTTCGCAAAATGGCGAAGCCTTCCCCCTATAAGGGTGGCGTCATTGTGTCTTAGATTTAGAGGAGGGGCTGAAGAAGAAACTTTTGTTCTTGTTACCCTGGCTACGGGAACCCCTATTAAATGCTCTATTAGATCTGTCCCCTCTGAAGTCGGACTGTCTCCTGAAGGGAAACCCTCTCCGAAAGGACTGAGCCCTCTTAGGCTTGTCCTCCGGAAACCCTTTTTTCTTGTCAGAGGCCGACTCTAGGATAGTGTCTAGGGAAGGACCAAATACCCTTGCTCCTGAAAAGGGAATTGAACATAATTTGGTCTTGGAAGCATTATCCCCAGACCATGATCTTAGCCAGACCGCCCTTCTAGCCGCATTGGATAATGAACTATTTCTAGCTGAAAATCTGACTGATTCAGCCATCATATCGGACAGAAAGGCCGTGGCAGATCTCATTATAGGGAGAAAATTTAGGATTTCGGATCTCGGGGTCTTATTAGAGAGGTGCTCTTCTAATTGACCCATCCAAAGGTACATAGACCGGGCTACCGAGGTGGCTGCAATATTGGTCTTAATCAGAGCCACGGAGGATTCCCAGGTCCTCTTTAGCAGTATGTCGGCTTTCCGATCCATAGGATCGCGCAGATTAGATGAGTCCTCGAATGGTATAGCTGTCTTTTTGGCAACTTTTGCCACCGGAACATCAACTTTGGGTATATCGTCCCATAGTTTTACATCCTCCGGCTCGAATGGTAGATGAGCCTTGAAGTCCTTAGACAGTACCAGCCGACGTTCTGCCTCCTTCCACTCCTCAAGTACCATGGCTTTAATATGTTCACTAACTGGGAAGACTGTCTGCCGATGTGACATAAGTCCCCCGAACATCAGGTCCTGCCTGGATTGTGGCTTAGATGTTTCTTCTATCTGCATTGTGCACCGCACAGCTTGCACAAGATCATTTGTATCCTCCGCCTGGAAGAGGTATTTCCTTTGGTGGTCCTGGCTTCCTGAAGGAAGCTCTCCCTCATCTTCTGAGACGAAGTCTTCAGAGTCAGACTTGTCTTCAGAGGTAAACCCCGGTTCTTTTAAGTCTCGTTCCCGTCTGGCTCTTTTGCGGCTGGGAATGGGACTGGATTTCTCCACCATGCTAGACAGAGAAGCCTGGACTTCCTCCCGTATTAGGGACCTCATTCCATACAATAGTGAGGGCTGCTCTTCTCTCATAACCTTGGATGTGCAATCTGCACATAAAGTCTTTCCATGAGTGTCCGGGAGCTTTATGCTACATATAGGGCATCTACTGGATTTTCCTGAGGCCTTGCCGGACTTCTTAGATGGACCAGGGGGGACAGCGGGGGTTCCTTTATCCTTAAACGATATAAGATAGGGAAATGTAATGGGGTAAACCTGCTTGTGTGTGCAGATGGGGGAGTTTGTGCTATGCGCACTTACCCCCTCCTCAGCTGGCATGCTTCCTTCCATGCTCGAGGTAGCAGGTCCCCGCAGCTCAGCGCCGGAGAGAAGCGCTTCAGCTGCTGTGTGATCCACGCTGGAGCGCACGCACATCCCCCGTACATACAGCGTTACCGGAAGTGACGGTAACGGATGCCGCGAAACCGGAAGTGTCGCGGTCCCTGGGAACTTCCGCCGGAACACTCCGCACCCGGCACCACGCTGATCTGGCCGCCGCTGCAACCTCAGGAACCGCGTCCGCAGCCAAAAGCCTCCCACCGGGAGGAGCGGCTGCCACCAGGATCTTCGGCACTCCTGGTCTTTGGAGCAGAGGGACCCCCCACTGGAGGGTTTCTGCCCTGAGCCTCTTGACAGGGGGAAGGGTATTGGCAAGCCGCACGATCCCCCTGAGCTCCGGTAAGCTGCGCAGCTTCTCTCGTGCGTCCCTTGCAGGGACAGGAAAAACACTGAGGTTTGGGGGTGGGACCGGACCTTTTGAACTCTCGTGTGTTTCCTGTCCCAGCAAGGGGAGGAGGACGTCCTCCAGGGTGCTGTCAGGAGGGACGTCCTGGAAAAGGGAATTATTACTTTTTGGTACAGTTCCTCGAGTTCAGTGGTGGCTACATATGGGTTTGATGCCTGTGACATAATTCAGGGAAGTGGGTGAGGGGAGCCAGGAGTGTCACGACTCTCGCGAAAGACAACAATTTGTATTCTTTATTTGTGGTAATTGGGAAAGAAGAAATAAAAACTGTGGTTCTTGGACATCTGTAGGATGGGATACAAGTGATAAAGGGTGAGGATATAAACCGACCCCTGCCTTTAAACAAAAGAGTACTAAAGGGAAGTCCTTACTTAAACAGATGACGCTACTCAAGTCTGACTCTAGTGACCAATGTAGGACAAAATGTCATCATTTGATACTCAGTATTGAGGAACCATCACCTAATGATGTAGGAGAGTATACTTTGGGTGCATATTATAGTTAGGGGGGAAAGACCCCAACAAGCAATTTTCAACTTAAAGATACTGTATGTTGGAGTCTCAGGAATGGGCAAATGTGCAGGGTGAAAGTGACAAATCTGGAATACCATGGATTCCACTTCTTCAACATGTTTGTGTTTTTAGGGGCATGACTGCAATCCAGAACTCCACTTACGAGGATACATTTGCTATAGAGACTGGGTATACAGATGTTAACGCCTGGTTGAGTGGATGAGGTACACTGCACAACAACAAAATAGAACCAATTGTTATGTGTGTGCAGCAGCCAGGCCCCATTTGGGATCTGTTCCCCTATTAATCCCTGAATTGGAGGAGGAGTGTGTCCTTGCCCTCTTTACCAACATCTCCACTAATTATACACAATGTGGGAGATGGAGGGATAAATATCCTGTGTTGGATCAAACTCCGTCTCTTGGTCGAAGTATTACTATCTATCCTGGGAATTACACCTGTATGCAAATACAAGGAGGGGGCCGTTTCTTGGGGAATTTTAGTAAGGGTTTTTGCCATAATTACTCCTCAGCAACCCCCGAGAAGTTAACACAGCAGGTCTCCTCAGTAGCGGACATATTCTGGATATGTGGGGATATGAAGATAAGGTCTAAGTTAGAAGGTAATTGGACGGGACAGTGTACTTTGGCCAAGGCCATCATGTCTTTTCATCTTATCCCTGAAGGTTCGCCTTTGACTAATCAGAAACAGCCCCAACGTATGAAAAGGGTAATTGCCCCCAAAGAAAGCTTTGACCCTCATGTGTATATTGATGCTATAGGGGTACCAAGGGTGTTCCCTGATGAGTTTAAAGCAAGGGACCAGGTTTAAACAGGATTTGAGTCTATAATCACTATTGTAACTGTCAAAAAAGTAGATTGGATTAACTACATATATTATAACCAACAAAGATTCATAAATTATACTAAGGATGCATTAAAGGGGATAGCTGAATGGTTGGAAGCTACATCCACTATGGCTTTCCAAAACCAGATGGCTTTGGATATGTTACTAGCAGAGAAAGGAGGGGTATGTAAAATGATTGGAGAAACTTGTTGTACCTTTATCCCCGATAACACAGGTCTGAATGGAAAGGTCACCTTAGCCTTAAAAAGCTTGAATCCTTATCTGAGGAACTTAAAGGGAACCTGTCATCACATGGCGTTTGAAACTAAAAGAGTCACCTTGTGCAGCAGTAATGCTGCATTCTGACAAGGTGGCTCTTTTAGTTCTGGGTGCTGTAACTGCAGAAATAATCCGTTTTATAATTTGTCAAATACCTTTCTTCAGTCCTGGAGGCAGGCTTTTCCCCCCTGCTTTAGACGCCACACAGCTGTCACTCACATCTTCTTGGCGCTGGGCGCCACCTCCTCAGCGCTGTTTTGAAATGAGCCGGCGCCTGCGCTCTTTTCTCCTGCCTTGGGCAGGCGCAGTGAGCTCTGCTAGTCTGTCCTCATATGCAGTCTAGCTGACTGCGCCTGTGCGGCCGCCCTGCCTGTGAATACCAGCCCCGCAGTGTCTTCTGATTTATTCACATTGCCGGGCTGGGATTCACAGGCAGGGCGGCCGCAAAGGCGCAGTCAGCTAGACTGCATATGAGGACAGACGGGCAGCGCTCACTGCGCCTGCCGAAGGCAGGAGAAAAGAGCGCAGGCGCCAGCTCATTTCAAAACAGCGCCGAAGAGGCGGTGCCCGGCGCCAAGAAGACTTGAGTGACGGCTGTGTGGCGTCCGCAGCAGGGGGGGAAAGACCTGCCTCCAGGACTGAAGAAAGGTATTTTCTGACAAATTACAAAACGGATTATTTCTGCAGTTACAGCACCAATAACTAAAAGAGCCACCTTGTCAGAATGCAGCATTACTGCTGCACAAGGTGGCTCTTTTAGTTTCAAACACCCTTTGACAGGTTCCCTTTAAGAATAAATCAGGAATTGGTGATCTTTAGGATACTTGGTTTGAATGGATGATGGGATGGCAGAAATGGTTGGCACAGATTTTTACAATTGTTATGGTAATCCTTATTTTCATGTCTGTGGTTTCTTGTCGTATATTTCCTTGTGTTAAACAGATTGTCAACAGGAGCGTGGACAGCCTAACCACTACGCTGGTTTTCCAAGATGGTGGTGATGGCCATGATTCTACTATAAAACCCCTGAAGACCAATTCGATTTATTAAACAGGGATAAATATATATATCTGATTTCCACATGAATAAAGATTGCATCAAGGGGGGTAAAAGCTTAACATTGCCGTCTAATGGACAGCTCAGATGTCACGATCCATGTACTGTGTTTTCTTCTTGTCTTTTTGTGTTTGTCACTGTCCCCTGTGTGTATCTGCAGTGGTGAGGCTAGCGTCCCTTGCCGGCCATTGCAATAGTCAGGGTAGAGTTAGGTATCAGTGAGGGACGAGGTTCCTGGCAGCGGTGGGGGGAGGACCCATTTAGGGCGTTAGGGCAGTGCAAGGACAGGTTCAGGTTAAATTCAGGTGGTGACCAGTCCCCATTTCCCTATTGGTAAGGCCTTCCTTTCCCCATTTTCCCTCCCTTTCTGTGTGTTGTGCATTCATTGACCGATCACCGGTTGGATCATGTTACATTGTGACATCAGGTTAATAATTGATTTAGGGGGGACTGTGAAGGAGAAAATAGCTAATTAAATCAATTATTAAACCTTATATAAGTCAGTTCAGATATGGTGTAGCAAGATGGCGATTGTGTCTTTGAAGCTGTCTTGGAGAGTCTTGAAACTGTCCTGGAAGGAATCTTTGGAATGCAGGAGTGAAGGCACTGGAATACCCCACATTTGGAAATGAAGCTTGAACTGGACCAATTACAAAGTGACTAGCTGTTCAAAAGTTGTGCGACCCCCCTATTTCCTGCTCTTAGTATATTCTTTTGTTTTGAGAATAAAGTTCAGTTGGGCATCAACTTTGACTGAGAGAGGAGTGTGTATCGTCTCTGTGAATCTGATACATTCTTAGCCTCTAAGCTAGCACTCAGCTTATATTTGGTCAGGTACAAGCAATCATATAGATCTCACTTTAAGAGATCACCCTCACAGTACATGCAGTGAAAAATACAGTGTGGGTTTTCCCAGACTTTTTGTGAGGCTTTGGTTGAGACATAGTAAAGCCTGGAGGAAAGCGCTTACTAGCAGGGGAAGGGTTAAGCTATGCTTCTGCAGCTTACCCAGGTCCTGTGTCTTGAGTCCCCAGGGCAGGTCCGCAGTGTAGGCAGAGAAAAACGCTAGTCCTGAGGGCTGTGATAGGAAACGCTAGAGCAGTGCTGCAGCATCAGGGCTGTGGGTGTCCCAAGATGGCCGCCGAGACCAGGAAGTGGGAGCTCATCACAGGGAACGAGAAGCACCAGGAAAAATGGGCGGGGTTACCTGCCGGTGGGCGTGGCCAAAACTCTGGCCTGTATTGAGGGAAATTTTTATTTTTTTCTGCGGTTGCGGCCTGCAGCGCCGCGACCGCTATTAGCGCCAACATTAGCTGCACTCCTTCGTGGGGTTGCCGCACTACGGACCACCCACGGACACAGGCTTAAGGTGCGGACCTCCTATACCCCGGGGACCAGGACCCCCCGAGCGCCTCGGCCCCCGCAGTGTACTCACGGTAGATGCGGTGGGCTGGTGCTCAATCCACCGTCGCCATAGTCAGGGAGGGGGTGGAGAGCTTCTGTCGCCATGCGTCATCCGCTATATCATTGGTGATGCAGAGGGGGGCTGCACGGACGCCATATATATCATGTCCGGCTATGCACCTGGCTCCAGGGGAGGTAGATGGAGGGCTACTCCATGTGGTCACCAGCTATGGAGGGGGGGGAGATCGGAACGCGAAGGAACCGTCGCCCGTAAAGTGAGCTCAGGGCTGGCATTCAATGGTGCAGGAAAGGATACGAGGAGGGACGCTCCACGTACTTGCCTGTTGATGGTTCGGGGGAGATCGGAGCCTAGAAAGGATCCGTCGTCCCCATTCGCTCCATTAAAGGAAAAAATAGAACAAAAAATCAAAAAATTTAAATAAAAACGGTGGGGTCTGAAACAGACCCAAGTGCCTCCTACAGACACTAAGCAAGAGCTGGTTCACTGAGAGCCAGCAGGAGGGTGTATACTGACGGGGAGGAGCTATTCTTTCTGTATTACTTAGTGTCCTCCTAGTGGCAGCAGCATAACACCCATGGTCCTGTGTCCCCCAATGAGGCGTAGGAGAAAATCACCTCATTTTTCAGACTATAGAATTCACTTACAGGCTTATAAAAATGTATAGCTAGAAACATAAACCAACACATCTCTGGTTCATGCAAACCTAAGAACATACACTGTGTGCACAATAACTGGGCAAATGAGTATTTTGATCATATCACTTTTATGCAGAATTAACCCCTTAGTGACAGAGCCAATTTGGTACTTAATGACCGAGCCAATTTTTACAATTCTGACCACTGTCACTTTAAGAGGTTATAACTCTGGAACGCTTTATCGGATCCCGCTGATTCTGAGACTGTTTTTTCGTGACATATTGTACTTCAAGTTAGTGGTAACATTTCTTCGATATTACTTGCGATTATTTATGAAAAAAACGGAAATATGGCAAAAAATTTTTAAATTTTGCAATTTTCAAACTTTGTATTTTTATGCCCTTAAATCAGAGAGATATGTCACGAAAAATAGTTAATAAATAACATTTCCCACATGTCTACTTTACATCAGCACAATTTTGGAAACAAAATTTTTTTTTGTTAGGGAGTTATAAGGGTTAAAAGTTGACCAGCAATTTCTCATTTTTACAACACCATGTTTTTTTAGGGACCACATCACCTTTGAAGTCATTTTGAGGGGTCTATATGATAGAAAATAACCAAGTGTGACACCATTCTAAAAACTGCACCCCTCAAGGTGCTCAAAACCACATTCAAGAAGTTTATTAACCATTTACGTACTTCACAGGAACTGAAACTATGTGGAAGAAAAAAATGAACATTTAACTTTTTTTTGCAAACATTTTACTTCAGAACCATTTTTTTTAATTTTCACAAGTGTAAAAACAGAAATGTAACCACAAATTTTGTTGTGCAATTTCTCCTGAGTACGCCGATACCCCATATGTGGAGGTAAACCACTGTTTGGGCGCACCGCAGAGCTTGGAAGTGAAGGAGCACCGTTTGACTGTTTCAATGCAGAATTGGCTGGAATTGAGATCGGACGCCATGTCGCGTTTGGAGAGCCCCTAATGTGCCTAAACAGTGGAAACCCCCCACAAGTGATACCATTTTGGAAACTAGACCCCTTAAGGAACTTATCTAGATGTGTGGTGAGCACTTTGAACTCCCATGTGCTTCACAGAAGTTTATAATGTAGAGCCGTGAAAATAAAAAAATCGCATTTGTTTTCACAAAAATGATTTTTTCGCCCACAAATTCTTATTTTCACAAGAGTAACAGGAGAAATTAGACCACAATCGTTGTTGTGCAATTTCTCCTGAGTACGTCGACACCCCATATGTGGGGGTAAACCACTGTTTGGGCGCACCGCAGAGCTTGGAAGTGAAGGAGCACCGTTTGACTTTTTCAATGCAGAATTGGCTGGAATTGAGATCGGATGCCATGTCGCGTTTGGAGAGTCCCTGATGTGCCTAAACAGTGGAAACCGCCCACAAATGACACCATTTTGGAAACTAGACCCTTTAAGGAACTTATCTAGATGTATGGTGAGCACTTTAAACCCCCAGGTGCTTCACAGAAGTTTATAACGTAGAGCCGTGAAAATAAAAAAAATTGCATTTTTTCTATGATCTTTTTGCCTCCAAATTTTTATTTTACCAAGGGTAACAGGAGAAAATGGACCCCAGAAGTTGTTGTACAATTTGTCCTGAGTACGCCGACACCCCATATGTGGGGGTAAACCACTGTTTGGGCGCAGGGCTGAGCTTGGAAGCAAAGGAGCGCCATTTGACTTTTCAATGCAAAATTGACTGGAATTGAGATCGGACGCCATGTCGCGTTTGGAGAGCCCCTGATGTGCCTAAACAGTAGAAACCCCCCCAAAAGTGACCCCATTTTGGAAACTAGACCCCCCATGGAACTTATCTAGATGTGTAGTGAGAACTTTGAATGCCCAAGTGCTTCACAGAAGTTTATAATGCAGAGTCGTGAAAATAAAAAATATATTTTTTTCCCACAAAAAAGATTTTTTAGCCCCCAAATTTTTATTTTCACAAGGGTAACGAGAAATTGGACCCCAAAAGTTGTTGTCCAATTTGTCCTGAGTATGCTGGTACCCAATATGTGGGGGTAAACCACTATTTGGGTGCACGGCAGAGCTCGGAAGGGAAGGAGCGCCATTTTGGAATGCAGGCTTTGATAGAATGGTCTGCGGGCGTTATGTTGCGTTTGCAGAGCCACTGATGTACCTAAACAGTAGAAACCCCCCACAAGTGACCCCATTTTGGAAACTAGACCCCCCAAGGAACTTATCTAGATGTGTGGTGAGAACTTTGAATGCCTAAGTGCTTCACAGAAGTTTATAATGCAGAGTAGTGAAAATAGAAAATATTTTTTTTTTTCACAAAAAAGATTTTTTAGCCCCAAAGTTTTTATTTTCACAAGGGTAACAAGAGAAATTGGATGCCAATATTTGTTGTCCAATTTATCCCGAGTACGCTGATGCCCCATATGTGGGGGTAAACAACTGTTTGGGCGCACGGCAGAGCTCAGAAGGGAGGGAGCACCATTTGACTTTTTTAGCGCAAAATTGGCTGTTGTGTTTGGAGACCCCCTGATGTACCTAAACAGTGGAAACCCCCCAATTCTAACTCCAACCCTAACTCCAACACACCCCTAACCCTAATCTCAACCCGATCCATAATCCTAATCACAACCCTAATGATAATCACAACCCTAACCCCAAAACAGCCCTAATCTCAACCCTAACCATAACCCTAATCAAAACCCTAAATCCAACACACCCCTAACCCTAATCTCAACCCTAACCTCAAACCTAACCCTAATCCCAATACACCCCTAACCCTAATCCCAACCCTAATCCCAAACGTAACCCTAATCCCAACCCTAATCCCAAACGTAACCCTAATACCAACCCTAATCCAAACCCTAACCCTAATCCCAACTCTAACCCTAACTTTAGCCCCAACCCTAACCCTAACTTTAGCCCCAACCCTAACCATAACTTTAGCCCCAACCCTAACCCTAACTTTAGCCCCAACCCTAACCCTAACTTTAGCCCCAACCCTAACCCTAATTTTAGCCCCAACCCTAGCCCTAACCCTAACTTTAGCCCCAACCCTAAGGCTACTTTCACACTTGCGTCGTGTGGCATCCGTCGTTTTGGACAAAAAACGGATCCTGCAAATGTGCCCACAGGATGCCTTTTTTGCCCATAGACTTGTATTACCGACGGATGGCCACACGTCGCGTCCATCGTGCACTGGATCCGTTGTGTTTTGGCGGACCGTCGTCACAAAAAAAGTTCAATGTAACCTTTTTTTTGTACGTCGCGTCCGCCATTTCCGCGCATGCGTGGCCGTAACTCTGCCCCCTCCTCCCCAGGACATAGACTGGGCAGCAGATGCGTTGAAAAACTGCATCCGCTGCCCACGTTGTGCACAATTTTCACAACGTGCGTCGGTACGTTGGACCGACGCATTGCGACCGCCCCGTACCGACGCAAGTGTGAAAGAAGCCTAAGGCTACTTTCACAGTAGCGTCGTACTCGGCCCATCGCAGTGTGTCGGGCGGACGTACCGACGCTAGCGTTGTAAGCGCCGCACAACGGGTGCAGCGGATGCTGTTTTTTCAACGCATCCGCTGCCCCATTGTGAGGTGCGGGGAGGCGGGGGCGGAGTTCCGGCCGCGCATGCACGGTCGGAAATGGCGGACACGTCGCACAAAAAAGTTACATGTAGCTTTTTTTGTGCCGACGGTCTGCCAAAGCACGACGCACCCGTCGCACGACGGATGCGACGAGTGGCAATCCGTCGCAATGTGTCGCTAATGCAAGTCAATGGAGAAAAAACGCATCCTGCAAGCACTTTTGCAGGATGAGTTTTTTCTCCAACGACGCATTGCGACGGAAGCCAAAAAACGCTAGTGAGAAAGTAGCCTAACCCTAGCCCTAACCCTAAATTTAGCCCCAACCCTAACCCTAAATTTAGCCCCAACCCTAATTTTAGCCCCAACTCGTCTCTCCTGCCGGCCGGCAGATGGCAGGCGCACTGCGCATGCGCCCGCCATTTTCTTTCCCGAGGAAGAAGCCGGCCGGCAGGAGGAGACGCAGGAGGACCCAGGGACACCGGGTGAGTATGATAGGGTCCCCGAATCCCCCTATTTCTCTGTCCTCTGATGTGCGATCACATCAGAGGACAGAGAATTACAGATCGTTTTTTTTTTTTTGCGGTCGCCGGTAAACAGTTAATTACCGGCGATCGCAAAACAGGGGTCGGTAAAAACCGACCCCGATCATGTTCTTTGGGGTCTCGGCTACCCCCGGCAGCCGAGACCCCAAAGATCTTCCGGGTGCCGGGGGGCGGGCGCAATGCGTCCCCGGAAAAAAGATGGCGGCGCCCATCGGGAGCCATGAGGAGCACCGGGGGAGATAGGTGAGTATTGGGGGGCTATTGGGGGCGATCGGGGACCCTATTTCTCTGTCCTCCGATGTGCGATCACATCGGAGGACAGAGAAATTAAATGGCAAATCGCGTTTTTTGTTTTTTTTTGTTGCGACCGCCGGTAAACGATTAATTACCGGCGATCGCAGCTCGGGGGTCGGTAAAAACCCCCCGAATCATGTTCTCTGGGGTCTCGGCTACCCTCAGCAACCGAGACCCCAGAGAAAATCTGACTCTGGGGGGCGCTATTCACTTTTTCACTTGGTTTAAGTACCCTTAGCGGCCGCCGTTAAAAGGCGTATCGGCGGTCGTTAAGGGGTTAACAAGGAGGAGCCATAATCGAGAAGGGGGTGTCTGAGTAGTGAACCCTTTAAATATCTTTTTTGTCCATTTTTGTCTGATCGGATAGATTAGTGTGGGGCAGGAGAGAGAACTGTGCCATTGCATAGTTTTCACAGGTATTAGGAAAGCCACTATACGAGTGCTCCTCTTGATGACAGCAAATGCTGCCTCCTGAATATATATATATATACACACTCACCGGCCACTTTATTAGGTACACCTGTCCAACTTCTTGTTAACACTTAATTTCTAATCAGCCAATCACATGGCGGCAACTCAGTGCATTTAGGCATGTAGACATGGTCAAGACAATCTCCTGCAGTTCAAACCGAGCATCAGTATGGGGAAGAAAGGTGATTTGAGTGCCTTTGAACGTGGCATGGTTGTTGGTGCCAGAAGGGCTGGTCTGAGTATTTCAGAAACTGCTGATCTACTGGGATTTTCACGCACAACCATCTCTAGGGTTTACAGAGAATGGTCCGAAAAAGAAAAAAAATCCAGTGAGCGGCAGTTCTGTGGGCGGAAATGCCTTGTTGATGCCAGAGGTCAGAGGAGAATGGGCAGACTGGTTCGAGCTGATAGAAAGGCAACAGTGACTCAAATCGCCACCCGTTACAACCAAGGTAGGCCTAAGAGCATCTCTGAACGCACAGTGCGTCGAACTTTGAGGCAGACGGGCTACAGCAGCAGAAGACCACACCGGGTACCACTCCTTTCAGCTAAGAACAGGAAACTGAGGCTACAATTTGTACAAGCTCATCGAAATTGGACAGTAGAAGATTGGAAAAACGTTGCTTGGTCTGATGAGTCTCGATTTCTGCTGCGACATTCGGATGGTAGGGTCAGAATTTGGCGTAAACAACATGAAAGCATGGATCCATCCTGCCTTGTATGGAGCATCTTTGGGATGTGCAGCCGACAAATCTGCGGCAACTGTGTGATGCCATCATGTCAATATGGACCAAAATCTCTGAGGAATGCTTCCAGCACCTTGTTGAATCTATGCCACGAAGAATTGAGGCAGTTCTGAAGGCAAAAGGGGGTCCAACCCGTTACTAGCATGGTGTACCTAATAAAGTGGCCGGTGAGTGTATATATATACATATATATACACACACATACATACACACATACATACACACACACACATATACGCTCGCTAACTACAAAAACGCAGATTGTTCGTTTTGTAAGGGAAGAATGCCGATATCAGTGGGCTTTCCAGCTTTCACAGGTGCAGTTTACGTGGCTTTGTGTTTTGTATACGTGCACATACCTGTTACTTTTTTAGCTGCTCTTTGGAGAAAGTTCTGTTCATTGAAAATCTTTCCATCTTTGGCATCCTTGAAAGGTGAAAATAAAGAAAAGCAATTATCCTCCCCCCAAAAAAGTAAAGATTATCCTACGAACAAAAATATCTCGGCTGATGAAATGCTTTTTAAAGTTATGGGTCCCATGAAGTATCAGTGCGGCAAACCCCAAAACATCAGTCTGTAGCAGCAAACTACAGCAGAAAATACTATTTTTTCTCCCAGGATAAATCGAGTTTTAAATAAATTAAAATGGGTCTGCATTTTCTGGAGTGAACTCCGCTCCTGACCGTGCTCTTTTACACCCATACCTAAAGTGGGATGTAGCAGTCCAGTAGGTGGTCCTAGTCAGTGACCATCAGCTCTTTTTATAAGCAGACATGTATACATGAAAGTCTATCAATCACCAAACGAAACCGCCCACTGGACTCCTGAGTACAGAAAGACTCGGGATTTCTATTAACAAATTTTAAGTCATATCGGATTTCTTACATAAAACTTAATATTAATCTGCTCCTCTTCATCCGGGTCATTGTGATCGCACATTGATACAAATATTACGATCGTTTTGCTTTTAAACCTTATTCTTTGCCAGTTATTCAGCATTTTAACTATAATGACCTACCAGCTTTAAAACATAGCGCTCCTTGTCGTCTTTTTTAGAAGATCTATGTACTTATAAAGATAGAAAAAAAAATGTTATTTTATTACTTATTTATATATTAGACAATAAATCAATTATAAACACAAACATTTTTTATGTAACACTGCAGCTGCGACTTTTCGGATGATAAAATGCACGCTTTTCCCCTACAAATTTGGGAGGTAAATGCTGGTGAGTATTACAAATTGAAGGTAGGTTACTGGGAAAAGAAGGGAGGTGGGGGTGGCACCTGTGGAGCGGGGGTCTCTGCCTCCGGCAGCCATTTTCCCGAAGCCCATCAGAGGAAAACATTGGGAAACTGGACACCGCTGCTAACCAGTGCCGACACTTTATGAGGGCCCGCAGCATCTCCCACTCATACCACCGGCCTCCTGAAGCAGCGCCCTGCCTCATGTGACCCCACTATACCGCCCTCCTGGTAAGCCACGGTTAAAACGGACTATAAGCACCACCATTTTACTTTATTTTATTCCCCCATTTTCCAACCCAAATTTTGGAATGCGTCTTATAGTCTGCAAAATACAAAACATAATAGAGATTATATAATCTATATATTATACATATATACACACACACACACACACACACCCCGTGTAAATATGTTTGTTTGTTTTTAATCAGATAATTTTTTATTAACAGAATTCAAATTAACAGACACATTTTTTGTCAAAATAGATCATATCTGTATTCTAAAGAGGTTACCACGATTACAAAAATATTCTCTAAATCTACTCATTTTGTGTTACCGTGTAAAATGAAACCGGTGTACGAAGAATGTGTCACAAGAAACTGATCCATGTAGTAACCTGCAGCCTTAGATAATGTTCAGGTAAATACGGGTTTAAAAAAGTGCAGATGTCTAATAGGCAGTGCGGCTGCAGGGAGAAAATGAAGTTATATTCTCCCAGCATCCGCTTGTTTCAAGTCATGGAGGCGGCACCAGGTCTGTGAACAGTCATCTCTCATTACACAGTGAGCGCGGCTATAATTTCCCCCCTCCTTGACTAACATCCTGCTCTGCGCTCCCAACGGTAGAGCCAGAAGTAATTCCAGGAGAGGGGAGAGATTACAGCTGCGCTCACTGTGTCATGTGCTCACTTTGTGATAGGTGCTGACTGTTCGCTTTGATCGTGCTGCCCCAATCACTGGAAGGGAGTGGCTGCAATTGGAATATAACTTCATTGAAGGGGGAAGAAGTGAGCTGTGACATCACCTATTGTGAATGGTAGATACTGTGTTACCTACTGTATATAGAGGTGTTATCAGTCATTGTACAGGAGGAGGTGAGCTGTGACATCACCTATTGTGAATGGTGGATCCTGTGTTATCTACTGTATATAGAGGTGTTATCAGTCATTGTACAGGAGGAGGTGAGCTGTGACATCACCTATTGTGAATGGTGGATCCTGTGTTGTCTACTGTATATAGAGGTGTTATCAGTCATTGTACAGGAGGAGGAGGAGGAGGTGAGCTGTGACATCACCTATTGTGAATGGTGGATTCAGTGTTATCTACTGTATATAGGGATGTTAAATTTTACTATAATGTCTGTGATTATAATTAACTCCTGAAAAGTCCTCTATACAAAACAGCAAAACAGAAAGTGTGAGCTAGTAGAAGGCCTAGTAACCAGTGTGAAAATTATAACATTTCTGTTTATCTGTAAGTATCGTATATACTCGAGTATAAGCCGAGATTTTCAGCCCATTTTTTTTTTTTTTTTTTTTTTTAAGGCTGAAAGTGCCCCTTTTGGCTTATTAGGCTTCTTTCACACTTCTGTCTTTCTTTTTCCATCACAATGCGTCGTTTTGTGAAAAAAACGGATCCAGCAAATGTTTCTGCTGGATCGTTTTTTTTTCCTCATAGACTTGTATTAGCTACGGATGGCCTCATGTTTCATCCGTCTTGCACTGGATCCGTTGTAAAATTGTCCGTCAGGCAGAAACAACGCACACAGAAACTTTTTTGTGTACGTCGGAAAATCGCTCAGTGACGGATCCTGCGCTGCCCGTCGTTGGCTATAATGGAAGTCTATGGATGCAGGATCCGTCGCTGACTGTCAAAAGCAGGAATCCAGAGACGGATGCCGTCTTTTGAAACTGAGCATGCGCGGAAGAATTTCCCCGTCAGGAAAGTTCTCTCGCTCTCTTTTTACTATTGATGCTACCTATGCAGCATCAATAGTAAAAAGATATGTTAAAAATAATTTAAAAAATTAAAAATCGTGATATTCTTCCGGCGTCCCCCGCAGCCTTCCCGATGCTCGAGATGCTGCCGGCAGCTCCCATTTCCAGTGATGCCTTGCGAAATGACCAGATGACGTAGCGGTCTCGCGAGACCGCTACGTCATCACAGGTCATTGTCTCACAAGGCATTACTGGGAACGGGAGCAGCCGGCAGCATCGTGAGCATCGGGAAGGCTGCTGGGGCCGCAGAGGATGGTGGAAGGTAAGAATATCACAATTTTTTATTTTTTTAATTATTTTTAACATGGGTTGCGTTGTGTATGCGCTTTCGCAGCGGAAAAATGCGGCGAAGACGCATACACAACGTGTGCACGTAGCCTCGACGGATCCGTCAAAAAAACGAACACAGTGCATGTTTTTTTACAATCTGCACAGGATCCGTCTTTTCAACATTTTAACGGATTGTGACTGATCGTAAAAAACAGAAAGTGTGAAAGAGGCCTAATAGTTGAGTCATTGTCCCAGGGGGTTGGCGGGGGAGCAGCAGCTGTGCATCATACTCACCTGCTCCCGATGCGGTCTCTGCTTCTCAGTGTCTCTGACGCCCGCAGCTCTTCCTGTGTTCAGTGGTCACTGCTACCACTCATTAAAGTACTGAATATGGACGCAACTCTACTCCCATAGGGGTGGAGCGCATATTCATTACTTTAATGAGCGGTACCAGTGACCGCTGAATACAGGAACACGCTGCCGGTGTCAGAGACCATTGAATTGGAGAAGCAGGGACAGCACCGGGAGGATGAGTATGACGGGGGAGGGTGAGCCAAACGATATTCCCCATTCCACCGCTGCGCGTCGCTGTGTCTTCCGCGTTCTTTGGCTGTGACGTTCAGGGCAGAGGGCGCGACGATGTGTTTAGTGTGCGCGCCGCCCTCTGCCTGAACAGTCACTGCAGAGACCCGGAAGACACAGCGGCGCGCGGCAGTGGAACGCGGACAGGTGAATGTTGCAAGTGCCGGTGTCCCCACCCGCTCAGGACAAGAGGCGAGTATGTCTTTTTTTTTTTTTTTTTTTAATCGCAGCATATGGGACAAATGTTTCTATGGAGCATCTTATGGGGCCATAATCAACCTTTATGCAGTATTATATGGGGCACATTTTATATAGAGCATCTTATGGGGCCATAATCAACCTTTATGCAGCATTATATGGGGCAAATGTTTCTACGGAGCATGTTATGGGGCCATAATCAAACTTTGTGCAGCATTATATGGGGCATATTTTTGTATGAAGCATCTTATGGGGCCCATCATAAACTTTATGGAGCATTATATGGGGCATATTTTATTATGGAGTATCTTATGGGGTCCATCATGAACTGTATGGAGCATTACATGGGGCTCCTGATTCAATATGGATATTCAAAAATACAACCTACTGATGTCTCAATTTTACTTTTATTGGTATCTATTTTTATTTTTGAAATTTACCAGTAGCTGCTGCATTTCCCACTCTAGGCTTATACTCGAGTCAATACGTTTTCCCAGCTTTTTGTGGCAAAATTAGGGGTCTCGGCTTATACTCGAGTATATACGGTAATTGTAGCACAAAACCAAGTCTTGATACAGAACATATAATACATACAAACTATGAGAAAAATGACTAATTTTTTAAAGGATTTTCACACTGATGAATTTAATGTTTTCTCCCACAATTTTTCTGCGCAAGTAAAAGTTAAAAGGGATCTTATCCCACAGCAAAAAAACAACAAATAAAAACCCAAACCATAACAATATAATGGAAGTAAAGTGCTCTGATGAAGTTATCGGGAATGGGTTATTGCACTGACAAGAGTCACTGGTAGCTCCGGCCCTGTTCACATTACATCATGTATACCTGCAATAGAGGGATTTTTGGTTCTTACCGTAAAATCTCTTTCTTGGAGCCTTCATTGGGGGACACAGGTAACCATGGGTGTATGCTGCTGTCACTAGGAGGCTGACACTATGCAAATAAAGAAGTAACTCCTCCCCGGCAGTATACACCCTCCGACAGGCACCAGGCAACTCAGTTGGTGCAAAAGCAGTAGTAGGAACAGGTAATATAAAACTCAACCTATGTACCAACCCACAACAACGGCACGTTAGCCAACACGGTACAACTTCAAGGGAGGGTGCTGTGTCCCCCAATGAAGGCTCCAAGAAAGAGATTTTACGGTAAGAACCAAAAATCCCTCTTTCTTTCTCGCTTCATTGGGGGACACAGGTAACCATGGGACGTCCAAAAGCAGTCCCTAGGGCGGGTATTCTGCAGAAAAAGAGGAGTCAGGTTGGCCGGTGAGAAACCGCCGCCTGCAGTATCCTCCTACCCAGGCTCGCGTCCGCGGAAGCCTGAGTATGCACCCCGTAGAATTTGACAGAGGTGTGCATGGAAGACCACGTAGCGGCCTTGCAAACCTGCGAGGCCGAAGCTTGGTGACGAACTGCCCAGGAAGCTCCCACTGCCCGGGTAGAGTGAGCCTTCACCCCCGAAGGAGGCTGTTTGTCTTGGACGCGGTATGCCTCCAAAACCGCTGAACGGATCCAACGAGCAATCGTGGACTTGGAGGCAAAAAGACCCTTTCGACGCCCATCCGAGACGACGAACAGAGGATCGGCCTGACGAAAAGAGGCAGTTCTGGCGATGTAAATCCGGATAGCCCTGACCACATCCAGCTTGTGAAGGGATTTCTCCAATGGATGAACCGGGGAAGGGCAAAAGGACGGGAGGACAATGTCCTCGTTGATATGAAAAGATGAGACAACTTTCGGTAAGAAGGAAGGAACCGGACGAAGAACCACCTTGTCTTGATGCAGGACCAGAAAGGGAGAACGACAGGATAAAGCCGCCAGCTCTGAAACCCTTCTAATGGAGGTGATGGCGATCAAAAAGGCTACCTTCCAGGATAGAAGCGAGAAGGAAACATCCTGAAGCGGTTCAAAGGGCGGCCGCTGCAGGGCAGCTAAGACGAGGTTGAGATCCCAAGGCTCAACAGGAGACCGGTAAGGGGGAGCTATATGAGCGACCCCCTGGATGAAGGTCCTCACCTGAGGCAGGGAAGCCAGGTCTCTTTGAAAAAGAATTGATAGAGCGGAGATCTGACCCTTCAAGGTGCTAAGGGAAAGACCCGAATCTAGGCCCGTTTGAAGAAAGCTGAGAAGGGAAGGAAGGGAAAAGGTCATAGGAAACAGATTGTTATCCTGACACCACCGGAAAAAGGCCTTCCAACATCTGTGGTAGACACGCGATGAGGCCGGTTTCCTCGCTCTTATCATAGTCTGGATGACGCTATGAGAAAAACCCGCGTTCTTCAGGACCGCGGCCTCAACGGCCATACCGTTAAATTCAGCGACCGAGAATTCGGGTGGGAGAGAGGCCCCTGTGAAAGAAGGTCCGGAAGATCCGGAAGTCTCCACGGAACATCCGATAACATGTTTATCAGCTCTGCGTACCAGGCTCTGCGAGGCCAATCTGGAGCTACCAAGAGTACGGGGACCCCTTCCGACTTGATCTTCTTTACGACCCTTGGGATCAGAGGGAGAGGCGGGAACAGATAGGGCATCCGGAACTGGGCCCAAGAGATCACGAGAGCGTCGCATCCGACAGCCATCGGGTCCCGAGACCTGGCGACGTACTGGGGAACTTTGTGGTTTGCCCGGGAGGCCATCAGGTCGACGTCCGGAACGCCCCACCGCTGGCAAATCTGGCTGAAGATTGCTGGAAGAAGAGACCACTCGCCCGCCACGATGCCCTGGCGACTTAGAAAGTCGGCCTCCCAATTGTCCACTCCTGGGATGTGGACGGCTGACAGAGAGGGAACATGACCCTCCGCCCAGCGGAAAATTTTTGCTACTTCCGCCATGACTTGACTGCTGCGAGTCCCCCCTTGGTGATTTATGTATGCCACGGCCGTGGCGTTGTCCGACTGAATGCAGACCGGCTTTCCCGAAAGGAGAGACTCCCAGCGGATGAGGGCTAGGAAGATGGCTCTGATTTCCAAGAGGTTGATCGAGAGGCACGCCTCTTGAGCAGTCCAGCGGCCCTGGGCTGTGAGGTGGAGAAAGACCGCTCCCCAACCTTGGAGACTGGCGTCGGTGGTAATCACCTGCCAGTGGGGGGGTAAAAATGACCTCCCGCGCAGAATGGAGGTGGACAGCGTCCACCAAGAGAGAGACTGTCTCGCCCTGGGGGAGAGGCGAAACGGACGGTCCAGGGAAAGCGGGTTCCTGTCCCAGGCAGACAGAAGAGCCAGCTGGAGGGGACGAGAGTGGAACTGAGCATAGGGGACCGCTTCCATAGAAGCGACCATTCTCCCCAGAACTCTCATGGCTAGACGAAGGGACAGAGGACTCGGACCCTTTAGCGATCTGACACCCCGACGAAGAGAAAGAAACTTCTCCTTGGGAAGGAAGACCTGAGCCCGAAAGGTATCGAATTCCATGCCTAGGAACTCCAGCCGTTGGGTTGGAATCAAGGAAGATTTCTGGTAGTTGATCAACCAGCCTAGGCGAACTAAGGTGTCCAGAGTAAGATGGAGGCTCTGGCTGCAATCCCCCTGGGATGAGCCCTTGATCAATAGGTCGTCGAGGTATGGGATTACCAGAATCCCTTTTGAACGCAGGATGGCCATGACAGCTGCCATGACCTTCGTAAAGACCCTGGGAGCATATGCCAGCCCGAAGGGGAGGGCAGTGAACTGGTAATGATGCTCCCTGATCGCGAATCGGAGGAACCTCTGATGCTGCACGCAAATAGGAATGTGAAGGTACGCATCCCGAATGTCCACTGAGCACAGAAACTCTCCCGGCTCCATGGACGCGATCACCGAGCGCAGAGATTCCATTTTGAAGTGTTGAATCCGAAGGTGGCGGTTCAATCGTTTGAGATCCAGAATCGGACGGAGAGAGCCGTCCTTTTTTGGAACCACGAACAGGTTTGAATAAAACCCGGAAAACCGCTGACGAAAAGGCACCGGCACTACGACTCCCGAGGCGAGGAGCGAATCGACGGCTTGGAGAAGCCCTGGGAGATGAGAGGGCTTTTTGGGAGGACGAGAGAGCATGAAACGTCTTCCTGGGGGCGAAGAAAACTCTATTTTGTAGCCTGACGTGACGATCTCCCTGACCCAGGCGTCGTCGACTACTGAAAGCCAAACCTCTGAGAATAGAAGAAGGCGGCCTCCCACCCTGGAAGGAGTTCCAGGTGGGGGCGACCCGTCATTTATTAGAAAACCTGCGGCCCCGAGATCCCGATGGTTTTGCGGGGTGGCTCTTGGCTCTCCAGCGTGGCGGAGGCCTGAAAGAAGGTTTTCTTCGGTCCCCTTGTGAGGAGGAACGGTCCTGGACGGGGTTTCCTGAAGAGGCAAAAGACCGAAAGGGACGAAAGGACTGGGGACCCCTCCTGTTGAAGGGACGTTTCGGCTTGGACTGGGGTAAGGAGGTACTCTTACCGCCAGTAGCGTCCGAGATCATTTGATCTAGCTGCAAGCCGAAGAGTCTGGAGCCCTGGAAGGGCAGACCCGTGAGCGATTTCTTAGATGCGGGGTCAGCGTTCCACGCCTTTAACCAAAGAATCCGGCGAATGGCGACAATGTTGCCATTAGCCCTGGTAGAGCAGGCCGCTGCATCAAGGGAGGCATTCATCAGGTATTTTCCTGCCAGTGAAATCTGATCCGCTAATTCAGACAGTTCTTCAGCAGGAGCAGAGGCCGAAATGCCCCTGCGCAGGGTCTTGGCCCAGGCTGAAACAGCCTTGGCTACCCATGACGAGGCGAAACTAGGGCAAAGGGAGGCTCCGGAGGCCTCAAATGCTGATTTTGCTAGCGCCTCGATTTCTCTGTCCGAGGGGTCCTTAAGGGAAGCCGCGTCCGGAATAGACAGAACTGTCTGTGAGGATAGCCTGGACACAGGCGGGTCGACCTTAGGAGACTCGGACCACTTGGAGACCAGGTCGGAGTGAAAAGGGTATAACACATCAAGCAGTTTCCTGCCTGGGAAACGCTTGCCAGGGTTTTCCCAGTGAGTGGCGGTAGTGTTGTCAAACTCCTTGTGATTAGGGAAAACCCTAGAGGGACGTTTAATCCGTTTAAAAGCAACGGAGACGTCCTGAGAGCTTGCCTCATCCTCCTTAAGATCAAGCGTCTGAACGATAGCTGAAATAAGGCTATCAACCATGTCTTGTGTTCCGGAAGTCTGATCTGCATCCGAGTCAGATTCCGATTGAGAAGTTACGTCAGACCCGAGGTCCGCCTGTGAGGAAGGGGAACGGGCAGATAGGGGAATCCCGATGTGGTCCGGTGAACTGGAGAAGGATCTAGATAAAGTCCGTTTTCTGTCTCTTTTGTCCGGTCTGCCTCTGTGAGAGTCTAGGACAGGTGCGGGCGAATCGCCGTGAGAGGCGTTCGTGGCACTGGTGGCATTAGAGAGAAGCGGGATGCGTTCAAGTGCCTGGACCAGGGACTGAGAAACCTTAGTCAGGTCGGACACAGATTGAGACATAGCAACAGCCCACTCCGGGGGAGGGGGGGTGCACTCGTCCCGGGACCCTGAAGCTTCCAGGGGAGCTGACATGGTGGGAGGAACGCAGGACGGGCAGAAAGGAGATGGCTGACCTGAAACCCACTTTTTCTTACAGTGAGCGCAGGCGTAATGGATGGCCGTAGGGGCAAAGGCCGGGGTGGGGTCGGACATAGGTGGATATTACCTTGTCCCCAGAGAATACTGCCAGGTGGAGTAGGAGGTAGCGCTGAGCCTGGTGAAAGACAGCGGTAACCGCAGGTGCCTGTGTTCCCCCGAGAAATCCTGTGTCCCACGCGATGAGCAGACGCTGACAGGGAGCAGGAAGCAGGAGAAAAGAGCGCGGAGAAAGTGCGACGCTGTGGGCGTGCACAGGACCGAAGGGGGGAAAGAAAGGAACGCCCCCTGTAAAACTGAAAGCAATCCGGCCGCTATACCGTCGACCGCCACAAGAGGGCGCTCAAGCGGCAAGAAAGGGAAAAGCAGGGAGACGCTGCACATCCCGGCCGCACTAATTCCGGCCACCACCAGAGGGCGCTCAAGCGCTAAGAAAGGGAACATGAGGCAGAGAGAAATGGCGGGCGAACGAGCCTGCAAGTTTGAATAAGGAGGGGGAAAAGATGCCAGCCTTCCTGCTCTCATTCCTACGTGGTCTCAACGCCCGAATATGCAGCCCACTTCCCTGTCAGATGCTCCCCTATGGTAAGAGGAGATCGCTGCTGGGCAGGGTATTGGTGGGGATGGGGGGTTTGTTGATTGAAGATTCCCTACCTGCAGATGAGGAATCATCAGGATCCCTGGTAGATAGAGGGTCCTGGAAGTAGTCCTCCTTCCCGCGCCACGACTCTCCGGCGCAGAAGACGGCGTCGACCCCTGAACAGGGGGAGAGGGTCACTGGATGTGACCACCGTCTTCCTCTCAGCCCGCTCCGAGGAGAGGGATGAGGAGGGGAAACGGGCAGGACTGGCCACCGAAGAAAGGGTCACCCTGAACACCCGAATGGGTGACAGGGGACAGAGTCCTGCCCAGCGTGTCCGAGAGGGTGCGATGTGGGTGATACCACACTGCTCTCTCGGCCGCTCAAAGTGGGGAAAACAGGGTGAGAAAACTGCACCCTGTTACCCTGAAGAAAGAGTCTGAAAAAGAAAGGGAAAATGATTAAAAACACACAACAAATCCCTGTAAAAGAAATGCGGATCTGGTGTTAGATCCAGGTCCGCCTCCTACAGACACTAAGCAAAAACTGAGTTGCCTGGTGCCTGTCGGAGGGTGTATACTGCCGGGGAGGAGTTACTTCTTTATTTGCATAGTGTCAGCCTCCTAGTGACAGCAGCATACACCCATGGTTACCTGTGTCCCCCAATGAAGCGAGAAAGAAATATATACACCACTATATAAACACGTGGAAAAATGCTATAAACATTATACTAAAAAGCCACCTTCGTAATATAAGCCGGTCTTCTCCTGCGACAAGAGCTTGGCCAGCACCCACTTTGTGTTCTTATTATCGGTCACAACGTCATTTTCTGGCAGTGGCTGCACTGGTACGTTCTTCGCTTTCTTACTGCTGGGGCTTATTACTTCATCATGTATAAAAAAAGAGAAAAAAACAAAAGCAATACAAGTTCAAAATTACACATATAAAGAGAACCAAAAACTATTCTTAATTTAGGCAATTTTGGCTGAAATGCTTTGTGCTGGTTGTACACACGAGCTGGCGCTAATTGCACTTTTCCATTATCGCACTTTGAGTAAATTTCAGAAGCAAAGGGGGACAAAAATCGCTGTCAGACCCCTCTGGGGCCGACATTTTTACCTTATATTACCAGGTTTAAAACAGCAGATTCTCCATCGGGTGCATCAAGTACTTGGTGGTATTATAGGGGTGACATTTACTTTATGGGATAAATAGGATATTTTATTAGAACGGACCACTGCAGATGCAGCAATAATATTTCTAATTCTTCGATTGTTTTTTTAGTTTTAATAATAGGAAATGGAGAGCGACTTGGATTTTTATATAAAATTTATTTGAATATTTAAAAAAAAAAAAAAAGTTGACATGTCAAATTGCCTAATCAAAGAAAAAGGCACAGACGCTGACAATAAGAAGAAATTCTCAGCTCTCCCATGCGAAGGCAGGCTGCAAATTACCGTCGTACCTGCTGGACCGGATTCCTGCAAACTGATTTACACCATTCTTAGTTAAAAGGTCATCTTTGATACACAGTTCACTTCATGAGAACAAACCCCAAGCAACAAAGGTGGAATTGCGGAATGGTTTATGACCCTTAGAAGCTAAAAACATTAAAAATGGCTGTAAGTGCTCATGAAGACGACTGAATTTTCGATCTAAATGCGATCCAACAAAACATCGGACTATTGTTATTCTTTGTGGCCGTGCACATCTGATTATTTTCCTTGGACAGAGGCAGTTAGAGGAAAAAAAAAATTGCAACTTGCAAGATTTGCATCAGATATTCGCACTTGGGCCATGCAGGTCAGCAAGTCTGTGGAATGAAATCAGACAGCAGGCAGATGACCTCGATTTTCATGGACCGACAGAATGGAGAACTTATTTTTCCCCTCTGTCCTCATCCGATAAAAGTTGAGAAGAGTGTCTTTAGCATAAGACCACCAATTTTATTTTAGAATGAGAGAATATACGGTTGTGTGGCCCTAGTCTGATTGTAAGAGAATGATCAGTCCTAACATGTTGAACAGCCATGTTGGACCATCGCCAGATGACCCACCTTTGTCGTACTTGTCAGGACACCTGCGCGTATCTGCGTGCTTCAGAATCTGCACTGCTGTGCTTCTCTAAGGGTATGTGCACACGTTGCGGATTCTGCTGCGGATTTTTCCGCAGCGGATTTGGAAAATCCGCAGTGCAAAACCACTGCGGTTTTCACTGCGGATTTTATCGCGGTTTCTTCTGCGGATTCCACTGCGGTTTTACAACTGCAGTTTCCTATTGGTGCAGGTGTAAAACCGCTGCGGAATCCGCACAAAGAATTGACATGCTGCGGAAAATAATCCGCTGCGTTTCCGCGCAGCATGTGCACAGCGTTTTTTTTTCCCCATAGGTTTACATGGTACTGTAGACTTTGGGAAAACTGCTGCGGATCCGCAGCGTCAAATCCGCTGCGGATCCGCAGCAAAATCCGCAGCGTGTGCACATACCCTAATAAACCCTCAGTCCCTGCGTCATAGAAGGATTGTCTACAGTGTCTTCCCGGATCTTTAAGTTCTCAATAAGGACTTTCTTAGAACTAGCGCAGCCTAAGTCATGGCGCCACGTAGAAGTCAAAATGACACCAGGCAGAAAGAGAATTTCTTGTAAAGTGCCTCCAAGTCTGCACAAATTTTTACAAGACTACAAAAAAAACAAAGCACTATAAAAATGTGTGTGTAACCAAGAAGAAACCTATGTGTGTGTTTTCAAAAGGATGGGTGAAAAAAAAGAGTTTGGTGCACGGTAGCAGAGAGGCTATAAAAGACGGAGGGAGATGCCTGTAGGAGAGGCTGAAATGCAACCACATCTCTTTTGGTTGACTCAAGCCATACAGAGAGGTGCGAGTATCTAACATTTGCTTAAATTGCATTTGTTGATACCTGAGGGGAGGAAAAAGTGCCATTGTATTCCTCCGGTAAGGAGTGGTTAAGGAGACAGGCAGAAAAGCATGCAGCGGGTGAACATTGAAACCACTTGGCTAAACTGTATGCGATGGTTTACAGATGTAAGCAGGGAAATAGAAATGAAGAGGGCGTTAGGCAAAAATTGTAGCCGAACAGTCCTTTTGATCAGTCCATTGATAAACATGCAGTCTTGCAGGATGTCTACGTGATCATCCAGGGAGTGGCATTGCTCAGAGAGACAGTAGAACAGCTGAATGAAACTTTTAAACAAGCAGAGATAGTACAGAAAGACAGATATTAATACCTGGCTTCGCAAATAGTCATTGAATAGATGGGAGGTGGAGCAGAGGAGCAAGAGGTTGACAGGGATAAGATTGACGACTGGAGACTTAGCATAGAAGAATATATGGGAGAACATTTTGAAGAACAAAATGTGCTGACAAGACATCTTGAAAGCATGGAGGAGCAGTTTAGGAAAGGGTTTATGCAATTAGGGAATAGTGTGTATAGAAAGTAAGTATCCTTAGAGGGGACTTTCAAGTCAGGAGTCTTGCAGAATCTATTGATGATGATGACGTACAGACTTCTTTAACCAACGATCTCCTTATCTGGTTGTTAATGATCCTAGGCAGTATAACGGTCTTCAAAGCCGTTCCCAGATGAGGATGATGGATGTTTTGGACTTCCCACCGCAGGAAACAATGTCTGATGGGGTGCTCCATTTGTTCCCCTTGCTCTCCTTTCCTTGGGCAAGGATGGAAGAAGACCTTACGACAGAGAGAGAATAGATATCTTCAGGACGCAAGTTGCAGTCATCCCCTGGACTGCCGGAGACCACCACTTTGGTAGGTTTTGAGGGCTCCTGTATTCAAGCAGTAAAAAGTTATCCAGTGAACCTGAGATTTCAGAACACAGGGGGAATCGATGCAAAGGGGTCTTGGATGCATTTTTTGGGTAAATCCACAGTTAAGTTCCACTATTCTGGGTACTGATGTTTTGGGAGCAACGGGGATGGTTGTTGATTTGTGTAAAAGTTCTGTGGAGGGACAAAAGAGCAACCATTTATTCCGTAATTGTGCCTGCAGAAGAGGAGCTTGAGAGTCGCAAATTACACATAGGCAGTCTAGGTCCATGTACTGATGAATGTGTTGTAAATGTTGACAATGAGGTTTTAAAAAATGAATTGTGGAAAAAAAAAAGTTCCCCGAATTGTGGATTTCAAAGAAAACGGATTGTGAGTCAACGCAAAATGAATGGTGAAAAGCTGCCACCTTTCCAGCGTCAGTACAGAATTTGTGTGGACGCAGGGATGTGGTCAGTAAATTGGAAAAACAGTGTTGTAAAAGGTAATTCTCCATGTAACAGTCTCAATTCACCTGTGAAAAAAGAAGATGGCATATTTCAAATGGTTGTACACTTGTAAGTACACTCCCGCAGATGCTCACCTTCTTGCATCCGTCCCTGAAGTTATGTCATGTTGAGGAGTGATTGTAAAGTGTTTTCCTGTTTGGAAATTGCAAATGGCTTTTTCTCAGTACCCCTAATACCTGGATCTGCCAGGTAGAACCCTTTGGCTGAGGAGACAAAGTCCTACAATACGTTGATGACATGTTAATTCAAACTGTTGACGAATATGAACACAAAGAAATTCCTGAAAAGGTGTGTCAGATCCTGCATGAAGCAGGACTCAAAATGTGCCTGGATAAAGTACAATTGATGAAGTCAGAGGTCAAATTTTTGGGTGTGTCAAAAAAGGCAAAAAAAATAACTCCATGAGTGATAGTTCAAGCGGTCCCCATACCAACCAACATTATTGAGCTAAGAAAGTTTTTTTGGTCTTGTTCATTTTTTTCAGAGAATTTATTGAGGACTTTGCTCATCTGGTTAAACCAGTGTATGATTTGTCAAAAGAAGTGGGTAATAATCACGCCCCTGTCATTGTAAATGGAGACACCTTACAATCTTTGGAGGGTCAGATGCGCGCCCTTATGGTAGCCTCTGCGTTAATTAATCCTGACCCTTCCAATCGTTTTTTACATTCAAGTACACATTGGTGATACATCTGTCTCCTCTGTACTTTCACAAAGTGACCCAAACCTAGTCCTGAATTTTACAGCCAGTTGCATGCACTAGGTTAATATTCTAGGATGCTTTACTATTAACAGCCTTCACCTCAATCTCGAGCCATGGCGACTGGATGGTTGAAAATTCTGTATGAAAATTGATCCTGGGCAAACCACATAGGTCCACCAGGGTCTTCTCCACCATTATCTTGATTGTATCAAGCCATCTTCTATTCTTCCAACCATGATGTCCTTCTCCAGTGATTGCTCACTTTGTATACTGCTTAACCCCCTGGTGGAAAAAGATTCCACTCTGTCCATGAAACACTTACTGGGCGTGCACTAGACCGAATCATGTAAAACATATAGTGCGATTTTCTTGCTTAATTTTACCGACCAACTGAATAATACAATGAGAGTAAATACACTAAACAAACCCATATTATGATAAAAAAAAAAAAAAAAAATTTAGGACAGGTCTCTGGGAAGCCAATTGGAAAGGTCCCTTTGTTGTTCCTAAGTGATCGACACCACAGTTTTGAGAGTGTGCAGAGTTTTAAAAAAAAAAATAAAAAAAATAAAGAGATCAAAGTTGTTCAGATTAATCAGTGTACACTCTTCTTAATTATCTTGGAAGGATTAACACTCCACCTTTTTTTCTCCCCAGGTCAACCGAAGATTTTCATATTCGATTCCTGTGACCATGAACATACCGGATGATCGGTAGATGTTGTTTCACACTATACAGTGGGAATCTGATACTGTGAAGTGTGAGAGGGGGAGAAGATCTGGAAACTAAAGAATAAAAATAAAAAAAGAGATGACATGGATCGAAAGACTTAACTCTTATGAGACCAATATTAATGACTTATTATGTTTTTGTGTGTGTTTTTAGGGATTGTTTGCCCCTTCACAGTGCAGTAGAATATTTCTTTGCATATCCCCCAGTCTGGTCTTTTATTAATCGAATGGTTGCCTCTTCTACATGTGTTGTAGACAGAGGTTGTTCAAGAAAAACCCTAAACTATGGCGCTTTTGAGAAGTTGTAGTCTTGAGTCCTGATTTCATAATCATACCCCTTTCTTGAGGCATAAGACCCTTTTCCTCCAGGGTTCATAATCCTAAGAGACTTGGTCCTGCTACTACTAAATGAAGTTCAAGGTTAGTTATGAGGTAAGAGCGTTGTTTACGTAAAATGAAACTGTATTCATCGGTTTTGTATTCATTGTACCTGTCTGGAAACTGTATCAGACTGTGTTACTTGAGTGTCATAGGCTTTAATAAAAACTATGTGATTAAAAAAAAAAAAAAAAATGAAGTTCAAGCAGCCCCTAAAACACCAAATCCCGAGTGTATGAAATGATGGGGCCTCCTGCTAATCCTGTGTACTATAAGGCTACTTTCACACTAGCGTCAGGCTCGGCCCGTCGCACCGAGGTTCCCGACGCTAGCGTTGTCTTCGCCGCACAACGGGGGCAGTGGATGCATTTTTCCAGCGCATCCGCTGCCCCATTGTGAGGTGCGGGGAAGTGCGTGGGGGCGGAGTTCCGGCCGCACATGCGCGGTCGGAAAAAGCGGACCGTCGGGAGCAAAAAACGTTACATGTAACGTTTTTTGCTCCCGACGGTCCGCTACAGCACGGCGCAACCGTCGCACGACGGTTGCGACGTGTGTCATTGCGTCGCAAATGCGTCGCTAATGTTAGTCAATGCAGAAAAAACGCATCCTGCAAGCACTTTTGCAGGATGCGTTTTTTCGGCAAAACGACGCATTGCGACGTAATGCAGTTAAGGCTAGGTTCACATTGCGTTAATGGGTGATCGCTAACGGACAGCGTTGCACGGCGAAAATGTCGCAATTAACGCCGTGCAACGGGTCCGTTAGCGCACCCATTGACAGCAATGTTAATTTCGCCAGCAGCGCATCACTAGCGCGTGCCTTTTTCGGCTCGCGCTAGTGATGTGCCGTTCTTCTGTGACGCGCCTCGGACGCTGCTTGCAGCGTCCGCGGCGCGCCCGAGGTCCGTTCCCCGCTCTCGCAGATCGGGGATCTGTGAGAGCGGGGACGTTAACGTGACCCCCAAACGCGATCCATAAAAATACATTGCGTTAGCGCAATCCGCTAGCGCTAAACGGATTGCCCTAACGCAATGTGAACCTAGCCTTACACCAGTGTGAAAGTAGCCTAATTCACCTCTGCACATTACAGCACTCCAAGTTGTACTCTGCAAAGACTACAAGAAGGGGAGTTTTAAGAGAATGATCTGTCTCAATATGTTGATCAGTTGTGTTGGACCTTGCAGCCATCTTGGACAAACTCTACCCAACTAACTTTGCAGCTAATGAGATGCAGGTTTTAAAGCTCTCACGAGAATGGAGACAAAAAATAACATCAGAGTCATTATCAGGTATGGATGGAGTCTGTAAAGGCCAATTGGAAGAGCCGCAGGAGACCGTGATAGTTAATACGTTGTATTATAAGGTAGTGAATAGTACCGCATATATGTTAAATTGAGATAGAAAGCAGGACCATTGAGCTGTAAAAGGTTAAAAGAATTAAGCGAGTAAGCTAAAAGCAGTGATGAAAGTAATGACTTTAGCTAAAAGATACATCTCCATGTATCAATTCAATTCATTTGAATTGAATTGATACATGGAGATTTATAAGATTATAATGAGTTTTTTTTCACAATACTCAAATGTTGTCAGGTTGTATCATTGCATGCTTTGTTCTAAAAAGTATAATTTCTCCGTGAGGAGAAACGATACTTTTTGGATAACGGTCTGACGCCTCTCACACAGCCAAACCAGATCTCCGCTTTGCACTGACGAGGGGCAGTACCCCGAAACACAGTGTCTGCAAATTAGGATAATAGCCAAGCCAGAATCTCAAGTCATGTGACAAGGCTCGTTAAAGGGTCAACATTGACTTGTAGGATTGCTACCTTCCAGTAGGTGGCACTAGAGTTCTAGCTCTCTTCCTCTCTGAAGAGACAATTTGCAGAATTAGCTTGCTTTGTTCTAAAACGTATACGCCTTTTGCAGCAGTAAGTCGTTTTCTTTGTCTAACCACGTATAAAAAGACTCTTATACTGTTGTCCGGGGCCAGACCATCGCCAGATTGCCCACCGTTGTCGTTCTTGTCCGGACACCTGCGCGTGTCTGCATGCTTCAGCTCACCTGTCCTCTGTATCTGCATTGCCGCACTTCTCTAATAAACCTCAGTCCCTGCTTCAAAAGGAGGATTGTCTACAGTGTCTTCTTGGATCTTCCAGTTCTCCGTAAGGACTTTTTTTTTTTTTTTTTAAACTAATAGTAAGGGTTTAAGTAAAATAAAAAAATAAAAAACAAAAATGATATCGGAATGACTTACTCTTTGTTTTTGCTGGTGAAGCTTCATTTTTTTCGGCCTGTTCCTTTTCTGGGGTAAAGCTCACTTTTCTCTTCAGCGCGGTCCTCGGTGAACTTGTTGGATTTCTTTTGTTGCATTTCTGACTTCCAACTTTAAAATAAGCAATAGTTTTGTGCTAAAAATGTGTGAATCTTTAGATACTACAAGCATAATAATAAAGAAAAAAACAAAACAAAACATACACCCACTGCATAGGAAAGTGTAATTGTCACATGCCGGAAAAACTGAGGAACATCTATATTTTGTATTTATATGGTGGGAATGCTTTCAGAGAAATGCACCATACATACCGGGGCTCCAATTTTCTCTAGAGTTAACAGTTAGAAACCAACCGCATTTTAACCCCTTTCCATCTACTTCAGTTTTGGCCTTTATGCTGAACAGCTTTTTTTTTTTCCGTACTTTTTGTTCTGTTCCGGGAGTCATAACTTTTTTTTTTTATGTAGTCATATGAGGGCTTACTTTTTGGGGGAGGAGTTGTACTTGTCAGTATCAAATTTTGGAGATGGTCTACAGTGTGAACCTGAGACCTCACCAAAATAAGCTATTAAAGAAAAAACGTCCCCGTCCCCCCCCCCCCACACACACACTTTTCTTGGTGTGCTGCCTCTAAATGCTTTTTGTATTTGGATAGTTTGGTAGTTACCAGGGAGGCTTGGCACCCATACTTTTCCGATGGCTACCTGCAGGGTGGGCCATGTATATGGATACACCTAAATAAAATGGGAATGGTTGGTGATATCAACTTCCTGTTTGTGGCACATTAGTATATGGGAGGGGAAAAAGTTTTCAAAATGGGTGGTGTCCATGGCAGCCATTTTGGATCCAACTATTTTTTTTCCAATGGGAAAGAGGGTCATGTGACATCAAACTTATTGAGAATTTCAAAGAAAAACAATGGTGTGCTTGGTTTTAACGTATATTTATTCTTTCAGGAGTTAATTACAAGTTTCTCTTTGTTTACAGACATTGACATGTCGCAGAGGATAAGGCCTCTTTCACACTTTCGTCGGTACGGGGCCGTCACGAAGCGTCGGTGCGACGTACCGACGGAAGTGTTTGCTTTCACACTTCCGTCTGCGTTGCCGAGCAGGAAAGATCGTGAGAGCGATATTTCCTGCTGGGCATGCGCAGTCTGAAACACTGGATGAGACGTTCAGAAAAACGTTCCCTTGAACGTTTTTCTGTGACGACGGGCCGCCAAAACCCGACGCATCCAGTGCACAACGGACGCGACGTGTGGCCATACGTCGCAATCCGTCAGCAATACAAGTCTGTAGGAAAATGCAGGATCCTGCAAATTTTTTTGCAGGATCCTGCATTTTCAAAAAGGAGATTTTTGTGTACTCACCGTAAAATCTTTTTCTCTTAGCCTCTAATTGGGGGACACAGGACCATGGGTGTTATGCTGCTGTCCACTAGGAGGCGACACTATGCATAATCTGAAAAAGATTAACCGTGGCTCCTCCTCTGCAGTATACACCCCTGGACGGCGTCAGCCTTCTCCAGTTTTGTGCAAAAGCATTAGGAGGAACGTAACATGAATAACATAACCATGCCTATAAGAAGGCAACTATGTACGAGCTCAAGAAACAATATGAGAACTCAACAGTAACAACGGCCCAGAACGGGCAACAGGGTGGGAGCTGTGTCCACCAATTAGAGGCTAAGAGAAAACGATTTTACAGTGAGTACACAAAAATCTCCTTTACTCTGTCGCCTCATTGGGGGACACAGGACCATGGGACGTCCCAAAGCAGTCCCTGGGTGGGAAGCAATGGACGAATATTGTGCAGACAGGCCCCTACACTTGGGGCACCGCTGCCTGCAGAACACATCTACCCAGGCTCGCGTCCGATGAGGACTGGGTATGAACTCTAGTGTTTAGTAAACGTGTGTAGGCTAGTCCAAGTGGCCGCCTTACACACTTGTGCCAAAGCCTGGTGCCGAATGGCCCAGGAGGCCCCTACGGCCCGTGTAGAGTGTGCCGTAATACTGGCTGGAAGAGGAGAATTCTTAAGGCGGTAGGCCTTTTGTATGGTGGATTTGATCCACCTGGCAAGGGTAGCTTTTGGAAGCCGGCAGACCCTTTCGGCCGTCTTCTGGAAGAAGGAAAAGAGAATCAGACTTCCGGAAGGATGCAGTCCTAGACACATATATACGCAATGCCCTGACAAGGTCAAGCGTATGCAGAGCCTTCACCACTATCAACCGGGACCCAACAAAGGGAAGGCAGAGAAATTTCCTCATAGAGGTGGAAATTGGACACAACCTTCGGAAGGATGGGACCATACGGAGGACTACCTTGTCTTGGTAAAAAGCCAGAAAGGGCCGTCTGCAGGAGAGTGCTGTCAGTTCCGACACCCTGCGTAGCGAGGTGATTGCCACCAGGAAAACCACCTTCTGGGATAGAAGGTGGTGCGGGACCTCCTTAAGGGGTTCGAAGGGTGGATCCTGCAATGCTGTCAGGACCAGTTTGAGGTCCCATGTTTCTAGTGGTCGTCTGTAGGGGGGAACCAATCGGGAAACCCCCTGAAGGAATGTGCTTACTTGCAGCTTGGTAGCAATGCGCCTTTGAACAAGCACTGAGAGGGCTGACACCTGGCTCTTAAGAGAGCCCAGGGACAGCCTGGCCTCCAGACCACATTGGAGAAAACCAAGTAGTTTGGGGAGGGAATAAGGGAATGGGGTCTGGCCACGAGATTCGAACCAGGTAAAGAAAACTTTCCAGGTACGGTAATAGATCTTGGCAGAGGCTGGCTTCCGTGCCCTGATCATGGTCCTAATGACGTCCGGCGAGAGCCCTGCCCGGGTTAGAACCCAGGTTTCAAGGGCCACACCGTCAAATTGAGGGCCCCTGAGTTCTGGTGGTAGAACGGGCCTTGTGATAGAAGATCCGGGCTGTCAGGGAGGCGCCAGGGGTCATCTGCTGCAAGTTGTACGATGTCGGTGTACCATGTACGTCTGGGCCAGTCTGGTGCGATTAGGATGGTTGGAACTCCCTCTTGCTTGATCTTCCTCACCACTCTGGATATCAGGGGGAGAGGTGGAAAAATGTACAGAAGCTGGAACTGGGTCCAGTCCTGAACCAGTGTCTGCTCCGAGCGACCGCGGATCGTGTGTTCCGGCCATGAAGTTGGAGACCTTGGCATTGAAGTGGGATGCCATTAGGTCCACATCCGGGGTCCCCCAGCGATGGCAGATCTGGCGAAAAATTTTGGGAAGGAGAGACCATTCTCCCGAGTCTATTCCTTGTCGGCTGAGGAAGTCTGCTTCCCAGTTGTGCACACCCGGAATGTAGACCGCCAAAGAGAACATACCCTGTGTCCTCCGCCCAGTGGAGGATGTGTGACACTTCTCGCATCACCTGGGTACTGCGGGTCCCCCCTTGGTGATTCACATATGCCACGGCCGTGGCATTGTCCGACTGTATTCTGATGTGAGAGGCTGACAGTAAGTGATGGAAGGCCCTCAATGCCAGGAGGATGGCACGAATTTCCAGGATGTTGATGGGCATGGTCGCTTCCACTGGGGAACACTTGCCCTGTGCCCTGTGGTGTAGGTGCACTGCACCCCAACCCGTCAGGCTCGGCTCGTTGGTCAGAACCTTCCATTGACTTGTGAGAAAGGATTTCCCCTTTGCTAGCGAGGTTGGCTTGAGCCACCAGTGCAGGGACCTCCTGGTTGACGACGTTAGCTGGAACTCCCTGTCGAGAGAAAAGGGATTCCTGTCCCAGGACTCGAGAATGGCTAGTCGGAGAGGCCTGAGGTGAAACTGGGCAAATGGGACCGCTTCTATTGCTGCCCCCATCTTGCAGAGGACTCTCATGGCAAACCGAAGAGATCGAGGGGGTTTGCGGAGGAGGGTGCGAACTCCTAGGCGGAGAGCCAGTGTTGAATAGCATTCCCAGGAAGGTCAGAGACTGACTCGGGGTTGGTGATGACTTTTGTAGGTTGACTAACCAGCCCATGCGACTCAGTGTCGATTGAGACGCTGAGCTCGCAGTCCTTGAAGGTAGGAGCCTTGATGAGTAGATCATCCAGGTATGGAACGACTACTATGCCTCTGGAGTGCAGGACGTCCATGGTGGCTGCCATGACTTTGGTAAACACTCTGGGAGCCGTGGCGAGTCCGAACAAGAGAGCCACGAACTGGTAGTGGTCCTGGTCTCTTGCGAACCTGAGAAATCTCTGATGGGCGGGTGCAATAGGTATATGCAGGTATGTGTCTTGTATGTCTATGGAGGCGAGATATTCTCCCTTCTCCATGGACGCAATGATGGACCGAAGGGACTCCATGCGGAAGTGACGGACCCGTACATATTTGTTGAGCAGTTTTAGGTCCAGTATGGGCCGGACGCTGCCTCCTTTCTTGGGAACTACGAATAGATTGGAGTAGAACCCTCGGAAGCGCTCGGCCGTGGGGACCGGTACTATGACTGCAGCTTGAAAAAGCGAGGACACCGCTTAGTGGAAGGCACGAGCCTTGGCTGGTGGTTTTGGGGGGACAGAGAGGAATAATCGGTCCGGTGGGTTGGAGGTGAACTCTATCTTGAATCCGGAAGACACTAGTTCCCTGACCCACCTGTCTTCTGTAATAGGCAGCCAGACTTGATGAAAGAGCAAAAGTCAGCCGCCTACGGGTGTGGTGTCTTCCGGAGTCCGTGAGTCATGATGAGGAGAAAGTCTGAGATTTTCTTCCTCTGGGTTTAGACTGGCCTGCTTTAGACTGCCAGGTCTTGTCCGACCATTGCGTCGATTGTGAGTTGTCCTTGCGTGGGGAACGGTTACGATTTTGTGCTGGATGCGAGACGGACCAGCCCGAGGAGTTCCAAAAGGATCGGAATCGAGTTTGGTTACGCTTCTTGTAAGTGCGTTTAGGTTTCAGTTGGGGAAGAGAGGCACTCTTACCCCCGGTGGCGTTGGATATCATCGTGTCCAACTGTTCACCGAAAAGTCGCCCACTGAGGTAGGGGAGGTGCGTGAGAGACTTCTTTGAGGCTGCGTCCGCTTTCCATTCCTGCAGCCAGAGGATACGCCGAATTGTGATGGCGTTTGATGCTATCCCCGCTACACCCCTTGCTGAATCCAGAGCTGCATGAAGCATGTAATCTGCTACAACTGCTATTTGAACCGCTTGGTCCGACAGCTCAGGAGCGGATGCTTGGAAGCCAGTTTGTAAATTTTTGGCCCAGGCCAGAATGGCCTTGGCAGCCCAAACTGAGCCATGCGTTCTACCTGCCAGTCTGCTGCGTCCCTGAAGGTTGAGCTATCTGGCAGTGAAAGGAGGGTCTGTGTTGCTAGCCTAGAGACTGGGGGGGTCCACTTAGGGTGGATCTGTCCATTTCTTGGTGTCCTTCTGCGGGAAGGGGTACCTCGCCTCCAGATATCTGTGATTAGCAAATTTTTTCTCAGGCTGTGAAAGCTGCTTTTTAAGGATCGCCTTAAACTCTGGGTGGTTAGAGAAAACCTTAGGCGGCTTCAGAGGTCCTTCAAAGGAAATTTTGTGTTCTGGGGCCTCTGGTGGCGGATCAGAAAGGTCCAGCACCCGATGGATGGAAGAGATTATGTCCTCAACTAGCGCTGTATTGCTAGGGGGGATTGGGATCAGGGACCCCTCCGTTTCCTTGTCTGAGTTGGAGTCACAGATGCCTTCCGAATCCTGTGTATCACTGAGGCATCCTGTGCTGGGGTGGAGGCCTTCTCTGGTCGGGGATTGCGGAGATCTGCATTGTCTGCCACTGGAAGGGGACGGTCTAGATGACCTGGAACTACAGTGTCTCTCCCTAGAAGGGGATGACCGTGTGCTATGGGATGACGCAGATGGACTTGACCTATGGGTCCGCTTGCGTCCTGACCGAGACGTGGATGTGCCAGGGTCGTCTTGTTCCTGAGTCAAGCTCTCCCTTTGCTGGGTAACGGTCATAGCCGAAGCATGACTCTGCAGAGCCTGAAGCAATGTAGAGGTTAGGTTATCTATAGACTGCGTCATAGATTGCGACATCTGAGTGACCCATTCCGGCGTGGCATTAGACACTGAAGCATTGGCAGGGGCTTCTTGGGGCTCTGACACAGTACTCTGGATGCAGTCCTGGCAGTGCTGGTACGTGCTGCCACTGGGGAGAGCGGTCCTGCAGGCTGTGCAGAATGCATAATAGCAGTCCTGCCTGGTTCTCTTGGACCTTGAGCCTGGCATAGTGCACAGAGTGTAGAAGGGCTGGTTATGCAGAGGACCCTATAGGTGTGGCTATGCAGAGGAACCTATATGTGAGCCTTATAGGGAATATGGATTCACAGCCGAGTAAAAAACCCAGCTGTGATCTTACCCCACCAGTTTGCCCCTAAGTCCAGCGCCGAAGATCCACAGTCCTGTGCCCCCCGGAGACTGGCTAGCCTGGTCCTGCTGACCAGGAGATGCAGGGTTAATTCTTGTCCTGCAGCAGAAATGGCCACCGAGAAGAGGAGGAAGGGGGAGAAGGTGGCGGAGAGCTGAAAAAAAGGGCGGCAGAGCTGTGTAAAAAACGAGCCCTTTCTGTCTTGATCCGCCCCCTCTTTGACACTGTAGAGTGTCATATTTGTCATCTGGGGGGCGGAGAGGAGGCGGCGGCTTCAGGTAGGCCGAAGCTGTGGCCTAAATTAGATGCCTGATGCCCAGAAAGGCTCCAGGCCGGCGCGAAAGTCCGGGAGGGGGTCGGATCTGAACCGGACCCCCCGGATTTAAAGGCAGGATAGCGGTGGGGCTATAAGCGGAAGGGGGGCCCAGTGGGGGGGTCCCCCTGAGGCACTATAGAGCTGGTGCTGCCGCAGAGACAGGGGCGCAGGGAGCCCTGTGTCTATTGTGCTATGCCTGACTGCACTCCCCCCGGCCACCACAGGAGCCCGCAGCTGGGGTCCCTGGATGCAGGCACAGTGTGCTGGCCCATGTCTGCTGGGAGCTGTAGAGTGCTGCCTGTACAGGCCCTACCTGAGGCGTCTCAACCTAATGCCCCCAAATGGGGATTAGGGAGGGTGCTGCTGTCACCATCCCCCTGAGGCTTTATCCTGGCCTCGACCTCAACCCAGAAACCAAAAGGAATTGGGGAAGGAGGGGGTCTCGACTTCGAACCAGCACCCGAGGGACTGGGGAAGGAGCGACATGGGGAATAGCCATCTCAACTTCAACCGGGCACCTCGTAAAAGGGGACCGTGGAAGGAGCCATGCCGGGAGTCTCACAGGAGACCCACTTTTCTTCATCTGTAATCCAGTTGGAAAAAAAGGGAGTAAAAAATTTTTTTTTTAGGTGTGCCTCCTATGCGACACTAAGCAAAAACTGGAGAAGGCTGACGCCGTACAGGGGTGTATACTGCAGAGGAGGAGCCACGGTTAATCTTTTTCAGATTATGCATAGTGTCGCCTCCTAGTGGACAGCAGCATAACACCCATGGTCCTGTGTCCCCCAATGAGGTGACAGAGTAAAATCGACGTATTGCGACATAAGCAGAAACACGGAAGTGTGAAAGAGGCCTAACACGTCAGGAGCGGAGAGAAATTGTGTTGATGTCTGGTGAACGCAGTACCCGGGTTATTGCAGCAGATTTCAATGCAAGACACCCTACGCAAGAAAACTGTCACCATTCCCATGTTATTTAGGTGTAGCCATATAAATGGCCCATGGGAATGGTGACAGTTTTCTTGCGTAGGGTGTCTTGCATTGAAATCTGTTGCAATGACCCAGGTACTGCGTTCACCAGACATCAACACAATTTCTCTCTGCTCCTCACGTGTTGACCTCTGCAACATGTCAATGGCAGTAAACAAAGAGAAACTTGTAAATAACTCATGAAAGAGTAATGTTACGTTAAAACCAAGTACACCGTTGTTTTTCTTGTGAAATTCTCAATAAGTTTGATGTGCCACATGACCCTCTTCCCATTGGAAATAATAAAGTTGGATCCAAAATGGCAGACTTCAAAATGGCCGCCATGGTCACCGCCCATTTGAAAAGTTTTCCCCCTCCCATATACTAATGTGTCACAAACAGGAAGTTGATATCACCAACCATTCCCATTTTATTTAGGTGTATCCATATACATGGCCCACCCTGTATATCAAAATAAATATATTTTATTAAACTATGTGGAAAGGAATATAAACAAAACAGCAATTCTACTATCACATGCATTTTACATTTATGTCAAGTGTTAACTTGATACTGTGGGTCAATAAGGAAATAAACTTGCAACATTTTATATTGTATGACTACTGTATGATTAATACACTGAAAAAAATTGTTTTTATGTCAATAATCAACTCATATTACAAAAAGGAGTAACAAATAAAGGAAAGAAGGAAATCTTACCAGATTTAGGAGAAGTACTGGGCCATTCCCTGTCTTGTGCTACATTATCTGAACGATCACAGCTTGATTTCTTCTGGAAAGACGTACCTTCTGGAGAAAATTTTACTGGTGTCCAGTGGACTATAAAGCAAAAATGCAGACGGAAAGAAATAGATCTTATCGATGCCATACAAAATACGCCTTTAAAGTGTAAGTGACTGTTCCCAAACTTCTGGAATTCCAATTATCTACTATATAATCGTCTAAGGGTCACTTCCGTCTGTCTTTCTGTCTGTCATGGAATCCAAGTCGCTGATTGGTCTCGCCAGCTGCCTGTCATGGCTGCCGCGACCAGTCCAATTAGTCCCTCCCTACTCCCCTGCAGTCAGTGCCCGGCGCCCGCTCCATACTCCCTGCAGTCACCGCTCACACAGGGTTAATGCCAGCGGTAACGGACCGCGTTATGCCGCGGGTAACTCACTCCGTTACCGCCGCTATTAACTCTGTGTGACCAAGTTTTTACTATTGATGCGGCCTATGCAGCGTCAATAGTAAATACATCTAATGGTAAAAATAGTAAAAAAAATAAAAAATCATTATATACTCACCTTCTGCCGCCTTTCCCGCTCCATCGCGACGCTCCGCTCCATGCAAGCGGCAGGTTCCGTTGGCAAGGATGGTCTGCGCGAAGGACCTGCTATGACGTCACGGTCATGTGACCGCGACATCGTCACAGGTCCTGCGCGAGAAGGACCTGCCGTGACGTCACGGTCATGTGACCGCGACACGGTCATGTGACTGCGACGTCATCACAGGTCCTGCGCTTCTGCGCGAGAAGGAGGCGACAGGACTACAAGGGTCCCTGGAAGGTGAGTATATTTTTTTTTTTTTAACCTGTGACATAAGTGGCTGGGCAATATACTACGTGGCTCTGTGCTGTATACTACATCTCTGGGCAATATACTACGTGGCTCTGTGCTGTATACTACGTGGCTGGGCAATATACTACGTGGCTGGGCAATATACTACGTGGCTGGGCAATATACTACGTGGCTGGGCAATATACTACGTGGCTGGGCAATATACTACGTGGCTGGGCAATATACTACGTGGCTGGGCAATATACTACGTGGCTGGGCAATATACTACGTGGCTGGGCAATATACTACGTGGCTGGGCAATATACTACGTGGCTGGGCAATATACTACGTGGCTGGGCAATATACTACGTGGCTGGGCAATATACTACGTGGCTGGGCAATATACTACGTGGCTGGGCAATATACTACGTGGCTGGGCAATATACTACGTGGCTGGGCAATATACTACGTGGCTGGGCAATATACTACGTGGCTGGGCAATATACTACGTGGCTGGGCAATATACTACGTGGCTGGGCAATATACTACGTGGCTGGGCAATATACTACGTGGCTGGGCAATATACTACGTGGCTGGGCAATATACTACGTGGCTGGGCAATATACTACGTGGGCTGGGCAATATACTACGTGGGCTGGGCAATATACTACGTGGGCTGGGCAATATACTACGTGGGCTGGGCAATATACTACGTGGGCTGGGCAATATACTACGTGGGCTGGGCAATATACTACGTGGGCTGTGCAATATACTACGTGGGCTGTGCAATATACTACGTGGGCTGTGCAATATACTACGTGGGCTGTGCAATATACTACGTGGGCTGTGCAATATACTACGTGGGCTGTGCAATATACTACGTGGGCTGTGCAATATACTACGTGGGCTGTGCAATATACTACGTGGGCTGTGCAATATACTACGTGGGCTGTGCAATATACTACGTGGGCTGTGCAATATACTACGTGGGCTGTGCAATATACTACGTGGGCTGTGCAATATACTACGTGGGCTGTGCAATATACTACGTGGGCTGTGCAATATACTACGTGGGCTGTGCAATATACTACGTGGGCTGTGCAATATACTACGTGGGCTGTGCAATATACTACGTGGACATGCATATTCTAGAATACCCGATAAGTTAGAATCGAGCCACCATCTAGTTCTATATAATGGTGCATTATAGAACCAGACCCCTCCGCTAATGGCACCTCAATGCTCTGCAAGTAAATATGACTGCAAATGCAATTCTGTAAGATTTCTCAAAGCTTTGTGATCCCAGTGACCCGATTCTCATCAACCAAGGATTGATGTTGTATTCTATGGATGGGACGTCAATGAAAAAAAAAAAGGAAACCCCTTAATATCAAAAAATGATCTGTCAATAGTATAAGGGTAGTGAAAGATCAAGCAAGGAGTGGTGGTAGAATACATGGATACAAAGCAAGGAGTGGTGGTAGAATACATGGATACAAAGCAAGGAGTGGTGGTAGAATACATGGATACAAAGCAAGGAGTGGTGGTAGAATACATGGATACAAAGCAAGGAGTGGTGGTAGAATACATGGATACAAAGCAAGGAGTGGTGGTAGAATACATGGATACAAAGCAAGGAGTGGTGGTAGAATACATGGATACAAAGCAAGGAGTGGTGGTAGAATACATGGATACAAAGCAAGGAGTGGTGGTAGAATACATGGATACGGGGGCGTGGCCTAGCGTGCTATGTGAGCGGACGTGTGTCGGATCCCTGTCCCCGCACTACTCTCAGCAATACCCTTTGTAGGCGCCGCTGAACGCTGAAATCGGGCAGGGTTGTGTCGCAAGACCCGGTGAGCGGAGGAGACCACCCAGAGCTGTGTGGAGTGAGGATCGGCAATGCCACGCCGAAAACAGTTGGCGCCTGCGGCGGGCGTGAAAGTCCAAGATGGCGCCGTGGCGGAGGAGGAGGAGGCAAGTGCCAGTGCTGCATACCGCAGGAGGCTGGAGGTAATAGCCAGGCTGGAGCGGTTCGCCCGCACAGAGGAGGAGGGTGCCCTGTTGCTGGAGGCCGATGTTGAGGGACCTGGAGAGAAGGGGGACCCGCAGAGGCAGCGGAGAGGAGGGGGATGATGATATCAGTGAGGTGGAGGAGCAGAGGTCCCCGTCGAGGGAGCAGGAAGCGCATGGAGCTGAATATCTGACATCTGCTGCTAGACCAGTGCAGGCTAATGTTTCTGAGGATGCGGAGCAGACCAATTCAGAGGAACCAACGCTGCAGAATATCTTAATATCTTTTCTGTTGTTATATACTGCAAATCTGCTTTTGCCGCATTAAACCTAAGGGTGGATGACTTAAAAGTTGAAATGAAGTCCCTTAACTATGCCATGCGCAAGGTGGAGAAAAGAGTTGATGTGGTGGAGGAACGTGTGGGCAGTGTGGAGGACCAAACAAATGAACTGCTAAAAAAGGGAAAAGAAATATATCCAACGCATTGCAGAATTGGAATTTAAAACAGATGACTTGGAAAACCGTTCCTGAAGGAACAGTTTGAGAATAATTGGAGTGCCAGAAAAAGTGGAAGGGAGTAATCCCACTGAATATATTGAAGCAAGGCTTAAAAAGGTCGGTGGGTGGCGATGGCCTAACTAATCACTTCGCAGTGGAAAGGGCTCATAGAGTCCCCACTCGGCCTCTGCCGCCTGGCTCTGCTCCTCGTGCCATACTGGCAAAAATTTTGAACTACCGTGACCGCGAAACCCTACTAAGGAAGGCTAGGATCAGCGATGGCCTAAATATAAACGGAAATCGGATCTCCATCTACCCGGATTATTCGGCGTTAGTGCAAAAACTCAGAATGAAGTTTGGTGAAGTCAAGCGACGGCTCCGAGAACTGGACTTGAAATATTCGATGCTCTACCCTGCTAAGCTCAGGGTGGTGGCGCTGGACCGTGTGCACTTCTTTCAAAGTCCGGAGGAGGCTATGCAGTGGCTGGACATTAATGCTAAGAAAATTGGCACAGAACGGAACCGATGAGAATGATCTTGAGGATCCGTAATTTTGCTGTTTTTTCACTTATTGATATTTGAACGAGTTTCGTGGTTATCAGATAGAATGCACCCAAATGTTAAAGTATTGTGTTCGGCGGCGCAGTGAATAATCTATATCAAGTGCGGTGGGAGGGGGTGAGATGGATGGTAAAGGGCATAGTTCTAGGTTGTTAATAAGTGCTCTCAGTTCTCGTATAGAGAAAAAGTTCGGCTTATTTGAATTCTATTGAGTTTTAGATGGGGGGAGTTGGGGTGGTCCGGGGGGGGGGGGGGGGGAGGAGGGGGGTATTGGCAGAGACCTGGGGGAGACTGTACTCACTTACTATCTTTCTTTGAAGAAATGGGAGGTGATGTTAATATTTTAAGTTGGAATGTTAGGGGGCTAGCGGATGCTACTAAGCGGGCAGCAATATTTCAGTACTTATTGAAACAGAGGCCCTCGGTGATATGTTTACAAGAAACCCATCTAGTAGGGGAAAAAGTTGATATACTGCAGAAGCGATGGGTGCGAAAGGCGTATCACTCGACGTTCTCTAATTATGCAAGAGGAGTGGCAATTTTGATTCATATAAATACCCCATTTGAGGAGATTGAGGTTAAAATTAATAAGGATGGTCAATATATATTATTAGTGTGCAAAATTTTCAATCGTTTAGTCTGTATTGCTTCATTATATATACCCCCGCCATACTCTGGCAAGAAAATTCAGGAAATACTGGAACTTATGAGAGGATGGGATGGGGTTCCCCTTCTTGTGGTTGGAGATGTGAATAATATAATCAATGACCACTGGGACAAGAGTAATCACGCATTGTTGCGTAGAGATGGTAATGACACTCCTTTCGGTAACTATCTCAGAGAAATAGGGTGGATTGACTTATGGCGGGTACGCAATGTTAACACATTCTTATTCTTGTTATTCGACTACATACGGCTCTATGTCCCAAATCGATGTTGCCATTGGGAATGACGGGATGAATGAACTGCTACGTGGGGTGGAATATAGTCCCAGGATCTTATCAGACCATAGCCCAATGCAGGTGTCTCTGAAGCTGGCAGATCAGGCTGGATCGGGGAGGACGGGATGGAAAATTCACCCTTCCTGGTTACAGCTCTTGGACATGGAAAAGGTGGGGGCAGAGATTGAGGAGTTTTTTTTAAGATCAATGAAGGTAGTGCAGAAAGCCATGTAGTATGGGACACTATGAAGGAATATTTAAGAGGAATTTTGTTTCGGGACATCTCAAGACATAAGACGAAGTCTAGATTACAGGATAAGGCTGTCTTGGAGGAGTTGAAGGCAGCTGAGGTGGCATTGGGTGCCCAATGTACAAAGGAGTCTCAGAATCGTATGAGGGCGGCTCAGCAGGGGGTCAATCAATTATACTTGAGAAAGGCAGAGAGGATGAGGGCTTTTCAAAAAGAAACATTCTACTCAGAGGGGGAAAAGGTGGGGCATCTACTTCTGGTAGTGGCTTCCGCGCAGAGGGGCTCTTCACATGTCTACTCAATAAAAACGGAGGAGGGAACAGTGGTCACCCATGGGGAGCAAACATTGGAAGCTTTTAGAAAATGTTATGGTAAATTATATACCTCTAGTGTAGAGAAAGGGACAGAAGATACTACTAGGTACTTAGAAGGGATTGATTTGCCTAGGTTGAGCAGAGAGGAATGCGAGTGGCTGGATGAACCGATTGGGGAGGAAGAATTGGGGGCAGCCTTGGCGGGTGTGGCTGGGGGCAGGGCTCCGGGGGCGGATGGTATTCCAGCTGAGGTCTATAAGATTTTAAAGGACACTTTATTGTCTAAATTGGCTGAGGTGTACAATAGGTCGCTGGAAAGGGGGAAGTTGCCTTTGTCAATGAGAGAGGCTATTGTGGTGGTCATCCCTAAAGCTGACAAGGACTTACAGCTGCCAGAGTCTTATAGACCAATTTCACTTCTGACAGCGGATATCAAGATTTTGGCAAAAGCCTTGGCAAACAGGTTGACTTGGGTGATTGATTAACTAGTCCACCCGGATCAGTCAGGCTTTATGCCCAATAAATCAACGGCACTCAATCTGAGAAGGCTGTACCTAAATATGCAAATTCCTTCTGACAATGCCGGTAAGAGGGTTGTGGTATCCTTGGATGCCCATAAGGCCTTTGATTGTGTGGAGTGGAACTACCTGTGGTTGGTGTTGGAACGGTTGGGGTTTGGGCCTAAATTCATCTCATGGGTGCGGCTGTTGTACTCCTCTCCAATGGCAAGAATTAGAGTTAATAATGCTCTCTCGGAGAGCTTCTCTTTGTCCAGGGGCACTAGACAGGGCTGTCCTCTGTCCCCACTACTTTTTGCCCTGGCGGTGGAGCCCCTTGCCGCCAAAATAAAATAAGAGGGTCCCAGGGGGTGAGAGGTTTTATGTACGGGGATTCAGAAAATAAAGTAGCGTTGTAAGCTGATGACATTTTGCTCTTCTTGGAGGATTCGGAGGAGACCTTATACAAGGCGGAAGCTATAATTGAGGAATTTGGGGGATATTCGGGTTTAAGGATTAATTGGGGTAAATCTAATATGATGATGATAGATGGGGATAATGGAGATATTCCTTGCCACACTACTTCTACAAAGTTGAGTGTAGTTAATAAATTTAAATTTTTGGGGATTCAGATTGCTCTCCCTTTGACCTGCTTTGAAGAACTGAATTTGGGGCCGCTTTTGCGGAAAATACGTACTAAAATCCAGGCATGGAAAAAGTTACATCTGTCGGTAGTGGGCAGGGTGAATCTCATAAAGATGATTGTGATGCCTCAACTCCATTATGTGCTACACAATTCTCCTATCTGGATATCACAGAATAGATTTCGTAGGATTAGATCCTTGTTCGGCGAGTTGATCTGGGGAGGAAAGAGCCCTAGATTTAAACAAGAAACCCTACAAAGGCTCAAAACGGAGGGTGGATTGGCACTCCCAAATCCTTGGCTATACTTCCTGGCTTCACAGTGTCAGCATTTTAGGGGATGGGGAGAGGAGGCTGGTGGGACAAGGATACCCTGTTGTCTGAGGACGCTGATTGGGCTGAAGGTATTGTGTGAGGGTCTGGAGGGTGGACATTTCCGGGAGAAAGGTTCCACATTCTGTACTATTAGACTTATTCATAAGGTTTGGGATAAAGTTAAGGGTGTAAGGGCACTTACTAGATTTTCACCCATCTGGAATAATAGATTTTTACAAGAGTTCAGGCAGATGTCGGGATTTCATATTTGGAAGGAGGCAGGTATTTCTCGGATGGGGCAAATTTTGCACCAGGGTAAAATTAAGAATTTTGAGGTACTGCAAGAGGAATTTCAACTGCCAAGTTCTGAGATATATCAGTATAGCCGCATCTCTCATGCGTTTCGGGCATAGTGTAAGAGAGGGCCTGTGGAGATACAGGTAGATCTCATGCTGGACTTTATTTTTATGGGGGGCGGCACGAAGGGGGTGATCTCGGGAATATACGAATACCTTCTTTATTCATTCTTTCTTGGATGGGCACCCTATCAGAGTCAGAGTGAAATGGGAAAATGACCTGGGTGTGATCGACAATGACCGATGGGACTCAATATTGGAATACGTACCCAAAATTTCTATGAGTGAGCCTGGGAGGTTGTCACAACTATTTGTTATCCATAGGGCCTACAGAACCCCGGATATGTTATTCAAAGCTGGATTGAGACCCAATTCAGAGTGCACTAGGTGCTCGCAGTCAGAGGCGGGTATTCTTCATATGATGTGGCAATGTCCCAGGCTATCCTCCTTTTGGACTGTGGCGTTGAGTAGAGTAGGACTGATATACAACTGTACTATACCACGAGATCCCTTGGTGTGTATTCTAGGATATGTTGAGGAGATTGTAACTCATAATATGCACAAAATGGCTATTGCCAGATTGCTGTTTATCGCACGGAAGCTGATCGCCAAGTTTTGGATTAGGGAAGAGCCACCAAGGAGAAGAGATTTTCTGATGCAAGTGGACCATATTCTTGCTTTGGAGAAAAGTATTTATTTCAAGAAAAATAAGATGGACCTCTACCACAGGTTGTGGAATCCTTGGATTGAGTTAACTTAAGGGGCTTTATTTGCCCACTTGGGTCTTAGGCTCTCTTGGGAGGGTTATTGTTATGTCATCTTCCTTTTTGTATTATGTTGCAAATGGTGACGGTGCACGATAGGTCTCTAAAGGTTGGAAGGGAGGGGAGGTTGGAGTTTGGGTTGGGGTTAAAATGTTCTAAAAATTATACATGTTTACTGTAAACAGTAATGCAATATTCTTGTATTATCCTTATTGTTCAATAAAAAATATCTGATTAAAAAAAAGAATACATGGATACAAAGCAAGGAGTGGTGGTAGAATACATGGATACAAAGCAAGGAGTGGTGGTAGAGTACTTGCATACAAAGCAAGGAGTGGTGGTAGAGTACTTGCATACAAAGCAAGGAGTGGTGGTAGAGTACTTGCATACAAAGCAAGGAGTGGTGGTAGAGTACTTGCATACAAAGCAAGGAGTGGTGGTAGAGTACTTGCATACAAAGCAAGGAGTGGTGGTAGAGTACTTGCATACAAAGCAGGGAGTGGTGGTAGAATACATGCATACAAAGCAGGGAGTGGTGGTAGAATACATGCATACAAAGCAAGGAGTGGTGGTAGAGTACATGCATACAAAGCAAGGAGTGGTGGAAGAGTACATGGATACAAAGCAAAGAGTGGTGGTAGAATACATGTATACAAAGCAGGGAGTGGTGGTAGAATACATGCATACAAAGCAGGGAGTGGTGGTAGAGTACATGGATACAAAGCAAGGAGTGGTGGTAGAGTACTTGCATACAAAGCAAGGAGTGGTGGTAGAATACATGCATACAAAGCAGGGAGTGGTGGTAGAATACATGCATACAAAGCAAGGAGTGGTGGTAGAATACATGGATACAAAGCAAGGAGTGGTGGTAGAGTACTTGCATACAAAGCAAGGAGTGGTGGTAGAATACATGCATACAAAGCAGGGAGTGGTGGTAGAGTACATGGATACAAAGCAAGGAGTGGTGGTAGAGTACTTGCATACAAAGCAAGGAGTGGTGGTAGAATACATGCATACAAAGCAGGGAGTGGTGGTAGAATACATGCATACAAAGCAAGGAGTGGTGGTAGAATACATGGATACAAAGCAAGGAGTGGTGGTAGAGTACTTGCATACAAAGCAAGGAGTGGTGGAAGAGTACATGGATACAAAGCAAAGAGTGGTGGTAGAATACATGTATACAAAGCAAGGAGTGGTGGTAGAATACTTGCATACAAAGCAAGGAGTGGTGGTAGAATACATGCATACAAAGCAAGGAGTGGTGGTAGAATACATGCATACAAAGCAGGGAGTGGTGGTAGAATACATGCATACAAAGCAGGGAGTGGTGGTAGAATACATGCATACAAAGCAAGGAGTGGTGGTAGAATACATGCATACAAAGCAAGGAGTGGTGGTAGAGTACTTGCATACAAAGCAAGGAGTGGTGGTAGAGTACTTGCATACAAAGCAAGGAGTGGTGGTAGAGTACTTGCATACAAAGCAAGGAGTGGTGGTAGAATACATGCATACAAAGCAAGGAGTGGTGGTAGAATACATGCATACAAAGCAAGGAGTGGTGGTAGAGTACATGGATACAAAGCAAGGAGTGGTGGTAGAATACATGCATACAAAGCAAGGAGTGGTGGTAGAATACATGCATACAAAGCAAGGAGTGGTGGTAGAATACATGCATACAAAGCAAGGAGTGGTGGTAGAATACATGCATACAAAGCAAGGAGTGGTGGTAGAATACATGCATACAAAGCAAGGAGTGGTGGTCGAATACATGCATACAAAGCAAGGAGTGGTGGTAGAATACATGCATACAAAGCAGGGAGTGGTGGTAGAGTACATGCATACAAAGCAAGGAGTGGTGGTAGAATACATGGATACAAAGCAAGGAGTGGTGGTAGAGTACTTGCATACAAAGCAAGGAGTGGTGGTAGAGTACATGCATACAAAGCAAGGAGTGGTGGTAGAGTACTTGCATACAAAGCAAGGAGTGGTGGTAGAGTACTTGCATACAAAGCAAGGAGTGGTGGTAGAATACATGCATACAAAGCAAGGAGTGGTGGTAGAATACATGGATACAAAGCAAGGAGTGGTGGTGGAATACATGGATACAAAGCAAGGAGTGGTGGTAGAATACATGTATACAAAGCAAGGAGTGGTGGTAGAATACATGTATACAAAGCAAGGAGTGGTGGTAGAATACATGGATACAAAGCAAGGAGTGGTGGTAGAGTACATGGATACAAAGCAAGGAGTGGTGGTAGAATACATGCATACAAAGCAAGGAGTGGTGGTAGAGTACTTGCATACAAAGCAAGGAGTGGTGGTAGAATACATGCATACAAAGCAAGGAGTGGTGGTAGAATACATGCATACAAAGCAAGGAGTGGTGGTAGAATACATGGATACAAAGCAAGGAGTGGTGGTAGAATACATGGATACAAAGCAAGGAGTGGTGGTAGAGTACATGGATACAAAGCAAGGAGTGGTGGTAGAGTACATGGATACAAAGCAAGGAGTGGTGGTAGAGTACATGGATACAAAGCAAGGAGTGGCGGTAGAGTACATGGATACAAAGCAAGGAGTGGCGGTAGAGTACATGGATACAAAGCAAGGAGTGGCGGTAGAATACATGGATACAAAGCAAGGAGTGGTGGTAGAATACTTGCATACAAAGCAAGGAGTGGTGGTAGAATACATGGATACAAAGCAAGGAGTGGTGGTAGAGTACTTGCATACAAAGTAAGGAGTGGTGGAAGAATGGCAGTAGAAGAGAAAAAAAATCCAGCATCCACGGCATTTAGGGGGAGTATATTAAAACATTACTTTTATTGCGACTAACTAACATCTCTCAAAAAAAAAAACCTGGACACTTCTTTCTATCCAATATAGAATGGATAACTTCCAACATGTCATGGAAAGGGATCTCACATATTTATTCTCCACCAAGAGAGACCATGTTTCTAAAATCACTCTTAGACATATAACCAGGCTGCTATGAAATTACGGGACAACTTTAATATCAGACCATCTGACAAAGGCCGATCGATTGTCATTCTTGACAAGTTGTTATAATAAATATTATGGAATTATCTGATGTGCCAGCCTACCGCAAACTTCAATGCGATCTCACCAGTCGAATCAGCTACAGTGCCTTGCGAAAGTATTCGGCCCCCTGGAACTTTTCAACCTTTTCCCACATATCATGCTTCAAACATAAAGATACCAAATGTAAATTTTTGGTGAAGAATCAACAAGTGGAGCACAATTGTGAAGTTGAACGAAATTTATTGGTCATTTTAAATTTTTGTGGAAATTCAAAAACTGGAAAGTGGGGCGTGCAATATTATTCGGCCCCTTCATTTTCAGTGCAGCAAACTCACTCCAGAAGTTCATTGTGGATCTCTGAATGATCCAATGTTGTCCTAAATGCCTAATGATCATAAATATAACCCACCTGTGTGTAATCAAGTCTCCGTATAAATGCACCTGCTCTGTGATAGTCTCAGGGTTCTGTTTGAAGCACAGAGAGCATCATGAAGACCAAGGAACACAACAGGCAGGTCCGTGATACTGTTGTGGAGAAGTTTAAAGCCGGATTTGGATACAAAATGATTTCCAAAACTTTAAACATCCCAAGGAGCACTGTGCAAGCGATCATATTGAACTGGTAGGAGTATCATACCACTGCAAATCTACTAAGACCCGGCCGTCCCTCTAAACTTTCATCTCAAACAAGGAGAAGACTGATCAGAGATGCAGCCAAGAGGCCCATGATCCCTCTGGATGAACTGCAGAGATCTACAGCTGAGGTGGGACAGTCTGTCCATAGGACAACAATCAGTCGTACACTGCACAAATCTGGCCTTTATGGAAGAGTGGCAAGAAGAAAGCCATTTCTTAAAGATATCCATAAAAAGTATTGTTTAAAGTTTGCAAGAAGCCAACTGGGAGACACACCAAACATGTGGAAGAAGGTGATCTGGTCAGATGAAACCAAAAATCAAACTTTTTGACAACAATGCCATGCCAAACGATATGTTTGGCGTAAAGGCAACACAGGTCATCACCCTGAACACACCATCCCCAGTGTCAAACATGGTGGTGGTGGCAGCAGCATCATGGTTTGGGCCTGCTTTTCATCATCAGAGACACGGAAGATGGTTAAAATTGATGGGAAGATGGATGGAGCCAAATACAGGACCATTCTTGAAGAAAACCTGTTGGAGTCTGCAAAAGACCTGAGACTGGGATGGAGATTTGTCTTCCAACAAGACAATGATCCCAAACATAAAGCAAAATCTACAATGGAATGGTTCACAAATAAACGTATCCAGGTGTTAGAATGGCCAAGTCACAGTCCAGACCTCAATCCAAGCGAGAATCTGTGGAAAGAGCTGAAAACTGCTGTTCACAAACGATCTTCATGAAACCTCACTGAGCTCGAGCTGTTTGCCAAGGAAGAATGGGCAAGAATTTCAGTCTCTCGATGTACAAAACTGATAGAGACATACCCCAAGCGACCTGCAGCTGTAATCGCAGCGAAAGGTGGCGCAACAAAGTATTAAGTTAAAGGAGATGAATAATATTGCACGCCCCACTTTTCAGTCTTTGAATTTCCACAAAAATTTCAAGTAACCAATAAATTTCGTTCAACTTCACAATTGTGTTCCACTTGTTGTTGATTCTTCACCAAAAATTTACATTTGGTATCTTTATGTTTGAAGCAAGATATGTGGGAAAAGGTTGAAAAGTTCCAGGGGGCCGAATACTTTCGCAAGGCACTGTATGACATGTTACTTTTATTGGCGGATGGTTTTGAGTAGTTTTTCTATCAGTCAAAGAGAAAGGTGTCACTTGCAAAAAAAAAAAAATTAAATTATTCTGTGTGTCCCATCTTCCATGGCTTACCCAAGACTCATAAAATCAGAGAACTCTACCTCCCTACAACCTATTGTTGCTGGAATTCAATCACTCACAGAACACTTATCTGGCTGTCTAGACAACTAAGGTTACTTTCACATTAGCGTCGTTCGACGCAATGCGTCGTTATGTAGAAAAAACGCATCCTGCAAAGTTGCCCGCAGGATGCGTTTTTTCTCCATAGACTTTCATCAGCGAGGCATTGCGACGGAGTGCCACACGTCGCAACCGTCGTGCGATGGTTGCGTCGTGTTTTGGCGGACCGTCGGCACAAAAAAAGTTACATGTAACTTTTTTTGCGTGTCGTGTCTGCCATTTTCGACCACGCATACACGGCCGAAACTCCGCCCCCTCCTCCCCGGACATTACAATGGGGCAGCAGAAGCGTCGTAAGACTGCTTCCGCTGCCCACGTCGGGCATTACTTTCACAACGCGCGTCGGCACGTCGGGCCGACGCATAGCGACGGCCCCGTGCCGACGCAAGTGTGAAAGAAGCCTAACTCCAACCTTTGGGGTTATCAACAGTTAGCCACATCATGGACACTAAACATCTTATATCAATCATGGACAAACTGCAATGGTCTTCCACTTACAAGTGAGTCACCAGTAGGGATGAGAGGTGCCTTTACCTGGCGGGGGGATATGGTCGTCCTCTGAAACACGCTCGGACTCAGCAGTGTCTTCTCTCTGAAATTTTATTCCACAAAATGGGCAGTAGATGAACTCGTCTTCTGCTTTCTTCCCACATTGAGGGCAAAAATTTATAATCATTCTGCAAATGAAGAGAGAAAAGAAAAAAAAAAAAAAAATTATATATATTATTATATATATTGTCTAAGGGATACTTCCGTCTTTCTGTCGGCAACTTCCGTCACGAAAATCCCGCGTCGCTGATTGGTCTCGCCAGCTGCCTGTCATGGCTGCCGTGACCAATCAGCGATGGGCACAGTACGATTAGTCCATCCCTACTTCCGTCCAGTCAGTGCCGAGCGCCCACCTACTCCCCTCCAGTCACCGCTCACACAGGGTTAATGCCAGCGTTAACGGACCGCGTTATGCCGCGGGTAACGCACTCCGTTACCGCTGCTATTAACCCTGTGTGTCCCCAACTTTTTACTATTGATGCTGCCTATGCAGCGTCAATAGTAAAAAGATCTAATGTTAAAAATAGAAAAAAAAAAAACCTGCTATCCTCACCTTCCATCGTCTGACGATGCGCTCGCGCCTGCCGCCATCTTCTGTTCCCAGAGATGCATTGCGAAATTACCCAGAAGACTTAGCGGTCTCGCGAGACCGCTAAGTCATCTGGGTAATTTCGCAATGCAGCCTGGGAACGGAAGATGGCGGCAGCCGCGCGCACATCGCCAGAGCTTCGCTGGATCCCGGCGGGTGAGTATATAACTATTTTTTATTTTAATTATTATTATTTATTTATTTTTTTTAACAGGGATGTGGTGCCCACACTGCTAAATACTGCGTGGGCTGTGTTATATGCTGCGTGGGCTGTGCTATATACTACGTGCCCTGTGTTATATACTGCGTGGCCTGTGCTGTATACGTCGCCTGTGTTATATACTGCGTGGCTGCTATATACTGCGTGGGCTGTGTTATATAGTATATAGTACTTGGGTTGTGTTATATACTGTTTGGGCTGTGTTATATACTACATGGCCTGTGCTATATACTATGTGGCTGCTATATACATACATACATACAGTGGGGCAAAAAAGTATTTAGTCAGTCAGCAATAGTGCAAGTTCCACCACTTAAAAAGATGAGAGGCGTCTGTAATTTACATCATAGGTAGACCTCAACTATGGGAGACAAACTGAGAAAAAAAAAATCCAGAAAATCACATTGTCTGTTTTTTTATCATTTTATTTGCATATTATGGTGGAAAATAAGTATTTGGTCAAAAACAAACAATCAAGATTTCTGGCTCTCACAGACCTGTAACTTCTTCTTTAAGAGTCTCCTCTTTCCTCCACTCATTACCTGTAGTAATGGCACCTGTTTAAACTTGTTATCAGTATAAAAAGACACCTGTGCACACCCTCAAACAGTCTGACTCCAAACTCCAAGACCAAAGAGCTGTCAAAGGACACCAGAAACAAAATTGTAGCCCTGCACCAGGCTGGGAAGACTGAATCAGCAATAGCCAACCAGCTTGGAGTGAAGAAATCAACAGTGGGAGCAATAATTAGAAAATGGAAGACATTCAAGACCACTGATAATCTCCCTCGATCTGGGGCTCCACGCAAAATCCCACCCCGTGGGGTCAGAATGATCACAAGAACGGTGAGCAAAAATCCCAGAACCACGCGGGGGGACCTAGTGAATGAACTGCAGAGAGCTGGGACCAATGTAACAAGGCCTACCATAAGTAACACACTACGCCACCATGGACTCAGATCCTGCAGTGCCAGACGTGTCCCATTGCTTAAGCCAGTACATGTCCGGGCCCGTCTGAAGTTTGCTAGAGAGCATTTGGATGATCCAGAGGAGTTTTGGGAGAATGTCCTATGGTCTGATGAAACCAAACTGGAACTGTTTGGTAGAAACACAACTTGTCGTGTTTGAAGGAAAAAGAATACTGAGTTGCATCCATCAAACACCATACCTACTGTAAAGCATGGTGGTGGAAACATCATGCTTTGGGGCCGTTTCTCTGCAAAGGGGCCAGGACGACTGATCCGGGTACATGAAAGAATGAATGGGGCCATGTATCGTGAGATTTTGAGTGCAAACCTCCTTCCATCAGCAAGGGCATTAAAGATGAAACGTGGCTGGGTCTTTCAACATGACAATGATCCAAAGCACACCGCCAGGGCAACGAAGGAGTGGCTTCGTAACAAGCATTTCAAGGTCCTGGAGTGGCCTAGCCAGTCTCCAGATCTCAACCCTATAGAAAACCTTTGGAGGGAGTTGAAAGTCCGTGTTGCCAAGCGAAAAGTCAAAAACATCACTGCTCTAGAGGAGATCTGCATGGAGGAATGGGCCAACATACCAACAACAGTGTGTGGCAACCTTGTGAAGACTTACAGAAAACTTTTGACCTCTGTCATTGCCAACAAAGGATATATTACAAAGTATTGAGATGAAATTTTGTTTCTGACCAAATACTTATTTTCCACCATAATATGCAAATAAAATGATAAAAAAACAGACAATGTGATTTTCTGGATTTTTTTTTCTCAGTTTGTCTCCCATAGTTGAGGTCTACCTATGATGTAAATTACAGACGCCTCTCATCTTTTTAAGTGGTGGAACTTGCACTATTGCTGACTGACTAAATACTTTTTTGCCCCACTGTACATATTCTAGAATACCCGATGCGTTAGAATCGGGCCACCATCTAGTGAGAAATAACGACCAGTTGGATAAAAGTAAATACACAAGTTAGGACAGAGTTCAGTTCAACCTGCAGCACAGGTGGAACGTCCCAGTGAGAGACACACATATATAATATATATGACAGTCACAAACACACACACAGGACAGTCACAAACACACACACACACACACAGGACAGTCACACACACACACACACACAGGACAGTCACACACACACAGGACAGACACACACACACACAGGACAGTCACACACACAGGACAGTCACACACACAGGACAGTCACACACACGACAGACACACACACGACAGACACACACACACACGACAGACACACACACACGACAGACACACACACACGACAGACACACACACACGACAGACACACACACACGACAGACACACACACACGACAGACACACACACACACACGACAGACACACACACACACACGACAGACACACACACACACACACGACAGACACACACACACACACACGACAGACACACACACACACACACGACAGACACACACACACACACACGACAGACACACACACACACGACAGACACACACACACACGACAGACACACACACACACGACAGACACACACACACACGACAGACACACACACACACACACGACAGACACACACACACACACGACAGACACACACACACACACGACAGACACACACACACACACACACGACATATAGGAAAAAATTACCACACACTCTAAACTGGTAAGATGCAAATAGGTATATGCCAGGTTTATTCAAATGAACAAAAAGAGGTTGCCACAAAGAAAAATTGTTGAAAGAAACCCATTGTTTCGACCCTCCCGGGTCTTATTCATGGTGTTACTAGGAGAACAAAGAAACAAAATAAATAGCTGTTCGTCATATAGCAACAACTTCATCATTTTCAGACAAACACTGTACAATACGAAAACTAACAAAAATAATAATAATAATAATAATAATAATAATAATAATAATAATAAAACATCAAAAAAAGAAATACTAATAATAAAACACCAAAAAAGGAAATACAAGACATGCAGATAAAGAGGCATCCAGAGATGGTGAAGGACTGGCGGTCGGGAGCAACGATTCCAGATATTTTTCAATAAGGCAAGCTAAGTAAGTAATGTCAAGTGAAATACAGGTTGTTTACCTTTGGTAAATATACATAAGAGTGGCAATGGTAGAGGGTGGGCAAATGATCCCTTTTAGAGCATATTCTGTCACTGTGATAAGATATCAGTATTATATAATGCATAGGTAGAGAGACAGTTTAGGCATAAAAGGCTTATATGTACAACAGGATATAGAGTAGGGTCCCAGGTGATTTCAGACACATGCAGCCATGTTTGGATGATATATTGTGTAAGAATGGGTACTGATAAACATGGCGGTGGATACCCAATACTAATGAGTCACAGGACGTATGGTATTGGTCCCAGAAGACAGATCCCAAATAGTCCTAGATATATATGGCCGTTTATATAGGATGTAACAAAATGGGACAAAGTTTACGTAAAGTAGCAAATAAAATCCCCTTAATACCAATGTTCTATAGTATCAGTGGTTATGGTGGATACCTTGCTGTAGGGCCAGTAAAGGCCTGTGTGTCCCGGGTGGATGAGGCTTGAAATGGAATGGCCGTCACATGAAGGGCCTGTAAATACCCACATGTCAAGGACAGTAATGGAAGGCAGGGAAAGAGATAGTAAGTTCAGTGGCGAACAGCTCGAGTACCTGTAGTGTCCTGTTCCAGGATCAGCGGCGCTCCTGCGCCCTGCTAGTGGTGCTGTCCTGGATGGAGGGAGAAGGCGAGCTTAAATGCCGCCCTGAGGCACCGCCGCACCGGAAGTGAGTTCTTCAGGACCGGAAGTGACGTGGCGCCCTGTATTCGCGCATGCGCGGTAAGCGCTGCGTGTCAGAATGGGCATAGAGATGCCCAATAGTGGGAGTGTATAGGCACGAACTGAAAAAAACCAAAAGCGAATACCAACGGAATCCTAGACTACAAAAACAACCCAAAACACAAGGATTCCTAAAATATAACTTAATGTTTAACCCCTTCACCCCCAAGGGTGGTTTGCACGTTAATGACCGGGCCAATTTTTACAATTCTGACCACTGTCCCTTTATGAGGTTATAACTCTGGAACGCTTCAACGGATCTTGGCGATTCTGACATTGTTTTCTCGTGACATATTGTACTTCATGATAGTGATAAAATTTCTTCGATATAATTTGCGTTTATTTGTGAAAAAACCGAATATTTGGCGAAAATGTTAAAAATTTCGCAATTTTCCAACTTTGAATTTTTATGCCCTTAAATCACAGACATATGTCACGCAAAATACTTAAGTAACATTTCCCACATGTCTACTTTCCATCAGCACAATTTTGGAACCAAAATTTTTTTTTTGTGACAGAGTTATAAGGGTTAAAAGTTGACCAGCAATTTCTCATTTTTACAACACCATTTTTTTTTTTAGGGACCACATCTCATTTGAAGTCATTTTGAGGGGTCTATATGATAGAAAATACCCAAGTGTGACACCATTCTAAAAACTGCACCCCTCAAGGTACTCAAAACCACTTTCAAGAAGTTTATTAACCCTTCAGGTGTTTCACAGGAATTTTTGGAATGTTTAAATAAAAATGAACATTTAACTTTTTTTCACAAAAAATTTATTTCAGCTCCAATTTGTTTTATTTTACCAAGGGCAACAGGAGAAATTAGACCACAAAAGTTGTTGTGCAATTTGTCCTGAGTACGACGATACCCCATATGTGGGGGTAAACCACTGTTTGGGCGCATAGCAGAGCTCGGAAGGGAAGGAGCGCTATTTTACTTTTCAATGCAAAATTGACTGGAATTAAGATGGGATGCCATGTTGCGTTTGGAGAGCCCCTGATGTGCCTAAACATTAAAAGCCCCCACAAGTGACACCATTTTGGAAAGTAGACCCCCTAAGGAACTTATCTAGATGTGTTTTGAGAGCTTTGAACCCCCAAGTGTTTCACTACAGTTTATAACGCAGAGCCGTGAAAATAAAAATTCTTTTTTTGTTCACAAAAATTATTTTTTAGCCCCCAGTTTTGTATTTTCACAAGGGTATCAGGATAAATTGGACCCCAAAAGTTGTTGTCCAATTTGTCCTGAGTACGCTGATACCCCATATGTGGGGGGGAACCACTGTTTGGGCGCATGACAGAGCTCGGAAGGGAAGGAGCGCCATTTGGAATGCAGACTTAAATGGATTGGTCTGCAGTCGTCACGTTGCATTTGCAGAGCCCCTGATGTACCCAAACAGTACAAACCCCCCACAAGTGACCCCATATTGGAAACTAGACCCCCCCAAGGAACTTATCTAGATGTGTTGTGAGAACTTTGAACCCCCAAGTGTTTCACTACAGTTTACAACGCAGAGCCGTGAAAATAAAAAATCTTTTTTTCCCCACAAAACTTATTTTTGGCCCCCAGTTTTGTATTTTCCCAAGGGTAGCAGGAGAAATTGGACCCCAAAAGATGATGTCCAATTTGTCCTGAGTACGCTGATACCCCATATGTTGGGGTAAACCCCTGTTTGGGCACACGGGAGAGCTCTGAAGGGAAGGAGCACTGTTTTCCTTTTTCAACGCAGAATTGGCTGGAATTCAGATCGGATGCCATGTCCCGTTTGGAGAGCCCCTGATGTGCCGAAACAGTGGAAACCCCCCAATTATAACTGAAACCCTAATTCAAACACCCCTTACCCTAATCCCAACAGTAACCCTAACCACTCCTCTAACCCAGACACACCAACCCTATTCCCAACCATAAATGTAATCCAAACCCCAACCCTAACTGTTGCCCCAACCCTAGCCCCAACCCTAGCCCTATCACTAGCCCTAACACTAGCCCTAACCCTAGCCCCAACCCTAGCCCCAACCCTAGCCCCAACCCTAGCCCCAACCCTAGCCCCAACCCTAGCCCCAACCCTAGCCCCAACCCTAGCCCCAACCCTAGCCCCAACCCTAGCCCCAACCCTAGCCCCAACCCTAGCCCCAACCCTAGCCCCAACCCTAGCCCCAACCCTAGCCCCAACCCTAGCCCCAACCCTAGCCCCAACCCTAGCCCCAACCCTAGCCCCAACACTAGCCCTAACACTAGTCCTAACACTAGTCCTAACTCTAGCCCTAACCCTAACGGGAAAATGGAAATAAATACATTTTTTTATTTTTCCCTAACTAAGGGGGTGATGAAGGGGGGTTTGATTTACTTTTATAGCGGGTTTTTTAGCGGATTTTTATGATTGGCAGCCGTCACACACTGAAAGACGCTTTTCATTGCAAAAAATATTTTTTGCGTTACCACATTTTGAGAGCTGTAATTTTTCCATATTTGAGTCCACAGAGTCATGTGAGATCTTGTTTTTTGCGGGACGAGCTGACGTTTTTATTGGTAACATTTTCGGACACGTGACATTTTTTGATCGCTTTTTATTCCGATTTTTGTGAGGCAGAATGATCAAAAACCAGCTATTCATGAATTTCTTTTGGGGGAGGCGTTTATACCGTTCCGCGTTTGGTAAAATTGATAAAGCAGTTTTATTCGTCGGGTCAGTACGATTACAGCGATATCTCATTTATATCATTTTTTTAATGTTTTGGCGCTTTTATACGATAAAAACTATTTTATAGAAAAAATAATTATTTTGGTATCGCTTTATTCTCAGGACTATAACTTTTTTATTTTTTTGCTGATGATGCTGTATGGCGGCTCGTTTTTTGCGGGACAAGATGACGTTTTCAGCGGTACCATGGTTATTTATATCAGTCTTTTTGATCGCGTGTTATTCCACTTTTTGTTCGGCGGTATGATAATAAAGCGTTGTTTTTTGCCTCGTTTTTTTTTTTTTTTTTCCTTACGGTGTTTACTGAAGGGGTTAACTAGTGGGGCAGTTTTATAGGTTGGGTCGTTACGGACGCGGCGATACTAAACGTGTACTTTTATTGTTTTTTTAATTTTATTTAGCTAAAGAAATGTATTTATGGGAATAATATATATTTTTTTTTTTCTTTATTTAGGATATTTTTTTTATTTTTTTTTTTACACACGTGGGGAATTTTTTTTTTACTTTTTTACTTTGTCCCAGGGGGGGGGGACATTACAGGTCATTGATCTGACAGTGTGCACAGCACTCTGTCAGATCGACGATCTGCTGTGCAGGGCTGCAGGCTTACCAGCGCCTGCTCTGAGCAGGCACTCGGTAAGCCACCTCCCTCCCTGCAGGACCCGGATGCCGCGGCCATCTTGGATCCGGGACCTGCGGCGAGGAGGGAGGTAGGAGACCCTCGGAGCAACGCGATCACATCGCGTTGCTCCGGGGGTCTCAGGGAAGCCCGCAGGGAGCCCCCTCCCTGCGCGATGCTTCCCTATACCGCCGGCACACCACGATCATGTTTGATCGCGGTGTGCCGGGGGTTAATGTGCCGGGGGCGTTCCGTGACCGCTCCTGGCACACAGTGCCGGATGTCAGCTGCGATATGCAGCTGACACCCGGCCGCGATCGGCCGCGCTCCCCCCGTGAGCGTGGCCGATCGCGTATGACGTACTATCCCGTTGGTGGTCATACGGGCCCACCCCACCTCGACGGGATAGTACGTCTAATGTCAGAAAGGGGTTAAAGTTAAAACCACTCAGTTCTAAAATTGAGGACATAAAACAATGAAAAAATAACCAACAGGGGGACCAAAACTAACTGACCCCTATCGAGTACCCTCCTCCTGTCCACTACCTCTTTGCGGAGGTTGGCACCCTAAGTTTCTGCGGTTGGCGCCCCCGCTCCACGAAGACTGGCCCTAATAGCCCTACAAATTCCCTATATTCCCTAATAGGTAGTGTCACAGATACCAATGCACCCAAAAACCAAAAGTAATATAAAAAATTAGCAAAAAATTGTATAGGCACAGTCTGTAGTGGTTGCATTGATAGGTCTGTAATGCGGCGAAGTGTATAGGCCTGGTGGGTAGCTACATAATGGATACTGTGTAAAAGGTCTGTCGCTATAGCGTCATGGGCAAATAGACCTATAATATAAGTAGCTACATAATGGACATAGGGATCAAAAGTGAGTATGGGGATAGTTACTATAAGATGAGCGTACTGAATGAAATTGGACCCAAAACTAGGAAGGAATGTGAATAAAATGTAAAAAAAAATGAAAAAAAAATGAACAGGAAAAATAAAGGGGAAAAGACTAATAAAAAAAGAGAAAAAATAAAAAATAAAAATAAATAATAGATAATAAAACTGAAAAAACGAGGAAAAAATGAAAATAAAAATAAAGAAAAAAAAAAATAATGATTTGGTGAAACAACGAAAATGGTGGAAATAAGAAATAACTGAATGAAATGAAATAAAATAAAGAAAATAAAAAAAAGGGGGGGGGGGGATATAGTCCTGTATGGATGTTGCGGAAAAAAAATAGGAAAAAAGGTGAGGAACTCACCTAGTAGATCATAGACTCAACGTGTCTGGAAGGTAAAATGCAAAGATTAATACTGTTTTACAGTAGCCAATCTATTTCCCTGTTGAGACCCTTGGGGGTAAGAGTCTCGAGTTTGTGGATCCAAAATGTTTCTCTCAATTTTAGTTGCTTAATATGATTACCCCCTCTTCTGGGTCTAGGTACTTGTTCAATTACCTGGTATTTTAACTGTGCGACTGTATGTCTGAACTTGACAAAGTGTTTGGGGATGGGTAGCCATGTTTTGCTGAAGCGAATAGTGGATGTGTGACTAGCTATACGGTCTTTGATGTGTTGTGTTGTTTCCCCTACATATAGGAGGCCACATGGACATTTTAGGACGTAGATTACAAAATTAGAGTCGCAAGTGTAATAACCACGGATGGGATATGTTTTACCTGTTCTGGTAACGCTGACCATGAGTCAGAGTGTATTGATTACACGACGCCATGGGACATTTCCTTGTCTCAGCTGCGCCTCCTGCTCGAACATCATCAAGTCCGACAGCGTTACACACCCCGACTGCACCTGTCGCTGATTGGTCGCGGGCGGCTGGCGCGACCAATCAGCGACGCGGGATTTCTGTTACAGACAAACAGACCCTTAGACTATATATATATATATATATATATATATATATATATATACACACACATACACACACACTAGATGGTGGCTCGATTCTAACGCATTGGGTATTCTAGAATATGGTTGTATGTATGTACGTCGGCGCTGTGAGTGGGGGTTAAATTCCGCGCCAATATCGCTGATTGGTTGCGGCCGGCCGCATAGTAGATAGCACAGCCCACGCAGTATCTAACACAGCCCAAAATTAAAAATAGTTATATACTCACCCTCCGTCGGCACCCGGATCCAGGCAAGGCGTTGACCGATGCTCCTCGCGACGCTCCGGTCTCAAGAGTGCATTGCAGTCTCGTGAGATGATGATGATGACGTAGTGGTCTCGCGAGACCGCTACGTCATCATCTCGCGAGACCGCAATGCATGGACAGGTCACCGGAGCATCGCGAGGAGCGGGAAAGGCCTCAGCTGGATCCAGGGGTCGACGGAGGGTGAGTATATGTTTTTTTTATTATTATTTTAAAACATTAGATCTTTTTACTATTGATGCTGCATAGGCAGCATCAATAGTAAAAAAGTTGGTCACACAGGGTTAATAGCAGCATTAACGGCATAACACGCTCTGTTACAGCTGCCATTAACCCTGTGTGAGCGCTGACTGGAGGGGAGTAGGGAGCGGCCATCTCACCGCCGGACTGTGCCCATCGCTGATTGGTCGTGGCTGTTTTGCAGCGACCAATCAGCGATTTCCGTGACAGACAGACAAACAGAATAAAGATGCATAGATATACTAAACATCGGGCTTGGTATTATCTATCTATCTATCGATATATCTATCTAGCTAACTATAGATATATCTATCGATAGATATATTTATAGATAGATAATAGATATGATAGACAAATACGATAGATCTATCTATTATCTATCATCTATCTATCGATCTATCTGTTATCTATCATCTGTCTGTGTGTGTGTGTGTGTGTGAACATTATTCTTCAATGGAGTATGTAAATTAAGTGTTTATGTCTGAAAATGATGAAATTGTTGCTATATGACGAACAGCTATTTATTTTGATTCTTTGTTCTCCTAGTAACCCCATGAATAAGACCCGGGAGGGTCGAAACGTTGGGTTTCTTTCAACAATTTTTCTTTGTGGCAACCTCTTTTTGTTCATTTGAATAAACCTGGCATATACCTATTTGCATCATACCAGTTTAGAGTGTGCGGTAATTTTTTACTATATGATTTACGGGACCACATGGTCTGTTTTACCAGCACCTCCCTGTCCCTGACCTGAGAGCAAACCATTATCTCTACACACAGGACAGTCACACACACACACACACACAGGACAGTCACACACACACACACACACACAGGACAGTCACACACACACACAGGACAGTCACACACACACACACAGGACAGTCTCACACACACACAGGACAGTCACACACACACACACACAGGACAGTCACACACACACACACACAGGACAGTCTCACACACACACACACAGGACAGTCTCACACACACACACACACAGGACAGTCACACACACACACACACAGGACAGTCACACACACACACACAGGACAGTCACACACACACACAGGACAGTCACACACACACACAGGACAGTCACACACACACACACACACAGGACAGTCACACACACACACACACACAGGACAGTCACACACACACACACAGGACAGTCACACACACACAGGACAGTCACACACACACACAGGACAGTCACACACACACACACAGGACAGTCACACACACACACACACACACAGGACAGTCACACACACACACAGGACAGTCACACACACACACACGACAGTCACACACACACACACGACAGTCACACACACACACACGACAGTCACACACACACACACGACAGTCACACACACACACACGACAGTCACACACACACACAGGACAGTCACACACACACACACACAGGACAGTCACACACACACACACACAGGACAGTCACACACACACACACAGGACAGTCACACACACACACACAGGACAGTCACACACACACACACAGGACAGTCACACACACACAGGACAGTCACACACACACACACACAGGACAGTCACACACACACACACAGGACAGTCACACACACACACACACACACAGGACAGTCACACACACACACAGGACAGTCACACACACACACAGGACAGTCACACACACACACACACAGGACAGTCACACACACAGGACAGTCACACACACAGGACAGTCACACACACAGGACAGTCACACACACACACAGGACAGTCACACACAGAGGACAGTCACACACAGAGGACAGTCACACACACACAGGACAGTCACACACACACACACACAGGACAGTCACACACACACACACACAGGACAGTCACACACACACACACACAGGACAGTCACACACACACACACACAGGACAGTCACACACACACACAGGACAGTCGGACAGTCACACACACAGGACAGTCACACACACACACACACACACACACACACACACACACACACACACACACACACACACACACACACACACACACTCCCAGCACTCACCTGGTGACTCCAGCGACTGCCGCTGACTGAGCACTGACAATACACTTCAGGATGTTGTCGCTGACACGTGACCAGACGCCAGTGAAAGCGAAACTTGGCAGAAGCTGTGTGTAGTAGCACCCTCTGCTGGTGATCTGCCGGAAACACACAGGTTCGTGTCCGTGCCGCCCGCCCCTATGACAGCGGCCACGTGACGGTGTATCTGCAGACTCTAGTGTTGATAATTTGGAGACGCTATTAGCTCCACCCCCTCCGGCATAGCAACGCCCCAATTACCGGGGTAACGCCCACTTACGGACCGTTTCTGTGACAGCCTCTTCTGGGCACGTTGGTCATGTCGGGGAGCGCTGGCCCAGATGTGACTTCTTCCCACCTGATTTCTCTTCTTCACCAACATTTTTTCTACCAGATATTTAACCCATAATGAAGCCAAACTTAACATAATTATTTATCAGCTTCCACAGGAAAACGTCCATATAAAATGTAATCCGCCTCCCCACACAAAAAATAATTGCGCCATTGTGAAAAGTAGGCGGGGCTTAGCGTAGGGGGCGTGGTGTAACAGCTCAAGCCTGAAAGTGGGGACATCACGTGACCGCTGCAGCCGATGATCAGTGGCAGCGTCAGGCGGTAGCTGTAGTGGCCAACCGGGGGCCGTTCTTATCCAAAATAGTTCAAAATGAGATAAACAGGAAATTTACACGAGTCAACACGATATTATCATCCTTAGATGTTTATTTTTGTCATTTACAGCTTAACAAGAGACCTGGCGGCACCACGGCCTCCCGGAGGAATTTGTGCACACATTTATCCTACAATTTCCCCAAAAAATAAAGCGTTCCCCTGAGGTGGAGTTCTGAAGTCTGTTCTTCCTGGCGGCCATTGATCCTGTGGTCACCAGGGAATCACGTTCCCTTCCCAGCTCACCAGAAGGCCATTTTGCTTCTCGGAGAGTGAATAGAGGACTTCCATAATTCCGGTTGCACTTTCATGAGTTGTCAGAGGAGCCTAGAAAACAAATATAGAAAATCTCACTTATCTGGCAGGACCCCCTGTAGCCTGTTTCTCGTTGACTTTGTTGACCTCCTTCAAGCCCTATGACATAAATATACGTCATGGAGGAGGACACTCAGGAGCTGATCCTGCGCCTAATAAGGCAGGTGCCGACGGTCCTACAGCGGTAAAACCTGCTAATATCAGGGTATAATATACTGCCGAATGTTAGAGCAGGGGTTGGCGCCCACATGTTAGTACAAACTGAGTGATAAGTGTCCTCCCATGTGTATTAACCAATGGGTTACAGCTCCAGCCGCAGTGGATGGGATTCTAGGACGTCTCGTCCGTGCGCTGAGAAAGTCACGGCGTGAACTCACCGACACTGTGGATTTGACACGAACAATGTGTCATTTTAAGCTGCGTTTTTGTTCGCCGTTTTCATCCTTCACTATATAAAGGATCAAGTCTGTGGTAAAGGTGCAACATTGTGTAGTAGTAAATGCAGAAAGATCCGCGCAATATCCACACAAAAAAATTCTGCAGCAAATCCATTATGTGAATGTCCCCAGTAATAGTGAGGGGAGCCATAAATCACTTATGCACAGTGTTATTAGTGACATCGAAAGAGAGCTTTCCCCTCACATCCCCTCATACACTTTTTACGGAAATCTCTCTGCCACCTATAAGGCCATAACTTTTTATGAAGAGCCTCATTTTGTTAGTGGTGGGGAAGAAAATCCTTAGTCAGTCAGGGGTGATACAAGGAGGGCGGTCTCAGTCACTGGGGGGAGGATACAGGGAGGGCGGTCTCAGTCAGTCGGGAGTGATACAGGGAGGCCGGTCTCAGTCAGGAGTGATACAGGGAGGGCGGTCTCAGTCACTGGGGGGGGATACAGGGAGGGCGGTCTCAGTCACTGGGGAGGGATACAGGGAGGGCGGTCTCAGTCACTGGGGGGGGATACAGGGAGGGCGGTCTCAGTCATTAAGGAGGGATACAGGGAGGGCGGTCTCAGTCAGTCGGGAGTGATACAGGGAGGCCGGTCTCAGTCAGTTGGGAGTGATACAGGGAGGGCGGTCTCAGTCACTGGGGGGGATACAGGGAAGGCGGTCTCAGTCAGTCAGGAGGGATACAGGGAGGGCGGTCTCAGTCAGTCGGGAGTGATACAGGGAAGCCGGTCTCAGTCAGTCGGGAGTGATACAGGGAGGCCGGCCTCAGTCAGTTGGGAGTGATACAGGGAGGGCGGTCTCAGTCACTGGGGGGGGGGATATAGGGAAGGCGGTCTCAGTCAGTCGGTCTCAGTCAGTCGGGAGTGATACAGGGAGGCCGGTCTCAGTCACTCAGGGGAGATACAGGGAGGCCGGTCTCAGTCACTCAGGGGAGATACAGGGAGGCCGGTCTCAGTCAGTCGGGAGTGATACAGGGAGGCCGGTCTCAGTCAGTCGGGGAGGGGGGATACAGGGAGGGTGGTCTCAGTCACTCGGCGGGGATGCAGGGAGGCCGGTCTCAGTCAGTCGGGAGTGATACAGGGAGGCCGGTCTCAGTCAGTCGGGGAGGGGGGATACAGGGAGGGCGGTCTCAGTAACTTGGGGGGGATACAGGGAGGGCGGTCTCAGTCACTCGGCAGGGATGCAGGGAGGGCAGTCTCAGTCAGTCGGGAGTGATACAGGGAGGCCGATCTCAGTCAATCGGGAGTGATACAGGGAGGCCGGTGTCAGTCGGGCAGGGGGGATACAGGGAGGGCGGTCTCAGTAACTTGGGGGGGATACAGGGAGGGCGGTCTCAGTCAGGAGTGATACAGGGAGGCCGGTCTCAGTCACTCGGGGTGGGGATGCAGGGAGGGCAGTCTCAGTCAGTCAGGGGTGATACAGGGAGGGCGGTCTCAGTCGGGAGTGATACAGGGAGAGCAGTGTCAGTCAGGAGTGATACAGGGAGGGCGTTCTCAGTCAGTCAGGAGTGATACAGGGAGGGCGGTCTCAGTCACTCGGGGAGGGGGGATACAGGGAGGGCGGTCTCAGTAACTTGGGGGGGATACAGGGAGGGCGGTCTCAGTCAGGAGTGATACAGGGAGGGCGGTCTGACTGTGGGGATAGTGTTTTCAGGGTAACGTGCAGTGTTTCCCACCATACATAGCGTTTTGCATTATTGCTATATTATTATTATTATTATATATAGTATAAACAGAGAAGACAATGAATAGTGTAGCACCGAGCTTTCTAAGCAAGACTGTGACACAATGACTTTGTGCAGACTTGTAACTCACCCTCTCTGTTCCCATCTCTGTTTTAACCCAGCCTGGATGAACAGCTGTGCACAGAATACCATCTTTTTTGTAGGATTCGGCTTGCAAACGCGTAAGCATATTCAGTGCCGCCTGTAAAAAGAAGGGTTAAATTTGCTTGTATAGTATTATTTATTTAGGACATGCATGTACTGGTATATTATTCAATGCAAACCACCCTGACATATAATAGTAACAATAATAAATAAATGACGTATGCCAAAATGACGTTGTTCTAGCGTAGGTTGGCTCTATGGATACAGCCTCCATATGTGCCAGTGGACTTTTCATAATGACCACGGTCCTACAGAGTTTTTCCAGCTCATATAGTGATGAAATGCTGTACATCCAGGCCAGTGGCTTTCCACTCTCTTTCTGCATCGGTGGTCAGCCGGCTGGCGCTACACCCTTGTTGCAAGCGACGCGGCAGTCCTGTTTAATTCCTGAAACTTTTGGTGTTGCTCAGTCAGGGAGCTTTGTTTTTAATTCCTGGATACTTTCTATGAGCCCCATGCAGTGTTGTCTTCTATTTAAACCCCTGAACCTCTGACTCTCACTGCCACTTATAGGCTTATCTTTTCTGATTCAGTCCTGTTGTCTGACCATGGCCCGCTTCCCATCCATACTTAGGTCTTCTGATTTTGCACCTTGACTGCCATCCTGGTTCTGATTCATATCTTCACGTCTCTCCTCTCTGCTTCGCTTCACCGGCCAGCAGCCCTTTTGTGGAAGCAATTCAGTGGACCCCGTGGTAAGACCAGATACCTTTACAGAGGCTAAAGGCCGAAGGAAGGGTTCAACTGGCATCAAGTCTTTCTGAGGAGGCTTTTTTGAGCCTTAAGACCTCTGATAGATATTACAAGTTCACAAAGGATATGCCATCACTTTATAACCAGTGGGAATCCAACCTCCATTTATCCTAAGAATTAAAAGGTAGAGTGTCTTGCTCCTTATCTTGCACAGTGGCCTCCGGTAACAGAACAATCTCTAGTTAAGAGAAGACAGATGTAGTTTTGTGCCAAGTCAATTAGCCGGTATCCCTTCTGTGCTAAGAAGAAACCACAGTGACACACATTCATTCTCAAGATTGACAGGGGTTCCCGAAATCAAAACTAAGTGACAAGGGCAGCTGCAACCAGGTACAGCATATCTCCGATGTGGTTGGAACACACGGCTCTTTTTCCCATATGCCTCCTGAGGAACCATATCATGGGGGGGAAACGCGTAGAGGCGAGATCTGAACACAGATAAGTGTATCAGTTTTTTATTATTTTTTGTTTTTTCACCATGTGTGCACTCTGAGACAGGACTGATATCTGTAGATACAGGGTTTGTGAAGTGTGAAATATTATTGTGAATTCTTGTATCTATCTGTATTTGGAAAATGGAGGTCCTTATATATATCGTGGCGAATCTACTCTGCATTTTCCTGGTTTAATCGCTACACATACATACTTCCACTGTAGCCCACTAGAGTAGCCCCATAGGCACTTCCCTGCAGTATCCCCACTTTTTTGTAGGGATTTGCCTAGGGCTTTAAGGGACAGCCGCCGAGGAGCGGGGGAGCCATTTTGCGCTCAAGAGGGTGCCAACCTCCGCTGTCAGGCAGGGCAGTCTGGGTAGGGACGTGGAAGGGCGCAATAGCCAGCGGAGAAGGCTTAGAGCACACAATCAGGGGTGCCATGTATTATCTGATCAAGTCTTTTTATTGAGGTACTCTGCAAGTCTTTGTTATTGAGGCACTCTGGTGAATTATCATTGGGCATTGGTTTGTTCTTACAAGTTGGGCCCTAGGTGTGGGCAATTGGGTTATGTCCATAGTATCCACTTATTATATTAGGGACCCGTAGGGCATATAGGGTTAGCCGTCGAGGAGCGGGGGCGCCACATTGCGTCCAAGAGGGTGCCAACCTCCGCAGACAGGCAGGGGGTACCCTAGGGACGCGTAGAGGTTAGATTTTAGTTGAGACTCCCACCTTTTGCCCATGAACATTCAGGCCAGTTGTTAAACCCATTCCTATGCAGAAGGGTTTTTTTAAGGGGTGTGCTGGTTTTGTTATTCCTAGTTTTGATCAAATAAAGATACTGTGAAAAATTAGTTTTTGGTTTAGTTTTTGTTAAATACTAATTTTGGATTATCATATATTATTTTTTCTTAAGTGACAAGGGCCCACAAAGAGTTGGGTCATTTGTTGCTAGACTTTTGTTTCTTATTCGGGAACTCAGGATTTGTGTCCGTTACCTGTGGATTTGTTACTGTACCTTGCTAATTCGGTATGAGATGACTTGATTCTCTGGTTGAAAGGTCAATGGAGTTCTTTCAACAGATCCCAGCATAGATGACACATTAACGAGAGCAGCTTTCATGCAGCCTAAAGGTTTCTCTGCATTCTGTTCTGCAGATTTTTTCAACAATGGGTAAAAAACCTAGAAAAGAACATATACAAGTAAGCAGACAAAGTCCTCCTAAACATAACACAAATGAACCCCAGTATTATGGGACATAGCCAAAATCATTATTTATGTCATTGGTGGGTGGGAGGAAATACATATCTGAAGACCAGATTACTGTTGCTGGCCCCTCTGAAAATCATAATCATTTTGGTTTTTTAATCAGATATTCTGAAAATTGTCTTCAGAAATGTTTCTCCTCTAATGAAAATCCTTAGAGACTAAAGCCGACCACATACATCAGATGGCTGACGACTAACAGCCACCTCGGCCTTCTCTTCTCAACATGTCTCTTAACAATCAGTCGGCTGGTGCCCCCATACACATTAGCATGTAGACCGAATCTGTCGGGTTCAGGCCGTCCTTATGCTAGGATGCATGGAGGGCTTAAGGCCCGATTCAACAAGATCTGTGTTTCGTAGACCACTCTTAATGACGGGCAAGCAGGAGTAAGATGTCCCTAAATCATTAAGAGGCGTACACCACTTCATGAATTAGACGCATCTCATCGACATAAAAATTGGTGTGCCTCACCAGAGTCGAGCCCACAACTTTTGATGAATTTATTGAGTTGCGCTAAAGTTTTGAGGCTTCTTAAAGTGTTTTGCACCAGAAATCTGGCGAAAACACTTTTATGAGTTGAGGTCAAAGTTTTCCTTAGGGGTTAATAACTTTCTGCTTGATGGGGGTCCGAATACTGGGACACCCACTGATCCAGAGCATGGAGCTTCTGGATGGGGCACTTGAGGGCCTCCTTCTCGGGATCGGTGGAGATCCCAATGGCCGAACCACTGCTGATCATATAGTTATTATCTATCCAGTGATACTTATCAATTTTGTGAATTTCTCTTGATTTGGTCAAATATATAAAAAAAATCTTTACGATTTTTAACTTTTTAGATATATCTTTATTACGGTAAAATTATTTTTTGATGGAATATGATTCTATGTAAGACTGACTTCTCTGACCGAGAATATATAAGATAGGATTAGTCAAAGAACAGTGGAGTTCAAAAGAAATTGAAGGATGGAAAGTCTACTCACCCCAGGTTTGGAGGCCAAGTGTAATACAGGTTTATTACTTGGATGTATTTGTTGATATTTTTTTTACATATTGTGCATCTTTTGATATCTTTTAGATTTTTTATTTTTTTTATACTCTTTGGTGTATTTTTCATTATTATTTCAATAAACTGGATTATTTTATTCCAACAGTGTGTGTGAATCTATTCGGTCTCTTTCATCTGAATACAGAAACAGCCAGATTCAGATATATTGAAATGAGTCACAGACATTTTGGAAATAAATCTGCAATAAACTTGCTGCAACAAAGAGAAAATGAGCTTCCATTATTACCTGGCTTACTCGCAGGAGTCTTACCTGACATACTTGCAGGGGTCTTACCTGACTTACTTGCAGGGGTCTTACCTGGCTTACTCGCAGGGGTCTTACCTGGCTTACTCGCAGGGGTCTTACCTGGCTTACTCGCAGGGGTCTTACCTGGCTTACTCGCAGGGGTCTTACCTGGCTTACTCGCAGGGGTCTTACCTGGTGTACTAGCAGGGGTCTTACTTGGCTTACTCGCAGGGGGCTTACCTGGCTTACTGGCAGGGGTCTTACCTGGTGTACTAGCAGGGGTCTTACCTGGCTTACTCGCAGGGGGCTTACCTGGCTTACTCGCAGGGGTCTTACCTGGCTTACACACAGGGGTCTTACCTGGCTTACTCGCAGGGGTCTTACCTGGCTTACTCGCAGGGGTCTTACCTGGTGTACTAGCAGGGGTCTTACTTGGCTTACTCGCAGGGTGCTTACCTGGCTTACTCGCAGGGGTCTTACCTGGTGTACTAGCAGGGGTCTTACTTGGCTTACTCGCAGGGGGCTTACCTGGCTTACTCGCAGGGGTCTTACCTGGCTTACTCGCAGGGGTCTTACCTGGTGTACTAGCAGGGGTCTTACTTGGCTTACTCGCAGGGGGCTTACCTGGCTTACTGGCAGGGGTCTTACCTGGTGTACTAGCAGGGGTCTTACCTGGCTTACTCGCAGGGGGCTTACCTGGCTTACTCGCAGGGGTCTTACCTGGCTTACACACAGGGGTCTTACCTGGCTTACTCGCAGGGGTCTTACCTGGCTTACTCGCAGGGGTCTTACCTGGTGTACTAGCAGGGGTCTTACTTGGCTTACTCGCAGGGGGCTTACCTGGCTTACTCGCAGGGGTCTTACCTGGTGTACTAGCAGGGGTCTTACTTGGCTCACTCGCAGGGGGCTTACCTGGCTTACTCGCAGGGGTCTTACCTGGCTTACTCGCAGGGGTCTTACCTGGTGTACTAGCAGGGGTCTTACTTGGCTTACTCGCAGGGGGCTTACCTGGCTTACTGGCAGGGGTCTTACCTGGTGTACTAGCAGGGGTCTTACCTGGCTTACTCGCAGGGGGCTTACCTGGCTTACTCGCAGGGGTCTTACCTGGCTTACACACAGGGGTCTTACCTGGCTTACTCGCAGGGGTCTTACCTGGCTTACTTGCAGGGGTCTTACCTGGCTTACTCGCAGGGGTCTTACTTTGGCTTACTCGCAGGGGTCTTACCTGGCTTACTCGCAGGGGTCTTACCTGGCTTACTCGCAGGGGTCTTACCTGGTGTACTAGCAGGGGTCTTACTTGGCTTACTCGCAGGGGGCTTACCTGGCTTACTCGCAGGGGTCTTACCTGGTGTACTAGCAGGGGTCTTACTTGGCTTACTCGCAGGGCGCTTACGTGGCTTACTCGCAGGGGTCTTACCTGGCTTACTCGCGGGGGTCTTACCTGGTGTACTAGCAGGGGTCTTACTTGGCTTACTCGCAGGGGGCTTACCTGGCTTACTGGCAGGGGTCTTACCTGGTGTACTAGCAGGGGTCTTACCTGGCTTACTCGCAGGGGTCTTACCTGGCTTACTCGCAGGGGGCTTACCTGGCTTACTCGCAGGGGTCTTACCTGGCTTACACACAGGGGTCTTACCTGGCTTACTCGCAGGGGTCTTACCTGGCTTACTTGCAGGGGTCTTACCTGGCTTACTCGCAGGGGTCTTACTTTGGCTTACTCGCAGGGGTCTTACCTGGCTTACTCGCAGGGGTCTTACCTGGCTTACTCGCAGGGGTCTTACCTGGCTTATTTGCAGGGGTCCAACCACATTTGTTTTGAACGTGTCAATCATTTCATCAGCATCAACCTTTTCCAGCTTTTCTTTAGACATCACAGCACCATTGTTTATTAGCAGATTTAACCCAGAGCCATTCAGGTATTTTTCAACCTCTGCTGCAGCTTTTTTCACGCTCTCCATATTTGTGGCATCTGTGAATTCCAAAAAAGACATGTTAAAGATGATCAGGAATTGATAGAAATACAAATAATAATAATCTTTATTTATAATAATCTTTATTTATAGTCGGAGCCCATTTTGGTGGAGTCGGAGTCATGGAAATTGAAGAGTCGGAGGCGGAAGTTTGGCTTACCGACTCCACAGCCCTGGCAGGGCTATGGAGTCAGAGTCATGGAGTCGGAGCCCATTTTGATGGATTTGGTGTAATAGAAATTGAAGAGTTGGAGTAGGAGGTTTGGCTTACTGACTCCACAGCCCTGCTGATAAGGGTAGATGCCAGACTACAAAAGTCTAACCTTTAATCCTACCAAGTTGATCTAACTCCCAAACTCCAGTCCTCACGACCTCAGCAGATAATTATTTCAGAATTTCCTTAGGTGATGGAATTGTTATGAAGGTATCAGAAGATGTCATAGGTTCTCACCTGTGCAATACTAAGGAAATCCTGAAAACATGATCTGTTGGGGGTCGTGAAGACTGGAGTATGGGAAAGAAACACTGATCTAGATGAAGGCAAAAACTATTAAGCAGTTATGAAGAGGTCCATCCTGACCACAAGTATATCAAACAGGATAAATCGCCGGATGAGTATCCAATCCACACAAATCTGGAACCCGATACTTATTATTTAAATTAGGGCTGTTAGGTCCTGGACCAAGACACAACCCAAGAACGCCCTCAATCCTGCCCAATGTACAGTAGTTAACAATGTTCTCTCCAAGAAGATCACAAAATTCCTCCTATCCACAGATGTAGAGAAGGCTGGTTGGACACTTTTTCTGTTTTGCGACACATCGGTCTTTGACCTGTTTGATCGGTCTTTGACCTTTTATCCCTTTACCAAATACATAATGAGACCCAACCTACTGCTCTTTACCCCATTGATCTTTGTCTTCACCCCATAGCCTTTTCTCTGGAAGGTACTAGACAGCCTGGACATTAGGAGATTTTATTAAGTTGACTCAGACATACATATTGCCTTAATTTTGGCCAACATTTTCACACCTCTTCAATTTTATAATTTATTCTGAAAAGTCTGAGACCTTAAAGGGAACCTGTCACCCCATTTTCCTGCAGTGGATCTTCGCTTTGGACATGCGCACACCACTACGCCACCAACGTAATGATGAGCAGGTTTCTGGGGGAGAAACAGCGCTGTCACCACGCCCATATGACCAGACCAGCGTGAGTGACAGCAGAAAACGGCGACTTTACAAAGGTATTTCGGCAGCTTAGGTAGGTTATAAAGGCACACAAAGACACTAATGTAACGCCCAGCTCTGCCCCTATTTAACGATATTTTTAGCTCATCTTCAAAAAACGGGGTGACAGGTTCCCTTTAAATGGATATTCCCATATCCAAGATCCTATCCCAATATGTAGTAGGTGTAATAATAATAATATTAGCAAATACCCCCAATTAGAAATGTAGTATACTTTTTCTGATTTGCTATGTCTCTTTCCTCATGTGCAGGTATTGCAGGAACTTAGGCATCCATGGTTACAACCACTAGCAACTAGCTAACTAACTGTCACTATCAGTGGACGTAACCAAGGATACCTAAGGTCCTGCAATGCCTTCCTGGTGTCATTAGATATAACAATATCTACTGCTGCCCACATTTGGGGAGCCACATGTAGGGGGCCGGAGAGGAAAATGTATCACCATTATGGGGATACTGTGAAGTGCAACATTTTGTACACACAGAGATGATGATCAATATGCATAGTATGTGATTAAACTTAAAATCTATTGCTACACCTGATCTAAATAAAGGGGCGATCTTCTAATAGAAGTGGTCTTTTGGAGCGGTTTTAATTAAGTACATTTTAAAAGGTGCGTATTATTCTGCATATCATTTTTGAGTCTCACTTACCCAGAGAAAGTAGCACAATATTACTATGCTTGGAAGCCAAATTCCTTAGTTCCTGAAAAAAAATGTGAAATATTATTGGTGGTGCAAAGAAAACTAACATGGAGCACACTGGTCAGGCCCCGTGATCCCTGTACTACCGCTTTCCAACATCGGGCGTAATAATACGTACACCAATGTCGAACACCCTCCCTTTGATGTGGGCTCCGGCACATGTCAGCTGTTTTGAACAGCTGACATGTGTCGCTACCAGCCGTGGGTGGAATCACGATCCTCTCGCTGCTGTTAACCCGTTAAACTTTGACAGTGGCATTTAACACGTGCTTCTGGCAAGCGCGCCCTAAATCTGCCCATCAGTGACCCCCTCCGTGATCAGGGGTCACCGATGGGTTGGCATGACAACCAGAGGTCTCCTGCAGACCCCTATGGTTGTCACTGCCAGATTGCTATGAGTGCCGTCTGGTGGTCAGCGCTCATAGCAAGTGAGTAATTCTGCTACATACAGGCAATCGGATCATCGCCTGCATGTAGCAGAGCCGATCGGGTTATGGCAGCTTCTAGTCTCCCATGGAGACTATTGAAGCATGCCAAAGGTAAAAAAAAATAAAGTTTTTAAAAATATTAAAAAAAATATAAAAGTTGAAGTCACCCCCCTTTCGCCCCATTCAAAATAAAATAATTAAAAAAAAACAAACATACACATATTTGGTATCGCCGCGTTCAGAATCGCCCGATCTATCAATAAAAAAAGGATTATCCTGATCGTTAAATGATGTAGCGAGAAAAAAAGTCAAAAAGTCAGAATTACAGGTTTTTTTGGTCGCCGCGACATTGCATTAAAATGCAATAACGGGCGATCAAAAGAATGTATCTGCACCAAAAGGTTATCATTAAAATCATAAGCTCAGCGCTCAAAAAATAAGCCCTCACCCGACCCCAGATCACGAAAAATGGAGACGCTACAGGTATCGGAAAGTGGCGCCATTTTTACTTTTTTTAACAAAGTTTAGAAATTTTTTTCACCACTTAGATAAAAAAGAACTTAGACATGTTTGGTGTCTATGAACTCGTAATGACCTGGAGACTTATGATGACAGGTCAGTTTTAGCATTTAATGAACCTAGCAAAAAAGCCAAACATAAAGCAAGTGTGGGATTGCACTTTTTTTTGCAATTTCACCACACTTGGAATTTTTTTCCCGTTTTCCAGGACACGATATGTTAAAACCAATGATGTCATTCAAAAGTACAACTCGTCCCGCAAAACACAAGCCCTCACATGGCCATATTATAAAATAAAAAAAGTTATGGCTCTGGGAAGAAGGGGATCGAAAAACAAAAACCAAAAATACCTCCGGTCATCAAGGGGTTAATTTCCCCCAAAAAAATGGGGGGGGGGGGGAGGAAAGTAGAAAGCAGAATAAACTTATATATATATATATATATATATATATATATATATATATATATATATATATATATACACACACACAAACACACACACACACATAAACACATGTATACAGACAGTACATGTATTCTATTATTTTATTCTACTTCTTTTTATACATATATATCTATATATATATATATACTAGCTGAAGAGCCCGGCGTTGCCTGGGCATAGTAAATATCTGTGGTTAGTTATAGCACCTCACTTCTCTTATTTTCCCATCACGCCTCTCATTTTCCCCCTCACATCTTTCATTTTCTCCCTCACATCACTCATTTTCCCCCTCACTCCTCTCATTCTCCGTAACACTTGTCATTTCGACCTCACATGTGTCATTTTCTGATCACGCCGCTATTTTCCCTCACTCCTCTCATTTTGCACTCACACCTTTTCATTTTCACCTCACACCTCTCATTTTCCCCTCAGTATATACATGTTTGTCATCTCCCTTATATATAGTATACACCTGTATGTCATCTCCCCTGCAAATAGTATATACCTGCTGTATGTCATCTCCTCCTGTATATTGTATATACCTATGTGTCATCTCCTTCTGTATATAGTATATACCTGTATGTCATCTCTTCTGTATATAGTATATACCTGTATGTCATCTCCTCCTATATATAGTATATACCTGTATGTCATCTCCTGTATATAGTATATACCTGTATGTCATCTACCCTGTATATAGTATATACCTGCTGTATGTCATCTCCTCCTCTATATACCTGTGTCATCTCCTCTTTTATATAGTATATACCTGTATGTCATCTCCTCCTGTATATAGTATATACGTGTGTCATCTCCTCCTGTATATAGTATATACCTGTATATCCTCTCCTCCTGTATATAGTATATACCTGTAAGTCATCTCCTCCTGTATATAGTATATACGTGTGTCATCTGCTCCTGTATATACAGTAGTATATACCTGTATGTCCTCTCCTCCTGTATATAGTATATACCTGTAAGTCATCTCCTCCTGTATATAGTATATACGTGTGTCATCTCACCTGTATATAGTATATACCTGTGTGTCATCTCCCCTGTATATAGTATGTACCTGTATGTCATCTCGTCCTGTATGTAGTATGTATGTGTGTCATCTCCTCCGGTATGACTTTTGTGTTTCGACTTTTATGTGGCGAGGTTGGTGTATGTGTGGTGAAATGTGTGCTGAGGGTGATATATGTGTTCAAGCACGTGGTAGTGTGTGGAGCATTTTGTGTGTGTGTTCATATCCCCGTGTGTGGGGAGTATCCCATGTTGGGGCCCCACCTTAGCAACTGTACGGTATATACTCTTTGGCGCCATCGCTCTCACTCTTTAAGTCCCCCTTCTTCACATCTGGCAGCTGTCAATTTGCCTCGAACACTTTTCCTTTCACTTTTTCCCCATTATGTAGATAGGGGCAAAATTGTTTGGTGAATTGGAAAGCGCGGGGTTAAAATTTCGCCTCACAACATAGCCTATAACGCTCTCGGGGCCCAGACGTGTGACTGTGCAAAAATTTGTGGATGTAGCTGTGACGGTGCAGATGCCAATCCCAGAAATACACACACACACATTCAGCTTTATATATTAGATATCTATCTATCTATCTAGATAGATAGATAAATAGATAGATATATGTTTGTGTGGATATACATATAATATATATCAGTTTGTGCGTATATACATATAATATCTATATATATATATATATATATATATATATATATATATATCAGTTTGTATATACATATATTTATATCTCAGTTTGTGTGTATATTCATATATATCTCAGTTTGTACATATATATATATATATATAGATATATATACAGATATTATATCAGTTTGTGTGTATATACATATAATATCTCTCTCTCTCTCTCTCTCTCTCTCTATCTATCTCAGTTTGTGTGTATATACATATATCTATATATACATCAAAAAAGCAGGCAGCACTCCATATTCTTTGTGATAATATGCAGGATTTATTTAGACCCACATGTCTGTGCGAAGTTTTGGCTCTAAATGAGCCTTTCTCAAGCCTATATCTATATATATATATACATCTCAGTTTGTGTGTATATACATATAATATCTACTATATATATATATATATCAGTTTGTGTGTATATACATATAATATTTACAGTATATATATCAGTTTGTGTGTATATACATATAATATATATATCAGTTTGTGTGTATATACATATAATATATATATCAGTTTGTGTGTATATACATATAATATATATATATCAGTTTGTGTGTATATACATATAATATATATATCAGTTTGTGTGTATATACATATAATATATATATCAGTTTGTGTGTATATACATATAATATATATATCAGTTTGTGTGTATATACATATAATATATATATCAGTTTGTGTGTATATACATATAATATATATATCAGTTTGTGTGTATATACATATAATATATATATCAGTTTGTGTGTATATACATATAATATATATATCAGTTTGTGTGTATATACATATAATATATATATCAGTTTGTGTGTATATACATATAATATATATGTGCACCCGTATAGAATAAAAGGTAAGTAGGATGAATGCAATCTGTATACTGCTGTATTAGTAGAGTATATACATGTTGTATAACACATGACATATTCTAGAGAAGCCATTATATGCCCTACAGATCAGATCTGCTGCTGATCGCCTCCAGGACACAGGTCGTCCCCTGGCGCACCCCCTCCGCCCGCAGCTGTAAGTTTCGGTTAATGTTCCACCAGAGTAATCCGAGAATCATCAGCCGATCCCGGCCGGCCGTGTGCAGGAAACTCGGGGTCCTCACCTCACTCCGGGGACCTTCTGGGTTCCTGCAGGTTGCAAAAATCTTCTCAGGAGGCTGCGATCTGCACAGGAACTTATTGATCAGCTCAAAGCCGATCCCACGGTTAGAGCCGGTGACAAGCACGCTGCCAATCATCCTGCCGCTGCTGGTGACAGTGACACTGAGCGGAAGAAGTGCCAGCCCTGTGCCCGGAGACTCCGCCCTCCACTTCTCACCGGCCAATCAGCTGCAGCCTGTCATGGGCGGAGCCGCCTGATGTGAACAGCAGCAGGTTCTGATATTTTATTATTATTATTGTTTTTATATTATTTTATTAATATTATTATCTGTGAATATTATATAATTATATTAATAAAATTAATATTGATTTTCAATATTATGTTATTATTATTTATTATTTATTGTTATTGATATTTTTATATTATTTTATTATATTATTGTTGTTATTATATTGTTGCATTTCTATTATTATTATTTGAATCTTATTTTAGTATTATTATATTGTTGTTGTTTTTATAATAATATTATAATAATATTTTTTTTCTTCTATAAGCTAAAGGTGGAATCAGTTTTCTGTGGAATAAAAGTCACAAAAAACCTGGGATTTTTTATTTTTTTATTTGTCAGAAGGGACATGGTCATACATGGTCTAACAGATTCACTATCCTATACAAATGTATTCCTGCTCTTAACTGGAGTGGTTTTTATATTTTCCATTATAGAGCCCGTAACCCCCAAAAGTGGCGCCAAATGTCCCGCCCCTGTCCAATACTACCTCTCCATTTCTGCTGAGTAGGCTGAAGAGGGGACATCACATCAACAGTGCGGCAGACTGTCACTGAGCTCAGCTGCTCAGCCATAGAGATCATGAGCTTCAGAACTCAGTCAGGGCCGGCGTCACCATACGGCGCACACCTCCATCTTGTCCATTCTATCAGCTAGTGAAATTCAAACTGCACTCAGATGTCATCAGAGTGTAGTCCAATTAAGAGGCACTCACCTTACACCTTATTACACCACACTGTTCATCAGGACTGGTGTACAGAACACTAGTCCTGGAAAATCAAGGGCAAAGATTTCATATTATGAACAACAGAAGCCCTGAAAGATGTGCCAAGGGGTGTGAATTTGGAACATCTTCCACCTGCGGACTTTTCTTTAAGACTCCGCTCTTCATGAATCAGGCCTTAAATGTGTCTTTATGGTTCCATTATCCTAAGGAAGACGAAAAGAGGAGTGTCCTCTTCAGGAGTCTTCAGGAGACTGAAGGAGAGAGAAGTTGAGCTGAGTTGTGCTAGTCCTGTTCTAATAACATATCTAAGTGGAAATGTGGAAGGAAAAGATTTCAGAGGCGCTTCCCTCTCGTGGATAGATCCCGAATAGACGTCAGGTCTAAAACTCTAAAACATGCCTTCGGTTGCTGTTCGGAGTAGTGATGAAACCACGTAAAAATTTTATTTATTCTAAAAGTCCGCAGACATAAGTTGGTTTCCGCAGATTGGTTACAGAAGGTAAAACAATAGCGTGAAAAAAACCTATAAAATCAGTGGAACTACACAAGGTGTTTCAGCTCCGAAAGAACCTTCCTCAGGTGTATGGAGCCATGTGACTTCTGGAGAGTTTTGTATACATCACCATCACTTATGGGGCGGTGTGATCCTTGGGAGTTCTAATCCTCTCTGATTTCTTGAAATTCAATCACCTATGTTTGGACTGAGCCAAAGATTCTGGTTGAGGAAGTAAAAGAAACACGTCCCCTTGCCCTATTATTCCATATTTTATTTTTTGGTTCCTCTTGTTTCTGGTTTCTTTTAATAATCCACGTCTTACCTATATTCCCCAAGGTAACGGAAAGGGTAACATGAGTGAATTGATTGGTTGAAGCAAAATATCCATAGGATGGGGAAAAATGCTGGTCCTAACACCAAGTGTGTGAGGCTGTGCCTGCCACAGGCGGCCTCCGCTCAGAGGAAAATCAAATCTACTTCGCCTGGAGCGCCGGAGGTATGTTGGCGCTGGGGACCTAGTGGTCTGGTCACCCTGAGAGAGGTCAAATAAGCTTATGCTTGGAGTTTGGAAGGCATTGGCATATCTCTCTGAGTCTACTCAAGCCAAGTGACCCCCTTGTTGCATTTATCATTGCTGTCTTTAGTGTTAGTGGGATTGACTAGCGCTCATCCTGTCCTTCCCAATGCAGGGCTTATTGCCAGGGTCACACATGGATTATGTATTTTGCTCAGCGATAGGTGCGGAACCCATATAGGGACGGTAGGACAGACAGGATGATGTTAGATCAGTTCAGAGGTCTCCGCTTCCCCTTTCCCTAGTGTTGGTTCCCCTTCCCTTATCCCTTTGTGTTGCACTTAGTCTGTCCCACACTGTGCGTGACACCAAGTCTGTTTATCCAATATGACTCCTTGACATAAGGAGCAGTTTTTCTATTTCTCGTTGTTATCGGTATTTGTTAAAAAGGTGTCACTGTGAAAACATTGAGATCTTTGTGTTCAACAAGTGAGATGTTTTGACAAACTTTGTTTGAGGAAGACTTTTTTTTCATTTTTCGATTTAGAGATTACAAAGAACAAACGGTCTGTTTCTAGTAAAACCCACTTCAAGCCAGTAGACACAAACGAGTATTTGGACCTTTATAGTGCACATTACCCAAAGTGGAAATACAACATCTCTTCCAGTCAATTTTGGTGTAGACGAAATTGTATGGCTATATGCACACGTTGCGGATTTGCCCGCGGATCCGCAGCGTTTTTGACGCTGCGGATCTGCAGCAGTTTTCCATGTGCTGTTCAGTAGCATGTTAACCTATGGAAAACCAATTCTGCTGCGCATGGAATGCCCCGCTTGGGCCTTAGGGTACTCGGTACCGGGTCCGGTCTTAAAGGGGATGTCACGGTGGCTGCGACCCGGTCCATGGCCCTGGGCATCCAAGTAAAGGGAAATGTCTTTAAAGGGATTTTGTAATGTCTATGTTCGTGACGCCACCTGTGGTGTTCGGTCAGTTGGGACCGACGCTGCTTAAAGGGGTCCTCTGGGGTGATGGTATGCAGCAAGATGGTGACGCTTCCCATAGGTGAAGCGGGGTCCCCAGGGCTTCCCAAGTGTAAGGCAAGATGGTGTAAGACGATGAATGCACAAAGAACGAGGACACAAGTTTGCAAAGTCTTTTACTTGGTTTACTGATGGTAGCAGTCCTCAGTCCAGGGTATCAGGTGTAGGGTAGCTGTAGTCCGGCTGGCTTGGAGGCAAAAGGAGATCCCTCTCCTAGGTAAGGTCAGTAAGCCTTTCCTACTTGCGCCAGATGGCGAGGTCCCTGCGGCTTAAAGCATGCTGACAGGGTCCCCTGTCTCCTGTCCTAAGACAGATGTCTGTACGATAGGCAGTTTGAGCCTGCTTATATGATCTCTTAGATGACCCGGCTCTTAAGGTCATTGCTTCACCTCAGACTTATTACAGGCAATTGACATATAGTACTATGCCCTCTGGTTCTGTCGCGCGTCCTGGAGAACAACACGACCTCGGGTACCCGGTTCTGCGCTCTGGCTCCCAGGGTGTCCTTCCGCTGTTCCCCTGCTGAGCCTCTTCCTCCTCTGTGCTTCTTCCCTCTTCTCCTCCACAATTCAACTCTCCTTCTGCTTCTCTTTCCAGTGGTAGCAGCTCCCTCGTCGCTGCTCGGCCCCCATGTCTGCTCCAGACGTCCTACTCCTCTCCTCCTCTCCACTACTGTTCCCTTGGTCTCCCTGGACCAACTAACTAGCTCCTCCTCCAGACCAGGATACATAAAGTCTAAGGAAGCTCCCCTAAATTCGGGTCCTGAGCTCCCCCTCCTGGCCTAGATTCAGATGTGTTGAATGTGAGTGCCCTACCTGATAGATAGGATCCCCTTTGCCTCCAAGCATGACATCACCCTCCCCGAAAGGAAGGCAACATCGCTGCAGCAACCAGTTACCTGGGGCGTTGCATGCACGTGCAGCGCCCCAGAGTCCTGGTCGTTGCAGTGCTGATGCTCCGCCACTAAGGGGAGTGTTGATACGTCTGATGGCACTGAAGGAGTTCACCTGACCAGGTATCACAGACACCAATACACTTCACAGTCTGGCCTCCAGGGGGAGCTAAGGGTGCTATGTATTAGGCCACTCCTCACAATCTGGTAAAACTGGGGGTTAGATAGGAAGTTAGACAGAAAACTGACTGGGTTGGAACCAGGCAACATCCTGTGGCAGAGGGTGTTGCAGGGGAAGATTCAGGGGGGTCCCTGTCAGGGGTGGGATCCTGACAGAGGCCTAGCGAACAGAAAGAACGTTACGGGACCGCCCCTGCACTTCATTGCGGCGGTACCCCAAGAAAGGACAAGAAGCGAGGTTTATTGCGAAGAGTGAGAAACGAGATCAACGCAACAAGGAGAAAACACCAGTAGGAGTCGTGCTGTAAGACCGAGGCAACATCCTACTGAGGCGCGTAGCCGGTGGCCGGAAACGCCGAGCAAGTATTGAGCTACAGGCCTTACTTCAAACCTACGGCAGGACAGTCAGTTATAGGCGGGCTGTCTCACCCAAATCACCTAAGCAGACATAGGGGGCAACAGTTGGAGAGGGGCGACTCTAGGGTCCCGGAAGAACTCCAGGCCTACCCGTCATACGGGTGCGTCCTAGCCATATCATCTGGGGGACGGAGAAGAACATCAGAATCAGTTGTGAGGGAACTTCAGAAACAGACACAACAGTTGTGAGGACTATCCCGTGGTGCTAAGCAGGGAAGGACTACAACACACAAGCGCTAGAAGGTAGGCACAGATTTCCACCTGCAAAGGGAACTCTGGAAGTGCTATCCGACCGGCCGGTCTCAGACAGCCCTGTTAACCGTACTCCGGATTGAGGATCCTGAAGCCTTCAGTAAAGAGGTAAAGAGACTGCAACCTGGTGTCCTCGTTATTCACCGCGACCTGCACCACACCACATCATTCTCAACTTTCACTGGACGCCCCTCAGCAGGGCCACGGACCGGGTCTAGCCACCGTGACAATCCCAGAACCGAGGCAGAGAGGCCCGGTACCGGGTACCCCTCGGCCCTGCGGCAGTGGGGGCGCTCCAACTTGGCGTCACGAACAGGATCTACTTAAGCCTGAAGAATCAGGTCATGTGTGCCTTGGAACTGTGATTTATTGTGCTTGGACTGTGACTTATTGCAAAGACTGTGCATTGCCACTTGCCACCAAAAGTTCCCGCCAAAAACCGCCGCCATTGCAGCGCCACAGGGAGCGCAGAGGAAGAAGAAGGGTGTGCCATGGGAGGAGACTACCAAAGCGGCGCCAAAAGTAGCGACCGCCCCCTCCGACTTTTGCTGCAAGATGACGACCTGCCCAGAAACAGAGAGGAATCGCCCCCTGGTTTGCAACGGCAAGAGCCGAGACCAGAGTGGCCTCCGCCTCGAAGAAATGGCAGAGTCAGGTGCATGCACGGCTGCCGATCTCGAGACAGCGAAGGTGACCAGCGAGTGCCTGAGCGACGACGCAGTGATCACGGATTATCTCCACCGACCGGAGACGGGCCTGAACCCACCGCAGTTGAAGGACCCAAACTCCTTGGAGCCGCCGGTGGAGGAGCCGAGCCCACCTATCCCGACCACGGAGCCATGGAGAGCGGAGCCATGTCGGGAGGCCGCCTTGGAGGAGCCGCGGTCCGGGCTGCAGCCAATTCCAGTGTCCTTGTCAACGGAACAGATCAACACCGGTGGAATCACATCAGACGCAGGTATGGGAAGCGTCCCTGTTCCCCCGACCAATCCTGCTCTCCTGACCGATCCCGCTCTCGCGACCGCTCCTCACCCCGACAATGACCGGTTCCTCTCAACGGAGCTGGTGGTGCTCACCCCCGACACGATGGGGAAGCTGGTGCCTCCGATACCGACCAAGATGGGGGAACCCCTAGATGTGAGCTCAGAGGGGTGATCTTCCAGTGGGACACCCCCCGGATTGGGCTAGATGGAGCCCGGAAGGAGGGCCTCACCCTTGCTGTGCTCACTTGGGAACAATATAAACAATGCTTGATCCTACATTGGAAAAACCGAAAAGAGACAGAACAAATTGACCCACCAAAAGTGCAACACCCAAAACCTGCGCACGGCAGGAAAGACGTGGTAAAGCGGGGAACTGTGCTGGCCTTTCACCCAAAGCGGGGTTGGGGCTCCCTACAGGAACCGGGACTACCGACTGACGTCTTCGTTACCAGTTACAATGTGAAAACTCCCTTCCGCAACCGATATGGTGATCCATTATTGCAAAGGGGGACCAGGTGACCTACACCCGCCACCGGAGTGCACAAGGATGGTGCGCTCGGAACGTCCAACGATGTGGGCCTGTGGAGGTGTCACCTGTGGCCCCGACCATGACCGATCCGGACTTGACAGATCTTGCTACTATCGCCACAGTACGCCTTGTTGCGGCTACCGAGCTAGCAACCAGGGTTAGCCTTCGAATCCAGACACCGGGTGATCTAACTGCACTTGAGAGACCAACCACCGACATTGACACCGCATCAGCCGGAGACCAGGGACCGAAGCCTCCGCGGTCAGGAGACATCCACTATCGGCTGATGTCCTGCAACTTACTATGAAGCCCTAAGGCTCGACATGCTGTATATAGTTAACTGTTCGACTTTCTATGTGTCTTTCTGCTGCTACAACCCGACTAGGGTTAACTCTTAAAGGGATCCCTTAGTTTACCCGGGATCCATATTTTTCCCTTTTTGTTTTGTTTCCCGTTTATCACTGTTGAAAAGAACTGCTGGATCATGAACACTGCATGATTACAAACTTATTGTAAATAGTTTGCACCTACTTAAAGGTGCTCCCTACTGGTTTTACAAGGAAAAGGACTCTTTGCAAAGAAACTGTTCCTGGAAACAGTACAGGAATCCCTGACTTGAGAAGTTGCACTACCTCCAAGCGAATTGGTCCCCTCTTAAAGGGAACGTTCACCAATAGCACTTAATGCATAATGTTGCCTTAAAAGAAGTAATGATAGTATTTATATGAAAAAGTTATATGTAGTTAGTTAGTTGCTTGTAGGAAATGTTTAACAATGTGTTAAAGAATGAGGACAGGAAGTGAACCCGTACGGGGTTAATCGGTGAGTCCTCCTAGGAGCCATACACAGATGGCTCAGTGATCTTGTGCTGAGAGAAGGTTGATAAGTCCTATACTGTGTATAGAAAGAGAAAGGCAGTACGCCCAGATGAGAATGGGGCAGTCCTGCAGAAGAGCGAGAGGCAGTAGGCCTGGGGCAGATAGACAGGCGGTCCTGCGAATGTAAAGTTGGAAAAATGAAGAAAAGTTGATTAGCCTTGTAGTGTTTTATAGTAAGCCTTTAGTGGATTCAGCTTATACGTCCTTAGAGGCAAAGTTAAATTATTGTTCAGAAATTGTACTAAGTAGAATACCCGGCTGGGTAATAGAAGTTATTTATGGTATGTTATTTAAAGTATTTAACCATGTTTGTAACGTTCAAGTGTTCTCACCTCCCATAAAGGGAAGCTCTGTTCAAATTTACATGTTTTTGCATTTCTGAAAATTGTATGTCTTTTTGCTGACATGTATTGTTGTTTTCTTCCCAGTCCAGGAGTACTGGATTTAACCGGGGGGAGCGCAGCGCCCCAGAGTCCTGGTTGTTGCAGTGCTGATGCTCCGCCACTAAGGGGAGTGTTGGTACGTCTGATGGCACTGAAGGAGTTCACCTGACCAGGTATCACAGACACCAATACACTTCACAGTCTGGCCTGCAGGGGGAGCTAAGGGTGCTATGTATTAGGCCACTCCTCACAATCTGGTAAAACTGGGGGTTAGATAGGAAGTTAGACAGAAAGCTGACTGGGTTGGAACCAGGCAACATCCTGTGGCAGAGGGTGTTGCAGGGGAAGATTCAGGGGGGTCCCTGTCAGGGGTGGGATCCTGACAGAGGCCTAGCGAACAGAAAGAACGTTATGGGACCGCCCCTGCACTTCATTGCGGCGGTACCCCAAGAAAGGACAAGAAGCGAGGTTTATTGCGAAGAGTGAGAAACGAGATCAACGCAACAAGGAGAAAACACCAGTAGGAGTCGTGCTGTAAGACCGAGGCAACATCCTACTGAGGCGCGTAGCCGGTGGCCGGAAACGCCGAGGAAGTATTGAGCTCCAGGCCTTACTTCAAACCTACGGCAGGTCAGTTATAGGTGGGCTGTCTCACCCAAATCACCTAAGCAGACATAGGGGGCAACAGTTGGAGAGGGGCGACTCTAGGGTCCCGGAAGAACTCCAGGCCTACCCGTCATACGGGTGTGTCCTAGCCATATCATCTGGGGGACGGAGAAGAACATCAGAATCAGTTGTGAGGGAACTTCAGAAACAGACACAACAGTTGTGAGGACTATCCCGTGGTGCTAAGCAGGGAAGGACTACAACACACAAGCGCTAGAAGGTAGGCACAGATTTCCACCTGCAAAGGGAACTCTGGAAGTGCCATCGGACCGGCCGGTCTCAGACAACCCTGTTAACCGTGCTCCGGATTGAGGATCCTGAAGCCTTCAGTAAAGAGGTAAAGAGACTGCAACCTGGTGTCCTCGTTATTCACCGCGACCTGCACCACACCACATCATTCTCAACTTTCACTGGATGCCCCTCAGCAGGGCCACGGACCGGGTCTAGCCACCGTGACAATCCCAGAACCGAGGCAGAGAGGCCCGGTACCGGGTACCCCTCGGCCCTGCGGCAGTGGGGGCACTCCAACTATGCTGCGGAAAAAAACGCACGGAAACGCAAAGTTGTTTTTTCCGCAGCATGTCAATTCTTTGTGCGGATCTGCAGCGTTTCTGCACCCATTGACTTCCATTGTGTCAGGCCAATCCGCAGCAAAACCGCAGGTTTAAAAAAGATCTGCGATTTTGCTGCGGAATTGGGTGCGAGAAACGCTGCAGATCGGGAGGGGGAAGAGTGTGTGGGCGGAGACTGTGTGTGTGCGGAGACTGTGTGTGTGCAGTGAAGATGTGCACGTCTGTGTGCTGGTGTTTGTGTGTGTCTGTGGTGGTCTGCGGGTGTCTGCGGGGCTGTGTGTGTCTGTGTGCAGGGATCGCAGGGCTGTGTGTGTCTGTGCATGGGTGTGTGCGGGTCTGTATGTAGGCAGGCATCGTCCGATGGGACTACTAGTCCCATCCGGCTATGTCTGCTACAGTGACAAGTAGCCGGATGATGGGACAGTATAGTCCCTTCATCCGGCTACTGTGTTCAAGTGTAGAAAAAAAAAACATGCACACATACAACATACAGTACATACAACATACAACATACAGTACATACAACATAAAGTACATACTCACCATCCACTTGATCCCCGAAGGCATTGCTCACCTGTAAAAAATATAAAAAATAATAAACAAACAATATACTCCCTGATCCGCAGAAATCCAATTAATACGAGTGTCCCACGACGATCTCCCGTGGAGAGCTGCCACATCAGCTGATGCGACCGCTCTCCAGGGGCTCTGGTAATACAATGAATGAAGTTATCCTTTCGCACTGTATCCCTCCGCCGCTGTGCGAAATAGTTCCTACTCTCACTTGTGGCACTGCTGTGTGGGAAAATTCCCACGCAGCTATGCCATAAAGTGAGAGCCTGAACTACAGTAACCTCTTCAGTGATGCACTGCAGGAGCCATTGTCTCCTGTCAGTGTGTCACTGGAGGCCATATAGAGCGGTGACATCACCTGATGTCACTGTTCTATAGGGGAGATCGTCGTGGGACACTCGTTATTAATTGGACTGCTTTGGACAAGGAGTATACAGTTGGTTTATGATTTTTTATTTTTTGCAGGCGATTGAGTATGGTAACTATGGTGAAATTAAGAATATTAAAATACTTTATTCTGGCCGTGTCTTTTTTTTTTAACTCTTTCACTTCTATAGGATTAGTAATGGATAGGCGTCTTATTGACGCCTCTCCATTATTAACCGGGCTTAATGTCAGCTTACAATACAAAGGTGACATTAACCTCTTATTACCCCATATCCCACCGCTACAGGGGAGTGGGAAGAGAGATGCGCCATTTCTGGGGCGGCTGCGGGCTGGTATTTGTAGCCAGGGGGGGAAGGGCAAATATCCATGGCCCGTCTCTAGGCTATGAATATCAGCCCGCAGCTGTCTGCGTAGCCTTTCTGGCTATAAAATATAGGGGGACTCACGTCATTTTTTTGGGGAGGTCCCCCTATTTTAATAGCCAATAAAGGCTACGCAGACAGCTGCGGGCTGATATTCATAGCCTGGGAAAGGGCCATGGGTATTACTGCATTCCCAGGCTACAAATATAATGCCCCCAGCCGTCGGTTTTCCCCTTCAGGCGCAGAAAATTGCGCGGGAGCCCACATCATTTTTTTTCCCCTTTTTTTTAAAAAAAAAAAAAAACATTGTTCATTAATAAACATCGGCCTTGCTATTATATATCTATGGATATATCAATAGAGATAGATATGGATCTATAGATAGATCTATCAATCCATATATCTATCTACATCTATCCATCGATCGATCGATCGATCTATCTGTCTAAGGCCGGCCTCACACTAGCGAGTTTTACGGACGTATGAGCGCATAAACTACGTCCGTAAAATACGCATAACACACGGCCCAATGATTCCCTATGTCCCAGCTCCTATCAGCCGTATTTTACTGATCCGTATTATACGGTCTTGTATGGCCGTACAAAATCGCAGCATGCTGCGTTTGTCAACGTATTGCACAAAAAAAATCGCCAATGAAAGTCTATGGGGGCGAGAAAAATATGGATTACACACGGACCAGCAGTGTGACCTGCGAGAAATACGCACCGGTGTTAGAGAGAAAAGCCGGTAATTCAATTGCCGGCTTTTCATTTCTCCTTCCCAAACCCGACAGGATATGAGACATGGTTTACATACAGTAAACCATCTCATATCCCTTTTTTTTTTGCATATTCCACACTACTAATGTTAGTAATGTGTATGTGCAAAATTTGGGCACAGTAGCTGCTAAAATAAAGGGTTAAATTGCGGAGAAAATTGGCGTGGGTAAAGCCAGTGACTGAGGGCAGATATTAATAGCCAGGAGAGGGTCCATGGTTATTGGCCCCCCCTGGCTACAAACATCTGCCCCCAGCCACCCCAGAAAAGGCATATCTGGAAGATGCGCCTATTCTGGCACTTGGCCACTCTCTTCCCACTCCCGTGTAGCGGTGGGATATGGGTTAATGAAGGGTTAATGTCACCTTGCTATTGTAAGGTGACATTAAGCCAGATTAATAATGGAGAGGCGTCAATTATGACACCTATCCATTATTAATCCAATAGTACTAAATGGTTAATAAAACACACACATTATTACAAAGTATTTTAATGAAATAAAGACACAGGGTGTTGTAATATTTTATTAGACTCTTAATCCACCTGAAGACCCTCGTTCTGTAACAAAGTTAAAAAAACAAACAACAATATTCCATACCATCCGTCGTTATGTCCAATGATGTAAATCCATCTGAATGGGTTAAATCATTTTACAGCCAGGAGCTGTGCTAATGCACTCGCTCGTGCCTGTAAACCCCGGGTACTGAAAGGAAAGCTGGGTGATCTGTAGTTACCTTGAGTTGCAGTGATGCGCCCTCTGCTGGATGTCCTCATGAACTGGAGCCTTGGAAAAGTTCCCACGCTCGAGTTCATATGAGGACATTCAGCAGAGGGCGCCTCACCGCAACTCAAGGTAACTACAGGTCACCCAGCTTTCCTTTCAGTACCCGGGGGTTTACAGGCACGAGCGAGTGCATTAGCACAGCTCCTGGCTGTAATATGATTTAACCCCTTCAGATGGATTTACATCGTGGGACATAACGACGGATGGTATGGAATATTGTTGTTTGTTTCACGTTCTTTTTGAATTTTTTGAGCTCTATCGAGCATCAAAGATGGATAATTACGATAATTGGCTGTACCTCTCGTAAGTTAAAAGTACGAATCACTGAGCATTTGCGGGATATAGAGAAGTCGGGTGATTTTGGTCGTTCTATGTCAGCAGCATCCAGACATTTTAATACTCAGCACGCTGGCAACACTGATTGTTTCCGTGCCTATGGTATTGAACGTGTTAACAAACCTTTGCGAGGAGGTGATTTCAGACGCTGTCTTTTGATGCGGGAGGCGTTCTGGATTTATCACCTGAACACTCGCTTTCCTGCGGGTCTTAATAAGCGCAACGAACTGATGTATCATTATTAGGATTTTTGTGTCATGAGTATTTGAAAATTGTGTTTTTTTTAAATATGCTCATATTTATATAAATGTATATGTGTAATATTCTTTCATTTTTTGTTTTTATGTGTGTATTTTTATACCATTAGGACCTTTCCCTGTCATGTGATTTTGGGTCTGTTGTTCATTGGTTGGTGGTAGCTATATGAAGTCAAGTGTTCATTTATGTGTAGCTTTGACAAAGATCTGTAAAGATCGAAACGCGTAGCTCGTTTCCTATCGTGCCATGGAGAGTCATTCAGCCCATGTTTTTACTATGGATTAATAAAGATTTGGAATTTTACATTTTGGAGCTGGAACGAATCCTTTCTTCTTTTTTCTGTTCAACACTACGCGCATCAACGTGGAAGTTCCGTGCACCTGCTGAGGCTGCCTGGTGAGCTGGCTTTTTGTTTCGTATTTTGTGTTCACAGTTTTGATTGCCGTTGCTCCAAAGAAATACTCCCATTTGAATATTTTTGCACATTTTGTGTGTATATTTGAAAATTAAGCACGTATATTAGGAGAGAAATCAAAGACTTTCTTGTGATAATTTTATAATGGCTACAGTTTTATGCCAAGACAGATATCAGAAGGCAGCACACGTGTTTTCTCATGACACACTTGATTCTAATATTATGCCAGACCTGCAGGATGGTGTAAATAATTTGGAAAAATTACTTTCACAAGAGACTAAAGTGTGGTGGGATCAAACCACGTTAAATAATTATTTGGCAAAGGATATGGTTCCACGTGGCTTGCGTATTAAGAAATTACCTACCACTACTTACTCATCTGACTTCATGGAGGAGTGGAATAATGTTCTGAGCAACTGCTCTTTGAACTTAATGAAGCTCATTGTTAAATATGAAGACGTTAGACTGAAGGAAATACAAAAACAAATGGAAGATGTGAATTCATCCTTAATATAATTTAAGTCTTCGTCACATTTTGAGTCTCTCATTAATAAAATGCATGAGAATGTCTCAACATTGGAGGAAGATATTATGGAAAGAAAGAAAAGAAAGTTCACCAGAGATTTAAATGACTATGCCACTAATAAAGTGTATGAATGGGGGCAGTGGGAGAATCTAAATAGAACTCCCAAGTCTATTTTGAAACGTAATCAGACTCACCGCAGGCATACAGCAGTAAAAACGCACGTGAATTTCACTTCATCTGATCCAGATTCTTCTGATAACAATCCTAGTGTATCGGATGTCTCTTTAAACGATACAGTTAATACGGGAAGAAAGAAGTTTTTTCGCCATTCAAAAAACGCCAGAGACGCGGTGGCAGGAAACACCAGGGAAAATCAAGGAATCGTCACTCGCAACAAGAAGCGTCTTTTCAAATAAATACTAATGATAATGTCTTGAACTTATCATCTCAGTCTTTATCCCATGATCAACTTTCGGTGCTATCTTTGGGATTAACCCCTTAGTGACAGAGCCAATTTGGTACTTAATGACCGAGCCAATTTTTACAATTCTGACCAGTGTCACTTTAAGAGGTTATAACTCTGGAACGCTTTATTGGATCCCGCTGATTCTGAGATTGCTTTTTCGTGACATGTTGTAATTCAAGTTAGTGGTAACATTTCTTCGATATTACTTGCGATTATTTATGAAAAAAATGGAAATATGGCGAAAATTTTTAAAATTTTGCAATTTTCAAACTTTGTATTTTTATGCCCTTAAATCAGAGAGATATGTCACAAAAAATAGTTAATAAATAACATTTCTCACATGTCTACTTTACATCAGCACAATTTTGGAAACAATTTTTTTTTTTGTTAGGGAGTTATAAGGGTTAAAAGTTGACCAGCAATTTCTCATTTTTACAACACCATGTTTTTTTAGGGACCACATCACCTTTGAAGTGATTTTGAGGGGTCTATATGATAGAAAATAACCAAGTGTGACACCATTCTAAAAACTGCACCCCTCAAGCTGCTCAAAACCACATTCAAGAAGTTTATTAACCCTTTACGTACTTCACAGGAACTAAAACAATGTAGAAGAAAAAAATGAACATTTAACTTTTTTTTGCAAACATTTTACTTCAGAACCATTTTTTTTAATTTTCACAAGTGTAAAAACAGAAATTTAACCACAAATTTTGTTGTGCAATTTTTCCTGAGTACGCCGATACCCCATATGTGGAGGTAAACTACTGTTTGGGCGCACCGCAGAGCTTGGAAGTGAAGGAGCACCGTTTGACTGTTTCAATGCAGAATTGGCTGGAATTGAGATCGGACGCCATGTCGCGTTTGGAGAGCCCCTAATGTGCCTAAACAGTGGAAACCCCCCACAAGTGACACCATTTTGGAAACTAGACGCTCCAAGGAACTTATCTAGATGTGTGGTGAGCACTTTGAACCCCCAAGTGCTTCACAGAAGTTTATAACGTAGAGCCGTGAAAATAAAAAATCGCATTTGTTTTCACAAAAATGATTTTTTCGCCCACAAATTCTTATTTTCACAAGGGTAACAGGAGAAATTAGACCACAAAAGTTGTTGTGCAATTTCTCCTGAGTACGTCGATACCCCATATGTGGAGGTAAACCACTGTTTGGGCGCACCGCAGAGCTTGGAAGTGAAGGAGCACCGTTTGACTTTTTCAATGCAGAATTGGCTGGAATTGAGATCGGATGCCATGTCGCGTTTGGAGAGCCCCTGATGTGCCTAAACAGTGGAAACCCCCCACAAGTGATACCATTTTGGAAACTAGACCCCTTAAGGAACTTATCTAGATGTGTGGTGAGCACTTTGAACCCCCAAGTGCTTCACAGAAGTTTATAACGTAGAGCCGTGAAAATAAAAAATCTCATTTTTTCTACAAAAATGATCTTTTTGCCCCCAAATTTTTATTTTCACAAGGGTAACAGGAGAAATTAGACCACAAAAGTTGTTGTGCAATTTCTCCTGAGTACGTCGATACCCCATATATGGGGGTAAACCACTGTTTGGGCGCACCGCAGAGCTTGGAAGAGAAGGAGTGTCGTTTTACTTTTTCAATGTAGAATTGGCTGGAATTGAGATCGGACGCCATGTCACGTTTGGAGAGCCGCTGATGTGCCTAAACAGTGGAGACCCCCCACATATGACACCATTTTGGAAACTAGACCCCTTAAGGAACTTATCTAGATGTGTGGTGAGCACTTTAAACCCCCAGGTGCTTCACAGAAGTTTATAACGTAGAGCCGTGAAAATAAAAAAATCGCATTTTTTCTACAAAAATGATCTTTTTGCCTCCAAATTTTTATTTTACCAAGGGTAACAGGAGAAAATGGACCCCAGAAGTTGTTGTACAATTTGTCTTGAGTACGCCGACACCCCATATGTGGGGGTAAACCACTGTTTGGGCGCATGGCTGAGCTCGGAAGCAAAGGAGCGCCATTTGACTTTTCAATGCAAAATTGACTGGAATTGAGATCGGACGCCATGTCGCGTTTGGAGAGCCCCTGATGTGCCTAAACAGTAGAAACCCCCCAAAAGTGACCCCATTTTGGAAACTAGACCCCCCATGGAACTTATCTAGATGTGTAGTGAGAACTTTGAATGCCCAAGTGCATCACAGAAGTTTATAATGCAGAGTCGTGAAAATAAAAAATATATATTTTTTAACAATAAAGATTTTTTAGCCCCCAAGTTTTTATTTTCACAAGGGTAACAAGAGAAATTGGACCCCAAAAGTTGTTGTCCAATTTGTCCTGAGTATGCTGGTACCCCATATGTGGGGGTAAACCACTGTTTGGGCGCACGGCAGAGCTCGGAAGGGAAGGAGCGCCATTTTGGAATGCAGACTTTGATAGAATTGTCTGCGGGCGTTATGTTGCGTTTGCAGACCCCTAATGTACCTAAACAGTAGAAACCCCCAACAAGTGACCCCATTTTGGAAAATAGACCCCCCAAGGAACTTATCTAGGTATGTGGTGAGAACTTTGAAAGCCCAAGTGCTTCACAGAAGTTTATAATGCAGAGTAGTGAAAATAAAAAATATTTTTTTTCCCACAAAAAAGATTTTTTTAGCCTCCAAATTTTTATTTTCACAAAGGTAACAAGAGAAATTGGACCCCAAAAGTTGTTGTCCAATTTGTCCTGAGTATGCTGGTACCCCATATGTGGGGGTAAACCACTGTTTGGGCGCACGGCAGAGCTCGGAAGGGAAGGAGCGCCATTTTGAAATGCAGGCTTTGATAGAATGGTCTGCGGGCGTTATGTTGCGTTTTTCAGAGCCACTGATGTACCTAAACAGTAGAAACCCCCCACAAGTGACCCCATTTTGAAAACTAGACCCCCCACGGAACTTATCTAGATATGTGGTGAGAACTTTGAATGCCCAAGTGCTTCACAGAAGTTTATAATGCAGAGTAGTGAAAATAGAAAATATATTTTTTTTCCACAAAAAAGATTTTTTAGCCCCCAAGTTTTTATTTTCACAAGGGTAACAAGTGAAATTGGATGCCAATATTTGTTCTCCAATTTGTCCTGAGTATTCTGGTACCCCATATGTGGGGGTAAACCACTGTTTTGGCACACGGCAGAGCTCGGAAGAGAAGGAGCGCCATTTTGGAATTCAGACTTTGATAGAATTGTCTGTGGGTGTTATGTTGCGTTTGCAGAGCCCCTGATGTACCTAAACAGTAGAAACCCCCACAAGTGACCAAATTTTGGAAACTAGACCCCCTAAGGAACTTATCTAGATATGTGGTGAGAACTTTGAAAGCTCAAGTGCTTCACAGAAGTTTATAATGCAGAGTAGTGAAAATAAAAAAATATTTTTTTTCCCACAAAAAAGATTTTTAGCCCCCAAGTTTTTATTTTCACAAGGGTAACAGGAGAAATTGGACCCCAAAAGTTGTTGTCCAATTTATCCTGAGTACGCTGATGCCCCATATGTGGGGGTAAACCACTGTTTGGGCGCACGGCAGAGCTCAGAAGGGAGGGAGCACCATTTGACTTTTTTAGCGCAAAATTGGCTGTCGTGTTTGGAGACCCCCTGATGTACCTAAACAGTGGAAACCCCCAAATTATAACTCCAACCCTAACTTCAACACACCCCTAACCCTAATCTCAACCCGATCCATAATCCTAATCACAACCCTAACGATAATCACAACCCTAACCCCAAAACAGCCCTAATCTCAACCCTAACCATAACCCTAATCAAAACCCTAAATCCAACACACCCTTAACCCTAATCCCAACCCTAACCCTAATCCAAACCCTAATCCCAAACGTAACCCTAATCCCAACCCTAATCCCAAACGTAACACTAATCCCAACCCTAATCCAAACCCTAACCCTAATCCCAACTCTAACCCTAACTTTAGCCCCAACCCTAACTTTAGCCCCAACCCTAACCATAACTTTAGCCCCCATCGACACAAAAAAAGTTCAATGTAACCTTTTTTTTGTACGTCGCGTCCGCCATTTCCGCGCATGCGTGGCCGTAACTCTGCCCCCTCCTCCCCAGGACATAGACTGGGCAGCGGATGCGTTGAAAAACTGCATCCGCTGCCCACGTTGTGCACAATTTTCACAACGTGCGTCGGTACATCGGGCCGACGCATTGCGACCGCCCCGTACCGACGCAAGCGTGAAAGAAGCCTAAGGCTACTTTCACACTAGCGTCATACTCGGCCCATCGCAGTGTGTCGGGCCGACGTACCGACGCTAGTGTTGTAAGCGCCGCACAACGGGTGCAGCGGATGCTGTTTTTTCAACGCATCCGCTGCCCCATTGTGAGGTGCGGGGAGGCGGGGGCGGAGTTCCGGCCACGCATGCGCGGTCGGAAATGGGGGACACGTCGCACAAAAAAGTTACATGTAGCTTTTTTTGTGCCGACGGTCCGCCAAAGCACGACACATCAGTCGCACGACGGATGCGACATGTGGCAATCCGTCGCAATGCGTCGCTAATGCAAGCCAATGGAGAAAAAACGCATCCTGCAAGCACTTTTGCAGGATGCGTTTTTTCTCCAACGACGCCTTGCGACGGAAGCCAAAAAACGCTAGTGTGAAAGTAGCCTAACCCTAACCCTAACCCTAGCCCTAACCCTAACCCTAAATTTAGCCCCAACCCTAACCCTAACTCTAACCCTAACCCTAACCCTAACTCTAACCCTAACTCTAACCCTAACCCTAACCCTAGCCCTAACTCTAACTCTAACCCTAACTCTAACCCTAACCCTAACCCTAACCCTAATTTTAGCCCCAACTCGTCTCTCCTGCCGGCCGGCAGATGGCAGCAGATGGCGGGCGCACTGCGCATGCGCCCGCCATGATGAAAAAGCCGTCTGGCAGGAGAAGACAGAAGAGGACCCAGGGACACCGGGTGAGTATGTTAGGGTCCCCGAATCCCCCTATTTCTCTGTCCTCTGATGTGCGATCACATCAGAGGACAGAGAATTACAGATCGCTTTTTTTTTTTGTTTTTTTTTTGCGGTCGCCGGTAAACTGTTAATTTCCGGCGATCGCAAAACAGGGGTCGGTGCAAACCGACCCCGATCATGTTCTTTGGGGTCTCGGCTACCCCCGGCAGCCGAGACCCCAAAGATCTTCCGGGTGCCGGGCGGCGGGCGTACTGCGCGTGCGCCCGCCATTTTTTCCCGGAAAAAAGATGGCGGCGCCCATCGGGAGCCACGAGGATCACCGGGGGAGGTAGGTGAGTATTGGGGGGCTATCGGGGGCCATCGGGGACCCTATTTCTCTGTCCTCCGATGTGCGATCACATCGGAGGACAGAGAAATTAAAAGGCAAATCACGTTTTGTTTTTTTTTGTTGTGACCGCCGGTAAACGGTTAATTACCGGCGATCGCAACTCGGGGGTCGGTAAAAAAACCCCGAATCATGTTCTCTGGGGTCTCGGCTACCCTCGGCAACCGAGACCCCAGAGAAAATCCGACTCTGGGGGGTGCTATTCACTTTTTCCACAGCGCCGTTAATTAACGGCGCTGTGGTTTAAGTACCCTTAGCGGCCGCCGTTAAAAGGCGTATCGGCGGTCGTTAAGGGGTTAAACTTTGTTCCGAGTCAGAAGTTTGATTTATTTACCACCCTTTTGGATATAAATAAATTTATCCGTAATTTAACTATTAAAAAACATTTTTTGAATAATTCAGAAGAGGAGGATAATCAGCATCAAGAACATGGAATTCCTTCTCCTATAAATGAATTTCAGGGCATGGACTTTCAAGATCAAGTTTCACTTGTCACGCTACAGTCTCAAAGTAATGAAAATGTGACTGATAGAACAACAATTGATCAATCCCAGAAATTCGTTACTAAAAACCCGTTTTTCTATCCTATTCAGTCTAGATCAGACTGCATGGATAGATTTCAAGAGGTAGTGGAACGAGAATTAAAGAATCTGGATAGTGATATAAAATCTGGCAGTGTTGGGTCGAACAACAATTTCTCCCGTAAACAGTGGAATGCCTTACAACAACTACAAAATAATAAGGACATAACAATAAAAATGTCCGATAAGGGAGGAATTGTTGTGGTACTAAACACTGCGGATTATTATTCTAAAATTATGGAACTGTTATCGGATGTGACAACGTATACAGAACTTAAGGCTAATCCTTCTAATGACTTTAAAAGTAAAGCAGATAAATTAATAGAAGAAGGGTATAATCTTGGTATTTTGACAAAAAAAACAATTTGATTACTTGATAGTACAGGATCCAGTCTGTCCTATTTTTCATGGATTACCTAAAGTGCACAAAAAGGAAGTTATTCCTCCGTTGAGACCGATAGTCTCCGGGATAGGTTCAGCCAATGAACACCTCGGTGAATGGGTCGATTCGTTATTGCAGCCTCTTGTAGGCAGAATTCCAGGCTACATTAAAGATTCCAAAGAAATTCTGGGAGTGTTTGCGGATAAAAAATGGTCTGCGGAGTTTGCATGGCTGAGTTGTGATGTAGTCTCGTTGTACACGAGTATTCCTCATACCTTGGCCATGCAGGCTCTTCAATTTCATCTTGAAAATTTCAGCAATTATTCTGTAGATTTGGTACAGTATATTTTACAGGTCACTTTTTTCCTCATGACACAATTTTTTCATGTTTGATTCTTACAGCGGTCAGGTGTAGCCATGGGTGCGAAATTCTCACCTTCTTTGGCTAACCTGGTCATGGCTTTTTGGGAACATAATTATATTTTTTCAGTTTCTAATTCTTTTCGTTCCCATGTTAAGTGGTATGGCAGATACATCGACGATTTACTCATCATTTGGGCTGCCGATGTATCTGCCATACCTGATTTCATTAGTTATCTCAATTCGAACGAATACAATTTACGGTTTACGTATAGATGTGAGCAAAAACAAATTGATTTTTTAGATTTAAATTTAACGGGTATTGATGGCCAGATAATAGAGACGAGGACTCACCATAAATCTCTTAGTGGTAACACTATATTACACGCTGAGAGTAGCCACCCGGTACATACCATTCAATCTGTTCCCGTTGGAGAATTTATTAGAATCAAACGCAATTGTAGCAATGAAAATATCTTGAAGAATGAAATCAATGTAGCTTCAGGTAAATTGAGACGTCGTAATTATCCATCTTGGATGCTCGATAGAGCTCAAAAAATTGTTGCTTCAAAAGAACGTAATAATTTGATTGTACCTAAAAACTTGACTTCTTCAGTTCCCACGTCTGTCGATAGAAATAGCAAGCCATATGTGTGCTTTCAGTTTAGCTCACAGTTTAATAGAATAAAGAATATAGTTAATAAATTTCTACCTATTCTCTATGAAGATGCTAGTTTGGCTACAATTCTGAGCACAGGAATTAATGTGATATCTAGAAAAGCTTTGACTATCGGCAATAGGGTTTCACCGAGTAATGTTTCGTACTTATACAAACAGGAGTAGAACCTGGCTAAATTATACGGGTTTTTATAAATGTGGTGGTAACAGATATAAAACTTGTGCTCATGCACTAGTTACCAAGACATACAATGATTCTACTGCTTCTCAGTGTTTCAACATAAAGCAATATATTAACTGCAATACTGCCTTTGTAGTTTATAAGATAGACTGTACTATATGTAATTTGTCTTACATTGGCTGTACCTCTCGTAAGTTAAAAGTACGAATCACTGAGCATTTGCGGGATATAGAGAAGTCGGGTGATTTTGGTCGTTCTATGTCAGCAGCATCCAGATATTTTAATACTCAGCACGCTGGCAACACTGATTGTTTCCGTGCCTATGGTATTGAACGTGTTAACAAACCTTTGCGAGGAGGTGATTTCAGATGCTGTCTTTTGATGCGGGAGGCATTCTGGATTTATCACCTGAACACTCGCTTTCCTGCGGGCCTTAATAAGCGCAACGAACTGATGTATCATTGTTAGGATTTTTGTGTCATGAGTATTTGAAAATTGTGTTTTTTTTAAATATGCTCATATTTATATAAATGTATATGTGTAATATTCTTTCATTTTTTGTTTTTATGTGTGTATTTTTATACCATTAGGACCTTTCCCTGTCATGTGATTTTGGGTCTGTTGTTCATTGGTTGGTGGTAGCTATATGAAGTCAAGTGTTCATTTATGTGTAGCTTTGACAAAGATCTGTAAAGATCGAAACGCGTAGCTCGCTTCCTATCGTGCCATGGAGAGTCATTCAGCCCATGTTTTTACTATGGATTAATAAAGATTTGGAATTTTACATTTTGGAGCTGGAACGAATCCTTTCTTCTTTTTTCTGTTCAACACTACGCGCATCAACGTGGAAGTTCCGTGCACCTGCTGAGGCTGCCTGGTGAGCTGGCTTTTTGTTTCATATTTTATCTTCCAGATGTGCCTTTTCTGGGGTGGCTGGGGGCAGATGTTTGTAGCCAGGGGGGGCCAATAACCATGGACCCTCTCTAGGCTATTAATATGTGCCCTCCGTCACTGGCTTTACCACTCTGGTGGAGAAAATTGCGCGGGAGCCCACGCCAATTTTTTCCGCGATTTAACCCTTTATTTTACAAGCTACAGCGCCCAAATTTTGCACATTCACACTACTAACATTAGTAGTGTGGAATATGCAAAAAAAAAAGGGATATGAGATGGTTTACTGTATGTAAACTATGTCTCATATCCTGTCGGGTTTGTGAAGGAGAAATGAAAAGCCGGCGATTGAATTACCGGCTTTTCACATATATCGCGCTGAATTAAATAGAAATACAGAATATATATATATATGTGTCTCAATGACATATATATATATATATATATATATATATATATATATATATATATATATATATATACTGTATATATGTTTTATCGAACATTTGAGCACATAAATCTATTAGATGTCGGTTTTGCAAGCCTGCGAGAAAATATCACAGTACGGATGCCATACGGATTACATACGGAGGATGCCATGCGCAAAATACGCTGACACACCCTGCCTACGGATGACATACGGATCACTATTTTGGGGACTTTTCTGCATATTACGGCCGTAAAAAACGGACCGTATTTACATACGCTGAGTGTGAGGCCGGCCTAATGGAGTGTGGGTTGGACAAATGTAAAAGAGGAGGTTGGACAAGAAATGACAAAACAAATCTTTTTTTTGTTCAATAAGAGATATTTACTTAGCTTTCAAAAATGCATACAAATCCGCATAAAAAAAAACGCATTAAAAAAACGAATCAAAACCGTGCAAAAACTAAATCAAAAATGTACCTGCGTTTTCTGCCCAGAGGTGTGGATTCAGTGCGTAAAAATCTGCAGGCAAATCCGCAAGGTGTGCACATAGCCTGTCTACGTCGGACTATATGGATCAAATCCAAAATTCTAGTTTCTAGATTTAAAGACAAAATATATCACAAATGGCACTTTCACAGAATAACTGTCTAAAAAAAAAGTCAGTTACTAGAATTAATGCAATAGATGAGACAAACAAATGGAAAGTTTCATTACTACATACAATAGGGGCAATGAAACAATTCAGGGGATTTTAAACAAATACTGGTATCTTTAAAAAAAACAACAACAAAAAAGACCCAGTATTGAAGGAATTCATCCCCCACAAACCTACAATTGTTTTCCGAAGGGGCAAAAACAATTAAAAATAATCTAGCACCTAGTTTTGTGCAAAATACGGGGAGACGATCACAACCATAGAAAAGAAAAAACAAGGAGACGGAAAAAAAATAGGTGTTTCAAAGGTGGAAAGAAGCCTTGCTCATGTTGTAGGATCATGAACTGTGGGTGAAAACATCGGAATTTAAAGAATTCCAAAACAATGTTCACACACACCCACCCAAGATCCATGCGCAGCTGTTAACCAGTTAAATGCTGCTGTCAGTCACTGACAGCGGCATTTAACATGTGCAGACAGGAGTGCGCAATTGATCCCAGGTGATCAATGAATAGGTCACATGATCGTGGGGGGCCGAAGGGTTGTCATGACATCTGGGGGTCTCCTGAAGTCCCCCGTGCCTGTCATCACCATCCTCCTGTGAATGCTGACCCATGGCTGTACCGCTGCTATGTGCAGCACAGGCGATCAGGTGATCGCAGCTTCAAGTCTCCTAAGGGGACTATTAAATACAGTAAATATTAAAAGAAAAAAGTAAAAAACAAAAAATATAAAAAATAAAAACATAAAAGTTCAAGTCACCCCTCTTTTGCCCCATTAAAAATAAAACAATAAAAAAAATACACATATTTGGTGTCGCCGAGTTCAGAAAAGTCCGATCTATCAAAATATAACATAAATTAATCCGATCGGTAAACGACATAAGGAGAAACAACATAATTTTTTTTGGTCGCTGAAACATTGAAATAAAAGGAGATCAAAACATCATATGTACCTCAAAGTGGTATCAGTAGAAACGTCAGCCTAGGGTCCAAAAAAATAAGCCCTCACCCAGCCACAGATTCTGAAAAATTAGAACGTTTACGTGTCTTGGAAAATGGAGACAAAAGTGAAATATTTTTTCACCACTTAAATAAGAAAAAACAAAACATGTTTCTGGAATCTACATACTTGTGCTGACCAGGGGAATCATATTGCCAGATCAGTTTTACCATATAGTGAACATTGTGCATAAAAAAAAAACAATTGTAGAATTGCACTTTTTTTGCAATTTTATCGCACTTGATTTTTCTTTTCCTATTTTCCAGGACAATATGTGGCAGAATAAATGGTGTCATCAGGTCTTATACAATGAATCCAAATGGCATTAATATCTCTTCAGAGGGGGTTTAGGATCTACAGCCGAAGGACCTCATTAAGTATTAAAAATTAACTTTTATTCAATTACTTAGAAAGACGAACTATGTTAAGGAGCTTAGCTCGGACCAAACAACAAATATTCACAATACACAATAATGAATAGTGTCATTCAAAAGTACAAGTCGTCCATCAAAATGCAAGGTTTTATGACTGGAAAAATAAAAAGTTATGGCTCTTGTAAGAAAGGGAGGAGAAAACATAAAAAAATCGGAGTGAAGGAGTTTATCACTACAACCAGAGAGCTGTGAGCAGTGGCGTAACTACAAAGTTATGGGCCCCGGTGCGAACTTCCAAATGGGGCCCCCCCCTACCCCCGCCCCGCCCCGCCCCCCCCTACCCCCCCACCTTCCCCTGGGGCCCCCCCCTACCCCCCCCCCCCCCCTTCCCCTGCCCCCCCTACCACCCCACCTTCCCCTAGATACGCCTCGGACTGTTGCAGGAATCTCCTGCACTGCAACATGGTGTTGGGTGCCAGCACAGCCCGCACAGTGGTATATCCAGCACAGCCCGCACAGTGGTATATCCAGCACAGGCCGCACAGTGGTATATCCAGCACAGCCCGCACAGTGGTATATCCAGCACAGCCCGCACAGTGGTATATCCAGCACAGCCCGCACAGGGATATATACAGCACAGCCCGCACAGGGATATACACAGCACAGCCTGCACAGGGGTATATACAGCACAGCCCGCACAGGGGTATATCCAGCAGAGCCCGCACAGGGGTATATACAGCACAGCCCGCACAGTGGTATATACAGCACAGCCCGCACAGGGATATATACAGCACAGCCCGCACAGGGGTATATACAGCACAGCCCGCACAGGGGTATATACAGCACAGCCCGCACAGGGGTATATACAGCACAGCCCGCACAGGGGTATATACAGCACAGCCCGCACAGGGGTATATAGAGCACAGCCCACACAGGGGTATATAGAGCACAGCCCGCACAGGGGTATATACAGCACAGCCCGCACAGGGGTATATAGAGCACAGCCCGCACAGGGATATATACAGCACAGCCCGCACAGGGATATATACAGCACAGCCCGCACAGGGATATATACAGCACAGCCAGCACAGGGGTATATACAGCACAGTCCACATCACATCACATCTCATCTCCCCCCCCCCCCGATAATGGCCCCACAGTCCGGTTAAAAAGAAAAAAAAAACTCTCCTCACCTTTCCTTTTGCCCGCGCTGCTCCTGGCGGCTGAAGTCTGCCCAGGACACTGCAGGTGCGCGATGATATGACGTCATCGCGCACCCGCAGTGTACTGTCAGAGGCAGAGCAGGGAATGATGGGAGAGGGAGCGTCAGGTGACGCTCTCTCTTTCATCATTGCATTGAACTATACCGGTGTCATAGACGCCGGTATAGTTAAATGCGGCGGCGGCGGCACTGGGGGGGGTTCCAGGGGAGGAACAGTGCAGCGGCCCACTACTGGCATCGGCTCTTCTGGCATTTGCCAGAAGTGCCCGATGGCCAGCCCGGCCCTGCTCAGACCTGCCGGCCCGGGGCCCCTGACCTGCGGGGCCCGGTCGCAATGGCAACCGCTGCGACTGCGGTAGTTACGCCCCTGGCTGTGAGTGTGCGCAGCATAGAAAGAGTAGAGACGAACAATAAACACCTTGCTTGCAGAGACTAAGGTGTGAACCGCACCAATATTTTCAGAGAGGAGTTAATTATCAGGTACCTTGTTGCAGCAAAGTTGAGAATGCTATAGCACTGGGACTTGCATGACTGAGCTAGGATTAAGTTACAGATTGCTGGGGAGACGGTTAGAAATCTGGCTAAACCTGATTAAAGTGGATAAGGAGTCAAATTCTTGTAACACGTGGTAGTAAGATGCTATACTTTACTGTATACTCAGGCAGCACTAAAACACAGTAAGGGTATGTGTCCACGTTCAGGATTGCATCAGGATTTGGTCAGGATTTTCCATCAGTATTTGTAAGCCAAAACCAGGAGTGGGTGATAAATGCAGAAGTGGAGCATATGTTTCTATTATACTTTTCCTCTAATTGTTCCACTCCTGGTTTTGGCTTACAAATACTGATGGAAAATCCTGACCAAATCCTGATGCAATCCTGAACGTGGACACATACCCTAAGGGTGAGTTTCCACGGTCAGTAAACGCTGCGTGTCTGACGCTGCGCAGAGCTGCAGCGTCAAACACGCAGCGTCCAGATGTTCCAGCATAGTGGAGGGGATTTTATGAAATCCCGTCTCCACTATGCGTGGAAACCCGCATCCCTCTTCCCTGCGACTCCGGACATGCTGCGCGTCTTTTCAGATCGCAGCATGTCCGTACACCTTGCGGGGACGCAGCGTCCCCGCAAGGCATATCACAGGGCGCTATGGGAGAGAGCGATGATCCCGGATGTGTACAGTTAACACATCCGGCATCATCGCGTCCCAGAAAGGGGACGGGGCTTAGCACCGAGCGGCTTCGCCGCTGCGGCGATACCGCCGGCCATCCTGAACGTGGACACGCAGCCTAAGGACATGCTGCGTTCTTAAAAGACGCGCCGCATGTGAGTTTTCTCGGGTGTGCCGCATGCGTCTTTTACTGCATAGTGGAGACAGGATTTCATTAAATCCCCTCCACTATGCTGTAACATCTGGACGCTGCGTTTTTTATGCATGCTGCTCAACGCTGCGTCAAAAACTCAGCATTTCCTGAACGTGGACACATACCCTAACCCAGCATGGTCTAGCACAGATATACGGCCATAGAAGAGGGGAGCAGGGACAGGGGAGTAACATTCGGATTGTCTATACTAATAAAATATATGAGCCTCATCGATTTGGAAGTGTCAAGTCCATTTTTCCATAAAGGTACCGACACACTCAGCGACGCTGCGGCAATATAGACAACGAGCCGAACTAAACTAGATGGCTGCAGCGTCGCTGTTTAGGTCGCTGTAGAGACATCAAACACAGCAACTCCAGAACGATGCAGGAGCGATCCACTGACGTAACGGCGACTCACTTCTCGTTCTCACAGGTCGTTAGCTCCATTACATCCATTGTTAGCGTCGTTGCTTTTGATGTCAAACATGACGATTCACGTTGACCGGATGACGAAATAAAGTTCTGGCCTTCTAGCTCCGACCAGCGATGGCACAGCAGGATCCAGATCGCTGCTGCGTGTCAAACACAACGAGATCGCTATCCAGGACGCTGCAACGTCACGAATTGTTGTCGTTCTCGTTGCAAAGTTGCTGAGTGTGACGGTACCTTAAGTCTACAGAGTCCATATGTCAGTGGCGTGCATAGTACGTGCACCATCTTCTGCTTATGTGTCCAGATTCAGTAGATCGACCCCCGATTCATAACTTCCTGCTGTTTTGACGGCCCATTAGGGTCGCCGCCTACCTGTCTTCCACAACGAGGACTCGCAGGGAGAAAACTTGACTTATCCTTAATCCTTCAGACTGCAGCCAAAGTGCTTGACACTACTACTGAGCGTTGTGTACAGAAGATCTTACACACTTCTTCATCTCTTTCCCCTTTCCTTATTATGGGAAGAGATATTTCCTTTCATTTTTCGCCATTTATTTTTTCGGTTGTTTTGAGCAAGGTTCCAATATGTTTATTAAACTGATCCAAGTCCCTGATGATCTGAGGGTATTAATTGCAGCAAGATTCCGAACCTGTGACATTCGTCTCGCTCCCATAGCATCTCATATTGCTTCTTGGAAATACATCCAGTCATAAGTGGAAATGCAAGACGTGGCAGTACGTCACTTTTTTCAGTATTTTTTCTTCATATTTGCAGCGTTTTTTTCACCCATAAGAAACAATGGGTAAGTGCGAAAACGCAGCAAAAATTCAGGAATTCATTCTTGCTGCGTTTTTGATGCAAAAACCCTAAGGCAATTAAACCAGGATTTTTTTTTTTGGGGGGGCAGTAAACTTTATCAACATGCGCAAGAGGCAACAAACGCAGCAGAAACTTGCTTCGTTTGTAGCAGCTTCGAGCAGGTTTTGACTGCAGAAAAGGAAAAATCTCAGCAAAAATGCAACGTGTGAACATAGCCTAAGTCGTATGTGGAAACATGGAGCTTAAATCCTCACTGGCTGACCGTACCGTCATGTTCTTTGCTGAGAGATATCTCTGTATTTTCAGGAAGCAATGCTTCAGCGTATGGCCTCGTGGATGTATATATTAGACTATGTTAACATGTCCAGTAATGATCCGTTAGAATGGGTCCAGCAGCAATCCGTTGGCAAAAAAGTTCTGCAGACACAACTTTTTAGTTGTTTCAGCTGGATCCGTTTTTTTTAACATGGAAGTCTATGGAAAACTGACCAGTTTTTCTCCCCTTTGAAACGGATCTGTTTTTTTATCTACTGGACGTGTAAAAATAAATATTTCTCATATACTACTGGACATGTGAACTTTCAGGAAATCATTTATTTGAAACTGATCCAGTAAGCAAAAAAATGATCTTTTTCAAATGGGACAAAGATCCGTTCTTCATAGACTTCAATGTTAAAAAACGGGATCCAGTTCAAATCAGTTTTTTAAAAACACAACTTTTTTTGCTAACGGATTGCTGCTGGATCCGTTCTAACAGATGTTTACTGATCATATGCATGGCCCCATAGAATAACATGGAGACGAGCGTGATTCGATGTTTTGACAGATCGAAACTACGGCTGTATGTACGAGCCCTTAAGAGGCGTATCAGATAAAACAGTGATTTGTCATAACTACAGCAAGCAGCCTAGTAAGTGATACATCGCTGGAATCACAATCGTTCCCTAGATTATGCTGCTCTGAGATTGGAAACCATAAACCTGGCGACAGAGTCCTCGTAAATTTATACTTGTGTTCTACTCTGGTTTGGCCAGCAGATGTCGCCAGTGTTCTCCTGTTGGAACTCAACCGCCGGCTCTATGAATGTGAATGTGAATGACGACTCTGCACATTATTCACCTTTCGTTTTTTATTTATTTTTTATTTATTTAGGGTTTTTTTTTTTTTAGGCTGATATTTCTCCAGTTGGAAACTTATACAGTATCTAGTGAGGCCCTTTCATTTACTATCAGTCCTCTATGTTTGTTCTTCTAATGTTGTTTTTTTGCGTAAAGGTCTATGCTATTGGTGGTTCCATTAAAGGGGTATTTTCAGGCACAGATAGTTTTAAAATAACATTACTATTAACTAGATGGCAGCCCGATTCTAAAGAATCGGGAGTCTAGAATCCATATATACTTTATTTATTCAAATGTAAGAATAATACAATTAATAAATAATAGTAAGAAAGAACAAAAAATGGCTGCACTCACCAGCTCTTGACAATTCTTGACAGTACGGCACATTTCTGATTGGTCGCTCGCGGCAGGCGGCAACCAATCAGAAAAGTGCCGCGCACCACGAAGGCATATATCTTTGTCCACCCTGAGCGGGTGTAGGACGCTGGTGACGTCACTTATCTCCGGACATTATCTCCGGACAAAGCCACGGAAGTTGGCACAAATTGCCGGAAGTAGTATTCTAGGCAATTATATATTAGATTTTAATGTTATCAGTGTTTACCTTTGAACGTTTATATTGTATTGTCCTGTCACCAGCCATGTGTACGATTATCGGCCGAAAGCCTCTCTGGAACCAATAATCACCCCATGTAAAGGTATCTTTATAAGTTAAAGATTCAGAATACTATGACTTTTATCATATCCTGAACAGTCAAGTTTTTTATGAACCGTTAAGGTTTTCTGGTTGAAGTAAAAAAAACTCTGAGTGTTTACAGTTTGAAACCATAAAATGTTGAAAAATTATGTCATTCTTGAGTATATCACTCAATGGTGCTCATAAACGTGTCAAATTTGATCTATAATATACTTTAATATACGTTACTTTAATCTTTAATATACTTAAGAACAGGGCCCCAGACATCACACAGGGGGTCTGAAACACCGCACAGTGGTCCAAAATATCGCTGTGCTCTGCCTGGGGCCCCATATGCTGCCTGGGGCCCCTGTGCTCTGCCTGGGGCCCCATATGCTGCCTGGGGCCCCTGTGCTCTGCCTGGGGCCCCTGTGCTCTGCCTGGGGCCCCATGTTCTGCCTGGGGCCCCTGTGCTCTGCCTGGGGCCACTGTGCTCTGCCTGCGGCCCCATATGCTGCCTGGGGCCCCTGTGCTCTGCCTGGGGCCCCATATGCTGCCTGGGGCCCCTGTGCTCTGCCTGGGGCCCCATAGGCTGCCTGGGGCCCCTGTGCTCTACCTGGGACCACTGTGCTCTGCCTGGGGCCCCATATGCTGCCTGGGGCCCCTGTGCTCTGCCTGGGGCCCCTGTGCTCTGCCTGGGGCCCCATGTTATGCCTGGGGCCACTGTGCTCTGCCTGGGGCCCCATAGGCTGCCTGGGGCCCCTGTGCTCTGCCTGGGACCACTGTGCTCTGCCTGGGGCCCCATATGCTGCCTGGGGCCACTGTGCTCTGCCTGGGGCCCCATATGCTGCCTGGGGCCCCTGTGCTCTGCCTGGGGCCCCTGTGCTCTGCCTGGGGCCCCATGTTCTGCCTGGGGCCCCTGTGCTCTGCCTGGGACCACTGTGCTCTGCCTGGGGCCCCATATGCTGCCTGGGGCCACTGTGCTCTGCCTGGGGCCCCTGTGCTCTGCCTGGGGCCCCATGTTCTGCCTGGGGCCCCTGTGCTCTGCCTGGGGCCACTGTGCTCTGCCTGGGGCCCCATGTTCTGCCTGGGGCCACTGTGCTCTGCCTGGGGCCCCATAGGCTGCCTGGGGCCCCTGTGCTCTGCCTGGGACCACTGTGCTCTGCCTGGGGCCCCATATGCTGCCTGGGGCCACTGTGCTCTGCCTGGGGCCCCATATGCTGCCTGGGGCCCCTGTGCTCTGCCTGGGGCCCCTGTGCTCTGCCTGGGGCCCCATGTTCTGCCTGGGGCCCCTGTGCTCTGCCTGGGGCCACTGTGCTCTGCCTGGGGCCCCATGTTCTGCCTGGGGCCACTGTGCTCTGCCTGGGGCCCCATAAGCTGCCTGGGGCCCCTGTGCTCTGCCTGGGACCACTGTGCTCTGCCTGGGGCCCCATATGCTGCCTGGGGCCCCTGTGCTCTGCCTGGGGCCACTGTGCTCTGCCTGGGGCCCCATATGCTGCCTGGGGCCAGTGTGCTCTGCCTGGGGCCCCATATGCTGCCTGGGGCCCCTATGCTTTGCCTGGGGCCCCATATGCTGCCTGGGGCCCCTGTGCTCTGCCTGGGGCCTCTGTGCTTTGCCTGGGGCCCCATGTTCTGCCTGGGGCCCCTGTGCTCTGCCTGGGGCCACTGTGCTCTGCCTGGGGCCCCATATGCTGCCTGGGGCCCCTGTGCTCTGCTTGGGGCCCCTGTGCTCTGCCTGGGGCCCCATGTTCTGCCTGGGGCCCCTGTGCTCTGCCTGGGGCCACTGTGCTCTGCCTGGGGCCCCATATGCTGCCTGGGGCCCCTGTGCTCTGCCTGGGGCCTCTGTGCTTTGCCTGGGGCCCCATGTTCTGCCTGGGGCCCCTGTGCTCTGCCTGGGGCCACTGTGCTCTGCCTGGGGCCCCATATGCTGCCTGGGGCCCCTGTGCTCTGCTTGGGGCCCCTGTGCTCTGCCTGGGGCCCCATGTTCTGCCTGGGGCCCCTGTGCTCTGCCTGGGGCCACTGTGCTCTGCCTGGGGCCCCATATGCTGCCTGGGGCCCCTGTGCTCTGCCTGGGGCCCCATATGCTGCCTGGGGCCCCTGTGCTCTGCCTGGGGCCACTGTGCTCTGCCTGGGGCCCCATAGGCTGCCTGGGGCCCCTGTGCTCTGCCTGGGACCACTGTGCTCTGCCTGGGGCCCCATATGCTGCCTGGGGCCCCTGTGCTCTGCCTGGGGCCACTGTGCTCTGCCTGGGGCCCCATATGCTGCCTGGGGCCCCTGTGCTCTGCCTGGGTGTAGGCCACTGGTGATGTCACTTATCTCCGGACATTAGCTCCGGACATTAGCTCCGGACATTATCTCCGGACATTAGCTCCGGACATTATCTCCGGACATTAGCTCCGGACAAAGCCACGGAAGTTGGCACAAATTGCAGGAAGTAGTATTCTAGGCAATTATATATTAGATGGGCATTTCCTGAAGGAAATACATGGTGCTTGAACAGCGCTACCAGCTTTACAGCAGCACTTTTCACACACGGGACTGGGGGGCGCGCTTACTTTTGCACCCGGGGCCGGGGGCGCGCTTACTTTTGCACCCGGGGGCGCACTTACTTTTGCACCCGGAGGCGCACTTTTGCACCCGGGGGCGCACTTACTTTTGCACCCGGGGGCGCACTTACTTTTGCACCCGGGGGCGCACTTACTTTTGCACCCGGGGGCGCACTTACTTTTGCACCCGGGGGCGCACTTACTTTTGCACCCGGGGGCGCACTTACTTTTGCACCCGGGGGCGCACTTACTTTTGGGGCCGCACTTACTTTTGGTGGGCGGGGACCCTCGGCCTCCGATTTGGTGGGCGGGGACCCTCGACCTCCGATTTGGTGGGCGGGGACCCTCGGCCTCCGCTTTGGTGGGCGGGGCCCCTCGGCCTCCGATTTGGTGGGCGGGGTCCCTCTGCCTCCGATTTGGTGGGCGGGGACCCTCGGCCTCCGCTTTGGTTGGCGGGGCCCCACGGCCTCCGATTTGGTGGGCGGGGTCCCTCTGCCTCTGCTTTGGTGGGCGGGGCCGCTCGGCCTTCGATTTGGTGGGCGGGGCTCCTCGGCCTCCGATTTGGTTGGTGGGGCCCCTCGGCCTCCGATTTGGTGGGCGGGGCCCCTTATCCTCCGATTTGGTGGGCGGGGACCCTCGGCCTCCGATTTGGTGGGCGGGGCCCCTCGTCCTCCGATTTGGTGGGCGGGGCCCCTCGGCCTCCGATTTGGTTGGCGGGGCCCCTCGGCCTCCGATTTGGTGGGCAGGGACCCTCGGCCTCCGATTTGGTGGGCGGGGCCCCTCGGCCTCCGATTTGGTTGGTGGGGCCCCTCGGCCTCCGATTTGGTGGGCGGGGACCCTCGGCCTCCGATTTGGTGGGTGGGGACCCTCGGCCTCCTATTTGGTGGGCGGGGACCCTCGGCCTCCGATTTGGTGGGCGGGGACCCTCGGCCTCCGATTTGGTGGGCGGGGACCCTCGGCCTCCGATTTGGTGGGTGGGGACCCTCGGCCTCCGATTTGGTAGGCGGGGCCCCTCGGCCTCCGATGTGGTGGGCGGGGCCCGTTGGCCTCCGCTTTGGTGGGCGGGGCCGGGCCCCTCGGCCTAACGCTTTGGTGGGCGGGGCCGCTCGGCCTTCGATTTGGTGGGCGGGGCTCCTCGGCCTCCGATTTGGTTGGTGGGGCCCCTCGGCCTCCGATTTGGTGGGCGGGGCCCCTTATCCTCCGATTTGGTGGGCGGGGACCCTCGGCCTCCGCTTTGGTGGGCGGGGCCCCTCGGCCTCCGATTTGGTGGGCGGGGTCCCTCTGCCTCCGATTTGGTGGGCGGGGACCCTCGGCCTCCGCTTTGGTTGGCGGGGCCCCACGGCCTCCGATTTGGTGGGCGGGGTCCCTCTGCCTCCGCTTTGGTGGGTGGGGCCGCTCGGCCTTCGATTTGGTGGGCGGGGCTCCTCGGCCTCCGATTTGGTTGGTGGGGCCCCTCGGCCTCCGATTTGGTGGGCGGGGCCCCTTATCCTCCGCTTTGGTGGGTGGGGCCGCTCGGCCTTCGATTTGGTGGGCGGGGCTCCTCGGCCTCCGATTTGGTTGGTGGGGCCCCTCGGCCTCCGATTTGGTGGGCGGGGACCCTCGGCCTCCTATTTGGTGGGCGGGGACCCTCGGCCTCCGATTTGGTGGGCGGGGACCCTCGGCCTCCTATTTGGTGGGCGGGGACCCTCGGCCTCCGATTTGGTGGGCGGGGACCCTCGGCCTCCGATTTGGTGGGTGGGGACCCTCGGCCTCCGATTTGGTAGGCGGGGCCCCTCGGCCTCCGATGTGGTTAGCGGGGCCCGTCGGCCTCCGCTTTGGTGGGCGGGGCCGGGCCCCTCGGCCTAACGCTTTGGTGGGCGGGGCCGCTCGGCCTTCGATTTGGTGGGCGGGGCTCCTCGGCCTCCGATTTGGTTGGTGGGGCCCCTCGGCCTCCGATTTGGTGGGCGGGGACCCTTATCCTCCGATTTGGTGGGCGGGGACCCTCGGCCTCCGCTTTGGTGGGCGGGGCCCCTCGGCCTCCGATTTGGTGGGCGGGGTCCCTCTGCCTCCGATTTGGTGGGCGGGGACCCTCGGCCTCCACTTTGGTTGGCGGGGCCCCACGGCCTCCGATTTGGTGGGCGGGGTCCCTCTGCCTCCGCTTTGGTGGGTGGGGCCGCTCGGCCTTCGATTTGGTGGGCGGGGCTCCTCGGCCTCCGATTTGGTTGGTGGGGCCCCTCGGCCTCCGATTTGGTGGGCGGGGCCCCTTATCCTCCGATTTGGTGGGCAGGGCCCCTTGCCCTTCGATTTGGTTGGCGGGGCCCCTCGGCCTCCGATTTGGTGGGCAGGGACCCTTGGCCTCCGATTTGGTGGGCGGGGCCCCTCGGCCTCCAATTTGGTTGGTGGGGTTCCTCGGCCTCCAATTTGGTGGGCGGGGACCCTCGGCCTCCAATTTGGTGGGCGGGGACCCTTGGCCTCCAATTTGGTGGGCGGGGACCCTCGGCCTCCGATTTGGTGGGCGGGGACCCTCGGCCTCCGATTTGGTGGGTGGGGACCCTCGGCCTCCGATTTGGTGGGCGGGGCCCCTCGGCCTCCGATGTGGTGGGCGGGGCTCCTCGGCTTCCGCTTTGGTGGGCGGGGCCGGGCCCCTCGGCCTCCGCTTTGGTGGGCGGGGCCGCTCGGCCTTCGATTTGGTGGGCGGGGGGTCCTCGCCTCCGATTTGGTTGGCGGGGCCCCTCGGCCTCCAATTTGGTTGGCGGGGCCCCTCGGCCTCCGATTTGGTGGGCGGGGACTCTCGGCCTCCGATTTGGTGGGCGGGGACCCTCGGCCTCCGATTTGGTGGGCGGGGACCCTCGGCCTCCGATTTGGTGGGCGGGGACCCTCGGCCTCCGATTTGGTGGTCGGGGACCCTCGGCCTCCGCTTTGGTGGGCGGGGCCCCTCGGCCTCCGATTTGGTGGGCGGGGTCCCTCTGCCTCCGATTTGGTGTGCGGGGACCCTCGGCCTCCGCTTTGGTGGGTGGGGCCCCTCGGCCTTTGATTTGGTGGGCGGGGCCCCTCGGCCTCCGATTTGGTTGGTGTGGACCCTCGGCCTCCGATTTGGTGGGCGGGGACCCTCGGCCTCCGATTTGGTGGGCGGGGACCCTCGGCCTCCGATTTGGTGGGCGGGGACCCTCGGCCTCCGATTTGGTGGGTGGGGACCCTTGGCCTCCGATTTGGTGAGCGGGGCCCATCGGCCTCCGATGTGGTGGGCGGGGCCCCTCGGCCTCCGATTTGGTGGGCGGGGACCCCCGGCCTCCGATTTGGTGGGCGGGGCCCCTCGGCCTTCGATTTGTTGGGCGGGGCTCCTCGGCCTTCGATTTGATTTGCGGGGCCCCTCGGCCTCCGATTTGGTTGGCGGGGCCCCTTATCCTCCGATTTGGTGGGCGGGGACCCTCGGCCTCCAATTTGGTGTGCGGGGACCCTCGGCCTCCGATTTGGTGTGCGGGGACCCTCGGCCTCCGATTTGGTGGGCGGGGCCCCTCGGCCTCCGATTTGGTGGGCGGGGCCCCTCGGCCTCCGATGTGGTGGTCGGGGCCCCTCGGCCTCCTCTTTGGTGGGCGAGGCCGGGCCCCTCGGCCTCCGCTTTGGTGGGCGGGGCCGCTCGGCCTTCGATTTCTTGGGCGGGGCTCCTCGGCCTCCGATTTGGTTGGCGGGGCCCCTCGGCCTCCGATTTGGTTGGCGGGGCCCCTTATCCTCCGATTTGGTGGGCGGGGACTCTCGGCCTCCGATTTGGTGGGCGGGGACCCTCGGCCTCCGATTTGGTGGGCGGGGCCCCTCGGCCTCCGATTTGGTTGGCGGGGCCCCTCGGCCTCCGATTTGGTGGGCAGGGACCCTCGGCCTCCGATTTGGTGGGTGGGGCCCCTCGGCCTCCGATTTGGTTGGTGGGGCCCCTCGGCCTCCGATTTGGTGGGCGGGGACCCTCGGCCTCCGATTTGGTGGGCGGGGACCCTCGGCCTCCAATTTGGTGGGCGGGGACCCTCGGCCTCCGATTTGGTGGGCGGGGACCCTCGGCCTCCGATTTGGTGGGCGGGGCCCCTCGGCCTCCGATTTGGTGGGTGGGGACCCTCGGCCTCCGATGTGGTGGGCGGGGCCCCTCGGCCACCGCTTTGGTGGGCGGGGCCAGGCCCCTCGGCCTCCGCTTTGGTGGGCGGGGCCGCTCGGCCTTCGATTTGGTGGGCGGGGCTCCTCGGCCTCCGATTTGGTTGGCGAAGCCCCTCGGCCTCCGATTTGGTTGGCGGGGCCCCTGGGCCTCCGATTTGGTGGGCGGGGACCCTCGGCCTCCGATTTGGTGGGCGGGGCCCCTCGGCCTCCGATGTGGTGGTCGGGGCCCCTCGGCCTCCGCTTTGGTGGGCGGGGCCGGGCCCCTCGGCCTCCGCTTTGGTGGGCGGGGCCGCTCGGCCTTCGATTTGGTGGGCGGGGCTCCTCGGCCTCCGATTTGGTTGGCGGGGCCCCTCGGCCTCCGATTTGGTGTGTGCTCTGCCTGGGGCCACTGTGCTCTGCCTGGGGCCCCATATGCTGCCTGGGGCCCCTGTGCTCTGCCTGGGGCCCCATATGCTGCCTGGGGCCCCTGTGCTCTGCCTGGGGCCCCTGTGCTCTGCCTGGGGCCCCATGTTCTGCCTGGGGCCCCTGTGCTCTGCCTGGGGCCACTGTGCTCTGCCTGGGTGTAGGACACTGGTGACGTCACTTATCTCCGGACATTAGCTACGGACATTAGCTACGGACATTAGCTACGGACATTAGCTCCGGACATTAGCTCCGGACAAAGCCACGGAAGTTGGCACAAATTGCAGGAAGTAGTATTCTAGGCAATTATATATTAGATGATTAATTAAAAAAAAATTAATAATTATGTCTTTTTTATTTTTAAAGGTTCAAAAATACATTACAACTTTAATTATAACCACAGTAAAGAATATCCACATAGTCAATACAACATGAATAAACTTGAGATAGGAAAGGAATAAGGGACAAAGGATATGAAGGGGACGGAATTGGACATGGGAAGGAGATGAAGAATTTTTATTATTTTTCAGATTTTTTTTTTAATGATGACTGTAAGGCCGGCGTCACACTAGCAAGTTTTACGGACGTATGAGCGCAGAAAATACGCATTGCACACGGCCCAATGATTCTCTATGGGGCAGCTCCTATCTGCCGTATATTACGCATCCGTAATATACAGTATGTTACGGCCGTAGAAAATCGCAGCATGCTGCGTTTGTCAGCGTATTGCGCAAAAAATCCGCCAATGAAAGTCTATGGGGCGAGAAAAATACAGATTACACACGGACCAGCAGTGTGACTTGCGAGAAATATGCAGCAGTGTTCTATAGAAAAGCCGGCAATTCAGTGCGGTGTACAGTAAAATCACACTGACAGGTTAGAATAGGTTGAATAAATGTGTACACATAGAATAGGTATATATATATATATATATATATATATATATATATATATATATATATATATATATATATATATATATATATATCAGTGAGCCCAGAGCTGAAAAGTTGGGAACTTAATGCAACACCTAGTGGTCGAATATGGATATTACAGTTTAAATATTTATTTAAAATATGCAGGTCTAAGGGGTAATGTTTCTCCTTGAGGAGAGTGAGATACCAGCACTGGCATGCCAATGTAAGGAGGCTTATTGGTCGTGCAATGCTCCTCTGGGAAATTTAATATGCAAATTGCCTCTTCATAGAGGAAGAACTCTATAGCGCCACCTGTTGGAATCAGCGATCCTGCCCTTTAACGGGCCTTGAAATGTGACTTTGAGATTCTGATTTGGCTTTTATCCTATTTTCAAACGCTGTGTTTGGGGGTATTGCAACTCGTCAGTGTAAAGTATGAGATTTGATTTGGCACACTTTACACTGACAAGGGGCAATACTGACAAGGGGCAACACTGTGTTTGAAAATTGAGATTCTGATTCAGTTTTTAACCTTAGGTCATATTTCCAGGCCCGTTAAAGGGTCAATAATGACTTGTAGGATTATTACTTCCAACAGGTGGCGCTATAGAGTTCTAGTCCTCTTCCTCTCTGAAGGGGCAATTTGCATATTAAAAAATGCAGGAAACCTTTGAAGGGGTTGTCCGGGTTTGGGATGAAAGTCTGCAGTTAGTCTGTTACAAGTGGGAAAAAAAATGTTCATGCGAACTAATAAGTTGATTTACGCTAAAAAACATGGCTAAGGGCTGTCCCACACGTCCAGATAATTCCGGGAACCGGAATAAATCGGTACCGGAGTTATCCGTGTCCGTGTGCCTGGGAACTCACGGAGGCCATACGTGCGGCACACGTGTGCCGCCCGTATGGCGAGTGGGTACCACACGGAGCGTGTGGTACCCACGCGTGTGGTCCCCTGCATCTGGTGCTGAAGCCGCGATTCATATGTTCCCTGCAGCAGCGTTTGCTGCAGAGAAAATATGAAGAATAGTGTTTAAAATAAAGATCCTTGTGTCCGCCGCCCCCCCACCCCCTGTGCGCCCCCCCCCCCGCTGGTCAGAAAATACTTACCCACTCCCTCGCTGCTTCCTGGTCTGGCTGCGGCTTCTCCTGCATGCGGTCACGTGGGGCCGATCATTTACAGTCATGAATATGTGGCTCCACCTCCCATAGGGGCGGAGCCGACTATTCATGATTGTAAATGATCGGCCCCACGTGACCGCATACAGTAGGAGGCGCGGCCAGACCAGGAAGGAGCGTGGGAGCGGGTAAGTATTTTCTGAACAGCGGGGGGGGGGGGGGGCGCACAGGGGGTGGGGGGGCGGCGGACACCTGAATCTTTATTTTTAACACTATTCTTCATATTTTCTCTACAGCGAACGCTGCTGCAGGGAAGATATGAATACCGGCTTCAGCACCATGTGGGGGGGACAGCGCTTACTGTAGCGCTGTCTCCTGCACGCACACGGACCCCAGACGGAGAATGTCCGTGTGAGGTCCGTGTTTTACGCGGACCCATTGACTCTATTGGGTCCGTGTAAAACGTGCGCTCCCACGAACACTGACATGTCTCCGTGTTTGGCACACGGAGACACGGTCCGCAAAAAATCAATGACATCTGAACAGATGCATTGATTTTTATGGGTCTACGTGTGTCAGTGTCTCCGGTACGTGAGGAAACTGTCACCTCACGTACCGGAGCCACTGACGTGTGAAACCGGCCTAAAACATACAAAAAAAGTACATATGAAAAAAGCCTAAAAAAGATGACTTCTATGCTTTAACGCGCAGCAGTAGGACGCAGGTAAGTGGAGATTTTAATTGTAGCATATTACATGTATGTGGGGGAACATAGTAATGCGGATGTGCCCAGACCCTGCAAGAAACCTGCAACACGGACGGCTACACTGCTGAATAACTGTAAAGTACTGATTATTGTGCCATCTGGTGGCAGAAAGCAGATATTACATTTTATATATTGGTTATGTAAGAAGCAGCGTCGCGTTGTGTTTGTGTTTTTTTTCATACGTTGTCAGGTTACCTGATTTAAGGCTGTCGTGCTAAAGCTTGATACATTTCTACCTTGTAAAATGATAAAACTAAGTGCCAGTCGTTCTCTTGTCTTGTCTTGGCTTGTTATAAATATAATGTAGCCATGTTATATGTTTAACCCCTTCACGCCAAAGCCTGTTTTCTCCTTCCTGACCAAGCCAATTCTGACCACTGTCATTTTATGAGGTCATAACTCTGGAATGCTTCAAGGGATCCCACTGATTATGAGATTGTTTTCTCATGACATATAGTACTTCATGATAGCGGTAAAATTTCTTTGATATGAGTTGCATTTATTTATTTTAAAAAATGAAAATGTTACAATTTCCAAACTTAGTTTTTATGCCCTTAAATCAGAGAATAATATCACACAACATAGTTAATAAATAACATTTCCCACATGTCTACTTTACATCAGCACAATTTTGGACATATAATTTTTTTGTTAGGGAGTTATAAGGGTTAAAAGTTGACCAGTGATCTCTGATTTTTACAAAATTTGCAAAACCATTTTAAAAACTGCACCCCCAAGGTGCTCAAAACCACAAAAGGTTTATTAACCCTTCAGGTGCTTCACAGTAATTTTTGGAAAAAATAAAAATTTACTTTTCTTTCACAAAAAAATTCCCTTTAGACCCAATTTCTTTTTTAATTTCGGAAGGGTAACAGGAGAAAATGGACCATACAATTTGTTGTGCAATTTCTCCTGAGCATACTGATACCCCATATGTGGGGGAAAACCACTGTTTGGGTGCACGACAGAGCTTGGAAGCAAGGAAGCACAATTTAACTTTTTGAATGTAAAATTTGATGGAATAACTAGCAGTTGCCATGCCGTGTTTGAAGAGCCCCTGATGTGCCTAAACAGTGGAAACCCCCACAAGTGACTCCATTTTGGAAACTAGACCCCTTAGGGAACTTATCTAGATGTGTGGTGAGCACCTTGAACCCACAAGTGCTTCACAGAAGTTATAATGTAGAGCCGTTAAAATAAAAAAAATCAAATTTTTCCAAGATAAATCTTTTTTAGCTCTACATTTTGCAATTTCATAAGGGTAACATCAAATTTGTTGTGCAATTTCTCCTGAGTGCGCAGATACCCGTTATGTGGGGTGGGGTGGGGGGGAACCACTGTTTGGGCGCACAGCAGAGCTTGGAAGGGAAGGAGCGCCCTTTGACTTTTTTAATGTAAAATATGGTGGAATAATTAGCAGATGCCATGTTGCATTTGGAGAGCCCCTGATGTGCCAAAACAGTGGAAACCCCCACAAGTGACACCATTTTGGAAATTTTAACCCTTTGGGAATTTATCTAGATGTGTAGTGAGCACCTTGAACCCCCAGGTGATTTACAAAACTTTATAACGTTAAGCCATGAAAATAAAAAAAAATCATATTTTTCAAGCAAAAATCTTTTTATAGCTCCAAATTTTGTATTTTCACAAGGATAAGAGGAGAAAATTTGTTGTGCAATTTCTCCTGAGTTCACCGATACCCCATATGTGGTCAAAAACTACTTTTGAGGCACAGTGTAAAGCTCAGAAGGAAAGTAGCGCTATATTATAGTGCAGATTTTGCTGCACTTGTTTGAGGGTGCCATGTCACATTGGCAGAGCCCCTGAGGTGTCAACACAGCACAATTCCCCATAAGTGACCCCATTTTACAAACTAAACCTCTCAATTAATTAATCTAGGGGTGAGGTGATCATATTGACAACAGATGTGTCACAGACTTTTATACCACTGGGCAGTGAAGAAAAAGTAATTTATATTTTTACCACCAAGATTGTGTGTTAGCCCCAAGTTTTACATTTTCACCCTGGGAAATGAGTATAATGGCATAAAAATTTGTCCCACAATTTCTGCTTGATGTAGAAATAAGCCATATGTGGATGTACAGTAGTGCGCTTAGCAATACGGAGAGACTCGGAAGGGACGGAGCGCTATTTACCTCCTGGAGCGCAGATTTTCCTAGAATAGTTTGCAGATTCCATATAAAGAACCCCAAGTGCTAGAAAAGCAGAATCCCCCCTCAAGTGACCCCATTTTGCAAACTGCCTCCATGTGTATTTTCCAGAAACAAGCAACAATTAATGTTGCCGAATGAAAATTGCAAACTGCCGTTGTAGTGACCAGTACGTTGTAGTGACCAGTACGTTGTAGTGACCAATGTACTGTAGTGACCAGTACATTATGCCTCGTGCTTCTGGAAACATGGACACATAAGTTAGGCGCTTACATCGCTTCAGAAATGCCAAACGTGGATGCAAAATGTGATTTATGTACACTGTGGGGCTCAGAAGGGAGAGGGGGGCATTTGGATTTGGGAGCTGAGAATTTGCTGAATTTCTTTTGACGGGTGAGGAGCCATTTCGCTTTTCCAGAGCCTTTGTGCTAACAGTGACGTGGAAACCCCCTATATTTCCATTCAAAGATGTCGGACCTGAGTGAGGGCTTGCTTTTTTGTGGATTGAGTTGAAGCTTTTATTGGGAAAATTTTACATAACATTTATGATCACATTTATCATGCGCTCTACGCTGAGCACATACACCGGGGTTTCCATCTAAATCTCCGAGTGACATGACAGATGAAACCCCTGATGGATCCATTCACTATAATGAGGCAGCAGAGTTACAGTGGACTCCATCTGGCCTCTGTCCAGTGGTGTGCTTCTTTTCAGAAGTGCACAAAACTGTGGCCAACGGCACTTTTATGCAATCCTAAAAATACAGACACTGCCGGATCACAGGTCCTATGGCATCCACTGTGCCTCCATCTGCCTCATTATAGGGAATCTTCTCCTGCCAGAGGTTCTGTCTGAATCACGTATTTCAGAAATTTACACAGGAACCCAGATGAAAGTGCTCAGCTCAGAGCGCAGGATAAATGTGTGCCGAGCCTTACTGAGATCTTTGGGATGCAGAATGAAAAAATCAAAAGCATGTAAAGAATTGGTTTGATTATTTTTTTGCGCCATTCCACATGCGGTATAAGTGATTAGGCGACTTTATTCTTCAGGTTAGTGCGATTATAGCGATACCAGATTTATAACAGGGTTTTATGTTTGGCTGCTGCCACACACTGAAAGATGCCTTTTATTGCGAAAACTAGTTTTGGCAATACAATATTTATAGAGCTATAACTTTTCCATATTTCAGCCGACAGTCATGTGAGGTCTTGTTTTTTGCAGAACGAGCTGACGTTTTTATTGGTACCATTTTGATTCTTGAGAGACAGAATGAACAATTCAGGAATTGCTTTTTTTTATACCGTTCCACATGTGGTAAAATTGGTAAGGCAGCTTTATTCTTTGGGTCAGTACGATTACAGCAATACCCAATTTATATAGTTTTTTAATGCTTTGGTGCTTTTACACAATGAAAACTATTTTCTAGAAAAAATGATTTTTGCATCGCTTTATTCTGAGAGCTGTTACTTTTTTATTTTTCTGCTGGTGGAGCTGTATGGCAGCTTGTTTTTTGCTGGACAAGATGATGTTTTTAGCGGAACCATTTTTATTTACATTCATTTAACTGCAGGGCCGGACTGGCCATAGGGCACTTCTGGCAAATGCCAGAAGGGCCGGTGCCAGTGGTGGGCCGCTCAATCCGCCGCCCCCGCCGTCGCATTCAACTATACCGGCGTATAGACGCCGGTACAGTTGAATGCAATGATGGAGGAGAGAGCGTCTACAGACGCTCCTCTCCCATCATTCACCGCTCTGCCTCTGACACTGCGGGTGCGCGATGATGTCATATCATCGCGCACCTGCTGTGTCCCGGGCAGACTGCAGCTGCTGAGACAGGAGCAGGAACCAGGAAGCAACGCTGGGCACGAGGAGAGGTGAGGAGAGTTTTTTTTTTTTCTGGACTGTGGGGCCATTCTCGGAGGAGGTGAGGGGAGGAAGAGAAGAGATGTGGGCTGTATATAGTTCTCTGTGGGCTGTGCTCTGTGCTGTATACTACTGTGGGCTGTATATAGTTCTCTGTGGGCTGTGCTCTGTGCTGTATACTGCTGTGGGCTGTATATAGTTCTCTGTGGGCTGTGCTCTGTGCTGTATACTGCTGTGGGCTGTATATAGTACTCTGTGGGCTGTGCTCTGTGCTGTATACTACTGTGGGCTGTATATAGTACTCTGGGCTGTGCTCTGTGCTGTATACTACTGTGGGCTGTATATAGTTCTCTGTGGGCTGTGCTCTGTGCTGTATACTGCTGTGGGCTGTATATAGTTCTCTGTGGGCTGTGCTCTGTGCTGTATACTGCTGTGGGCTGTATATAGTTCTCTGTGGGCTGTGCTCTGTGCTGTATACTACTGTGGGCTGTATATAGTTCTCTGTGGGCTGTGCTCTGTGCTGTATACTACTGTGGGCTGTATATAGTACTCTGTGGGCTGTGCTCTGTGCTGTATACTGCTGTGGGCTGTATATAGCTCTCTGTGGGCTGTGCTCTGTGCTGTATACTACTGTGTGCTCTGTGCTATATATAGTTCTCTGTGGGCTGTGCTCTGTGCTGTATACTGCTGTGGGCTGTATATAGTTCTCTGTGGGCTGTGCTCTGCTGTATACTACTGTGGGCTGTATATAGTTCTCTGTGGGCTGTGCTCTGTGCTGTATACTACTGTGTGCTCTGTGCTGTATATAGTTCTCTGTGGGCTGTGCTCTGTGCTGTATACTACTGTGTGCTCTGTGCTATATATAGTTCTCTGTGGGCTGTGCTCTGTGCTGTATACTGCTGTGGGCTGTATATAGTTCTCTGTGGGCTGTGCTCTGTGCTGTATACTACTGTGGGCTGTATATAGTTCTCTGTGGGCTGTGCTCTGTGCTGTATACTACTGTGTGCTCTGTGCTGTATATAGTTCTCTGTGGGCTGTGCTCTGTGCTGTATACTACTGTGGGCTGTATATAGTTCTCTGTGGGCTGTGCTCTGTGCTGTATACTGCTGTGGGCTGTATATAGTTCTCTGTGGGCTGTGCTCTGTGCTGTATACTGCTGTGGGCTGTATATAGTTCTCTGTGGGCTGTGCTCTGTGCTGTATACTGCTGTGGGCTGTATATAGTTCTCTGTGGGCTGTGCTCTGTGCTGTATACTGCTGTGGGCTGTATATAGTTCTCTGTGGGCTGTGCTCTGTGCTGTATACTGCTGTGGGCTGTATATAGCTCTCTGTGGGCTGTGCTCTGTGCTGTATACTACTGTGGGCTGTATATAGTTCTCTGTGGGCTGTGCTCTGTGCTGTATACTGCTGTGGGCTGTATATAGCTCTCTGTGAGCTGTGCTCTGTGCTGTATACTACTGTGTGCTCTGTGCTATATATAGTTCTCTGTGGGCTGTGCTCTGTGCTGTATACTGCTGTGGGCTGTATATAGCTCTCTGTGGGCTGTGCTCTGTGCTGTATACTACTGTGTGCTCTGTGCTATATATAGTTCTCTGTGGGCTGTGCTCTGTGCTGTATACTGCTGTGGGCTGTATATAGTTCTCTGTGGGCTGTGCTCTGTGCTGTATACTGCTGTGGGCTGTATATAGCTCTCTGTGGGCTGTGCTCTGTGCTGTATACTACTGTGTGCTCTGTGCTATATATAGTTCTCTGTGGGCTGTGCTCTGTGCTGTATACTGCTGTGGGCTGTATATAGTTCTCTGTGGGCTGTGCTCTGTGCTGTATACTGCTGTGGGCTGTATATAGTTCTCTGTGGGCTGTGCTCTGTGCTGTATACTGCTGTGGGCTGTATATAGTTCTCTGTGGGCTGTGCTCTGTGCTGTATACTACTGTGGGCTGTATATAGCTCTCTGTGGGCTGTGCTCTGTGCTGTATACTACTGTGGGCTGTATATAGTTATCTGTGGGCTGTGCTCTGTGCTGTATACTGCTGTGGGCTGTATATAGTTCTCTGTGGGCTGTGCTCTGTGCTGTATACTGCTGTGGGCTGTATATAGTTCTCTGTGGGCTGTGCTCTGTGCTGTATACTGCTGTGGGCTGTATATAGCTCTCTGTGGGCTGTGCTCTGTGCTGTATACTACTGTGTGCTCTGTGCTATATATAGTTCTCTGTGGGCTGTGCTCTGTGCTGTATACTGCTGTGGGCTGTATATAGTTCTCTGTGGGCTGTGCTCTGTGCTGTATACTGCTGTGGGCTGTATATAGTTCTCTGTGGGCTGTGCTCTGTGCTGTATACTGCTGTGGGCTGTATATAGTTCTCTGTGGGCTGTGCTCTGTGCTGTATACTACTGTGGGCTGTATATAGCTCTCTGTGGGCTGTGCTCTGTGCTGTATACTACTGTGGGCTGTATATAGTTATCTGTGGGCTGTGCTCTGTGCTGTATGCTACTGTGGGCTGTATATAGTTCTCTGTGGGCTGTGCTCTGTGCTGTATATAGTTCTCTGTGGGCTGTGCTCTGTGCTGTATACTACTGTGGTCTGTATATAGTTATCTGTGGGCTGTGCTCTGTGCTGTATGCTTCTGTGGGCTGTATATAGTTCTCTGTGGGCTGTGCTCTGTGCTGTATATAGTTCTCTGTGGGCTGTGCTCTATACTACTGTGGGCTGTATATAGTTCTCTGTGGGCTGTGCTCTGTGCTGTATACTACTGTGTGCTGTATATAGTTCTCTGTGGGCTGTGCTGTATATAGTACTCTGTGGGCTGTGCTGTATATAGTACTCTGTGGGCTGTGCTGTATATAGTACTCTGTGGGCTGTGCTGTATATAGTACTCTGTGGGCTGTGCTGTGTATAGTACTCTGTGGGCTGTGCTGTATATAGTACTCTGTGGGCTGTGCTGTATATAGTACTCTCTGGGCTGTGCTGTATATAGTACTCTCTGGGCTGTGCTGTATATAGTACTCTCTGGGCTGTGCTTTATATAGTACTCTGGGCTGTGCTGTATATAGTACTCTGGGCTGTGCTTTATATAGTTCTCTGTGGGCTGTGCTGTATATAGTTCTCTGTGGGCTGTGCTGTATATAGTTCTCTGTGGGCTGTGCTGTATATATTACTTTGTGGGCTGTGCTGTATATATTACTTTGTGGGCTGTGCTGTATATATTACTCTGTGGGCTGTGCTGTATACTACTGTGTGGACTGTGCTGTATACTTCTACGTGGGCTGTGCTGTATACTACTATGTGGTCTGTGCTGTATACTACTGTGTGGTCTGTGCTGAATACTGCTGTGTGGGCTGTGTTATCTACTACGCGAGCTGTGCTATAGTATGCAGGCTGTGCTGTATACTATGCGGTTTGTGCTATATAATATGCGGGCTTTGCTATATACTATGGGGAGTATATTATATTCTATGGGGGAGGCCATGTTATGTACTATGTGGCTGTGTTATATACTATTGTGGGGGTATATTATATTCTATGGGGGAGGCTGCGTTATATACTATGGGGGGCTGCATTATATTCTATGGGGGGCTACATTATATATTATGGGGAGGTGGGCTGTATTATATTCTATGGGGTTACATACTCTGGGGTGGCTGCATTATACTCTGTGGGGTGGCTGCATTATACTCTGGGGTGGCTGCATTATACTCTGGGGTGGCTGCATTATACTCTGGGGTGGCTGCATTATACTATATGTGGGCTGCATTATACTGTATCGAGGACTATGGGGAATACGTTATACTATATGAAGAACTATGGGGTGCATTATACTATGGGAAGTGAATTGTACTACATGGATGACTGTGGCGGTGCATTATACTATATGGAGCACTATGAGGATTGTATTATGCTATATGGAGGACTATGAGGATTGTATTATGCTATATGGAGGACTATGAGGAGTGTATTATACTATGTGGAGGACTGAGCAGTGTATTTTAATATATGGAGGACTATAGGGAGTGTATTATACTATATGGAGGACTATGGAGCACATTATAATATATGGAGGACTATGGGGTGTATTTTACTAAACAAGTAAAATGCTGCATATTCGGATTGTTTTTGCTGGAACAAAAAGCCTTGTTGTCAGCAGCACATTGCCAGTGTAAACTGTAGATGTGCTGCTGAAAACATGATACTGTATGGTGATCTATTAGTGATCGTTCTGTCTCATCATTATTCCTCAGCTGGTGGAAAGAGGCCGGGAAACAAGCGTTGAACAACTTCAGTATTGTCGATCAAACTCGTTTAGCGGCCTGAACTCAGCGCACGTAAATACAACAGAAAGGCTTCTGTGTGATGTGCAATATGTTAGCATTTGGGGACCCATTTTAAACTTTGCCTAGGGCCCCACTTTGCCTAAAACCGGCCCTGCCTACAAGTGTACAAAGATATTATACAGTCACCATGTGACAAGTGGGCCTGTGTAACTTCAAATGCCAGGGCTGAATTTTAGTCCCAGTCCGGCCCTGTTTAACTGTATAGTTTTTCCATCTTTTCTTTGGTCACTGGCCACCTCTGCAGTCTGATCAGAGGGGGTCAGTTTCCAAGACAAAGACTGTGCACTTGCAAGCTGTTTGCCTTTAATCTTGCAAGTGTTGCTCGATCACCGGATCCTGGAATCTGCTGTGTCACCGTGCTCCTGCAATGCTGCAGAGGTAAAGCTGCCGCTGTTAGCCTTAGTGTTTGTAGAATACAAAACTATCTTGAAGTTGTGAACTTTTTTGAACTTGTAACAGCGGGAGAAATGCGGGTGTGCCGCGCTTCTGGTAAGGAATTCACAGCGTTCAGATGTATAGAAATAGATTGTAGTTTATTCCCAACGCATTTCTAGGGGAAACGGTCCAATTCCTCAGGGGAACCTCATTACATCACCATCTCAGTTTTAAGAACATTTTGAAAACTTTTTTCTCTTGTCACATGTCTCCCTTCCACCCTGTTAGCAGCTCCTGGACCTTGTCATATCGCTTCGCACTTCGTATCTGTGTTGACTCAGATAACGGCAGGGTGACTGTTTCACACATGTTTGTTTTATTAGTATATTCAGCCAGTCCCTTGTGCAAAATTACCAGCTTGTTACCACCTTTTTTTTCAATAGATTGTAAAATATTATGGAGAGGTCCAGTTTTCTTTTTGTCTCCTTGTTTTATTATTTGTCTTGATTACTCAGCGTTCTATTTATTTTTTACTTTCCCAATTGTAAAGTTCAGAGGAATATGCTGAAATTATATAAAGACTATTAGGCTTGTGCACACATTGCAGATTTGGTGCCTTTTTTGTCGTGTTTTTTTCAGCACGGGTTTGTGTCAAAACCTGAAGCAAAACTTGATACCAGTAAACCTGAAGTGTCATGCACACGTTGAGTATTTTTGACTTGCAGATTTGGTGCAGAAAATAATCTGCAGCATATCAATTCCCTGTGTGTTTCGCCCTACGTTTTTCACCATTGACTTAATTCAGATCAATCAAAATTGTGGCAAATACGCACCAAAAACCCGCATTTTTCCAGCTGCGTTTTTCCTGCCAAGAGATGAAGAAATGGTGCAGAATTTTTACTCAATGCGTGCACTTAGCCCTAATTTTAAGAAGCTAGGGTCACATGACTGGATTTTCTCTCATCCGAGAAAATCGGTCCGATTATGTGAATACTTGGTTCAAGGAAAAAATTGGACAAGTTTGCAGCGCCCCAGAGTCCTGGTCGTTGCAGTACTGTGGCTCCGCCACTATGGGGAGCTATGGTGCATCTGATGGCACTGAAGGAGTTCATCTGATCAGGTATCACAGACACCAATACATTTCACAGCCGGGCCTCCGGGGGGAGCTAAGGGTTCTATTCACTAGGCCACTCCCCACCATAGTGGGTAAACTGGGGGTCAGGCAGGAAGTTAGATCAGAAAGCTGACTGGGTTGGAACCAGGCAACACCTTGTGGCAGAGGGTGTTGTGGGGGAAGATACAGTAGGGTCTCTGTCAGGGGTGGGATCCTGACAGGCTTGGCAACTTGAACGAACGTAACGGGACCGTGCCTGCTCAGGATAGCGGCGGTGCCCAAGGAAGGATTAGAAGCGAGATAGATTGTGCTGAGTGAGAAACGAGATCAAGCAAAAGGAGAAATACCAGTAGGAGTCGTGCTGTAAGACCGAAGCAACATCCTACTGAGGCGCACTACCGGTGGCCGGAACGCCGAGGGAGTATCATAACATTCAGCTTCAAGCAATACTCCAAACAGCGGCAGGACAGTCAGTTTAAGGCGGGCTGTCTAACTTTAATCACCTATGCAGTCTTGGGGGGCAACTTGTGGAGAGGGGCGACTCTAGGGTCCCGGAAGAGCTCCGAGCCTACCCGTCAATCGGGTGCCGTCCCAACCAGAACACCAGGGAGGGATGGAGGATTAGCAGAACATCATCTAATCGAGTTGTGAGGGAACTTAAGAAACAGACACAACAGTTGTGGGGGACTTTCTGTAAGCACAGCAGGGAAGGACCACAACACCTAGCGCTAGCAGGAAGGCACAGATTTCCACCTGCTAAGAGAACTCTGGAGGTGCCATTGGGCCGGCCGGACTTGCGCAGCCTGGTTATCCGGATTCCGGACTGAGGACCCAGAAATCTTCAGTAAAGAGGTAAAGAGACTGCAACCTGGTGTCATCGTTATTTACTGCACCGCACCACCACAGCCTCACCACCACTACCATCATCATCCGTCATATCTATCACTGTACGCCCCTCGGCAGGGTCACGGACCGGGCCTAGCCACCGTGACAACCCCGGAGCAGAGACTCAGAGGCCCGGTACCGGGTACCCCTCGGCCCTGCGGCAGTGGGGGCGCTCCAACTTGGCGTCACGAACAGGATCTACTTAAGCCTGAAGAATCAGGTCATGTGTGCCTTGGGACTGTGATTTGTTGTGCTTGGACTGTACTTTATTGCAAAGACTGTGTGCTGCGCCATTTACCGCCAAAATCCGCCGCCATTACAGCGCTGAGGAGAGCGCAGGAGAAGAAGAGGGGCGTGGAGTGGGCGTAGGCAAGCTGAAGAGCGCGAAGAACAATGGCCGCCCAGTCTAAATATTTCTGCACCGTGAGGACGTGTCCGTCAGCAGCAGAGATCCGCCTCCTGATCCTCAATGGAGGGCAGAGACCGAGAAAACGACACCGCTCACGAAGGAGAGAGCGGGAAAAAGACCAGGAAGTGACCCACGTGGAGGACGCTATGGCCAGCAGCTCCGAACCCGACAGTGGGGTTGAAGTGGAAGTCTCCCCCAACTACCCGGATGAGCACAGCAGCCCGTTCTCCGTGGACAGCACTGAACTTCTGCGGGTCGAGATGGAGAACCTGATCGACCAACTCCTCCAACTGAATGTGAAGGCCCAGGCTCCGCAGCAGGCAGCGCCGGAAGAAGGCCCTCAGGCGCCGGATCCTGCACCGTTACTGGAGCAGCCGCTGAGATCCTCGCTGACCCCGCCGGAGGAACCCGCCGCGGAGGAGGAACCTGCATCGGCTGGTGAGTCCGCCGACCCCGTTCCGCTGGCCGAGGGTTTGCTGGTGGGTCCCGTAGCAGCACCACCTCTCCCGGGAACCCATAGACTCCAGCGCCTGCTACCATGGGAAGAAGCCACGGGCATGGAACACCGTATGCGAGCCCCAATCACCCCTACTCCCCTGCTGTGTGAGGTCCACGCGGAGCGCACAGTGTGCCGCTGAGTGAACCCCGGATCCAATCTTATGGGGTTCCCCGGGGTGGAGACCCAGGAGGGAGAGATGGTGCAGGCCCTAAGCTGGGGAGAATATCAGGCCCAGCTAGAGCAGCAGTGGAAGGAACAAGAAAAAAAGTACCAGGCCGGGCTGGAGGCCTACCATCGGAAAGACTTGGCGGTCAAGGACCGGGCCCGCAAGGACCCCACTGCTCACCAGGCCCTGCGCAGGCAGGGCATCATCACCACCTTTAAGCTCCGTGGGGGCTGGGGCTTTATCAAAGAACCGGGTCTGTATGCGGAGGTGTTTGTGAACCGGAGGGATGTTGAGCCGCACCTCAGGGAGGGCCACCCAGGCCGAGATCTCTATCCGGGGGATGAAGTCTCATACACCAGGCACTTTGGGGAAAAAGGGTGGTTTGCCCTGAATGTCCACAAGGAGCCAACCCCTGCGATGCCTCCAATTAGGGTGCCAGTAAAGCTGACCCCTGTAGCAAAGGTGTCCCCCTGCGGTCAGCCCGTGGTCGTGGCCAGGACCACCGAAGACACCCCCATGTGCACTATGGTCAAGACCACGACATGCAGCATTGTCACCTCCACCACCCTCGTGGCCAAGGAGGCACCTCTCTCGGAGGGTGGTGCCCGTGCTGCTGCGGAGCTGAAGACTGTGGGTACACAGACCCCCAGATGGGACGACAGACCCCCTTATGCAGTACCAGGCGGCTCGCAATACCCAAAGGGGTTGCCTCCGCCGGTGCTGCCTCCTGGGTGGTTTGAGTAAATGTCTCCGTATTCTGAATATGTAAATAGTTACTGTTCTCTTATGTTGCTGCTAAAATCCGTCCAGGGTTAACTCTTAAGGGGATCCTTTTTGTTGACCCGGGATCCCTATTGTTTTGTTTGATTTTTCTAAAGTTTTTGCACAAAGTTTCCAGAACTGCCGCAATCATGAACAGTGCATGATACAAACTTTTTGTACATAGTTTGCAACTTATTAAAGGCGCTCCCTACTGGTTTTACTTAAAGAAGGACTCTTTGTGAAGATACCACACTGGAACCTTTGCTGAGTATGGACTGGTAGCTTGAGAAGATATGCTACCTCGTAGAGACTTGGTCCCCTCTTAAAGGGGATGTTCACTTGTTGCACTTAAAAGAATGGCATTGCTTTAAGACTGAGAGATAGCAATGATGTTTTGATAAAGAGAACGTGATGATAATGTTTATGTGAGAAAGTTATACGTACCCAACTAGTTAATTGTAAAGAAATGCTGATGATGTTCCCAGAAAGAAAGTGAAAGCTAGAAGAAGGATGCAGTGGGCCCGTAGGGGTAGACGTGGTGTCCAGCATGCATGTTAGTGAGAAAGATAATGAGAAGGTTTAATGTTCAATAGAAACTGTTTTTGATAATGTTGATAGATAATGGGGATAGAAGATGAACCCTGAGTCCTCAGAGGAGTCATGTAAAAATGGCTCGGTGCTCTTAAACTGAAAGTAATGTTATGCTCTATACTGTGTATAGTAGTTGAAAAGGCAGTAGGCCAGGGCTGAACGGGGCGTTCCTGCATAGAAAGGAGAGGCAGTAGGTCTGGTGCCGTTAGGACAGGCGGTCCTGCAGATTTAAAGAAGGAGAATGAAAAAGTTAAATTGCCTTATAATGTGATTATAAGAAGGTCTTTAGTGGATTCAGAGTGTATGTCCTTAAAGGCAATGTTAAATTATTGTTCAACAATTTTGCACTTAGTAGAATACCCGGTTGGGTAAGAAAAGTTAATTATAGCATGTTGCTATGATATCTAACCATGTTTGTAACATTCAAGTGTCCTCACCTCCCATAAAGGGAAGCTCTGTTTAAGTATACTTATTGTTATTGCACTCAACAAAACTGTATGTCTTTTTGCTAACTTGTATTGTTGTTTTCTTCTCAGTCCCGGAGTACTGTGTTTAACCAGGGGGGAGTGCAGCGCCCCAGAGTCCTGGTCGTTGCAGTACTGTGGCTCCGCCACTATGGGGAGCTATGGTGCGTCTGATGGCACTGAAGGAGTTCTGTTATGGTTCTCAATGGCAAGAGAACATAGCCCAGCAAACATAAGTACTAGCTCTTGGAAGGATGGAAACTAAACTGACCATGAACTAAACCTGCCGCACAACTAACAGTAGCCGGGTAGCGTTGCCTACGTTTTTTATCCCTAGACGCCCAGCGCCGGCCGGAGGACTAACTAATCCTGGCAGAGGAAAATATAGTCCTGGCTCACCTCTAGAGAAGTTTCCCCGATAGGCAGACAGAGGCCCCCACATATATTGGCGGTGATTTTAGATGAAATGACAAACGTAGTATGAAAATAGGTTTAGCAAAATTGAGGTCTGCTTACTAGATAGCAGGAAGACAGAAAGGGCACTTTCATGGTCAGCTGAAAACCCTATCAAAATACCATCCTGAAATTACTTTAAGACTCTAGTATTAACTCATAACATCAGAGTGGCAATTTCAGATCACAAGAGCTTTCCAGACACAGAAACGAAACTACAGCAGTGAACTGGAACAAAATGCAAAAACAAACGAGGACTAAAGTCCAACTTAGCTGGGAGTTGTCTAGCAGCAGGAACATGCACAGAAAGGCTTCTGATTACAATGTTGACCGGCATGGAAGTGACAGAGGAGCAAGGTTAAATAGCGACTCCCACATCCTGATGGAAACAAGTGAACAGAGGGGATGATGCACACCAGTTCAATTCCACCAGTGGCCACCGGGGGAGCCCAAAATCCAATTTCACAACAGAGTTCATCTGATCAGGTATCACAGACACCAATACATTTCACAGCCGGGCCTCCGGGGGAGCTAAGGGTTCTATTCACTAGGCCACTCCCCACCATAGTGGGTAAACTGGGGGTCAGGCAGGAAGTTAGATCAGAAAGCTGACTGGGTTGGAACCAGGCAACACCTTGTGGCAGAGGGTGTTGTGGGGGAAGATACAGTAGGGTCTCTGCCAGGGGTGGGATCCTGACAGAGGCTTGGCAACTTGAACGAACGTAACGGGACCGTGCCTGCTCAGGATAGCGGCGGTGCCCAAGGAAGGATTAGAAGCGAGATAGATTGTGCTGAGTGAGAAACGAGATCAAGCAAAAGGAGAAATACCAGTAGGAGTCGTGCTGTAAGACCGAAGCAACATCCTACTGAGGCGCACTACCGGTGGCCGGAACGCCGAGGGAGTATCATAACATTCAGCTTCAAGCAATACTCCAAACAGCGGCAGGACAGTCAGTTTAAGGCGGGCTGTCTAACTTTAATCACCTATGCAGTCTTGGGGGGCAACTTGTGGAGAGGGGCGACTCTAGGGTCCCGGAAGAGCTCCGAGCCTACCTGTCAAACGGGTGCCGTCCCAACCAGAACACCAGGGAGGGACGGAGGATTAGCAGAACATCATCTAATCGAGTTGTGAGGGAACTTAAGAAACAGACACAACAGTTGTGGGGGACTTTCTGTAAGCACAGCAGGGAAGGACCACAACACCTAGCGCTAGCAGGAAGGCACAGATTTCCACCTGCTAAGAGAACTCTGGAGGTGCCATTGGGCCGGCCGGACTTGCGCAGCCTGGTTATCCGGATTCCGGACTGAGGACCCAGAAATCTTCAGTAAAGAGGTAAAGAGACTGCAACCTGGTGTCCTCGTTATTTACTGCACCGCACCACCACAGCCTCACCACCACTACCATCATCATCCGTCATATCTATCACTGTACGCCCCTCGGCAGGGTCACGGACCGGGCCTAGCCACCGTGACAACCCCGGAGCAGAGACTCAGAGGCCCGGTACCGGGTACCCCTCGGCCCTGCGGCAGTGGGGGCGCTCCAAGTTCACAGCCCCAAAGAATGACATGTACAATCGGGACACATTTGAGATGGACGGTGACGAACTGGAAGTTGTGAAGGACTTCAACCTACTTGAATCAATGGTCACTCAGGATGCAGCAACGACATGGGAAGTCAATAGGAGAATAGTTATGGGCAAATCAGCCATGAACCACTGGACAAGGTCTTCAAATTGAGGAACATTTCACTGGCAACGAAGAAAACACGGCTCCTACGTAGTCTGGTCTTTTCTCTAGCAATGTATGGATGCGAAATCTGAACGATAAAGAAGCAAGACAGAAGAAGAATCAACGCCTTTGAAAACGTGATGCTGGAGAAGGACGTTATCAACACCATGGATGGCAAGAAGAAAAAACAAATCAATCTTGGAACAAATCAAGCCAGACCTGTCACTCGAAGCAAGGATCACCAAGCTACGACTTGCCTATTTTGGACACATCATACGAAGAGAGCAATCACTGGAGAAGGATATCATGGTTGGAAGAATAGAAGGAGCAAGGCGAAGAGGAAGACCAGCGACCCAATGGCTTGATACAATCAAGATGATGGTGGAGATGACCCTGGTGGACCTATCTAGGCTTGCACAAGATCGATCTTCCTACAAATCATTCGTCCATCAAGTCGCCATTGCTCGAGAACGTTACAAGAAAAAATAAACTACTTTTTCACTATAAGCAGCCACTTAGTCTGCATTAGCTTTTATACATGACGCCTCATTTGACTCACACTTAATAAAACGTCTGATTTGGATGGTTAATGTCTTTTTATTATGTGTCCTGGCTGAACCTTCCTGTATGTACACATTGCCGTGGGCTTGTTATCAGGCGTGGTTTTTTTCCGTTACCAATCCCTGGTGTGAACACGATTACGAATAATCACTAACATTTTGTGTACACAGAGATAATTTGTATGTTTCAGCTGTTACTAAGTACAGTGTAATGCAGTTGGAACAAAATGGCAAATGAGACATAACAAGCAACACTGGAGAATAGATTTAATAGTAGAAGTTACTAGAATTAAGCAAAAGAAAAAAAGTGGGGGCACTGTCTTGTGGAATAATCTCGGGGACCAGCTCTGATAAAGAAGGGGAATCGTGGTTTAACCTTGGGAGGTTGTGGAGGAGTAAGGTGCACTCTAAGAAAAGCATGGCTGGGATGATGACACCTCCCAGTAGCTGTAGGCTGACGCTCAGGACCATGGCTCTCCAGTGTCCGCTGCTGTGGGAGAGCCACTTTTTGATAGCTGAATGTTGGGCGCTGCCTAACCATAGGATCTCTTGACTCTTCCCAACATTTGGCTATCATTTGGCTTCTTCTCCGCTAAATTTCTGAAACTTAACATGGACAAAACAGAATTCATCATCTTTCCCCCATCTCACGTGACCCCCCCAACGAACCTATCCATTACAGTAAATGGCTGCCCACTCTCCCCAGTCCCACAAGCTCGCTGCCTCGGGGTTATCCTTGACGCTGATCTCTCCTTCAAACCACATATCCAAGCCCTTTCCACTTCCTGCCGACTTCAACTCAAAAATATTGCACGAATCCGTTCATTCCTCAACCAAGAATCTGCAAAAACCCTAGTCCATGCCCTCATCATCTCTCGTCTTGACTACTGCAACCTCCTGCTCTGTGGCCTCCCCTCAAACACTCTCGCACCCCTCCAATCTATTCTAAACTCTGCTGCCCGACTAATCCACCTGTCCCCCCGCTATTCTCCGGCCTCTCCCCTCTGTCAATCCCTTCACTGGCTCCCCATTGCCCAGAGACTCCAGTACAAAACCCTAACCATGACGTACAAAGCCATCCACAACCTGTCTCCTCCTTACATCTGTGACCTCATCTCCCGGTACTTTCCTACACGCAACCTCCGATCCTCACAAGATCTCCTTCTCTACTCCCCTCTTATCTCCTCTTCCTACAATCGTATACAAGATTTCTCTCGCGTATCACCCCTACTCTGGAACCCTCTACCACAACACATCAGACTCTCGCCCACCATCGAAACCTTCAAAAAGAATCTGAAGACCCACCTCTTCCGACAAGCCTACAACCTGCAGTAACCACCGATCAACCAACCGCTGCACGATCAGCTCTATCCTCACCTACTGTATTCTCACCCATCCCTTGTAGATTGTGAGCCCTCGCGGGCAGGGTCCTCACTCCTCCTGTACCAGTTATGACTTGTATTGTTCAAGATTATTGTACTTGTTTTTATTATGTATACCCCTCACTTGTAAAGCGCCATGGAATAAATGGCGCTATAACAATAAATAATAATAATAATAATAATAATCAACAAGTATCTCTCTATTCTTAGAACTTAGCAAAAAGATTTTTGCTTCCAGTCCGGTCCTCCTAAGCAACAAAAATAGGGAAGAACTCACTTCTACAGCTGGCATCCCCACATAATGGCTGCCTCTGGCTTTTACTAGGCCCAACAACATGATGTTGCATGAGACCTCATCACTAACTGTCAATTGATGGCTTACTGACATTTATAGCCCCCTTTTTTCTCTACTGATATTTTTTTGGGTTTGAAATCTTCCACCAATTTCAAAGCTTTTTGTAGGTGAGGTCTCCAGAGAGATGGAAAGAAGCTGATGGAAAAAGAGTGGTTTGCTGCCAAGAGAAGAGAGTGTGGTCTTAAAGTCCTGGGCATGAGATATGTGTCACTGAGGTGGCTAGACTCAGTGATGTAGATAGTAGAGATAAACGTTCCAGCAAGAATCGGTCACTGAGAAGTTTATAATAGGACCGGATTTTGGGTCTAGATTTTCGGAGTGATCAAAAGAGCTTGTGGGAATGATCACTCACATAACTCCAGTCTGGACTTTGTTGCTCCTACAAAAAGCAGCTGACTTGGCTCAAGCGTCTGAGGTAGTGGACCTGGAGTGTGACCTCTAATTGTGAACAGATTATGCCTGAAGCTGTTGCAGTGACTAATTTACCCTGAAAGTTTATGAGATATAATAAACCAAAGACTATTTTGCACCGGAACCAAGAGTTTGTGTGTACCCCTATTCCCTTCTTGGAAGCTTGAATCTCTAAAAGAGTTTCTGGATTGTCTGCAGGTGGCACCTGGAAGATCTGCAATTAGCTTGTGAGATAGTTATGAGTCACCCAGCCAGGGCAGTGGGGTACTCGGTACCGGGTCCGGTCTCAAGGGGGGATGTCACGGTGGCTGCAACCCGGTCCTTGGCCCTGGGGCTCAATGTTAAAGGGTAACGGTCTTTAAAGGGGAAAATGTTTATGAGTCTGTCGTGATGCCATCTGTGGTGTTCGGTCAGTAGTGGGACCAACGCTGCATTGAAGGGGTCTCCTGGGGGATGTTGTGGCAGCACGGGTGTTACACTTCCCACAGGTGAAGCGAGGTCCCCAGGGGTCCTATGGTGTGTGGCCAAGATGATGGTATGTGCCGATGAATAAATTGTGGAGACAAGTTGTAAGTCTTTACCTGGTTTATTGTAGTTGTCAGGCCACAGTCCAGGGTACCAGGCATGGATGATGGTGGTCCGGCAGGCTCAGAGGCAATGGAGGGTTCCCTTGTTCCAGTAGTAGTCCGTGAGCCTTTCCAACTAGCGCCGTTAAAGGTGAGGTCCCTGCTGCCTGAAGATTCCTGTAGAGTCCTCTATTCCCCCTGTCCTAAGACAGGTACCTGCATGACGGGCAGCTTGAGCCTTTTTACAGGGACTCTATTATGCCCCGGGCTCCTCAGGAGCTGCTGCGTCTCAGGTGTGGTGTGGGCAATGTCTGTATGATCTTATGCCCTCCGGTTCTACCAAGTGTCATACAGTTCCACTAAAGCCTCAGGCTCCCGGTACCCGGCTTCTGCGCTATGGCTCTGAGAGTGTCCTATTGCTGTTCACCTCTGAGCTATGTTCCTCTCCTTTGCTCCTTCCCATCCGGCTACTCCACATCCAACCCTTCCAGGTTATCTGTCCCTTCAGAGGCCGCAGCTCCCTCGTGGCTGCCAGGCCTCTCACAACTGCTCCAGTCATCCTTCAACTTCAGTCTCTCTCTCCAACTAGCCTGCTTGGTCTCTCAGGACCAACTGACTAGCTCCTCCTCCAGGTCAGGATACATATAGCTTAGGCAAGCTCCCCTGAATCCGGGTCTTGAGCTCCCCCTCCTGGCCTGGATTCAGAATGTGTTGCATGTGTGTGCTTTACCTGGTGAAGAGAACTCAACTGCCTCTGAGCATGACATTACCTTCCCCAAAGAAAAGGCAACATCACTGCAGCAACCGGTTACCTGGGGTGCTGCAGTTAGCCCTTGTCTTGTCCATTAGTGGTGTGCCCGTGAACTGGATGCAGCATGTTTATCTGGAAGAAGTTTGGAAGACTGAAGAGCTGAGTTGTAGGTTGAATTTACCAAGAAGGAACCTATGGAGATGTTGCAAAGTAGATCATTTGATGTGCATTCTTGGGACCATCAACACATTGCAGTCAAGATTAGAAAGTCTAAAGGTACCTTCACACTGAGCGACTTTACAACGAGAACGACGACGATCCGTGACGTTGCAGCGTCCTGGATAGCGATCTCGTTGTGTTTGACACGCAGCAGCGATCTGGATCCTGCTGTGATATCGCTGGTCGGAGCTAGAAGTCCAGAACTTTATTTGGACGTCAGATCGGTGTGTATCGTTGTGTTTGACAGCAAAAGCAACGATGCCTGCAATGTTTTACAATGGTAACCAGGGTAAACATCGGGTTACTAAGCGCAGGGCCGCGCTTAGTAACCCGATATTTACCCTGGTTACCATTGTAAAAGTAAAAAAAAAACAGTACATACTCACCTTCTGATTTCTGTCACGTCCCCCGGCGTCCACAGGGTTAAACTGCTTTCGGCAGGAGCGCTGCTAAATGCACGCGCTGCTGCCGAGAGCTTCCCTGCACTGACTGTCAGTGCTGGCCGTAAAGCAGAGCACAGCGGTGACGTCACTGCTGTTACTGCCGGGTGCCGGCGCTGACACATTCAGTGCAGGGAAGCCGCCGGCGGGGGACGTGACAGACATCAGAAGGTGAGTATGTAGTGTTTTTTTTTTACTTTTACAATGGTAACCAGGGTAAATATCGGGTTACTAAGCGCGGCCCTGCACTTAGTAACCCGATGTTTACCCTGGTTACCCGGGTGCTTGTTATGGACTGGTGATTTAGGAGCGACATGCGACTAGCTCTGAGCAGGTGGTAACTATACAGACTGCAGTTCCTGATCTTAACACAACACTAGCAGTAGCCGTGGGATGTTCCTGTCACTCCCTGGACACCTCGTCACAGCCGGAGAACTAGCTACCCCTAAAGGTAGAAACAGGAAAGCTATCTTTCCTCAGAGAAAATCCCCAAAGGATAGACAGCCCCCCACAAATAATGACTGTGAGAGGAGAAGGAAATGACATGCGTAGTATGAAACAAGATTTAGCAAAGGAGGCCACTTCTAGCTAGATAGATAGTACAAGAAAGAACACTGTGCGGTCAGTAATAAAAACTAGAAAAAGTCCACCGCAGAGAAATGCAAAAATCTCCAAATCTGCAAAATCTGCTGCCCAGAGCTTCCAGCTTAGCTGAATAGATCCATACTGATAAGCTGGACAAATGAGCAAAACATAGAATGTGCTGAACAATAATGTCCACAACAAGTGGACTGCAAAATGACAAGCAAGGACTTATCTTTGCAGAACTGGTCAGAGTGTCAGGGAAATCCAAAAGAGCAGTGACTCCAAGCAGGAACAATTGACAATTGGCATTGATTGAGGGATAAGGCCAGACTAAAATAGCCGAGCCAGAAAGACGATCAGTGGAAGCAGCTGCTGATGCCAAATCCAAGAAGCAGCTATACCACTCAAAACCACAGGAGGGAGCCCAAGAGCAGAATTCACAAAAGTGCTACTTACAACCACCGGAGGGAGCCCAAGAGCGGAATTCACAACAGTACCCCCCCCTTGAGGAGGGGTCACCGAACCCTCACCAGAGCCCCCAGGCCGATCAGGACGAGCCAAGTGAAAAGCACGAACCAAATCGGCGGCATGGACATCGGAGGCAACCACCCAAGAATTATCCTCCTGGCCATAACCCTTCCACTTGACAAGATACTGAAGCCTCCGCCTCGAAAAACGAGAATCCAAAATTTTTTCAACCACATATTCCAACTCCCCCTCAACCAACACCGGGGCAGGAGGATCAACAGAGGGAACCACGGGTACCACATATCTCCACAACAAAGATCTATGGAAAACATTGTGGATGGCAAAAGAGGCTGGAAGGGCCAAACGAAAAGACACTGGATTGATAATCTCAGAAATCTTATAAGGACCAATAAACCGAGGCTTGAACTTAGGGGAAGAAACCTTCATAGGAACATGACGAGAAGATAACCAGACTAAATCCCCCACACGAAGCCGAGGACCAACACACCGACGGCGGTTGGCAAAACGCTGAGCCTTTTCCTGAGACAACGTCAAATTGTCTACCACATGAGTCCAAATCTGCTGTAACCTGTCCATCACGGAATCAACACCAGGACAATCAGAAGGCTCAACCTGCCCTGAAGAAAAACGAGGATGGAAACCAAAATTACAAAAAAAAAGGCGAAACCAAAGTAGCCGAACTGGCCCGATTATTAAGGGCAAATCGGCCAACGGCAAGAAAGCCACCCAATCATCCTGATCAGCAGACACAAAGCATCTCAAATAGGTTTTCAAGGTTTGATTAGTTCGCTCAGTTTGGCCATTTGTTTGAGGATGGAACGCCGAAGAAAAAGACAAATTAATGCCCATCCTAGCACAAAAGGACCGCCAAAACCTGGAAACAAACTGGGAACCTCTGTCAGACACAATATTCTCCGGAATGCCATGCAAACGAACCACATGCTGAAAAAACAATGGAACCAAATCAGAGGAGGAAGGCAATTTAGGCAAAGGTACCAAATGGACCATTTTAGAGAACCGGTCACAAACCACCCAGATAACAGACATCCTCTGAGACACAGGAAGATCCGAAATAAAATCCATGGAAATATGCGTCCAGGGCCTCTCAGGGACAGGCAAAGGCAAAAGCAACCCACTAGCGCGGGAACAGCAAGACTTAGCCCGGGCACAGGTCCCACAGGACTGCACAAAAGAACGCACATCTCGCGACAAGGAAGGCCACCAAAAGGACCTAGCAACCAAATCTCTGGTACCAAAAATCCCAGGATGACCGGCCAACACAGAACAATGGACCTCAGAAATTACCTTACTTGTCCATCTATCAGGAACAAACAGCTTCCCCACAGGACAGCGGTCAGGTTTATCAGCCTGAAATTCCTGAAGCACCCGCCGTAAATCAGGGGAGATGGCAGAAAGAATCACCCCTTCCCTAAGAATGCCAACCGGCTCAAGAACTCCAGAAGAATCAGGCAAAAAACTCCTAGAGAGGGCATCCGCTTTAACATTCTTAGATCCCGGAAGATATGAGACCACAAAATCGAAACGGGAGAAAAACAGGGACCATCGAGCCTGTCTAGGGTTCAGCCGCTTGGCCGACTCGAGGTAAATCAGATTCTTATGATCGGTCAAGACCACAACGCGGTGCTTGGCTCCCTCAAGCCAATGTCGCCACTCCTCAAATGCCCCCTTCATAGCCAACAACTCCCGATTGCCGACATCATAATTGCGTTCCGCAGGCGAAAACTTTCGGGAAAAGAAAGCACATGGTTTCATCAAGGAACCATCAGAATTCCTCTGTGACAAAACGGCCCCTGCCCCAATCTCAGAAGCGTCAACCTCAACCTGAAAAGGAAGAGACACATCAGGCTGACGCAAGACAGGGGCAGAAGTAAATCGGCGCTTAAGCTCCTGAAAGGCCTCCAGAGCCTCAGAGGACCAATTTGTCACATCAGCGCCTTTCTTCGTCAAATCGGTCAGGGGCTTAACCACACTAGAGAAGTTGGCAATGAAACGGCGATAAAAATTAGCAAAGCCCAAAAATTTCTGAAGGCTCTTCACAGATGTGGGCTGAATCCAGTCATGAATGGCTTGGACCTTAACAGGATCCATTTCTATAGACGAAGGAGAAAAAATAAACCCCAAAAAAGAGACCTTCTGAACTCCAAATAGGCACTTAGACCCCTTCACAAATAGAGCATTATCATGAAGAATCTGGAATACCATCCTGACCTGCTTCACATGAGACTCCCAATCATTGGAAAAAATCAAAATATCATCCAAATACACAATCAAGAATTTATCAAGATAATTGCGGAAAATATCATGCATGAAGGACTGAAATACAGAAGGAGCATTAGAAAGCCCGAAAGGCATCACCAGGTATTCAAAATGGCCTTTGGGCGTATTAAATGCAGTTTTCCATTCGTCACCCTGTTTAATACGAACAAGATTATATGCCCCTCGAAGGTCAATCTTGGTAAACCAACTAGCCCCCTTAATCCGAGCAAACAAATCAGAGAGCAAAGGTAAAGGGTATTGGAATTTGACCGTGATCTTATTAAGAAGGCGATAATCAATACAGGGTCTCAAGGAGCCATCCTTCTTGGCAACAAAAAAGAATCCCGCTCCCAATGGTGACGAAGACGGCCGAATATGCCCCTTCTCTAAAGACTCCTTAACATAGCTCCGCATGGCGGCATGCTCTGGCACAGACAGATTGAAGAGTCGGCCCTTAGGGAACTTACAGCCAGGAACCAAGTTAATAGCACAATCACAGTCCCTATGAGGAGGAAGGGAACTGGACTTGGGCTCATCGAATACATCCTGGAAATCTGACAAAAATTCAGGAACATCAGAAGAGGGGGAAGAGGAAATTGACATTAAAGGAATGTCACTATGTACCCCTTGACAACCCCAACTAGTCACAGACATCGATTTCCAATCCAACACTGGATTGTGTACTTGTAACCATGGAAAACCCAGTACAACAACATCATGTAAATTATGCAACACCAGAAAACGACAATCTTCCTGATGTGCTGGAGCCATGCACATAGTCAGCTGAGTCCAATACTGAGGTTTATTCTTGGCCAACGGTGTAGCATCAATACCCCTCAAAGGAATAGGGCTCTGCAAAGGCTGCAAAGAAAAACCACAGCGCCTGGCGAAGTCTAAGTCCATTAAGTTCAGGGCAGCGCCTGAATCCACAAATGCCATGACAGAGAAAGATGACAATGAGCAAATCAGGGTCACAGAAAAGAGAAACTTCGGCTGTACAGTACTAATGGTAACAGATCTAGCGACCCTCTTAATACGCTTAGGGCAATCAGAAATAGTATGAGCAGAATCACCACAGTAAAAACACAGCCCATTCTGACGTCTGTATCCCCTCTGTTCCGCTCTAGTCAGAATCCTATCACATTGCATAGGCTCAGGACTCTGTTCAGAGGACGCTGCCATATGGTGCACCACTTTGCGCTCGGGCAGGCGCCGATCAATCTGAATGGCTAGGGACATAGATTCGCTCAAACCAACAGGCGTGGGGAACTCCACCATAACATCTTTAAGGGCTTCAGAAAGACCCTTTCTGAAAATTGCTGCCAGAGCGTCCTCATTCCATTTAGTGAGCACAGACCATTTTCTAAATTTCTGGCAGTACAATTCTACCGCTTCCTGACCCTGACACAGGGCCAACAAGGTTTTTTTCCGCATGATCCACAGAGTTAGGTTCGTCATACAATAATCCGAGTGATTGAAAAAATGCATCTACATTAAGCAATGCCGGATCCCCTGACTCAAGGGAGAATGCCCAGTCCTGAGGGTCACCACGCAGCAGAGAAATAACTATTTTAACTTGCTGAGTGGGGTCACCAGAGGAACGGGGTTTCAGAGCAAAAAACAATTTGCAGTTATTTTTAAAGTTCAAAAACTTAGATCTATCCCCGTAAAACAAATCTGGAGTAGGAATTCTAGGCTCTAAGGCTGGAGTCTGAACAACATAATCTTGGATACTCTGAACTCTTGCAGCAAGCTGATCCACACGAGAAAACAAACCCTGAACATCCATGTCCGCGCCCAAATCCTGAACCACCCAGAGATCAAGAGGAAGGAAAAAGACAAAACAGACTAAAGAAAAAAAAAATGGCTCAGAACTCTTTTTCTTTTCCTTCTTTTGAGATGCATTCAACTCATTTTTGGACAGTTGTACTGTTATGGACTGGTGATTTAGGAGCGACATGCGACTAGCTCTGAGCAGGTGGTAACTATACAGACCGCAGTTCCTGATCTTAACACAACACTAGCAGTAGCCGTGGGATGTTCCTGTCACTCCCTGGACACCTCGTCACAGCCGGAGAACTAGCTACCCCTAAAGGTAGAAACAGGAAAGCTATCTTGCCTCAGAGAAAATCCCCAAAGGATAGACAGCCCCCCACAAATAATGACTGTGAAAGGAGAAGGAAATGACATACGTAGTATGAAACAAGATTTAGCAAAGGAGGCCACTTCTAGCTAGATAGATAGTACAGGAAAGAACACTGTGCGGTCAGTAATAAAAACTAGAAAAAGTCCACCGCAGAGAAATGCAAAAATCTCCACACCTGACTAAAGGTGTGGAGGGCAAAATCTGCTGCCCAGAGCTTCCAGCTTAGCTGAATAGATCCATACTGATAAGCTGGACAAATGAGCAAAACATAGAATGTGCTGAACAATAATGTCCACAACAAGTGGACTGCAAAAGGACAAGCAAGGACTTATCTTTGCAGAACTGGTCAGAGTGTCAGGGAAATCCAAAAGAGCAGTGACTCCAAGCAGGAACAATTGACAACTGGCATTGATAGAGGGATAAGGCCAGACTAAAATAGCCGAGCCAGAAAGACGATCAGTGGAAGCAGCTGCTGATGCTAAATCCAAGAAGCAGCTATACCACTCAAAACCACAGGAGGGAGCCCAAGAGCAGAATTCACAAAAGTGCTACTTACAACCACCGGAGGGAGCCCAAGAGCGGAATTCACAACAGGTGCTGCAGGGGGACTTCGGCATCGTTGAAGACAGTTTCAACGATGCCGAAGTCGTTCCCCTGATCGTTGGTCGCTGGAGAGAGCTGTCTGTGTGACAGCTCCCCAGCGACCTAAACAGCGACGCTTGTTGTGAAATTGGATTTTGGGCTCCCCCGGTGGCCACTGGTGGAATTGAACTGGTGTGCATCATCCTCTCTGTTCACCTGTTTCCATCAGGATGTGGGAGTCGCTATTTAGCCTTGCTCCTCTGTCACTTCCATGCCGGTCAACATTGTAATCAGAAGCCTTTCTGTGCATGTTCCTGCTGCTAGACAACTCCCAGCTAAGTTGGACTTAGTCCTTGTTTGTTTTTGCATTTTGTTCCAGTTCACAGCTGTAGTTTCGTTTCTGTGTCTGGAAAGCTCTTGTGATCTGAAATTGCCACTCTGATGTTATGAGTTAATACTAGAGTCTTAAAGTAATTTCAGGATGGTATTTTGATAGGGTTTTCAGCTGACCATGAAAGTGCCCTTTCTGTCTTCCTGCTATCTAGTAAGCGGACCTCAATTTTGCTAAACCTATTTTCATACTACGTTTGTCATTTCATCTAAAATCACCGCCAATATTTGTGGGGGCCTCTGTCTGCCTTTCGGGGAAATTTCTCTAGAGGTGAGCCAGGACTATATTTTCCTCTGCCAGGATTAGTTAGTCCTCCGGCCGGCGCTGGGCGTCTAGGGATAAAACGCAGGCTACGCTACCCGGCTACTGTTAGTTGTGCGGCAGGTTTAGTTCATGGTCAGTTTAGTTTCCATCCTTCCAAGAGCTAGTTCGTATGTTTGCTGGGCTATGTTCTCTTGCCATTGAGAACCATAACAGTTTGACCGGCCCAAAAGGGTTAAATTAATTGACAGAGAAAGGAGAGAAAAGAGAAGTCTGCTGAAGATTTTTTTTTTTTTTTCCTTCAGTTCTGAGTGTGCTTGTAATTGAATCTCTTGCAAGTCTGCCTATATTGCAGCCTTTCTCTCTCTCTCTCCTTCTAATTCTGGAATGGCTCTGTGTTCACCTGTTTAAAATGGATATTCAGAGTTTAGCTGCAGGTTTGAATAATCTCACCACGAAAGTTCAAAACTTACAAGATTTTGTTGTTCATGTTCCTATATCTGAACCTAGAATTCCTTTGCCTGAATTTTTCTCGGGGAATAGATCTTGCTTTCAAAATTTCAAAAATAATTGCAAGTTGTTTTTGTCCCTGAAATCTCGCTCTGCTGGAGATCCTGCTCAGCAGGTCAGGATTGTGATTTCCTTGCTCCGGGGCGACCCTCAGGATTGGGCTTTTGCATTGGCTCCAGGGGATCCTGCGTTGCTCAATGTGGATGCGTTTTTTCTGGCCTTGGGGTTGCTTTATGAGGAACCTCAGTTAGAACTTCAGGCGGAAAAGGCCTTGATGTCCCTATCTCAGGGGCAAGACGAAGCTGAAATATACTGCCAGAAATTCCGTAAATGGGCTGTGCTTACTCAGTGGAATGAGTGCGCCCTGGCGGCGAATTTCAGAGAGGGTCTCTCTGATGCCATTAACCCCTTCACCCCCAAGGGTGGTTTGCACGTTAATGACCGGGCCAATTTTTACAATTCTGACCACTGTCCCTTTATGAGGCTATAACTCTGGAACGCTTTGACGGATCTTGGCGATTCTGACATTGTTTTCTCGTGACATATTGTACTTCATGTTAGTGGTAAAATTTATTCGATATAACTTGCGTTTATTTGTGAAAAAAATGGAAATTTGGCGAAAATTTTGAAAATTTTGCAATTTTCCAACTTTGAATTTTTATGCCCTTAAATCACAGACATATGTCACGCAAAATACTTAATAAGTAACATTTCCCACATGTCTACTTTACATCAGTACAATTTTGGAACCAAAATTTTTTTTTGTGACGGAGTTATAAGGGTTAAAAGTTGACCAGCAATTTCTCATTTTTACAACACCATTTTTTTTTAGGGACCACATCTCATTTGAAGTCATTTTGAGGGGTCTATATGATAGAAAATACCCAAGTGTGACACCATTCTAAAAACTGCACCCCTCAAGGTGCTCAAAACCACATTCAAGAAGTTTATTAACCCTTCAGGTGTTTCACAGGAATTTTTGGAATGTTTAAATAAAAATGAACATTTAACTTTTTTTCACACAAAATTTATTTCAGCTCCAATTTGTTTTATTTTACCAAGGGTAACAGGAGAAAATGGACCCCCAAAGTTGTTGTACAATTTGTCCTGAGTACGCTGATACCCCATATGTGGGGGTAAACCACTGTTTGGGCGTATGGCAGAGCTCGGAAGGAAAGGAGCGCCATTTGACTTTTCAATGCAAAATTGACTGGAATTGAGATGGGACGCCATGTTGCGTTTGGAGAGCCCCTGATGTGCCTAAACACTGAAACCCCCTACAAGTGACACCATTTTGGAAAGTAGACCCCCTAAGGAACTTATCTTGATGTGTGGTGAGCACTTTGACCCACCAAGTGCTTCACAGAAGTTTATAATGCAGAGCCGTAAAAATAAAAAATCATATTGTTTCACAAAAATGATCTTTTCGCCCCCAATTTTTTATTTTCCCAAGGGTAAGAGAAGAAATTGGACCCCAAAAAATGTTGGCCAATTTGTCCTGAGTACGATGATACCCCATATGTGGGTGTAAACCATTGTTTGGGCGCATGGCAGAGCTTGGAAGGGAAGGAGCGCCATTTGACTTTTCAATGCAAAATTGACTGGAATTGAGATGGGACGCCATGTTGCGTTTGGAGAGCCCCTGATGTGCCTAAACACTGAAACCCCCTACAAGTGACACCATTTTGGAAAGTAGACCCCCTAAGGAACTTATCTTGATGTGTGGTGAGCACTTTGACCCACCAAGTGCTTCACAGAAGTTTATAATGCAGAGCCGTAAAAATAAAAAAATCATATTTTTTCACAAAAATGATCTTTTCGCCCCCAATTTTTTATTTTCCCAAGGGTAAGAGAAGAAATTGGACCCCAAAAAATGTTGTGCAATTTGTCCTGAGTACGATGATACCCCATATGTGGGTGTAAACCATTGTTTGGGCGCATGGCAGAGCTTGGAAGGGAAGGAGCGCCATTTGACTTTTCAATGCAAAATTGACTGGAATTGAGATGGGACGCCATGTTGCGTTTGGAGAGCCCCTGATGTGCCTAAACATTGAAACTCCCTACAAGTGACACCATTTTGGAAAGTAGACCCCCTAAGGAACTTATCTAGATGTGTGGTGAGCACTTTGACCCACCAAGTGCTTCACAGAAGTTTATAATGCAGAGCCGTAAAAATAAAAAATCATATTTTTTCACAAAAATGATCTTTTCGCCCCCAATTTTTTATTTTCCCAAGGGTAAGAGAAGAAATTGGACCCCAAAAAATGTTGGCCAATTTGTCCTGAGTACGATGATACCCCATATGTGGGTGTAAACCATTGTTTGGGCGCATGGCAGAGCTTGGAAGGGAAGGAGCGCCATTTGACTTTTCAATGCAAAATTGACTGGAATTGAGATGGGACGCCATGTTGCGTTTGGAGAGCCCCTGATGTGCCTAAACATTGAAACTCCCTACAAGTGACACCATTTTGGAAAGTAGACCCCCTAAGGAACTTATCTAGATGTGTGGTGAGCACTTTGACCCACCAAGTGCTTCACAGAAGTTTATAATGCAGAGCCGAAAAAATAAAAAATCATATTTTTTCACAAAAATGATCTTTTCGCCCCCAATTTTTTATTTTCCCAAGGGTAAGAGAAGAAATTGGACCCCAAAAAATGTTGGCCAATTTGTCCTGAGTACGATGATACCCCATATGTGGGTGTAAACCATTGTTTGGGCGCATGGCAGAGCTTGGAAGGGAAGGAGCGCCATTTGACTTTTCAATGCAAAATTGACTGGAATTGAGATGGGACGCCATGTTGCGTTTGGAGAGCCCCTGATGTGCCTAAACATTGAAACTCCCTACAAGTGACACCATTTTGGAAAGTAGACCCCCTAAGGAACTTATCTTGATGTGTGGTGAGCACTTTGACCCACCAAGTGCTTCACAGAAGTTTATAATGCAGAGCCGTAAAAATAAAAAATCATATTTTTTCACAAAAATGATCTTTTCGCCCCCAATTTTTTATTTTCCCAAGGGTAAGAGAAGAAATTGGACCCCAAAAAATGTTGGCCAATTTGTCCTGAGTACGCTGATACCCCATATGTGGGTGTAAACCATTGTTTGGGCGCATGGCAGAGCTTGGAAGGGAAGGAGCGCCATTTGACTTTTCAATGCAAAATTGACTGGAATTGAGATGGGACGCCATGTTGCGTTTGGAGAGCCCCTGATGTGCCTAAACATTGAAACTCCCTACAAGTGACACCATTTTGGAAAGTAGACCCCCTAAGGATCTTATCTAGATGTGTTTTGAGAGCTTTGAACCCCCAAGTGTTTCACTACAGATTATAACGCAGAGCCGTGAAAATAATTTTTATTTTTTTTCTCAAAAATGATTTTTTAGCACCCAGCTTTGTATTTTTACAAGGGTAACAGAATAAATTGGACCCCAAAATTTGTTTTCCAATTTGTCCTGAGTACGCTGATACCCCATATGTGGGGGGGAACCACTGTTTGGGCGCATGACAGAGCTCGGAAGGGAAGGAGCGCCATTTGGAATGCAGACTTAAATGGATTGGTCAGCAGCCGTCACGTTGCATTTGCAGAGCCCCTGATGTACCCAAACAGTACAAACCCCCCACAAGTGACCCCATATTGGAAACTAGACCTCCCAAGGAACTTATCTAGATGTGTTTTGAGAACTTTGAACCCCCAAGTGTTTCACTAAAGTTTATAGCGCAAAGCCGTGAAAATAAAAATTCTTTTTTTTTTTCACAAAAATGATTTTTTAGCCCCCAGTTTTGTATTTTTACAAGGGTAACAGGATAAATTAGACCCCAAAAGTTGTTGTCCAATTTGTCCTGAGTACGCTGATACCCCATATGTGGGGGGGAACCACTGTTTGGGTGCATGACAGAGCTCGGAAGGGAAGGAGCGCCATTTGGAATGCAGCCTTAAATGGATTGGTCTGCAGGCGTCACGTTGCATTTGCAGAGCCCCTGATGTACCCAAACAGTACAAACCCCCCACAAGTGACCCCATATTGGAAACTAGACCTCCCAAGGAACTTATCTAGATGTGTTGTGAGAACTTTGAACCCCCAAGTGTTTCACTACAGTTTATAACGCAGAGCCGTGAAAATAAAACATCTTTTTTTTTCCCACAAAAATGATTTTTAGCCCCCCAAATTTTTATTTTCCTAAGGATAACAAGAGAACTTGGACCCCAGAAGTTGTTGTTCAATTTGTCCCGAGTACGCTGATAACACATATGTTGGGGTAAACCCCTTTTTGGGCGCACGGGAGAGCTCGGAAGGGAAGGAGCACTGTTTTACTTTTTCAACGCAGAATTGGCTGGAATTGAGATTGGACGCCATGTCGCGCTTGGAGAGCCCCTGATGTGCCTGGACAGTGGAAACTCCCCAATTCTACCTGAAACCCTAACCCAAACACACCCCTAACCCTAATCCCAACGGTAACCCTAACCACACCCCTAGCCCTGACACACCCATAATTCTAATCCCAACCCTAATCCAAACGTAAATGTAATCCAAACCCTAACCCTAACTTTACCTCCAACCCTAGCCCTAACCCTAACCCTACCCCTCACCCTAACCCTAAACGTGACTGAAATACGTGTCACTAAAATACGTGTCACTAAAATACGTGGCACTGAAATACGTGGCACTGAAATACGTGGCACTGAAATACGTGGCACTGAAATACGTGATACGTGGCACTTAAATACGTGGCACTGAAACACGTGGCACTGAAATACGTGATACGTGGCACTGAAATACGTGGCACTGAAATACGTGGCACTGAAATACGTGGCACTGAAATACGTGGCACTGAAATACGTGGCACTGAAATACGTGGCACTGAAATATGTGGCACTGAAATATGTGATACGTGGCACTTAAATACGTGGCACTGAAACACGTGGCACTGAAACACGTGGCACTGAAACACGTGGCACTGAAATACGTGGCACTGAAATACGTGGCCCTGAAATACGTGGCACTGAAATACGTGGCACTAAAATATGTGGCACTGAAATACGTGGCACTGAAATACGTGGCACTGAAACACGTGGCACTGAAATACGTGATACGTGGCACTGAAATACGTGGCACTGAAATACGTGGCACTTAAATACGTGGCACTGAAATATGTGATACGTGGCACTGAAATACGTGGCACTGAAATACGTGGCACTGAAATACGTGGCACTGAAATACGTGGCACTTAAATACGTGGCACTTAAATACGTGGCACTTAAATACGTGGCACTGAAATATGTGATACGTGGCACTTAAATACGTGGCACTGAAATACGTGGCACTGAAATACGTGGCACTGAAATACGTGGCACTGAAATACGTGGCACTTAAATACGTGGCACTTAAATATGTGGCACTTAAATACGTGGCACTGAAATATGTGATACGTGGCACTTAAATACGTGGCACTGAAATACGTGGCACTGAAATACGTGGCACTGAAATACGTGGCACTGAAATACGTGGTACTAAAATATGTGGCACTGAAATACGTGATACGTGGCACTGAAATACGTGGCACTGAAACACGTGGCACTGAAATACGTGATACGTGGCACTGAAATACGTGGCACTGAAATACGTGGCACTGAAATACGTGGCACTGAAATACGTGGCACTGAAATACGTGGCACTATGACTGTCAGAAAATGTTCATTAAACGGTTAGGGATGAGTTTAGGGGTAGAGTTAGGGTTAGGGTTTGGATCCCTTTATCACCTTGATGGTGGTGGGTGGCTTTTCAGTGTGTTTTCTGTTTTTTTTCGATAAAAATGCATGCGTTTTTAACGCAAACAAACGCATGTGCTTAAAAACGCAAGAAAATACTGCAGGTTGTATTTCTGAAAATGAACGCATGCAGAAAAAAACCGCATGCGTTTGAAAACGCGACCAAACGCGTACAAAAAAACCGCATGCGTTTTCAATGTCAAATATAGGGAAAAAACGCATGCTTTTTTTGTGCAAAAAACGCTGCAGACAAAAACGCAAGTGTGAAACCAGCGACGCTTTTTATAGCAAAAAAGTTTTTGCGTCTCCACATTTTGAGACCTATAATTTTTCCACATTTTGCTCCACAGAGTCATGTGAGGTCTTGTTTTTTGCGGGACGAGTTGACGTTTTTATTGGTAACATTTTCGGACACGTGACCATTTTTGATCGCTTTTTATTCCGATTTTTGTGAGGCAGAATGACCAAAAACCTGCTATTCATGAATTTCTTTTGGGAGAGGCGTTTATACCGTTCCGCATTTGGTAAAATTGATAAAGCAGTTTTATTCGTCGGGTCAGTACGATTACAGCGATATCTCATTTATATCATTTTTTTATGTTTTGGCGCTTTTATACGATAAAAACTAAAATATAGAAAAAATAATTATTTTGGTATCGCTTTATTCTCAGGACTATAACTTTTTTATTTTTTTGCTGATGATGCTGTATGGCGGCTTGTTTTTTGCGGGACAAGATGACGTTTTCAGCGGTACCATGGATATTTATATCAGTCTTTTTGATCGTGTGTTATTCCACTTTTTGTTCGGCGGTATGGTAATAAAGCGTTGTTTTTTGCCTCGTTTTTTTTTTTTTTTTTCTTACGGTGTTTACTGAAGGGGTTAACTAGTGGGGCAGTTTTATAGGTTGGGTCGTTACGGACGCGGCGATACTAAATATGTGTACTTTTATTGTTTTGTTTTTTTTATTTAGATAAAGAAATGTATTTATGGGAATAATATATTTTTTTTATTATTATTTATTTAGGAATTTTTTTTTTATTTTTTTTACACATGTGGAAAATTTTTTTTTTTACTTTTTTACTTTGTCCCAGGGGGGGACATCACAGATCATTGATCTGGCAGTGTGCACAGCACTCTGCCAGATCGACGATCTGCTGTGCAGGGCTGCAGGCTTAGCAAGTGTCTGCTCTGAGCAGACACTCGGTAAGCCACCTCCCTCCCTGCAGGACCCGGATGCCGCGGCCATCTTGGATCCGGGACCTGCGGCGAGGAGGGAGGTAGGAGACCCTCAGAGCAACGCGATCACATCGCGTTGCTCCGGGGGTCTCAGGGAAGCCCGCAGGGAGCCCCCTCCCTGCGCGATGCTTCCCTATACCGCCGGTACACTGCGATCATGTTTGATCGCGGTGTGCCGGGGGTTAATGTGCCGGGGGCGGTCCGTGACCGCTCCTGGCACATAGTGCCGGATGTCAGCTGCGATATGCAGCTGACACCCGGCCGCGATCGGCCGCGCTCCCCCCGTGAGCGCCGCTGATCGATGATGACGTACTATCCCGTCGGCGGTCATACGGGCCCACCCCACCTCGACGGGATAGTACGTCAAATGTCGGGAAGGGGTTAAGGATGTTATGGTGGGGTTCCCTGTGCCTGCGGGTCTGAATGAGTCCATGACAATGGCTATCCAGATCGATAGGCGTCTGCGGGAGCGCAAACCTGTGCACCATTTGGCGGTGTCTACTGAGAAGACGCCAGAGAATATGCAATGTGATAGAATTCTGTCCAGAAGTGAACGGCAGAATTTTAGACGAAAAAATGGGTTGTGCTTCTATTGCGGTGATTCAACTCATGTTATATCAGCATGCTCTAAGCGTACTAAGAAGCTTGATAAGTCTGTTTCAATTGGCACTTTACAGTCTAAGTTTATTCTATCTGTGACCCTGATTTGTTCTTTATCATCTATTACCGCGGATGCCTATGTCGACTCTGGCGCCGCTTTGAGTCTTATGGATTGGTCCTTTGCCAAACGCTGTGGGTATGATTTGGAGCCTCTTGAAACTCCTATACCCCTGAAGGGGATTGACTCCACCCCATTGGCTAGCAATAAACCACAATACTGGACACAAGTAACTATGCGGATTAATCCGGATCACCAGGAGATTATTCGCTTTCTTGTGCTGTATAACCTACATGATGTGTTGGTGCTTGGATTGCCATGGCTGCAATCTCATAACCCAGTCCTTGACTGGAAAGCTATGTCTGTGTTAAGCTGGGGATGTAAGGGGACGCATGGGGACGTACCTGTGGTTTCCATTTCATCATCTATTCCCTCTGAGATTCCTGAATTCTTGACTGAATATCGTGACGTTTTTGAAGAACCTAAGCTTGGTTCATTACCTCCGCACCGGGAGTGCGATTGTGCCATAGATTTGATTCCGGGCAGTAAATACCCTAAGGGTCGTTTATTTAATCTGTCTGTGCCTGAACATGCTGCTATGCGAGAATATATAAAGGAGTCCTTGGAAAAGGGACATATTCGTCCTTCGTCATCTCCCTTAGGAGCCGGTTTTTTCTTTGTGGCTAAGAAAGATGGCTCTTTGAGGCCGTGCATTGATTATCGGCTTTTGAATAAAATCACGGTTAAATATCAATATCCGTTGCCACTGCTGACTGATTTGTTTGCTCGCATAAAGGGGGCCAAGTGGTTCTCTAAGATAGATCTTCGTGGGGCGTATAATTTGGTGCGAATTAAGCAGGGGGATGAGTGGAAAACCGCATTTAATACGCCCGAGGGCCACTTTGAGTATTTGGTGATGCCTTTTGGTCTTTCAAATGGCCCTTCAGTCTTTCAGTCCTTTATGCATGACATTTTCCGTGATTATTTGGATAAATTTATGATTGTGTATCTGGATGATATTTTGATTTTTTCGGATGACTGGGACTCTCATGTCCAGCAGGTCAGGAGGGTTTTTCAGGTTTTGCGGTCTAATTCCTTGTGTGTGAAGGGTTCTAAGTGCGTTTTTGGGGTTCAGAAGATTTCCTTTTTGGGATATATTTTTTCTCCCTCTTCCATCGAGATGGATCCTGTCAAGGTTCAGGCTATTTGTGATTGGACGCAGCCCTCTTCTCTTAAGAGTCTTCAGAAATTTTTGGGCTTTGCTAACTTTTATCGTCGATTTATTGCTGGTTTTTCTGATGTTGTTAAACCATTGACTGATTTGACTAAGAAGGGTGCTGATGTTGCTGATTGGTCCCCTGCTGCTGTGGAGGCCTTTCGGGAGCTTAAGCGCCGCTTTTCTTCCGCCCCTGTGTTGCGTCAGCCTGATGTTGCTCTTCCTTTTCAGGTTGAGGTCGACGCTTCTGAAATCGGAGCTGGGGCGGTTTTGTCGCAGAGAAGTTCCGATTGCTCCGTGATGGGACCTTGTGCTTTTTTCTCGCGTAAATTTTCGCCCGCCGAGCGGAATTATGATGTTGGGAATCGGGAGCTTTTGGCCATGAAGTGGGCTTTTGAGGAGTGGCGTCATTGGCTTGAGGGGGCTAGACATCAGGTGGTGGTATTGACTGACCACAAAAATCTAATTTATCTTGAGTCCGCCAGACGCCTGAATCCTAGACAGGCGCGCTGGTCGTTGTTTTTCTCTCGGTTTGATTTTGTGGTGTCCTACCTGCCGGGTTCTAAGAATGTTAAGGCGGATGCCCTTTCTAGGAGTTTTGAGCCTGACTCCCCTGGTAATTCTGAACCTACAGGTATCCTTAAGGATGGAGTGATATTGTCTGCTGTTTCTCCAGACCTGCGGCGGGCCTTGCAGGAGTTTCAGGCGGATAGACCTGATCGTTGCCCACCTGGTAGACTGTTTGTTCCTGATGATTGGACCAGTAAAGTCATTTCTGAGGTTCATTCTTCTGCGTTGGCAGGTCATCCTGGAATCTTTGGTACCAGGGATTTGGTGGCAAGGTCCTTCTGGTGGCCTTCCCTGTCTCGAGATGTGCGAGGCTTCGTGCAGTCTTGTGACGTTTGTGCTCGGGCCAAGCCTTGTTGTTCTCGGGCTAGTGGATTGTTGTTGCCCTTGCCTATCCCGAAGAGGCCCTGGACGCACATCTCGATGGATTTTATTTTGGATCTTCCTGTTTCTCAGAAGATGTCTGTCATCTGGGTGGTGTGTGATCGTTTCTCTAAGATGGTCCATTTGGTTCCCCTGCCTAAGTTGCCTTCTTCTTCCGAGTTGGTTCCTCTGTTTTTTCAAAATGTGGTCCGTTTGCATGGTATTCCGGAGAATATCGTTTCTGACAGAGGTACCCAATTCGTGTCTAGATTTTGGCGAGCATTCTGTGCTAGGATGGGCATAGATTTGTCTTTCTCGTCTGCTTTCCATCCTCAGACTAATGGCCAGACCGAGCGGACGAATCAGACCTTGGAGACATATTTGAGGTGTTTTGTGTCTGCAGATCAGGATGATTGGGTTGCTTTTTTGCCTTTAGCGGAGTTTGCCCTCAATAATCGGGCCAGTTCTGCCACCTTGGTGTCTCCCTTTTTCTGTAATTCGGGGTTTCATCCTCGATTTTCTTCTGGTCAGGTGGAATCTTCGGATTGTCCTGGAGTGGATGCTGTGGTGGAGAGGTTGCATCAGATTTGGGGGCAGGTAGTGGACAATTTGAAGTTGTCCCAGGAGAAGACTCAGCTTTTTGCCAACCGCCGGCGTCGGGTTGGTCCTCGGCTTTGTGTTGGGGACTTGGTGTGGTTGTCTTCTCGTTTTGTCCCTATGAGGGTTTCTTCTCCCAAGTTTAAGCCTCGGTTCATCGGCCCGTACAGGATATTGGAGATTCTTAACCCTGTGTCCTTCCGTTTGGACCTCCCTGCATCTTTTTCTGTTCATAATGTTTTTCATCGGTCATTATTGCGCAGGTATGAGGTACCGGTTGTGCCTTCCGTTGAGCCTCCTGCTCCGGTGTTGGTTGAGGGCGAGTTGGAGTACGTTGTGGAAAAAATCTTGGACTCCCGTGTTTCCAGACGGAAACTCCAGTATCTGGTCAAATGGAAGGGATACGGTCAGGAGGATAATTCTTGGGTGACTGCCTCTGATGTTCATGCCTCCGATTTGGTCCGTGCCTTTCATAGGGCTCATCCTGATCGCCCTGGTGGTTCTGGTGAGGGTTCGGTGCCCCCTCCTTGAGGGGGGGGTACTGTTGTGAAATTGGATTTTGGGCTCCCCCGGTGGCCACTGGTGGAATTGAACTGGTGTGCATCATCCTCTCTGTTCACCTGTTTCCATCAGGATGTGGGAGTCGCTATTTAGCCTTGCTCCTCTGTCACTTCCATGCCGGTCAACATTGTAATCAGAAGCCTTTCTGTGCATGTTCCTGCTGCTAGACAACTCCCAGCTAAGTTGGACTTAGTCCTTGTTTGTTTTTGCATTTTGTTCCAGTTCACAGCTGTAGTTTCGTTTCTGTGTCTGGAAAGCTCTTGTGATCTGAAATTGCCACTCTGATGTTATGAGTTAATACTAGAGTCTTAAAGTAATTTCAGGATGGTATTTTGATAGGGTTTTCAGCTGACCATGAAAGTGCCCTTTCTGTCTTCCTGCTATCTAGTAAGCGGACCTCAATTTTGCTAAACCTATTTTCATACTACGTTTGTCATTTCATCTAAAATCACCGCCAATATTTGTGGGGGCCTCTGTCTGCCTTTCGGGGAAATTTCTCTAGAGGTGAGCCAGGACTATATTTTCCTCTGCCAGGATTAGTTAGTCCTCCGGCCGGCGCTGGGCGTCTAGGGATAAAACGCAGGCTACGCTACCCGGCTACTGTTAGTTGTGCGGCAGGTTTAGTTCATGGTCAGTTTAGTTTCCATCCTTCCAAGAGCTAGTTCGTATGTTTGCTGGGCTATGTTCTCTTGCCATTGAGAACCATAACAGACGCTGCAGCGATCGGATCGTTGTCTATATCGCTGCAGAGTCGCTGAGTGTGACGGTACCTTAACTGTAGGACAGGACAGATAGTAGAGCTTTGAGATCTTAATGTTCTTTTAGCCTTGAGGGGGGTCTGCAAGGTCATTTGGAGAGACATGAGCCTATGGAGGAGCAAACGTGGTTTGGATTGTGGGAGACATCCAGAGGTGGACTTATCAATGGTGCAACCTGTGCAGCCGCACCGTGGTCCAAGAGGTAAGGGGACCACAACCACCTCCAAAGCAAAAAAGCTAATTGCCTTGAGTTGTTGGCGGCAATGTTGTTGTCACTATTCCTGGTGGGTCTTGTTGCATTGTAAAATCACATGTCCTTGGCCGCTGCGGCTCATCAATATTGCATTTTTGACATAGTTTTTTTGTGATTTGTTTTTACAAAGTACATTATGTGGTAAGTGACCTCACAATATGATTCTTCTCATCAGTACGATTACGGTGATACCAAACATGGTCCATTTAATAAATATATATATATATATATTAGTGGTGAAAAAAATCAGAAACTTAAAAAAAATTTTGGGGGGTTGTGTCGCCATTTTCCGAGATCCATAACGTTTTCATTTTTTGGTCAATGGAGCTAAGTGATATCTTACTTTTTTTGCGGGGCGAGACATCATTTTTACTGGCACTATTTTGGGATACTTGCAATGTTTTTACAGTTTGTTATAGCATTTTTTGTTGCATTACAGCAATAAAAAAACCCCGAAAACTTGTCTTTCTTGAAATTTTACTGTTTACATTGTTTGCTGATCAGGTTGAATATTTTTATATTTTGCTAGATTGGATTTTTCTGAACGTGGCGATACTACATATGAGTAGTTCTTTAATTTTTGTTATTATCTTTATTTTTAATGGGGGGAAAGTGGGGTGATTTGAACTTTTATAGTTTTTTTATTTTTTATATTTTTTAAAAACTTTTTTTTAACTTTTTACTGTACTTCTTAGTCCCTTTAGGGGACTTAAAGCTGAAATGATCTGATCACTTGTGCATATAGTAAAAATCACAGCTTCTTTTTAAGGGTGGTTATAAAAACATGCAACTTTGCAATTTATTTTTTATTAAGATCCCTCTCCGTTCTCAAGAACAGGGGGATTTTTGATTTTAGGCCGCTTTGTTGCAAGGGAGAAGTTCAAAGGGAGCCGGCAATCGGGCCAGCTTCAGAGTGGCCCAAGCAGACTGTAAAGCTGATCGTGCTGCTCGCTCCTTGGACTGCAGAGGTGGCTGGTAACCTACGCAACAAGATGTCCTCTATAAAATTATAATTCCCTTTATTCTTGAGAACAGAAAGGATTATTAATAAGAAGTAAATTGCAAAATTGCTTATTTTTTTTAGCATTTCTGAGACAACCCAACATTATATACTTATTATACTTATGCTGTTATTATTTTTTATTTTGCTGTAGTTTTCTTTTCCGTTTTTTCCAACACTGTAATGTGATGTAGTGAAACCAAGCCCATGGCTTTTTCCATTGCCAGAAGAGCCGTCTGTCTAGCCATGGTAGACACCAATCTCTTGTTTGGGTTAGAGTTGGATAAGTTCATGGAGGACTTGGGTGAGTCGAGTACATTACCTCCTGTCCAATAAGCAAGGGGCATTGAAATGGAACAACCCCGACTGGGCCCGTGCAGGAGGGAATCTCGCTGGCACCAACGTGTACTTCAGCTGGATGTGCATCCAAGGATGGGGGACATGTATTTCAAGATGGAGGACATATATAACAGAAAGTGGCCTATGTTGGGAGGACATGTATACAAGGATTGGGGACATACATACCAAGAAGGGGGCATATATACCAGGAAGTGGCCCAGGATGGGGGGCATATATACCAGGGTGGGGACATATATACCAAGAAGGGTGACATACATACCAGGATGGGGGACATATATATCAGGAAAAGGCCTAAGATTGAGGACATATAAACCAGGGTGGGAAAAATATATACCGGGAAGTGGCTCAGGATGGGGGACATATATAACAGAAAGGGGCCTATGATAAAGGGACATGTATACCAGGATTGGGGGCATACATACCAAGAAGGGGGACATAAATACCAGAAAGTGGCCATCGGACTTTAGTTACACCACTGCCAATAAGTTCATAGGGCCAAGAATTTTCTCACCTGTTCTGCTAATGATTGGATTGAAGGACAATAAATTAGAATTATAAGCCAAACTTTTCTACTCAATGGCAACAGCATCTGAGGGATTTTATCATCGCTCGTAAAGTAAACACTGTGATAACGACAAGGTTGAATTTGTTGGAACTAATGACCTTATGTATTAATGCCCTTGTAGCATTTGAAAGGCCTGTTTTGGGCTTTTATCCATTGGTCACATGATCACATCACAGTGTTTTATTTGTATGTGTTTATTTGTGACTACTATAATATAAATATCAGTTTTCTAAGTTGTCGAGTGAGTTGGTATGGATGGACATTTGGTGACGTAGGAACCCACCAATTTTTAAAGTTTTTTGTTGTTGCTAGATTTAGCTTAGTAAATGGTGGCTTTGGTCTCCTGGACAAAATGCAAGGCCCTGGCCATTCTGTTTTTAGGATTAGCACTTAGCTAAAAGTTAATAAATAAAGGGGTTGACCACTATTTTAACATTGACATATTTTTAGGATAGGTCATCAATGTCTGATCGGTGGGGGTGCGACACCTGGCACTCCCACAGATCAGCTGTTCTCAGTGCCAACGGCGGCAGAAATTGCGCAGTTACGGAGCTGCTCAGTCTACTGAAAGTGGCCGCGGCCCAGTACTGCACATCTGCCTACTATTATTTGAATAAAGATAAGTAATTAATGACAAAGGAGTGTACAACCTATTTAAATTATCAAAAGTTTCATTAAAGTTATAGAGGTTGTCCAGCCTTAGGTTTCAAGTCTGCAGTCACTCTACGTAACTGCAGACTTGAGAATCCTCACAGGCCGTACTCTCCACGTTTTGAGGATTCTCTGGTGCCAGCGCCGGCCACGTGACCGCAAGTATGAAATTTGCATACATACGGTCACATGCTTACTAGTCGTGCTCGGCTGTATATGTCTAGTTGGAATGTGGCCGGAAGTATGCAAATCGTATACTTGTGGTCACATAGCAGCCAACTCCTGGCACCAGAGAATCCTCACAGCGCAGACTACAGATTTGTAACCCAAGGCCGGACAACCCCTTTTATGCCTGGCTACAGATTATTCTAAAGAAATAAAGCTAGCTGTAAACTCCTTCCCTGGGCCCACTGTCAAGTCTTGCTGCGGCTCCTGATGTCTGGCTTTGCTTGCGACACTGACATCAGTGAGTCAGTGTGCCAGTGCCCATGGATGATTTTCTGTCCCATCTGGGGGGCCCGTGTGGAAAAAAAAATGACAGCATGCATTATTAGGCTAAGTTCTCATAATAATTATTTGGTGAGTTTTTGACACTGCATATTTTCATTGCCCCCAAAAATGCAGCATCTTACAGTTCTGGCAAATTAGATGGGATTAAATCCATAACATGTTAATTAATCTTGCATTAAAAATATTTTTTAACTGCAGATTTTTCACAAAGGCTTGAATGCGTTGAAAAAAAATCCATAGATGAATGAAAACCCACAGGTAATGCTCACATGACTTTATCTATAAAGTTTTATCAAAGCAAAGTAACAGCAAGTTTCCAAAACAAAGCAGTTTATTTCGAGCATGACATGTGAAAATAGATAAAAAACGCAGATTGAAAAACACGATAAAATCGCATGTAAAAAAAATGCATGCAAAGGGGCCAAGATCAGGATGCCGAGCTAGGAGGACACAATTTAGGGAAGCTCCTTCCAGGCATTTAGAAGTACACGGCTCTACCGCTCTCTCCCGATGGGTCCCCGGAGAGTTAAGATCCCTGCACATTTGGGACCAGTGGTGGCTGCTCCAGTGACAGCCATGGATGCAGACCTGTTCAAGGAGCCAATGGGCTTCAGTGATTCGGTGCCATCTTGAAGCTCAGCACAAGGAGACAGGAGGCCTTGAGGTAGGGAAATGTTAACCCCTTCTTGCCGATAGGGAGAGCCTGGAAAGGGTGACCTAGGCCAGCACATACACTACCGTTCAAAAGTTTAGAGTCACCCAGACAATTGTGTTTTCCATGAAAACTCATACTTTTATTAATCACATGAGTTGCCAAATGAATTGAAAATCTAGTCCAGACATTGACAAGGTTCGAAAAAAAGATTTTTGTTTGAAATAATAATTTTCTCGTTCAAACTTTGCTTTTGTCAAAGAATGCTCCCTTTGCAGCAATTCCAGCATTGCAGACCTTTGGCGATCTAGCAGTTAATTTGCTGAGGTAATCTGGAGAAAATTCACCCCATGCTTCCAGATGCCCCTCCACAAGTTGGTTTGGCTTGATGGGCACTTTTTGCGTACCATACGGTCCAGCTGCTCCCACAACAGCTTAAGGGGGTTGAGATATGATGAATGCGCTGGCCACTCCATTACAGGTAAAATACCAGCTACCTGCTTATTCTTTAAATAGTTCTTGCATAATTTGGAGGTGTGCTTTGGGTCATTGCCCTGTTGTAGGATGAAATTGGCTCCAATCAAGCGCTGTCCACAGGGTATGGCATGGCGTTGCAAAATGGAGTGATAACCTTCCTTATTCAAAATCCCTTTTACCTTGTACAAATCTCCCACTTTACCAGCACCAAAGCAACCCCAGACCATCACATTACCTCCACCATGCTTGACACATGGCATCAGACACTCTTCCAGCATCTTTTCAGTTGTTCTGCGTCTCACAAATGTTCTTCTGTGTGATCCAAACACCTCAAACTTGGATTCATCTGTCCATAACACTTTTTTCCAATCTTCCTCTGTCCAATGTCTGTGTTATTTTGCCCATATTAATCTTTTCCTTTTATTAGCCAGTCTCAGATATGGCTTTTTCTTTGCCACTCTGCCCTGGAGGCCAGCATCCCGGAGTCGCCTCTTCACTGTAGATGTTGACACTGGCGTTTTGCATGTACTATTTAATGAAGCTGCCAGTTGAGGACCTGTGAGGCATCGATTTCTCAAACCACAGACTCTAATGTACTTGTCTTGTTGCTCAGTTGTGCAGCGGGGCCTCCCACTTCTCTTTCTACTCTGGTTAGAGCCTGTTTCTGCTCTCCTCTGAAGGGAGTAGTGCACGCCATTGTGGGAAATCTTCAGTTTCTTGGTAATTTCTCACATGGAATAGCCTTCATTTCTAAGAACAAGTATAGACTGTCAAGTTTCACATGACAGTTCTTTTTTTTCTGGCCATGTTAAGAGTTTAATGGAACCAACAAATGTAATGCTCCAGATTCTCAACTAGCTCAAAAGAATGTCAGGTTTATAGGTTCTCTAATCAGCCAAACTGTTCTCAGCTGTGCTAGTGCAGCGCCCCAGAGTCCTGGTCGTTGCAGTATTGTCGCTCTTCCACCAGGGGGAGTGATGGTACGTCTGATGGCACTAAAGAAGTTCACCTGACCAGGTATCACAGTCACACACTACACTTCACACTCCGGCCACCAGGGGGAGCAAAAGGGTTCTATTTATTAGGCCACTCCTCACACTCGGGTAAAACTGGGGGTTGGATAGGAAGTTAGTCAGAAAGCTGTCTGGGTGAGACCCAGGAAGGACCTGTCAGGCAGACAGGGGGAGAAGGAGGAACATTTGAGCTGCAGACAGAGGTCCCTGTCAGGGGTGGGATCCCTGAACGAGATAGAACGTTATGGAGCTGTGTCTGCACCTGATTGCGGCAGCATCCTAAGAAAGGATAAGAAGTGGAGTATTGTTATGATCCCAGTGGCTTAGGATCACAAATCTAACCAGCTAAGTCAGAGATAATAGGACAAGCTCTGGGGATGTGGTAACTGGACTGACCGCAAACCTGATTCTAACCAAACACACTAAAGGTAGCCGTGGAATGTTTCCTGAAATCCTAGACGTCTCTTCACGGCCTGAGAAACTGACTACCCCTAAAGAGAAAGTAAGACCTCACTTGCCTCAGAGAAATACCCCAAAGATATAGAAGCCCCCCACAAATAATAACGGTGAGTTAAGAGGAAAAGACAAACGCAGAGATGAAACAGGTTAAGCAAATGAGGCCCGCTAACGCTAGATAGCAGAAAATAGCAAGGGATCTGTGCGGTCAGTAAAAAACCCTATGCAAAAATATCCACGCAGAGAATGCGAGAACCCCCACACCAACTAACAATGTGGGGGGAGCAACTCAGCACCCCAGAGCACCAGCAAGCAGGGAAATCACATATTAGCAAGCTGGACCAAAACACATCATATACTAGGACACATCTTGAACACAGATGAGCAAAAATAAGCAAACAAAACTTAGCTTCTCTTGGAGAGACTGATAACGGATGTAGACAGGAGCAATCAGAATAGCACTGAATACAACGACAGCAGGCAACCACTGAGAGTCCAGCTGAACTAAATAGGAACCAGCTAACAGATAACGAGACAGCTGATCCAACCTCAGACCTGCAGAATGACACAAAGAGCCACCAGAGGGAGCCCAAAGACAACACTCACACAGTACCACTTGTGACCACAAGAGGGAGCCCAAAAACAGAGTTCACAACAGTACCCCCCCTTGAGGAGGGGTCACCGAACCCTCATCAAAACCCCCAGGGCGATCAGGATGAGCCACATGGAAGGCATGAACCAAATCGGCCGCATGAACATCAGAGGCGACAACCCAGGAATTATCCTCCTGACCATAGCCCATCCACTTAACCAAATACTGAAGCCTCCGTCTCGAAATACGAGAATCCAAGATCTTCTCCACCACGTACTCCAATTCGCCCTCAACCAGCACCGGGGCAGGGGGCTCAACAGAAGGAACCACAGGCGCCACATACCTCCGCAACAAAGACCTATGGAACACGTTATGAATGGCAAACGACGCTGGGAGGTCCAAACGAAATGACACCGGGTTAAGGATTTCCAAAATCTTATAAGGACCAATGAAGCGAGGCTTGAATTTAGGAGAGGAAACCTTCATAGGAACATACCGAGAAGACAGCCATACCAAATCCCCAACACGAAGTCGGGGACCCACACCGCGACGGCGGTTGGCAAAGCGCTGAGCCTTCTCCTGTGACAACTTCAAATTGTCCACCACATGGTTCCAAATTTGCTGCAACCTATCCACCACAGAATCCACCCCAGGACAGTCAGAAGGCTCAACCTGACCCGAGGAAAAACGAGGATGAAAACCAGAATTGCAGAAAAAAGGCGAAACCAAAGTAGCAGAACTAGCCCGATTATTAAGGGCAAACTCGGCCAATGGCAAAAAAGTCACCCAATCATCCTGATCAGCAGAAACAAAACATCTTAAATAAGTTTCCAAGGTCTGATTAGTTCGCTCGGTTTGGCCATTCGTCTGAGGATGGAAGGCCGACGAAAAAGACAAATCAATGCCCATCTTAGCACAAAATATCCGCCAAAATCTGGACACAAACTGGGATCCTCTGTCAGACACAATATTTTCAGGGATGCCGTGCAAGCGAACCACATTCTGAAAAAATAGAGGAACCAAATCGGAGGAGGAAGGCAACTTAGGCAAGGGCACCAAATGGACCATTTTGGAAAAACGAACACACACCACCCAGATGACAGACATTCTCTGAGAGACTGGAAGATCTGAAATAAAATCCATGGAAATGTGCGTCCAAGGCCTCTTCGGGACAGGCAAAGGCAAAAGCAAACCGCTGGCACGAGAACAGCAAGGCTTAGCCCGAGCACAAATCCCACAGGACTGCACAAAGGAACGCACATCCCGCGACAAGGAAGGCCACCAGAAGGACCTAGCCACCAAATCCCTGGTAACAAAAATCCCAGGATGGCCTGCCAACACCGAAGAATGAACCTCGGAAATAACTCTGCTGGTCCATCTATCTGGGACAAACAGTCTCTCTGGTGGGCAACGGTCAGGTCTATCCGCCTGAAATTTCTGCAGCACTCGTCGCAAATCTGGGGAAATGGCAGACAATATCACTCCCTCTCTGAGGATACCAGCCGGCTCTGAAACTCCCGGAGAGTCAGGCACAAAACTCCTAGAAAAAGCATCAGCCTTCACGTTCTTCGAACCAGGCAGGTACGAGACCACGAAATCGAAACGGGAGAAAAACAACGACCAACGAGCCTGTCTAGGATTCAGCCGCTTGGCAGACTCGAGATAAATCAGATTTTTGTGATCAGTCAAGACCACCACACGATGCTTAGCTCCCTCGAGCCAATGTCGCCACTCCTCAAATGCCCACTTCATAGCCAACAACTCCCGATTACCAACATCATAATTCCGCTCGGCATGTGAAAACTTTCTTGAAAAGAAAGCACAAGGCTTCATCACAGAGCAATCAGAGCTTCTCTGCGACAAAACAGCCCCTGCTCCAATCTCAGAAGCATCAACCTCGACCTGAAAAGGAAGAGAGACATCAGGCTGACACAAAACTGGAGCCGAAGAAAACCGGCGCTTCAGCTCCCAAAAGGCTTCCACGGCCGCAGGAGACCAATTAGTCACATCAGAACCCTTTTTGGTCAAATCTGTCAAGGGTTTAACCACGCCAGAAAAATTAGCAATGAAGCGACGGTAAAAATTAGCAAAACCCAAGAACTTCTGAAGACTCTTAACAGATGTAGGCATGAATAGCCTGGACCTTGACTGGGTCCATCTCAATAGTAGAAGGAGAAAAAATAAAACCCAAAAAGGAAACCTTCTGTACTCCGAAGAGACATTTTGAGCCCTTCACAAATAAGGCATTAGCACGCAGGACCTGAAATACCATCCTGACCTGCTTCACATGGGACTCCCTATCCTCAGAAAAGACCAAAATGTCATCCAGATACACAATCATAAATTTATCCAGATATTCTCGGAAGATGTCATGCATGAAGGACTGGAACACAGAAGGAGCATTTGAGAGTCCAAAAGGCATCACCAAGTACTCAAAATGGCCTTCGGGCGTATTAAATGCTGTTTTCCATTCATCCCCCTGCTTAATACGCACAAGGTTATATGCACCACGAAGATCTATCTTGGTGAACCAACTGGACCCCTTAATCCGAGCAAACAGATCAGATAATAATGGCAAAGGATACTGAAATTTGACCGTGATTTTATTTAGAAGACGATAATCTATACAAGGTCTCAGAGAACCATCCTTCTTGGCCACAAAAAAGAATCCTGCACCAAGAGGGGAGGAGGACGGGCGAATATGTCCCTTCTCTAAAGACTCCTTTATATAACTCCGCATTGCGGCATGTTCTGGTACAGACAAATTAAAAAGTCGTCCCTTAGGGAACTTACTACCAGGAATCAAATTTATAGCACAATCACAATCCCTGTGAGGAGGCAGGGCACCGGATCTGGGCTCATCAAATACATCCTGGTAGTCCGACAAAAACTCAGGGACCTCAGAAGGAGTGGAAGAAGCAATTGACACCAAAGGAGCATCGCCATGAATCCCCTGGCAACCCCAACTTGAAACAGACATAGCTTTCCAATCCAGAACTGGATTATGGGCCTGCAGCCATGGCAGACCCAAAACGACCACAACATGCAGATTATGCAGCACAAGAAAGCGAATCACCTCCTGATGTACAGGAGTCATGCACATGGTCACTTGAGTCCAATACTGAGGCTTATTCTCAGCCAATGGTGTAGCATCAATACCCCTCAGTGGAATAGGGAATTCCAAAGGCTCCAGGACAAAACCACAGCGCCTGGCAAACGACAAATCCATCAGGTTCAGGGCAGCACCTGAATCCACAAAAGCCATAACCGAGTAGGATGACAAAGAACAAATTAAAGTAACAGACAAAATGAATTTAGGCTGTATAGTACCAACGGTGACAGATTTAGCAAATTTTTTTACGCGCTTAGAGCATGCTGAGATAACATGAGTTGAATCACCACAGTAAAAGCACAACCCATTTTGACGTCTATGATTTTGCCGCTCAATTCTGGTCAGAATTCGGTCACATTGCATAGACTCAGGTCTCTGTTCAGAAAACACCGCCAGATGGTGCGCAGACTTGCGCACCCGCAAACGCCGATCAATCTGAATGGCCAAAGCCATTGAGTCATTCAGACTTGCAGGCGTGGGGAACCCCACCATAACATTCTTAATGGCTTCAGAAAGACCTTCTCTGAAATTTGCAGCCAGGGCACACTCATTCCATTGAGTAAGCACCGACCATTTCCGAAATTTTTGACAATACACCTCAGCTTCATCCTGGCCCTGAGAGAGAGAGCCAGCAAGGCCCTTTCTGCCTGGTTCTCAAGATTAGGTTCCTCATAAAGCAATCCAAGCGCCAGAAAAAACGAATCCACATTCAGCAATACAGGATCTCCCGGCGCCAGGGAGAGGGCCCAATCTTGAGGGTCGCCACGTAACAGGGAGATAACAATTCTAACTTGCTGAGCGGAATCACCAGAGGAACGAGGTCTCCAAGAAAGAAATAATTTACAATTATTCTTAAAATTCAGAAACCTAGATCTATCTCCAGAAAACAACTCAGGAATAGGTACTTTTGGCTCAGACATAGGACTGTGAACAACAAAATCCTGCATGCTTTGCACCCTTGCAGCAAGATGATCCACACTAGAAGTCAGACTCTGAATATCCATGTCTGCAGCTGAACTCAAAGCCACCCAGAGATTAAGGGGATGAGAGAAGTTGGACAGACTGCAGCAAAGGGAGAGGAAAAAAAAAAAATTGTAGTCAGGACTTCTCTTATCCCACTTCTGCGATGCATTAAACACATTTCAGGCCTGCTGTACTGTTATGATCCCAGTGGCTTAGGATCACAAATCTAACCAGCTAAGTCAGAGATAATAGGACAAGCTCTGGGGATGTGGTAACTGGACTGACCGCAAACCTGATTCTAACCAAACACACTAAAGGTAGCCGTGGAACGTTTCCTGAAATCCTAGACGTCTCTTCACGGCCTGAGAAACTGACTACCCCTAAAGAGAAAGTAAGACCTCACTTGCCTCAGAGAAATACCGCAAAGATATAGAAGCCCCCCACAAATAATAACGGTGAGTTAAGAGGAAAAGACAAACGCAGAGATGAAACAGGTTAAGCAAATGAGGCCCGCTAACGCTAGATAGCAGAAAATAGCAAGGGATCTGTGCGGTCAGTAAAAAACCCTATGCAAAAATATCCACGCAGAGAATGCGAGAACCCCCACACCAACTAACGATGTGGGGGGAGCAACTCAGCACCCCAGAGCACCAGCAAGCAGGGAAATCACATATTAGCAAGCTGGACCAAAACACATCATATACTAGGACACATCTTGAACACAGATGAGCAAAAATAAGCAAACAAAACTTAGCTTCTCTTGGAGAGACTGATAACGGATGTAGACAGGAGCAATCAGAATAGCACTGAATACAACGACAGCAGGCAACCACTGAGAGTCCAGCTGAACTAAATAGGAACCAGCTAACAGATAACGAGACAGCTTATCCAACCTCAGACCTGCAGAATGACACAAAGAGCCACCAGAGGGAGCCCAAAGACAACACTCACACAGTACCACTTGTGACAAGAGGAAGCCCAAAAACAGAGTTCACAACAGAGTATATTGTGGAGAAGTGAGAAACGCGATCACAGCGCAAGGAGATAATACCGGGAGGAGTTCTTCCTTAAGATCGGCAACATCCTTCTGAGGCACGTAGCCGGTGGCCGGAACACCGAGGGAGTAATAGGCTCTACGCATTACTTCAAACTACGGCAGGACAGTTAATTCCAAGTTGGCTGTCCAACCTTTAACCTAATGAAGACAACGGAGGCAAATTGTGGGAGAGGGGCGTCTCTAGGGTCCCTATAAAATAGCTCCAGGCCTACCCCGTCATACGGGTCGTCCTATCCATATCATCTGGGGGACGTAGAGAGAGAATATCAGAAACATACACAACAGTTGTGAGGACTATCCCGTGGTGGTCAGCAGGGAAGTACTACAACACACAGGCGCAAGTAGGAAGGCTACTGATTTCCACCTGCAAAGGGATCTCTGGATGTGCCTTCGGGCCGGCCGGTCTCAGCCAGCCCTGTTAGCAGTGCTCTGGACTGCGGACGCTGAAGTCTACAGTAAAAGGTAAAGAGACTGCAACCTTGTGTCCATCATCATCTACCCTACTGGGAAGCCCTGGGGACATACTTCACCTGTGGGAAGGTACTCCATCTAGCTGCCATAACATCACCCCAGCGGACCCCTAAGCAGCGTCGGTCACCCTGACCGAACACCACAGGTGGCGTCACGAACACTTGACAAACTACACCTTTTAATTGGGCGCCCCTTAGCAGGGCCACGGACCGGGTCGGGCCACCGTGACATCCCCAGAACCGAGACAGAGGGACCCGGTACCGAGTACCCGACTGCCCTGCGCCTGGGGGCGATCCACTAACATACTTGCACAAGGGTATTCTAACCATCCATTAGCCTCCTTACACAGCAAACAAAGTACAAAGAACACTGGAGAGATGGTTGTTGGAAATGGGCCTCTATACACCTATGAAGATAATGTATTACAAACCAGACGTTTGCAGAAAGAATAGTCATTTACCACATTAACAATGTATAGAGTGTATTTCTGAATCATTTAATGTTAGCTTCATTGGAAAAAAAAATGTGCTTTTCTTTAAAAAATAAGGAAATTTCTAAGTGACCCTAAACATTTGAATGGTAGTGTACATGAAGATTTCTTGCAGACACTATCTGGGCCAGGAACATAAGGCCCATTTCTTCAGGATAGTGCACAAGATGACCACATAGACACTGCTGTTGGCAGACATCAGGACTCCCTTCCCCCCACTTTGCAGCAACAAACCCCTGGGCTTCAACTTTCACACCCACCCAGACCAGGGAGAACTTCTTCAAAAAGAGTTCAGGAAAATTGGGACACAAAAGAGTCATTGGTTTTAAAAGGGACACATCAATATTACAGAGAGACGGAGTGAATCTCTGGATTACTCCTCTGATAGTGAATGGCTAGCTCATTATCCTCCCACATCATGTTCAGCATGGAGGAAACTCATCATACACTTCAATTCTAAGGAGGACTTTAAAATCTTAATAAATTAGGTCAAAGATGCTTGAAAAATGAGAATAGCATGTGTAAGGCAGGATCTGCAGTACATTGCGGGTCCTATGGATACTCTGGAGGGGGAACATGACACCACTAGATCCCATGTGTCAGACCTCCCTCAATTAATGCTCTCACAACAGAAGGCTGTAAAAGATCTGCATGCCCAACTAGAGTACTGACTACTGAGCATTCCAGATTCAAGTGGTCAGGAAAACCCTAAACTAATGCTACAAACCCTCTTCAATTCAATCCTGGAGGACCCTCCTTCAACGCCAGTCAAGTTTTGCAGAGTGCACCAAGCCCTGCAGCCTAAAGGCTCTAGTGACATTTTTTACTGCTTGCATGAATGACAAGGGCCAGGTTGCAGAGGAATATAACCTATTTGGGCACTTAAATCCAGTTGTTCCCTGATTTATCCTGTACAACCCTCCAAAAAAGAGATACCTTAAATCCATACTAAAAATCCTGATGGATAAGAGAATTCCCTACAGATGGGGTTTTCCTTTTGTCCTAACTGCCCGCCGAGATGGAATATCTTCGACACTGGTTCCTTGGAGGACCTACCAGCATTCTGTGATGCTTTGGGATTGCTTCTCCCTAAGATCTCGGATTGGGTGTCTCCATTACCCTCAGAGGCATCCCTTCCTGTCTGGAATCAAAAAAGGAAGAAGGGGTCTGAGGGGTCTGGAAGACAGGGGAGACCAGCAGAACTTCACTTCCCCTAGAACTTGCTGAACTTACACTATCTAGTGTTGGACTTCACTAATAGCTTCTTCTGAGTGCCTTGGAATTGTTGTTCCCCTTAGTTTCTTTACTTTAGTACTATCTGGTACTACTTGATATGTTATTACTGTGTTTTGAGCCATTCTCAAATTACGCGGTTACGCCAATCAAAGACAGTCCTGGGCTCCTGCCTCTGAAGAGATAGGTTTACTTTATACCATCTATCTTCTTAGTGGGTTCATTTTGTTCCACAGGAGTAATCCCCTACAAGCAGTTCTCCTGGGAAATGTTATTTTGCATACATAATACCATTTACCATACATTTTTTGTTGTCTGTGTCTACCCTTCATCCTTGTGTTTCCATCTGTCCCCCTTGCTCCAAGTCATTTTCTTCATCTGAAGAAGGCGGATTCCTGGGAGTGCCCAGTATAAAGCTGTCCACGTAGAAAATCCGTGCGTGAGACAGGACTGGAACTGGATCAAACGAGTGAGTAACAAACTGTCAAGTGCAGCTTTCACCCATCAGACAATCACCATGACTCGTATGATATCACTTAATGTAAGGCTATGTTCACACAATCCTTTTTTTGATCCTTTTTTTTTCAGGTCCTTTTTCCATGCAGGGTACAGTCCAATGTTACTCTATGGAAAACAAAAACCGCTGTGCCCACTATCCTTTTTTTCTCAGGCAAATCCGCGAGGATTTGCCTGCAGAAAAAAAGAAGTACCATGTCACTTCTTTCTGCGGATTCAGCTCCTGTTTTCAACAGGCACCAATAGGAAAGTGCTGTTGAAAACCCGCAGAGGAATCTGCAGAAGAAACTGCAGGAAAATCAGCAGTGCAGTTTTGCACTGCGGGTTTTCCAAATCAGGACCTGAAAAAAAAGGATCAAAAAAAGGATCAAAAAAAGGATCAAAACAAGGATCGTGTGAACATGGCCTAAGAGATCTAAATTCCCCTAGGAAAAGAAGATTTGATTTACAGGAATTAAAGGCACAAGTTCGCAGCCAATCACTTTCCTATTGCTTTCTCGGCCATTAATAATAACTAAAGAGGAGGATTAGCAATTTTAACCCCTTAACGACTACAATACACCTTTTAATGGTGGCAATTAAGGGTACTTATTCCTCACTGCCGCTTTTTAATGGTGCTGAGAAATAAGGGAATAGCGCCCCCCAGCGTTGGAAAATCTCCAGGTGTAGCTGAGACTTTCGAGAACATGATCAAGGCCGGTTTTTTTTACGGTCCCCAGTCACGTGATCGCCGTTATTCACCAAATAACAACGATCACATAAAAAAGTATGATTAAAATTAATTTCTCTCTCCTCTAATAAGATCTAACATATTAGAGAAGAGTCCCCCCCGGTACCTCCACCATTCCCCGGTGTCTCCTACTCCATTTCCCAGCCCTCCGCGTCAACTTCCGGGACAAAATGGCGGGCGCATGTGCAGTGCGCCAGCCGTGATCTGCAGGCTGGTATCCGGCAACAATAAGGAATTTTTCCTATTGGTTCCTTTTTCTGGGTAAATATAATTTTTATTAAAGAGAAGAGAATTTTACAAGAAAAACAGTAGTTGAAAACTACGACAATGATCAAAGTACTTTTCCTTATAATATACAATTCGAGAAGAGTAACACAAAAAACACTCGTTCACAAACCTTGCATAAATCTTACATAAAAGAGAGAAATAAAAGAAAGAGAAAAAAAAAAAAATTAGAGGGAGTAAACCCTCTAGAATGACCACGGTAACTTAAACATATAAGCAATAACTCCTTGCCCCCGCAACAGGCGAGGACTTTCATTACCGTGAATAAAAGAAAGCATACCTAAAATCAGTTCGCCCATGTCCCCTAGAGCGAGACATGCACGCAGATGGTATCATTATATAAGTAACTGGTAAATCATGGTACAGACCTATCACTCCGAACTGGTGGAAGGTGAACAGCTCACCCAGGGGGGAGATAGAAAGAGGAGGAAATAGAGGGGGGAGCCCAAGTAGGTGGGGCTCAAGAAAAGAAATATAGAATTAGAACATGAAAAGAAAAGAAGAGTAGCTTAGTAATCGACTGTAGAATAGACAGGTGTATTCAGGTAAACAGGTCAGGGAAACAAGCAGAATCTTTAAATAGAATCCATTCAGTCCAGATACTTAAAAAGGAGACCCTTGTCTGTGAAAGGTCTACATTAATTTCCTCCATCCTAAAGATGGTTTCAAATTCTGAAAACCACTCCACAATATTGGGGGGAACCGGGTCTCGCCATTGGCGGGGGATTACTGTCCTAGCAGCCGCTAGGCAGAATTTAAGGATGTCCTTTTTTTGGGATCTCACCGAACCGGGAATCATGGATAGCAATGCCATCTCCGGAGTACCGGTGATGTGCTTGCCTGTGATCAAACCATAATTTCGGAACACTTGGTCCCAGAATGTTCTAATCAAGGGGCAGCCCCACCAGATATGCAAAAGGGAGCCAATGCCATTTCCACACCTCCAGCAGCAGCTTGAAATTGAGGGAGAAAATTTGTGTAACCTGTCAGGTGTGAGGTACCACCTATATTGCAGTTTATACCCCTTCTCCGAGGCCTCACTGGAACTCAGGAGTTTATGGTTCATCAGGAAGCAACGCTCCCATTCCTCATCCGACAAAGTCCGCACCAAATCCCTCTCCCAAGCAGACTGGAAATAGAGCCTTGCGTCAGAGACAGGTATTGAAAAAATTGAGTAGAGGGAAGAGATTCCCCTCCTCGGGGCGTCTCCACCGGCAAACAACAGTTCCAAGGGAGAGAGTTCACAGTTCGAACCCCTTGGCAAATTCAAAGAGGCCAGGAAGGACCGGACCTGCAAATACTCCCACCAAAGAAGTTTAGTGGAGGGAGATTGGGTTTGGAGGGAACAGAGGGTGAGAATCTCGCCACGCTGTAAGATATCACCAACCCGTATGTCATCCTCGTATTTCCATCCCATGAAGGCTTTCCTGTGAATGCCCGGAGGAAATGCCGGGTTGCAAAAAATAGGTGTAAGAAGGCTGGCCCCAGGAGGAGCGGACCCCTTCACACCACTGCAGTGCCATGCCCTCATAGCCTCTGAGGTTAAGAAGGAATATCTCCCCCGTTGAAGAGCATATTGCTTTGGGATCCACTGTAGATAATGAAGAGGCAAATCGGACCATTCTTGTTCCAACGCTACCCATTTTTTAAATTTAATTTTATATTTCCAGTCCAAGAGGTGAACTAATATGGCCGCCCTGCAATAGTTTCAGAGATTGGGTAGACCCACCCCACCAAACTGGCGTGGCCTAGATAAAACCTTGTAACTCACCCTCGGTGTTTTCCCCTTCCAGATAAAATGGGAAATCAAGGACTGTATGTTAATAAAAAATGATTTATGTGGCCAAATGGGAATCGCCTAAAAGATATAAAGAAATCTCGACAGGATATCCATCTTAACCACCTGAATCCCACCAAGCCACGACAGCCTCAATGGGCCGTAAGACTCCAGAAGAGATCCCACCCTGTTCAAAATGACCTGATGATTCAAAGAAAATAATTGAAGAGGATCCGAGGTGAGGTTCACCCCGAGATATGAAATCTGATCCTGTTGCCATCTAAAGGGGAAGGTCTGCTTCAAGGAAGCCACCACGGAAGAAGATAGAGAAATGTTTAGGACCTCAGTTTTGGAGTAATTAATCTTGAAGTTGCTTAAATCCCCGAAGGATTCAAACTCCTTCATAAGCACTGGAAAAGAGATGACTGGGTCAGAGACGAAGAGGAGGATGTCGTCGGCAAATAGGGCCGTTTTATGGTTAGAGTTTCCAACCTGAATCCCTGAGATACTGTCATTAATTCGGATAGCCTTAGCCAAATGCTCAATAACTAAAACGTATAATAGGGGCGACAACGGGCAGCCTTGTCTAGTACCGTTCTGGATATAAAAACGATCGGACAAGGATCCATTGACTCTAACACGAGCTGAGGGTTTTGAATATAATGACATAATTTTCCCCAGGAAATTGGATTGTAAGCCAATATGGGTCAGGGTCTCCCGTAGAAAGTCCCAATGGACTCTATCAAAGGCCTTTTCTGCGTCAATCGACAGAAGACAAAGAGGGGACTTTTGCATCTTGGTCCTCTCAATAAGGAGAAGAGACCTGATAATGCTGTCCCGCGCCTCCCGGCCCTTGACAAAGCCCACCTGATCAAGGTCGATAATAGATGGGAGAAGTCCCGACAATCTGTCAGCCAATACCTTAGCAAATAATTTTACATCGACGTTGATCAGGGAGATTGGCCTATAACTCCCGGCCAGCAGGGGATCCTTATTAGGCTTTGGCAGAACAGAAATATGAGCCTCTAGGGACTGGGGGGGTGAAACTATTCTCCTCAGAAATCGCATTAAAGGTGAGGACTAGGGTTGAGCGAAACGGCTCAACCATTTTCAGAAGTCGCCGACTTTTGGCAAAGTCGGGTTTCATGAAACCCGACCCGACCCCTGTGTGGGGTCGGCCATGAGGTCGGCGATCTTCTGAATCTGGTATCGGAATTCCGATACCGAGTTCCGATATGTTTGCGATATCGGAACTCGGTATCGGAATCCACATTTAAGTGTAAAATAAAGAATTAAAATAAAAAATATTGATATACTCACCTCTCCGACGAGCCCTGGTAGTAATCGGCATCTTCCGTTCCTAAGACTGAGCGCGTTCAGGGCCTTAGAAGACATCACGGCTTTGTGATTGGTCGCGGCGGCCCACGTGACCACTCAGCGACCAATCACAAGCCGTGACGTAATTCTCTCAGGTCCTAAATTCCTCATTCTAGGAATTTAGGCCATGAGAATTACGTCACGGCTTGTGATTGGTCGCTGAGCGGTCACGTGGGCCGCCGCGACCAATCAAAAAGCCGTGACGTCATCTAAGGCCCTGAACGCGCTCATTCTTAAGAAGAAAGGCTGCCGGAAAGAAGCCGAGGGTGAGTATATTCCTATTAGGTATATACTCACCCTCGTACGTGCCCTGCTTCTTTCCGGCAGCCTTCCTTCTTAAGAATGAGCGTGTTCAGGGCCTTAGATGACGTCACTGCTTTGTGATTGGTCGCGGCGGCCCACGTGACCGCTCAGCGACCAATCACAAGCCGTGACGTAATTCTCATGGCCTAAATTCCTAGAATGAGGAATTTAGGACCTGAGAGAATTACGTCACGGCTTGTGATTGGTCGCTGAGCGGTCATGTGGGCCGCCGCGACCAATCACAAAGCCGTGACGTCATCTAAGGCCCTGAACGCGCTCATTCTTAGGAACGGAAGATGCCGATTACTACCAGGGCTCGTCAGAGGGTGAGTATATCAATATTTTTTATTTTAATTCTTTATTTTACACTTAAATATGGATCCCAGGGCCTGAAGGAGAGTTTCCTCTCCTTCAGACCCTGGGAACCATAGTATCCCATTGCACTGCATTGGGTTTCGCTTTTCGGCCGACCCCGACCCCGACTTTTTTATAGGATCGGCCAATTTCACTCGACCCGACTTTTGAGAAAGTCGGGTTTCGTGAAACCCGACCCGATCCTATAAAAATAAAAGTTGCTCAACCCTAGTGAGGACCATTTGGGGAAGCAAGTCAGATAGAAGGGATTTATAGAAAAAGGGAGTGAACCCATCCAGCCCAGGACATTTAGAGGTGGACGTAGATTTAACAGCTTCTGCCAGCTCCTCAGGGGTTACGTCCTTTTCCAGGACTGCCAAATCCGCCTCAAGGAGGGACGGGACCTTGATCCTATCCATATAAGATTTAATTTTATTTTTCAACTTGGTGGGATCCAAATCAGCGAGCCTGCCCCTAATGTTGTATAGGGATGTATAGAACTTTTGAAAGACCTCTAGGATCTCCTCATTACTGTGGACCAGTTGGCCCTTATCATTTTTGAGTGATGAGATAAGGGTGGGACCCGATCTGGGATGAAGCAGTCGTGCTAGATGGCGCCCACAAACATTAGCTCTTTTGTAGAAAAACCCTTTAGTTCTTTCCTTGTCACCCATAAACCGTCTATCCAGCAGGCCTTTAAGTTCAAGCCTTTTTGTAGTGAGCTCGACCAAAGTCACAGAGGACCTCGAATTCTTATGCCTGCTTTCCAGGGTCTGAATTTGTGACAGCAAAGCGTCTATTTCCTCAGTCTGAAGTTTTTTGATTCTAGCCCCATGTTTGATTAAGGTGCCTCTAATGACGCACTTCAGTGCTTCCCATTTAATTGCCTGATGTGTGGGATCTGACGCATGAGTATGGGCAAACGCTGCAATGTCAGATTTCAAATCACTCAAACAGGTGGTGTCTCATAAAAGGTTGCCATTCAATTTCCATGAGAATTTTTTTATAGCCAGCCCGGGTATCTCCAAGGATAGAAAAATAGGGCAATGATCCGACTGAACCATATTACCAATCTTAGCATCAGGCCTCCAAGATAAAACCCCCCTGCTGACCAGAAAAAGGTCAATTCTGCTGTAGGAGTTATGTGGAGTAGAATAGAAAGTATAATCCTTACCTCTAGGATTGAGGATTCTCCAAACATCTATCAGATGAAGTTTAAGTAAGAATTTTTGTAGGGCTCTCACCTTTCTCGATGGGACCGCCCCCCGACCAGAGGAGGTATCTATCTAGTTTGGGATCAAAGACAAAGTTAAAATCACCACCTATCACAACCTGGCCCTCCGCAAATGAAGACAATTTTAACAATAGAGACTTACAGACCTTAGGCTGTTCCCGGTTCGGGAGATACCAGTTAACTAGGGTCAGGATCCGTTCAGCAACTTTAACTTTCATAAAAATATAGCGTCCCCCTTCATCTATGACCTTGTCTATCAATATGATATTTAAATTCTTACAAAAGGCTATTGAGACACCTTTTGTCCTCGATTCGGGGTTGGAACTATGGGACCATCTATCATAAAGTTTACCCCCGACAACTGGTATCCGGTCAGCTCTAAAATGAGCTTCTTGAAGAAAAAGTATCTGAACCCCTAGCTTGTGCATATCTGAAAGTACGTGGCTTCGTTTTTGGGGAGTATTGAATCCCCGTACATTTAGGGAACCAAATTTTAAGGAACCCATTTTTCAATAGAACGTCGAGTACCCAACCGTTAGGCCCCAAAAAAGGGGTTATCCTGCCACCTGAGAGATGAGAACAGAAAACAAGACGCAGCAAATTAGAAGAAAAAGAAGAGAAAAAGAGTAGGCAAATATAGAAGAAAAAAGGAATGTAGCAGAAAATTGTACCCCCGGGGGAGCTGAAAATCACGGTTTGGACCAACCGTATAACCCCTTAACGGGTCGTGTCCTTTCCACTGAAGAAAGGAAGAAAGTCAAAACAATATATAACAAAACAAATCGTATACCGACGGATTCGATAAACAATATAGCTGTATAACACACCATGTTCCCCGGCGAACATCCCTGAGACAAAATACACAAAATTACCCAGTACAACCGAACCACCAGAGGAGGAGGGAAAGGGAGAAGAAAAAGGGGGGGAGGGGTAATCAAAGGAGAGGAGAGGGAGGGGGAAGAATAAGAAGGGGGAAGGAAGAGAATGGAATAGTGGAGAGGGAAGGAAAAATGACCAAGGGAAAAGAGCAAAGCATATATCATCAACACGGCCATTACTGCCTAAAGCTAGACCAAAGACCTAAGGGTCTACAACCGACTGAACCAAAAATACTGGACGCTTGCAAATCAGCCGTCTTCAGATACATCATTACAGTTCTGTCCTCTACCACGAGAACTAGTGCGGCCTCTTCCACGGTTGCGACGCGCCCTCTTTCGGCGCTGTGGCATAGGGCCCATATCCTGACCAACGGAATAAGGCCAGTCAGGGAATTGTAAGCCCGGATCCTCGAGGTTCAAGAGGGAGAGAAATGAACGATGCTCCCTGGGGTGAGATAAGGACACCATCTGGGTTCCCCGCCGAACCTGAAGGCGGAACGGATATCCCCAAGAATAGGGGATCTGGCTCTGGCGAAGGAGGTTAAGTAGAGGTCGCAGAGCTCTCCTCTTTTGGAGGGTTCTCCGTGACAGATCCGAGAGGAACTGTAATTGGTAATCTTGGAATCGGATCTCCTGGGTCTTTCTGGAACAGTTGAGGATTTCTTCCTTAACTTGGTACCTATGAAAACGACAAATCACGTCTCTAGGCAGACCTCCATCCTCAGGGGGAGGACCCAGCGACCTATGAGCTCTGTCAAATTCAATACCCAACTCTGGGGCAGTGTTCCTAATGGAGTTTAACAAAGTTTGAAGAGTCGCAGTTAGGTCACTGGTTTGGACTGATTCCGGTAGACCCCTCACTCTCAGATTTTGCCTTCTCTCCCGATTCTCCAAGTCCTCCATATGATCTAGAAAGCTCTCAAAGGTGGACATTTGGGCTGACAGTTTATCCTCAAGGGCTAGGATCTTGTTGGAGAGATTTTCCACAGTAGTGTCAGTAAGGATCAGTGCAGCTCCAAGGCCCCTTCCCAGAGCTTCTTAAAAAGCGAGATATACTCGCAGAGAACTCCACAGGGGGTCCAGAAGGGGTGTTGGGGCGTGCAGGTTTCCATTTAGCAGGCATAGACTCTGGTAAAGTCAGTTTCTGGGCTGTTGCAGGGCTTTATTCGGCCGGGGAAGCAGGAGCTCAGGGATTAGCAACCTTCCTCCATCATGGCCAGGACACGCCCCCCCCCTATTGGTTCCTTTTGATCACTATGATAGACTCTATCACAGTGTTCAAAAGAAAAAAAATAGTAAATCAAATTCCCTTTTGCAAGCTCCTTAGTTAGATAAAAATTATAAAATAGAAGAAAAATTATTTTTTTCCATTCTTTGCAGTTAGAGTTGTGTTAGGGCTGGTTTTAGGGCTAGGATTGGGATTAGGATTAGGGTTGGAGTTAGAATTGTTTTTTTCAAAAGTAAAAAAAAAAAGTGGTGACGATATGACAGCCAGTGTTGAATGCAAGTGCTCACTACTTGAGTTTGTAACAGGTGCTTGGGTATGCACAGACTTTTTTGGGGGTCTAAGGCCATGTGCACACTTTCAGTATTTTTCGCGTTTTTTCGCTATAAAAACGTGATAAAAACGCAAAAAAAACGCTTACATATGCCTCCTATTATTTACAGTGTATTCCGCATTTCTTGTGCAAATGTTGCATTTTCTTCCGCGAAAAAATCGCATCGCGGAAAAAAAAACAACATGTTCATTAAATTTGCGGAATTGCAGGGATTCCGCACACCTAGGAATGCATTGATCTACTTACTTTCCGCATGTGGCTGTGCCCACCATGCGGAAAGTAAGCAGATCATGTGCGGTTGGTACCCAGGGTGGAGGAGAGGAGACTCTCCTCCACGGACTGGGCACCATATAATTGGTAAAAAAAAAGAATAAAAATAAAAAATAGTGATATACTCACCTTCGATGGCCCCGGAGTCTTCCCGCCTCTCAGCGGTGCATGCTGCCACTTCCGTTCCTATAGATGGTGTGTGTGAAGGACCTGCGATGACGTTGCGGTCTTGTGATTGGTCGCGTGACCGCTCATGTGACCGCTCACGTGACCGCAACGTCATCGAAGGTCCTGCACACACACACCATCTATAGGAACGGACGCCGCTGAGGAGATCGGCTGTCTGCAGGTGAGTATAACCATTTTTTTTATTTTTTTATTATTTTTAAACATTCTATCTTTTACTATTGATTTAGTGTGATCTGTAAGTAAATTGATCTCCACTCTGGTACTGATTTAAAACAACCAATTTTATTAAAGCACAATTTTAAAAAGGTAAAATACAATTACTACATGTCAACAATGGTATAAATCCATAAGAGGGACCATCAGCCTGAGGATGATGCTTACAGTAGATATAGGCTATATATAGTAATGATAGTTACACATTATAGGAAGTGCAGGTAAAGCTGACTCCCCTAATAGGGATGACTTGCATACACAATAATAGTCCTAAAACCAGACTTCCCAAATGGTTTACAGCCAATATAATGTGAGATATAAAGGGTATATTACCTTGCCTGATAAGCCTAGAGCAAGATCCTCGGCGTCCCTCTGCCCCGACGCGCGTTTCGCTTTCGCTTCTTCTGGAGGCGTGTGCAAGTCATCCCTATTAGGGGAGTCAGCTTTACCTGCACTTCCTATAATGTGTAACTATCATTACTATATATAGCCTATATCTACTGTAAGCATCATCCTCAGGCTGATGGTCCCTCTTATGGATTTATACCATTGTTGACATGTAGTAATTGTATTTTACCTTTTTAAAATTGTGCTTTAATAAAATTGGTTGTTTTAAATCAGTACCAGAGTGGAGATCAATTTACTTACAGATCACACTAAATGTGTAGGTTCTAGTTTGGTGGTACACACACCCCCCATGAGGAGGGAATTGTGATTAAATAATATTGAGCAATTTTATGTGAATACTTTTACTATTGATGTTGCATAGGCAGCATCTACAGTAAAAAGTTGGTCACACTTGTCAAACACTATGTTTGACAAGTGTGACCAACCTGTCAGTCAGTTTTTCAAGCGATACTACAGATCGCTTGGAAAACTTTAGCATTCTGCAAGCTAATTTCGCTTGCAAAATGCTAAAAAAAACGCGAAAAAAAACGGGGAAAAAACGCAAAAAAAAAATGCGGATTTGTTGCAGAAAATTTCCGGTTTTCTTCAGGAAATTTCTGCAAGAAATCCTGACATGTGCACATACCCTAAGGCCATGTGCACACGTTCAGGATTTTTCGCGTTTTTTCGCTATACAAACGTGATAAAAACGCGAAAAAAACGCATACATATGCCTCCTATTATTTACAGGGTATTCCGCATTTTTTGTGCAAATGTTGCATTTTTTTCCGTGAAAAAATCGCATCGCGGAAAAAAAAGCAACATGTTCATTAAAAATGCGGAATTGCGGGGATTCCGCACACCTAGGAGTGCATTGATCTGCTTACTTCCCGTACGGGGCTGTGCACACCATGCGGGAAGTAAGCAGATCATGTGCGGTTGGTACCCAGGGTGGAGGAGAGGAGACTCTCCTCCACGGACTGGGCACCATATAATTGGTAAAAAAAAAAGAATTAAAATAAAAAATAGTGATATACTCACCCTCTGATGGCCCCCGAAGTGTTCCCGCCTCTCCGGCGCATGCTCTCTCTTCCGTTCCTATAGATGGTGTGGTTCAGGACCTTTGATGACGTCGCTGTCTTGTGATTGGTTGCGTGACCGCTCATGTGACTCACGCGACCAATCACAAGCAGCGACGTCATCGAAGGTCCTGAACCACACCGGCATCTATAGGAACGGACGCCGCTGAGGAGATTGGCTGCAGAGGGTGAGTATAACCATTTTTTTATTTTTTTATTATTTTTAAACATTCTATCTTTTACTATAGATGCTGCATAAGCAGCATCTATAGTAAAAAGTTGGTCACACGTCAAACAGTATGTTTGACAAGTGTGACCAACTTGTCAGTCAGTTTTCCAAGCGATGCTACAGATCGCTGGAAAACTTTAGCATTCTGCAAGCTAATTACGCTTGCAGAATGCTAAAAAAACCGCGGAAAAAACGGAAAAAAAACGCAAAAAAAAAATGCGGATTTCTTGCAGAAAATTTCCGGTTTTCTTCAGGAAATTTCTGCAAGAAATCCGGACGTGTGCACATACCCTGACAGTCACAAAACATGCAGGGCACGGACTTGTGCATATATACAGTATATATAATCTCAAACTACTTGTCCTCCCCCCAGAGGCAGTAAACTCCCTTTACAATCCAATTACTCAGGAAGAGATAAAAGAGATCTGACCTTGGGTATGTCCCTGGAGCCTGGATGGCTTGACATACCTGTACTACAAAACAATTCCCGAGGAGCTAACTCTTTATATGACTATACTGTTTAACTCATTTATGGAAGGCCCTGCCTTTCTAAACAATTTATTGCATTCTTATCTATTTCTCATTCCTAAACCAGGCAGGAACCATCTAGACCAATAGTTCTTCTAAACTCGGATTTGAAAATATTTCTATAGCTATTGGTAACAGACTCAGTTATTGGCTACCTCAACTTATTAATAAAGATCAGGTGGGTTTTGTGCCTTTTCATCAGGTCGGGGATAACACTACAGCAGAAGGGTGATAGACACGCCCAATAGAAGCAAAAAATGGGTTTGGTACTGTGTTAGCCAGTTGAAAAAAGAATGCTATCAGTTGTAAAAACAAGATAATATTGTAGTTATGATACCTTGTAATGGCTAGCCAAAAAAAACGTTACAAAGCAAGCTTTCGAGACTTTTTAGGCCTTTTCCTCAGACATGGAATAACAAGGTTTTTGAGGAAACACACACACACACATATATATATATAGATATATGTATATATATATATATATATATATATATATATATATATATATATATATATATATATATATCTATACAAGAAAATGCATGGTATAATAAATGGACCTTTGAATAAACAAACAAATGGAGCTCAGAGACTGAATCCTTAATTGGATTTGATTAGTGGTGTGAAAGTGTTTAAAGCTGGAGTCACACTAAAACGACTTACCAATGATCACGACCAGCGATACGACCTGGCCGTGATCGCTGGTAAGTTGTTGTGTGGTCGCTGGGGAGCTGTCACACAGACAGCTCTCTCCAGCGACCAACGATCAGGGGAACGACTTCAACGATGCCGAAGTCCCCCTGCAGCACCCGGGTAACCAGGGTAAACATCGGGTTACTAAGTGCAGGGCCGCGCTTAGTAACCCGATATTTACCCTGGTTACCATTGTAAAAGTAAAAAAAAAAAACACTACATACTCACATTCTGATGTCTGTCACGTCCCCCGCCGGCGTCCACAGGGCAGCTAATGCACGCGCTGCTGCCGAGAGCTTCCCTGCACTGAATGTGTAAGCGCCGGCAGTAACAGCGGTGACGTCACCACTGTGCTCTGCTTTATGGCCGGCGCTGACACAGTCAGTGCAGGGAAGCTCTCAGCAGCAGCGCGTGCATTAGCTGCGCTCCTGCTGAAAGCAGTTTTAACCCTGTAGACGCCGGGGGACATGACAGACATCAGAATGTGAGTATGTACTGTTTTTTTTTAACTTTTACAATGGTAACCAGGGTAAATATCGGGTTACTAAGCGCAGCCCTGCGCTTAGTAACCCGATATTTACCCTGGTTACAAGTGAACACATCGCTGGATCGGCGTCACACACGCCGATCCAGCTATGACAGCGGGTGATCAGCGACTAAAAAAAGGTCCTGATCATTCCCATCGACCAACGATCTCCCAGCATGGGGCCTGATCGTTGGTCGCTGTCACACATAACGAGATCATTAGCGGGATCGTTGCTACGTCACCAAAAGCGTGACGTTGCAACGATATTGTTGACGATATCGTTATGTGTGACTCAGCCTTTAGTCCTAATATTCAAGTAAGATCAGAGGCCTGGTGCCCTCACTGTCTCTGGATCAGATTCTGTAGTAACTCATAAATCCTACTGACAGGTTTAGTCTTATGTTGAGAGAATCAAACACTGTAGTAAGTTTGTTTTCCCAAACCTTTCGATGTTTTTGTGATTTTAAATTGCCTTTTAACATGAGAACTTTCATATTATGTTGTGTCCTGGACCACAGAAGTGTTTGGCCACCAGTAAATGTTTTTTTAAACCTGTAATCATGTGGCGATGAGACCTTATCCTTGCTCTCAGCTTATGTCCTGTTTCTCTCACATAAAGGCCCCCAATAGGACACATAGTGCACAGAATTAAGTACCCCACATTGGAAGAGAAACATGTGACTGTCCCAGGAATCTTTTGGTCCTGCTGTGTGTTGGGAATTGGTATCCTGTCTTTGGTCTCTATATATTAGTGCAGGTTTTGTAGCTCTTCAAATTGCACGGATAAGTTGCTCTCGGTGTATCCGAGGGCATCATATTTCCTAAATTTGGAGGTTGCCTATAGCACAGCTAGGGAGGGTCTTTGAATATTGTCTTTAACCAGTCATCCTTGTGTAGGGTGTGGTGAGGAATTTTAGCAGTTTTTCTCAGTACCTCAAGCTGTGGGTTGTAATTCACCACCAGAGGTACACGATTATTTTCCTCTTTTTCTCCATATTGAAGTAATTGACTTCTAGGAATCTTTGTTGCTCTAATGATTTGACCATCAATGGAGATGGGGTGGTAGCCTTGATTAAAAAATGCCTTTTTAAGATGAGTTAAGTGTCATTCCTGTCCGTTGGGCTGGAACAGATATGATTATATCTAAGGGCATGGCTGTAAACGATGGACTTTTTAATGTATTTCAATTGCAAGCTGTCCCACCTGAAGTATGCAGTATGGTCAATTAGTTTCTGATACACCGATGTGTGGATTGAACCATTTTTAATTTTGATGGTGGTATCGAGAAAGTTGAATTCTGTTTGTGAGTGGTCTAATGTTAAGTTTATGGTGGTATGAAATGTATTAAATTTGTCATGGAATTTTAGAAGTTCTTGTTCAGACTCATTCCAGATTATTAGGATGTCATCGATATAACGGATCCCTAGAAGTCAGTTCCTTTAATACGGAGAAAAGAGGAGAGTGACATGCCTGCATATTTAATTTCCTAGATGAGCATTGCATGACATATGCGGTAAGCCTCCTTACACTGACGTGCCAGGCATGTTATTTATCCACAAGATGAAACGTTACCCCTTAGATTCTAAATAAAGTTACCACCTTGGGTTTTTCTGTTTTAGTTTTTTGCTCCCTTTCTTCCAAGAGCCATAACCTTTTTATTTTGCATTAATATGGCCATGTGAGTGGAACATCCGCCAGGGCTGTGGGGTACTCGGCACCGGGTCCGGTACTTAAAGGGATGTGTCACAGTGGCGGTGACCCAGTCCATGGCCCTGGGTGATCATGTAAAAGGGAATTTCTTTAAAGGGGTTTGTGGAATAAAGTTTGTGTTCGTGATGCCACCTGTGGTATTCGGTCAGAGGGGACCAACGCTGCTTAAAGGGGTCCTCTGGGGTGATGTTATGGCAGCTAAGATGGTGTAACTTCCTACAGGTGAAATTGGGTCCCCAGGGCTCCCGGTGTAGTAGAGGAAGATGATGGGTGGTGCAATAAGAAACGGAGGACACAGGATTGCAGTGTCTTTACCTGGTTTACTGATGAATTCAAGCAGCCGCAGTCCATAACACCAGATCACAGGTACAGGTATGGTCCGGCCAGTTTGGAAGCGATTCTGGAATCCCCTTTACCAGGTGGAGTTAGAAGCCTTCCTTCTAACGCTGTGGTGTAGTCCTTCACTGCCTGTGGCTTCTGTCAAGTCCTCACTGTTCTCTCTGACCTCCTTGAAGGTAGGACACTAACCCTTATGACAGGTGGCTCGAGCCTTTTTACAGGATCTCTATCACGACCTGGGCTCTATGCGCCACTGTGTCTCCAGGTGTTAGGGTGGACATGTGTAGTCCAGTTGTCCTGCCAGTTTCTGCTGTGAGTCTTGGAGTCCCTTACAACCTCGGTCTTCCAGCTACCGGTGTCTGCGCTCTGCAGGGAGGTAGCTCAGTCACAGCTATTCTCCCTATTTCTCACTCTCCTGTGCTTCACTTCTCCTACACGCTCTCTACAATCCATTCGTCTTTCTCTTTCTCTTTTCCAGGAGCTGCAACATCTCATGTGGCTGCACAGATCCACACCTTCCTCACAGGAGCTGCAGAAGCTCTCGTCTGTACGGCCCCTTTCCTCTGTCTTTCTGACAGATTGACTAACTTTCCCTCCAGACCAGAATATATATATATAGGGAAGCCACCCACAAGCTGGATCAGAGCTCCCCCTTCTGGCCTGGAGTGTGAACATGTTGCATGCTTGTTTGTACCTGATGAAGATGATCCTTCCTCGCTTAAAAGCATGACATCACCCTCCCCGTGAGGAAAGCAATGCCACTGTGACAACCAGGAACCTGGGGTGTCACATGAGGGCTTATCTTTTGTGGGACAAGTTATACTTTAGAATGACTCCATTTATTTTACCATAGTGCAAAATGGGAAACAAATTCCAAGTGTGGCGAAATTGAAAAAAAAAAGTGCAATCCCACAATAGTTTTTTTTTTACCATGTTCGCTAAATGCTAAAACTGACCTGCCATTATGAGTCTCCAGGTTATTCCAAGTTCGCAGATACCAAACATGTATAGGTTCTTTTTTTTATTTAAGTGGTTTAAAAAAATCCAATATTTGTAGAAGAAAAAAAAAGTGCCATTTTCGAAGACCTGTAGAGTCTCCATTTTTCGTCATCTGGGGCTGGGTGAGGGCTGACTTTTTTATTGCTACCATTTTGGGGTAGATACGATGCTTAGATCGCCCGTTATTGCATTTTATTGCAATGTTGCAGCAACCAAAAAAACATAATTCTATTTTGTTAATTCTATTTCTCGTTAAGCCGTTTACTGATAGGATTAACTATTTTTATATATTGATAAATCAGGCGTTTCTGAAAGCGGCGATACCAAATATGTGTGTTTTTAAAATTTTATCTTGAATGGCGCAAAAGGGGTGATTTCAACTGTTATATAATTTTTTATAATTTTTTTTTTACTTTTTACGTGCCTTAATAGTCTCCATAGGAGATTTGAAGCTGTAATCATTTGTGCTACACATAGCAGAGCTGCAACCCTGTTATGTGTAGCAAAAGTGCACATCGGCAATGCCATGGGGCTGCGCTCATAGCAGATCAGCAATGACAACCACAGGGGTCTCCTGAAGACCCTGGGTTGTCATGCCAACCCATCAGCACCCCGCAATATGTTACAGAGGCACCGATGGGTGGGCCTAATGACGTGCTTCCAGCACTGGCATGTTAAATGCCACTGTCAGAGTTTTACAATGGCATTTAATATGCTAACAGCCACAGATGGATTGTGATACCACCTGTGGCTGTTAGGGGCAGATGACAGCTGATCGGATCAGATATCATGTGCCTGAAAAAAGGGGGAGGAGTCCTATGATATACCTATACGTCAAAGGTCGCAAAGGGGATAATATATGTTATTTTTCAATATGAAAACTGGGGTCCCATGGAACCCACACGAATAATAGTGTAAGTATTGCGGAGCAACTAACTGAACTTTAAATATGCAAAAAACCCTTTATTTTTAAGGATCCTTTTCACTTGACTTAGGCTGGTTTCACACTTGCGTTTTGATCTGCAGCCAATCATCAAAATCAACTAGAAAACCCACTATTAATAGAATTAGCTAGGGTTAGGGTTAGGGTTAGGATCCCTAGGGTTAGGGGTAGCTTTTTATTAGAAGAATGTCCTGGTCACCAGGTCACTGATAAACCACCCCCCATCATCAAGGTGATAAACCCTAACCCTAACCCTAGGGATCCAAACCCTAACCCTACCCCTAACCCTAACCCTACCCCTAACCATAACCGTTGGGATCCTAACCCTACCCCTAACCCTAACCATAACCCTTGTGATCCTAACCCAAACCCTAACCCTACCCCTACCCCTAACCCTAACCCTAGGGATCCTAACCCTAACCCTAAGGGTTAGGATCCTAACCCTAACCCTAAGGGTTAGGGTTAGGATCCCTAGGGTTAGGGTTAGGCTTAGGGTTAGGATCCCTAGGGTTACTAGGGATCCTAACCTAAAGGTACCTTCACACTGAACAACTTAACAACGATATCGCTAGCGATCCGTGACGTTGCAGCGTCCTGGATAGCGATATCGTTGTGTTTGACACACAGCAGCGATCAGGATCCTGCTGTGACATCATTGGTCAGAGCTAGAAGGCCAGCACCTTATTTCGTCTCTGGATCTCCCGCAGACATCGCTGAGTCGGCGTGTGTGACGCGGATTCAGCGATGTCTTCACTGGTAATCAGGGTAAACATCGGGTTACTAAGCGCAGGGCCGCGCTTAGTAACCCAATGTTTACCCTGGTTACCAGTGTGAATGTAAAAAAAACCCAAACACTACATACTCACCTTCTGATGTCTGTCGCGTCCCCCGGCGTTCTGCTTCCCTGCACTGTGTCAGCGCCGGCTGGCCGTAAATCAAAGCACAGCGGTGACTTCACCGCTCTGCTTTAGGGCCGGCGCTTACAGTGCAGGGAAGCAGAACGCCGGGGGACGCGGCAGACACCGGAATGTAAGTATGTAGTGTTTGCTTTTTTTTACATTTACACTGGTAACCAGGGTAAACATCGGGTTACTAAGTGCGGCCCTGCGCTTAGTAACCCGATGTTTACCCTGGTTACCCGGGGACTTCGGGATCGTTGGTCGCTGGATAGCTGTCTGTGTGACAGCTCTCCAGCGACCACACAGCGACGCTGCAGCGATCGGCATCGTTGTCTAGATCGCTGCAGCGTCGCTAAATGTGACGGTACCTTTAGGGTTAGGGTTAGGGTTAGGGTTAGGATCCCTAGTAACCCAAGGGTTAGGGTTAGGTTTTTTTTGTGTTTTCTTGTGTTTTTCTATAGAAACGCATGTGCTTAAAAACGCATGCGTTTACATAGACAGCAATACATTTTTTTGCCGCGAATAAACGCATGCGTTTTTTTGCGGCAAAAAAAACGCCGCTAGAAATTACTACAGGTTGCATTTCTGCAACTAAACGCACGCATAAAAAAACTCATGCATTGCCGAAAACGCGTCAAAACGCATGCTAAAAAACGCATGTGTTTTTAATGTTAAGTATAGAAAAAAAACGCATGCGTTTTTTAGCGCTAAAACGCAGCGGCAAAAAACGCAAGTGTGAAACCAGCCTTAGGATAAAAAAAAAAGACGTTTTGCTACTATGGAATTGGAACTCTAATTTTTTTTTCTATCTTTCTTGGAAACTTTCATTACATGAAATCCAGAAGTTCTGCAGTCCTAAACCACATGTAGAAAACCTGAATGGTTAAATACTTTTCTAAAACAACTGTGAACACTGATTTTACACTAGTGAGGCTGGTTCTGCAACCACTCCTAGCCGGACAAGTAAATGCACAAAGTTGCTGAGTCACTGCTCCAAGTCCTTATAAGTAGTCAAATCACATCCTTTCAGTCATTGACTTCTCACTCGGAAGAAGAAGGAAACATGGCCCCTGCAAGAATTCTCATTACTGGATGCAACCGAGGAATTGGATATGAACTTGTCCGTCAACTCATAGAGCAACGAAACCCACCTAAACAAATCATTGCAACCTGTCGTGACCCCAGCTCTCGTCAGAATAAGGTAAATTGCACTTACATTCGAAAACAATCCTGTTCAAAGAACCTTATGAATGTTGTTCTTACAGCAAGCAGATTTCCTTTAAAGAAATGACTCACTGGAGGGGAGTCTTAGATTAGCGAGGGTCCCCTGACCATGCATGACTTTCTGTATTACATGGATGATGTTACATTTTCCCTGTAAATTCAGTATGTCCTGTGTTTCCTGTGTTTCTAATTGGAAAACTGGAACAGATTAGCCAAAGTTAATTTATCATCACAAGGGAGAACAAACACGTTTATGTCCTTTTCCTTCAAACCAATTAACCTATTTTTCCACTTCTGCCTATTTTGAAATATTAATAAAAAAAAGTACTACAGCAAAATTATTAAAGGGAATCTGTCAGTAGGATCAACCCTCCTAAGCCGTCTATATGGTCATGCAGGTCATAGGAAGCTGAATAAAATGATACCTTGATGTCTGCGATCCGATGTTTTATTCCAGAGAAATCCACGGTTTTCTTGATATGTAAATGAGCTGTTAAGATCTAGGGGCCGGACATAGATCTCCCTGATGATCTGCTTCCAGAACATGTTTTTAATAAAAGGAGGTATTACTAGTGTGAGACTTTCGACTAACATGGAACAGTAGAACTGAACTGTGTCTTCTTACAGATACATTTGCTGCAGCTCTCACAGCTCTGCTGTATTGCAACCCTGTCTGCTGGTGAGAGGGAAGCTGCAGCATTAAGAGGAAATTTACATAAATTCCCTTAACATCAATTCTTTATTCTATATATTTGAAAAAATACCTTAAAAAAAACACACACTATACCAAGATGATCTAAACAAAAAAAAAAAGTTTTGAATTTAGATTCCTTCAACCAGTGGATAAATGCACAATTTAGGGAAGGAATCAATTGAAATGATGGTCCGCTTGTCTATACTAGGGATAATATTTTTAATTGAAACCCAACTTATAGGGAAAGTATCACTAGATATGACACCTACCTAAGGTGTGGAGGTTGGCTCCCTAAGGCAACGACAATGGTGCCCCTGCTCCTCACTGGTGAACACCCTAACCTATCTAGAAAATAGGAACCCTAGTTTACCAATATAGGAAAAAATATAGATCTATGTCCTGTCGTGATGTAAATATGGGGTTAATCTGTATTATCAAATAATTATTGGTGCATCTATGTTGCACCACTGATTGAAGGAATCTAAATTAGAGAGGTTTTTTTTTTTTCCGTTTAGATCATCTTCGTATTGAATGTGGTTTTTTAAGGTATTCCTTAAGCTATACAGAATTGAGAATTGATTTTAGGGGAATTTATGCATATTAGCCTTGACGTCCTTCTATTATATTTCAGGTGATATACATTTGAAGCACTAAGGAACCTACAGATGTGTCAGATATAATCACACACAGCTCTGCAGTGAGATCAGGAGAGCAGAGAGCAGCCATCATACATCACACTGGTAACAGTGGTAACCATTACACATCACACTGGTAACAGTGGTAACTATTACACATCACACTGGCAACAGTGGTAACTATTACATGTCACACTGGTAACCTCCCTCTTCTATTTAAAATAAGCTCTGGAGGTAGATTCTTGGGGAAGATCTATGTCCCGCCCATAGCCTGGAAAAGCTCATTTACATGTAAACAAAATTGATTTCCTTGGAGTAAGACACCAGATCGCAGATATCACGGTATCATTTTATTCAGCTTTCTATGACATGCTTAGCCATGTAGAAGGCTTAGCGGGGTGAATTCTACTGACTGATTCTCTTTAAGTCAGAATTCTGGGATAGAATATTGGTAAAAATGAGTAAATTGATTAAAGGGGTTGCCTACTATTTGGACAACTCCTTCTCAATCAGAGCGTTTGTCCCCACTATCGAATTTGAATTTCAAGAACATTTGCTAATCTCTAAAACTTAAGGTTATGCTACATTGCAAATGCCATAAGGTATTAACCCCTTAATCTGGCACATTAATCCCCGGCACACTGCGATCAAACATGATCGCAGTGTTCCGGCAGTACAGGAAAGCATCACGCAGGGAGGGGGCTCCCTGCGTGCTTCCCTGAGACGATCGGTACAAGGCGATGTGCTCACCTTGTACCGAGCATCTCCTCCCTGCAGGCCCCGGATCCAAAATGGCCGCGGGGCTACTTCCGGGTCCTGCAGGGAGGTGGCTTACCAAGTGCCTGCTCAGAGCAGGCGCTGGTAAGCCAGGAGCAGGGCACGTCAGATCGCTGATCTGACACAGTACTCTGCAAAGTGTCAGATCAGCGATCTGTCACTATACAGTGATGTCCCCCCTGGGACAAAGTAAAAAAGTGAAAAAAAAGTTTTTTAAATGTGTAAAAAAATAAATAAAAAATAATCCCTAAATAAAGAAAAAAGAAAAAAAATATTGTTCCCATAAATACATTTCTTTATCTAAATAAAAAAAACAATAAAAGTACACATATTTAGTATCGCCGCGTCCGTAATGCCCCGACCTATAAAACTGTCCCACTAGTTAACCCCTTCAGTGAACACCGTAAAAAAAAAACGAGGCAAAAAAACGCTTTATTATCATACCGCCGAACAAAAAGTGGAATAACACTCAATCAAAAAGACAGATATAAATAACCATGGTACCGCTGAAAACGTCATCTTGTCCCGCAAAAAACAAGCTGCCATACAGCATCATCAGCAAAAAAATAAGAAAGTTATAGTCCTCAGAATAAAGAGATGCAAAAACAATTATTTTTCTATAAAATAGTTTTTATCGTATAAAAGCGCCAAAACATTAAAAAATGATATAAATGAGGTATCGCTGTAATCGTACTGACCCAAAGAATGAAACTGCTTTATCCATTTTACTAAACGTAGAACGGTATAAACGCCCCCCCCCCAAAAAAAGAAATTCATGAATAGCTGGTTTTTGGTCATTCTGCCTCACAAAAATCGGAATAAAATGCGATAAAAAAGCCACATGCCCAAAAATGGTACCAATAAAAACATCAACTCGTCCCGCAAAAAACAAGACCGCACATGACTCTGTGGACCAAAATATGGAAAAATTATAGGTCTCAAAATGTGGTAACACAAAAAATATTTTTTGCAATAAAAAGCATCTTTTAGTGTGTGACAGCTGCCAATCATAAAAATCCGCTAAAAAACCCACTATAAAATAAATCAAACTCCCCTTGATCACCCCCTTAGTTAGGGAAACATAAAAAAATTTAAAAAATTTATTTATTTCCATTTTCCCATTAGGGCTAGGGTTAGGGCTAGGGTTAGGGCTAGGGCTAGGGTTAGGGTTAGGGCTAGGGTTAGGGCTAGGGTTAGGGCTAGGGTTAAGGCTAGGGTTAGGGCTAGGTTTAGGGCTAGGTTTAGGGCTAGGGTTAGGGTTAGGGCTAGGGTTAGGGCTGGGGTTAAGGCTAGGGTTAGGGTTGGGGTTGGGGCTAGGGTTAGGGTTAGAGTTAGGGTTTGGGTTAGGGTTAGGGCTAGGGCTAGGGTTGGGGTTAGGGTTGGGGCTAGGGTTAGGGCTACAGTTAGGGCTAGAGCTACAGTTAGGGTTGGGGCTAAAGTTAGGGTTAGGGCTGGGGCTAAAGTTAGGGTTAGGGCTGGGGCTAAAGTTAAGGTTAGGGCTACAGTTACGGTTGGGGCTAAAGTTAGAGTTAGGGTTGGGGCTAAAGTTAGAGTTAGGGTTGGGGCTAAAGTTAGGGTTGGGGCTAAAGTTAGGGTTTGGATTACATTTACAGTTGGGATTAGGATTATGGTTGGGATTAGGGTTAGGGGTGTGTTTGGGATAGGGTTTCAGTTAGAATTAGGGTTTTCCACTGTTTAGGCACATCAGGGCTCTTGAAATGCGACATAACATCCGATCTCAATTCCAGCCAATTCTGTGTTGAAAAAGTAAAACAGTGCTCCTTCCCTTCCGAGCTCTCCCGTGCGCCAAAACAGGGGTTTACCCCAACATATGGGGTATCAGCACACTCAGGACAAATTGGACAACAACAATTGGAGTCCAATTTGTCTTGTTACCCTTGGGAAAATAAAAATTTGGGGGGCTAAAACATTTTTGTGGGAAAAAAAATAATTTTTATTTTCACGACTCTGCATTATAAACTGTAGTGAAACACTTGGGGGTTCAAAGTTCTCACAACACATGCAGATAAGTTCCTTGGGGGGTCTAGTTTCCAAAATGGTGTCACTTGGGGGGGTTTCTACTGTTTAGTTGCATCAGGGCTCTGCAAATGCAACGTGACGCCTGCAGACTAGTCCATCTAAGTCTGCATTCCAAATGGCCCTCCTTCCCTTCCGAGCTCTGCCATGCGCCCAAACGGTGGTTACCCCCACATATGGGGTATCAGCGTACTCAGGACAAATTGGATAACAACTTTTGGGGTTGAATTATCCCTTTTACCCTTGGGAAAATACAAAACTGGGGGCTAAAAAATAATTTTTGTGAAAAATTTTTTATTTTCACGGCTCTGCGTTATAAACTGTAGTGAAACACTTGGGGGTTTAAAGCTGTCAAAACACATCTAGATAAGTTCCTTAGGGGGTCTACTTTCCAAAATGGTGTCACTTGTGGGGGTTTCAATGTTTAGGCACATCAGGGGCTCTCCAAACGTGACATGGTGTCCCATCTCAATTCCAGTCAATTTTGCATTGAAAAGTCAAATGGCGTTCCTTCCCTTCCGAGCTCTGCCATGCACCCAAACAGTGGTTTACCCCCACATTTGGGGTATCAGCGTACTCAGGACTAATGGCACAACAACTTTTGGGGTCAAATTTCTTCTCTTACCCTTGGGAAGATAAAAAATTGGGGGCAAAAATATCATATTTGTGAAAAAATATTTTTTATTTTGATGGCTCTGCATTATAAACTTCTGTGAAGCACTTGGTGAGTCAAAGTGCTCACCACACATCTAGATAAGTTCCTTAGGGGGTCTACTTTCCAAAATGGTGTCACTTGTGGGGGATTTCAATGTTTAGGCATATCAGGAGCTCTCCAAATGCAACATGGCGTCCCATCTCAATTCCAGTCAATTTTGCATTGAAAAGTCAAATGGCGCTCCTTCCCTTCCGAGCTCTGCTATGCGCCCAAACAGTGGTTTACCCCCACATATGGGGTATCAGAGTACTCAGAACAAATGGCACAACAACTTTTGTGGTCCAATTTCTTCTCTTACCCTTGGGAAAATAAAAAATTGGGGGCAAAAATATCATATATGTGAAAAAATATGATTTTTTATTTTGATAGCTCTGCATTATAAACTTCTGTGAAGCACTTGGTGGGTTAAAGTGCTCACCACACATCTTGATAAGTTCCTTAGGGGGTCTACTTTCCAAAATGGTGTCACTTGTGGGGGGTTTCTATGTTTAGGCACATCAGGGGCTCTCCAAACACAACATGGCGTCCCATCTCAATTCCAGTCAATTTTGCATTGAAAAGTCAAACGGCGCTCCTTCCCTTCTGTGCTCTGCCATGCACCCAAACAGTGGTTTACCCCCACATATGGGGTATCAGCGTACTCAGAACAAATTGTACAACAAACTTTGGGGTCCATTTTCTCCTGTTACCCTTGGTAAAATAAAACAAATTGGAGCTGAAGTAAATTTTTTTGTGAAAAAAAGTTAAATGTTATTTTTTTTTTAAACATTCCAAAAATTCCTGTAAAACACCTGAAGGGTTAATAAACTTCTTGAATGTGGTTTTAAGCACCTTGAGGGGTGCAGTTTTTAGAATGGTGTCACACTTGGTTATTTTCTATCATATAGACCCCTCAAAATGACTTCAAATGTGATGTGGTCCCTAAAAAATATTGGTGTTGTAAAAATGAGAAATTGCTGGTCAACTTTTAACCCTTATATCTCCCTAACAAAAAAAAATTTGGTTCCAAAATTGTGCTGATGTAAAGTAGACATGTGGGAAATGAAACTTATTAATTATTTTGTGTGACATATCTCTGTGATTTAAGGGTAAAAAAATTCAAAGTTGGAAAATTGCAAAATTTTCACCAAATTTCCATTTTTTTCACATATAAACGCAAGTTATATCGAAGAAATTTTACCACTATCATGAAGTACAATATGTCACGAGAAAACTGTCAGAATCACCAAGATCCGTTAAAGCGTTCCAGAGTTATAACCTCATAAATGGACAGTGGTCAGAATTGTAAAAATTGGCCCTGTCATTAACGTGAAAACCACCCTTGCGGCTTAAGGGGTTAAAAAAGTCTCACATTCACTTTTTATTCTTTGTCACTCTAGTGACTCAGGTCTATGGCCCCCTACCGGGTGCTGTTTACATAAGATAAGCCATAAAACCACATACGAGTTTCCATCACCCACTGGCTTCTTGTGAGGTTGGCAAGACACATAGCCATAGTGGCAACTCTACTTGTTCTGTCATGTCTAACATGCTTCCATTAATCCATTATACCCCTTTACAGATTTCTAAAATCTAATAGTTTCTTCACTTACTATCATATATAGATACTCCAAAAACAAGAGTTGCTTTAACCAGATGCATGGAAAAGCATCTTTGGCTCTTTAGGTGTGACCATGTTGGTGGTAACTAGGAGAGGCAGTGGCAGAAAACTAGGAGAGGCTGCAGTATGTTACAGCAGGAGATGCTGGGGATCTTAGAATCTATACCAACAGTTTAAAGCAGTGAGATCCCTAAAAAATAGACAGATTACTAAGTATCTTGCACAGTAAATATACAATGACTACACAGATATATTATAGACTATTATAATGCCTGTAAACATGCACCTCAAAAAGATATAGGGTACTGTAAAAAGTTCATAAATAGTGGAGGAAGTGGAAAAAGTAATTTAAATATTTGCTAAAGGGAAGAGTGGGGAAAATGTTGGACTTTTTTCATTTATTAGCTTCCTGTATAGAAATCTATAATTTAGGAAGATACAAGATTACATTGGCATCATTGATATCGGATTTTTTTTCCCACTAACTTATAACCAAATGTCTTTATTTCCACAGAAGCTGATTGAACTTGCTGAGAAGTATCCAAAAGTGGTTGTGATAAAGTTAGGTATGTGATCAAGACAGTACCCAGTACCAGTGCGTTTTCTGTGAGAGAATCTACATGCTATGGCCACGTTCACGCATTCAGTATTTGGTCAGTATTTTACATCAGTATTTGTAAACCAAAACCAGGAGTGGGTGATAAATACAGAAGTGGTGCATATGTTTCTATTATACTTTTCCTCTAATTGTTCCACTCCTGGTTTTGGCTTATAAATACTGATGTAAAACTCTGACCAAATGCTGAATGTGTGAAAGTGGCCTTAAAGTGCTATTTTGGTTTCTGCGTATACAGTGTATTTATTGTAGAATTAAAAATCTCATAACTTTCCATTATATGTTGTGTATCAATTAATTTAATTGTTTTCAATATCTCTGCTTGCTGTAATTTAGAGCGAGCGTTCATTGTTTTTTTCACCCCAGAAATAAAAAATGTTCTGGTCAATTTCAAGTCCACACTCACTGCTGCAAAGCAAACATACTTCTCATCTCTCATATCCTCCGCCTCACAACTCTAAATAGCACTTTCAATTCTCTCCTGTCTCCCAGCACCTCCGCCCTCTCCTTTCAACTCAGCTGAAGACTTTGCCTCATTCTTTAAGCAGAAGATTGACATCAGAGAAAGCTTTTGCTACAGTCCTTCCTCATAACTACTCAGCGCGCTTCCTCCAGCTTGTCCCCCATTACAGAAGATAAACATTCCTTTCTACTCTCCAGATCACATTTCACCATCTGTCCACTTGACTCAAACCCATCGTACCTCATCCCTAACCTCATCAGTCTTATTACCAACCTTTAACCCATCTCGTCAACCTATCACTAACAACTGATGTCTTCCCTTCATGCTTAAAACATGCCTCAATCATACCCACCCTCAATAAACCCTCGCTTGACCCATCCTCTGTGTCTAGCTATCACCCCATATCACTTCTCCCCTATGCCTCAAAACTACTGGAACAGCATGTTCATCTTAAACTGTCCTCCCACCTCTCCTCCTACTCCCTCTTAGACCAGTTACAATCTAGCTTCCGAATGCATCATTCTACGGAAACTGCCCTATGTAAATTCAGCAATGAGCTACAAAACGCGAAAGCCAAACAACACTTCTCTGTTCTCTGCCTTTGACACAGTGGACCATTCCTTCTTACTGCAGATTCTCTCATCTCTAGGCATCACAGACTTGGCCCTATCCTGGATCTCTTCATCTCTAACAGACCAGACATTCAGCATCTCCCACTCCCACACCACCTCCTCATATCGCCCCCTATCTGTAGGTGTTCCCCAAGGTTAAGTTCTAGGACACCTGCTCTTCTCCATCTACACCTTTGGCCTGGGACACCTCATAAAGCCCCATGGCTTTCAGTGTCATCTCTATGCTGATGATACACGGCTCTACATCTCTGGACCTGATATCACCTCCTTACTAAACAGAATCCCACAATAATTGTCCGCTATTCTATTTCATCCTTCTTCTCTGCTCGATTTTTAAAACTTAACATGGACAAAACAGAATTCATTATCTTTCCACCATCTCACTCAATCCCCCCAATAGACCAATGCATCAAATTCAATGGCTGCCCACTCTCCCCAGTCCCGCAAACTCACAGCTTCGGTGTAACCCTTAACTCTTTCACTTTCAAACCAGAAATCCAAGTGTGTTCCACTTCCTGCCGAAAATGTTTTCCTGATCCGCACATTTCTTTGCTAAGAATCTGCAAAAACACTAGCGCATGCCTTCATCATCTCCCACCTCAACTACTGCAACCTTGTGCTCTATGGCCTCCCTTCTAACACTCTCACACCCCTCCAATCTATTCTAAACTCTGCTGCCTGACTAATCCACCTATCCTCCCGCTATTCCCCAGCCTCTCCTCTTTGCCAATCCCTTCCCTGGCTCCTTAGTGCAACCTTGGATCCTCACAAGATCTCCTTCTCTCCTCCCCTCTTATCTCATCTTCGTACAATTGCATACAAGATTTCTCCAAATCATTTCTCTTACTCTGGAACTTTCTACCCCAACATATCAGACTCTCACCTATCGTGGAAATCTTCAAACGGAACCTGAAGACCTACTTCTTACAACAAGCCCACAACCTGCTGTAACCCTTGTTCCACTATATCGCTGCTCTACCCTCAACTATTTTATCCTCACCTACTGTATTCTCACCCATCCCTTGTAGACTGTGATCCATTGTGGGCAGGGTCCTCTCTCCTCTTGTACAAGTCAGTGACTTGTATTGTTCATGATTATTGTTCTTGTTTTTATTTTGTATACCCTTTTCACATGGAATAAATACTGTAGCATTATAACAAAAGAATAATAATATGATGCTGATCAAATAGGTGCTTGACCCTGTACTTGTAATGGCATGCTTTCTAAAAGGGATTTTTCTTTAGATGCCGCTGATTTATATACCAGCTGTAAAAATGTATATGCAGTTAACACCCCATAATGGTTGTTGCTTGTGTTTAAAGGTGTTGTCCAGGTTTGGCACGAAAGTCTATAGTAGTCTATGTGACTGCAGACTTGTGAATCTTCACATCGCGTTGTGAGCATTCTCCAGTGCCAGCAGCGAGAGCAGGTGGTCATGTGACCGCAAATATGAAAAATGTATACTCCAGGCCACATTCAGACTAGACATGCATGTCTAGTCGGAATGTGGCTGGTTGTATGCATCACTTCTATCACTGGAGAATCCCGACAGCGCACGCTGAGACTATTCACAAGTCATAGAGTGGCACAGAGTGACTACAGTCTTTTGTGCCAACTTGGACAACCCCTTTAACATTTTATCATTTATAACAGCAATGGAAACAGGAGATTTTTGAAGCTCAACATAGAAAGTGGCGTTTCATCTCCTCTTTGGCTTAGGACAGAGATTTTGCCAAGGGGTTATGCTTTTTTGTACACTCCTGCTGTCTTGAGTTTTTTATTTTATTAATGCCTGCTTATACAGCGCCAACATATTATGCGCTTTATAGACATATACAACTGTGTGATAATGTTAAGACCAGATTTCAGCCTCTGGAAGTAAACAATGAAAGTTAATATTAAATGACAGTAAAATAAATCAGAACATTTTCTGAATGTACAAAATAGCCAACACTTTATTTGCAGAAGCTCAAAAACAAGGAAAGTCCTTTCAAAATTATGCAAATCCTTCCCTTTAAAAAAAGATATTAAAAATAGAAGTGTAAATTGCTTCTTCTCAGTATTATAATTAATTATTTATATATTTTTGTAGAAACGACTGATGCCAATAGCATTAACGAGGCTGTAAAGGAGGTGGAGAAGCATCTGAATGGAGCTGGGCTCAATTTATTGATTAATAATGCGGGGATCATGCCGGACAGCACTCTCGAGTCTGCTGACTCAGCCGACTTCGCAAATGTTTACAACACTAATGTAATTGGTCCCTTTTTGCTGGCAAAGGTGAGAAAGGAAATAATAATAATATAAAAATCATCATGTGAGATATTAAAGCTTTTCATCCACACAGGAGAGATACAATGTATATAGACAGCTCATTATTAGTTTTTAGCATCTGCATGAAAATGCAAGGAGACCTTCTGTGTATATCAAGCAGGGCTAGGAAAATAAAAAGGGAGTTTTGCATTTGAGATTTGACTAGTGCCATAGGGAACCTTGACATTGTGATGATGTTCCTCCTCAAGTCTCTTATGTTCTTAGTGTTTCTTTCCTCATTATTTTGATATACCGTCTTACAATGACAATTGAAAGTGATAGGATTTTCTGCCCCAAAGGTTTTTTGGATAACGACAGATTCACATTTTTTTTTTTTAAAAGCTGGATTTAATATCGGACTTTTTCTTCCAGCCTTGTGTAATGAAAACTCTATTTTCATAGTTTTAAAAACAATACTGAAACCTTACGTGCAGTTGATTGTATATTACTATGTTCTATGTTCTTTCTTCAGGAGCACACTGCTCCCCTTCCTTAAAGCTCCCTACGTTCTGGGGTGGTGCCCTCCTCATTGGTTGAAAGTTTGAACCCGCGACAAGTTTGCGCCATTTGCTGCTACCAGAGATGGCTTTACTTCTGCAGTTTCGGGGGAGCACAGAGACACTAAAAATGGTTAGTCCAGACAACTTTAGATCAGCGCTTGCAAGCTCAATAGCAAAGAGCTTGCAAATATGAATGAGCAGACACGTGGAAGTTCAGGTTCTGTTACCCGAACGTCTGGTGTCCAAAGTTCAGTTCGGGTATCAGAACTTTCCCCGAACTGGAACATGAACCCTATTGAAATATATGGGGACCTGAACTTCAGAGGTGGAAAATATTCTTTCTCTCCTTCCAAACTTCCCTCGGAACGCCAACATTAAAACGGACTTCCTGGAGAAGTTCGTGTTCGGAGTTCCGCAGAATCTCGAACTTTAAAGTTCGTGTCCATTCATCTCTTCTTGTAAACTCAACACTCCTTGCCTAGATAACCATCCATAACTTAGGCTGTCAGCGGTAACCTTTAGAATTAAAAATCTCTCCATTCTTGAGAAGACAGAGGATTTTTAATAAAGTAAATAGCAAAGATTTTATTTTTAACAAACATTTTACCACTTTTACCCATTTAAGATGATTAAAATAACCCTTTCAATTTAGCTTACTAAAACAGGTTGAAATATATCGACCCTACTTTTTTCAGGAGGAGATTCAAAGGGGTTGAGGGGTTGTCCGGGACTTTTACATTGATGAACTATCCTTAGAGTAGGTCCTCAATATCTGATTCATGGGGGTGCGACACCCTGCATCTTCTTTGATCAGCTGTTCCCGGGAGGCCGGACGTAGTGATACTACACATCCGCCCCCTTTCTGCTAATGTCACAGGTTGCAATACAAAATTATAACAAATCAATAAATACAATATTGCAATGCAACACTGAAAATGTCAATGTCACCATGTAGCCCTTTCCCAAAGATATGTTAACAATAACCTTATTGCTGCGTTTTTTTTTCCCTTCATGAAAATTTCAAACTATTGCCAGGAAACCGCAGTGGAAATTCTACGTGTGTATATATATATATATATATATATATATATATATATATATATATATATATATATATATACACTCACCGGCCACTTTATTAGGTACACCTGTCCAACTTCTTGTTAACACTTAATTTCTAATCAGCCAATCACATGGCGGCAACTCAGTGCATTTAGGCATGTAGACATGGTCGAGACAATCTCCTGCAGTTCAAACCGAGCATCAGTATGGGGAAGAAAGGTGATTTGAGTGCCTTTGAACGTGGCATGGTTGTTGGTGCCAGAAGGGCTGGTCTGAGTATTTCAGAAACTGCTGATCTACTGGGATTTTCACGCACAACCATCTCTAGGGTTTACAGAGAATGGTCCGAAAAAGAAAAAAAATCCAGTGAGCGGCAGTTCTGTGGGCGGAAATGCCTTGTTGATGCCAGAGGTCAGAGGAGAATGGGCAGACTGGTTCGAGCTGATAGAAAGGCAACAGTGACTCAAATCGCCACCCGTTACAACCAAGGTAGGCCTAAGAGCATCTCTGAACGCACAGTGCGTCGAACTTTGAGGCAGATGGGCTACAGCAGCAGAAGACCACACCGGGTACCACTCCTTTCAGCTAAGAACAGGAAACTGAGGCTACAATTTGTACAAGCTCATCGAAATTGGACAGTAGAAGATTGGAAAAACGTTGCTTGGTCTGATGAGTCTCGATTTCTGCTGCGACATTCGGATGGTAGGGTCAGAATTTGGCGTAAACAACATGAAAGCATGGATCCATCCTGCCTTGTATGGAGCATCTTTGGGATGTGCAGCCGACAAATCTGCGGCAACTGTGTGATGCCATCATGTCAATATGGACCAAAATCTCTGAGGAATGCTTCCAGCACCTTGTTGAATCTATGCCACGAAGAATTGAGGCAGTTCTGAAGGCAAAAGGGGGTCCAACCCGTTACTAGCATGGTGTACCTAATAAAGTGGCCGGTGAGTGTATATATATATAGTTAAAAATCGGAACAGCATCTTATATTACCAAATTGTAGTGCAGCGTCTTCCCAACCACTGTTGGAATGGTCTTTGGTAATAGATGAAAAAAAGAAAGACAGCACAAAAAAATAGAAAAATGGGGGGGGGGGGGGGGTGTTTAATGCCAGTTATTAAACCCCCTTTTTTCTATTTTTTTGTGCTGTCTTTCTTTTTTTCATATATATATATATATATATATATATATATATATATATATATATATATATATATATATATATACATATATATATATATATATATATATATATATATATATATATATATTTCTTTTTTTTTTTCTTGCTGCTAAGCTAACTCCTTTTGATCTGAAAACTGCAGTAAAGAAAAAATTGACATAGTGGGTTATTTAAAGAAAAAAAAAACTCTCCGCAGGTCATAAAACGCATTGTGTGAATGATATTTTAGAAATCTCATTCATTTTGCTGATCCTGTATTTTATGCAAAAAATGATATTGTATGAGCAAGTTTTATAGGTAACTTCTCTCTAATTCTTTGAGGCCATTACTTTACCATGTGCATTCCCGTTGGACGCAATGATGCATAAGCTGAACTACTTTTTCTAGTGTAAAAACTTTTTTAAAAGTCAAAGGGACCTTCTTAAGACCTGAAAATTGACTCATCATATTCATCTGCGCTTCTGTAAAAATATGATCCATGACATCAGTGTTAACAAGTTAATTATGGACAATAATGAAATGCACGTAACAGATCAAACATAGATCAATGATAGACCTCTCACTGCATATATATTCTACATATTCTGTGTGTGTTTATATGTATACTATATAAATAAATAATACATATACAATTTATTTCTCCAGGTTATTAATTCAATTTATGAAACAGACGCATATGTTTTAATTTGAAAATCTTTTTCTTGTTCTAGGCGTTGTTGCCATTTTTGCAGAAGGCTGCAGTAGAAAATCATCAACTACCTTTGAGTTGCAGCAAGTCTGCTATAATAAATGTTTCCACACTGTTGGGATCCATTGCAAGAGCACCAGAGTCCTTCGCTGCCTTCCCGATGCTTTCCTATCGATGTAGCAAGGTACGTTACTTGCTGTAAAGCATCTCTCACTGGTTTTTATGTTATGGTTACATTTATATTATGTTTACTAAACACAAGGTTGTAACAATCAACTATTCAGAATTATTTTAAGCAGAGTGCCAATCAGTGTCAGTGAGACATGTTCCTTATTAATAGCATCAACCAGAGTTTCCCCAATAAAAGACCTATTGTTAAAATCAAGTTTTTATGTTAAATGTATTCTATTTAATTAATTAAAACAATGTTTATATTATTTAATACAGGTCATCAAAAAAATACAGTGTTGCTGTTCTCACACTGGTCATTACACTTAATACTAGATTCATACTCCCTGTTCTGTACAGCAGCCACATAGACATTAGTAGCTAGAGACTGGTACTTGCCCTATTGAGTTGCATAGAAGCATTTAATGGGTATGCTTTCATGAGTGCAAAAGTCAGTGAAGGGAAGAGGAGGAGGTGAGCTGTGATATTATTTATTGTGAATGGTGGATCCTGTTTTATCTACTGTATATAGAGGTGTTATCAGTCATTGTACAGCAGAAGGAGGTGAGCTGTGACATCACCTATTGTGAATCCTGTGTTATCTACTGTATATAGAGGTGTTATCAGTCATTGTACAGGAGGAGGAGGTGAGCTGTGACATCACCTATTGTGAATGGTGGATCCTGTGTTACCTATTGTATATAGTGGTGTTATCAGTCATTGTACAGGAGGAGGAGGTGAGCTGTGACATCATCTATTGTGAATGGTGGATCCTGTGTTACCTACTGTATATAGAGGTGTTATCAGTCATTGTACAGGAGGAGGAGGTGAGCTGTGACATCACCTATTGTGAATGGTGGATCCTGTGTTACCTACTGTATATAGAGGTGTTATCAGTCATTGTACAGGAGGAGGAGGTGAGCTGTGACATCATCTATTGTGAATGGTGGATCCTGTGTTACCTACTGTATATAGAGGTGTTATCAGTCATTGTACAGGAGGAGGAGGAGGTGAGCTGTGACATCACCTATTGTGAATGGTGGATCCTGTGTTATCTACTGTATATAGAGGTGTTATCAGTCATTGTACAGGAGGAGGAGGTGAGCTGTGACATCACCTATTGTGAATGGTGGATCCTGTGTTATCTACTGTATATACAGGTGGTAGCCATTGTACAGGAGGAGGAGGTGAGCTGTGACATCTATTGTGAGTTGTGGATTCTGTGTTATCTATTGTATATAGAGATGTTACCAAACTTACCAGTCATTGTGATCCTGTCTGTGAAGATAATGAGACTGCAGAAAAGTCATCTGTACAGGAAATGTAAGTCTAGTGTAAAGCCTTGTGGCCAGTATAAAATTTGCAAGATTTTTTTTTCAAACAGATATTAATCTGAAAAAAAAAATCATTTCTTTTAAACACAAGTTCATATTTTGATGACAGTTTTTATTGCTGGCAATGTTAAAAGAACTCTATCAGCCAAATTGCCCATATTAAGAGTACTAGACAGATAATTCTGCTTAGTAACAGTACCAGCCATAGAGTGTTTATTCTTTTAATAACTTTTTTCCCCATAGGTTATGTGTTTTATTTCTATCATCCTTTCCAATAAATCCATAGAACATTTTTCTATTTCCCCTACATGGATTTTTCCTGCCCTTTTCTTTAATTTCTGTAACATTACATTTCTTATAAATTGTACTATTCCGTTGAAATGAAAATATATATTTTTTCAGCCTCGGATCTTTTCAATTGAACCACTCTTGTAAAATTTCAGTCTCATGATTAGTACAGTGGAAATTGTAATTTGTTTCCGCAGTGTTTTTTTCAACTGAGCAATTTTTCTTTTATGGAATATTTGCCATATATAAAGCTGAACCTCAAGGTAACAGACAAGTATAAAACAAACTTAAATGTTTTGATAGTTTTATACCGTAATTTTCTTTGCAGGCTGCTCTTAATATGCTGACACGATGCCAGTCTGTGGGTTACAAGGACAGTGGTATCTTGTGCACTGCTCTCCATCCAGGATGGGTTCAAACAGACCTTGGAGGCCCTAATGTAAGTAGGATCAGTACATTTAATATGGAAAATTACTAAGAATGAACGGATCAAGCAAAATTAGAATTCACCGGTGCAGGGATTTTCCC